>NC_081362.1:58433412-59053895 GCF_030684315.1 Stegostoma tigrinum
ATAGTGGACAGTTACTGTGAAATAATATATAATTACGTTCATGCTACACCTGGTTAGCCAAGCCAAAAGTTTAAAATGCTGACATTAGAAAAGGAAAGCTCAAGTTAGTTAAACTTTATTATTTTGAAATAAAGGATTTTAAATAAATGCAATGCTTTGATTAGACCAAGGCTCAGGCATTTTTAATCTTTTTTCAATTTCTATTTGGAAAGGAATAATTTCATGTAAAAGTTGACTGTTTCTGATAAGGTTTTAGCCTTAATTTATGCTGCTGCACATACAGAAACATGACAAGTTCAAGAATGTAAGATATTTGAGCCATTAAGCATTTTTTGATTGACTCTTTTGCATGATCTGAATTATAGCAAGAATCACAGTTGATATGTGCAGTCCAACTATTTACATTCGTCCAAGTCTTTCTTTCAATTACTTGAACCAGGCTGAAAAAGAAAACTAGCTTTCCACTCCAATTAAGCGTATAAAGAAGGATCAGAGATAATGGGAACTGCAGATGCTGGAGAATTCCAAGATAATAAAATGTGAGGCTGGATGAAGGGTCTATGCCCGAAACGTCAGCTTTTGTGCTCCTGAGATGCTGCTTGGCCTGCTGTGTTCATCCAGCCTCACATTTTATTATAAAGAAGGATGCCTGGATGAATGCAGCTCTGACAACACTCAGTAAAGCTTGACACCAACTGGGATAAAGCAGCCCATTTGGTTGACACGACATCGAAAAACTCACTTCACGACAGGTACATTGGCAGCAATGTGTACCATCTGTATGGTGCAGTGTACAAATTCAACAAGAAATGTTCCTTAGGCAACATTTTCCAACCTACAACCATTGCCATCAAGGGAAGCAGATACACAGGAACACCACCACCAACATTTTCCCTTCCAAGCCACTCACCATCTTGACTTGGAAATATATTGACAATTGTCAGGCTTCCAGAAGCAGCTCATCCATGCAGCTGGTGGAACTCGGCCGTCTCTCTCATTGGCCCTCAGGTAATTTGGGGATAGGTGAGTATGGTGGGATGAAAGATATGGTTACAAAGTTGCTGCTACCAGAAGTCAACATTGGGACTGTGTAGCTTGTAAAAGGCACATTGTTCTTTGCTTCTCAGTCTGATTACCAGAGGGAATGTCTGAGAAGTGTATTTCAAAGTGACATTTGGAAACGGTTTTTCAAAGTTTTACAGCATCGAAAAGTAAATTCCAAAACTTTCCAACGTGTGTAACTGTTAAAAGCTAGTTCGCTCTCAATTATACAGAATTATTCAATTAAAAAGCCACCAAGACTATATGATAAAAATCCATTTATTTAAGCAACCAATTTTGGGGACAAATTTTGTGGACAGCCTCAGTTTCCCCAATTTGTTCTCATCGCTGCCTTCTTTCATAATTTTTTTTGTTTTTCTTATTGACTTTCTTTTACCTCCTTTCTGAATTTTCTGCATTCAGATTAGTTTTATTGTATAAAATTGTATTTTGTTGTACAACATTTCATTTCATATCTGACACCTGACGTACGCTCACTTCGTATCAACCTTAACTTCAATCTCATTTTCCAATAGAAATCTCTAGATTTGTTTGTCTTCCCTTTCTTGTTTGAAGGAATAAACCTTAACTGCGCCTGATCCAACTCCTCTGTAAACTTAGCCCATTGCTCAGCTATGTTGTTTCCTGCTAATCTTTGGTTCCAGCCTGTCTCATCCAGCTCCATTCATCCCCATTGAAGACAACACTCTGCAGCTGATTATTTTTACTCCAGATTGTCCATTCTCTCTTTGTGTCATAATATTTAGAAAGACAGCTTAAAAACAATAACCACTGTGCCATAAATGTTCCCCCACTGCCACTTATGTTGGTTGGTCCACATCATTCCCAAGAATCAGGCCATGCTTTATTGCTAACCCAAGATGATTTAAGATCTGTATTGTTATACGCATGTATACAAATGTAACCAAAATGCCATATTGCTCTCTACTGTGCTATAGGCGGGTTACCAAAATAAAACGGTATCGGCCTGCAGTATGTGGCGAGAGCTGAAAAATAAATCCAATGTAACTCGAGTATTTTTCAATCTAAACATATGATTATTTCAAACTTCTGGCAGCTACAAGACATAACTCACACCTGCATCATTACAGATAGATAAACGTCCATTTCACTGATCCAGTTCATTTCTTCCTGTCACTATGAAATAATTTTATGAGAGTATATGTTGAGGAAATAGGAAGGAAACCTTTTTTTAAAGTAAGGAGGCATTGAGGGAAAACAGTGTCAAACATTTGAGGAGTCAGTTCCCAAAACCACAGCAGCAGCACAATGAATGACAATGTCCTTATGCAAAATAACATTGGTCAGACATTCAGGACATCTTACAATGATTTGACTGGCAGATTAAAACTGAGAGGTAAGTTCCGTTCTTATTTGCATTGGTATACATGATGCACAGCATGTGTTTTTGGAGCATTAC
Source organism: Stegostoma tigrinum (assembly GCF_030684315.1). NCBI lineage: Eukaryota > Metazoa > Chordata > Chondrichthyes > Orectolobiformes > Stegostomatidae > Stegostoma > Stegostoma tigrinum. The sequence continues at coordinate 58,435,895 of NC_081362.1, forward strand.
AACTTGCACCTGTATTACTGTAACAGATTTGTATACTATTTTCAATATGAGGATGTACTAAAGAGAAGTATATCTGAATATTGACATCTAGTACAACAAGTAAATATGTTGAACATTAAATCTATCAAAATTATTTTATCAAAGCATATTAACAAGTCCTAAAGAGTATACAGTCAAAAAGTAGTGACGAAAGAGAATTCCACAGTAATATTTAATGGGTTCCTTAACATAGGGTGGGTTAAAGGAAACAAAATGTGAGGCTGGATGAAAACAGCAGGCCAAGCAGCATCTCAGGAGCACTCCTGAGATGCTGCTTGGCCTGCTGTATTCATCCAGCCTCACATTTTGTTATCTTGGAATTCTCCAGCATCTGCAGTTCCCATTATCTCTGGGTTAAAGGAAGCTTGTTGTGAGATGCTGCTGGGCCTGCTGTGTTCATCCAGCCTCACATTTTGTTATCTTGTTGAAAAAGCTTCTGTTAAGAGTCATGAAAAATAGAAGGCAATTAACCAAAATCCAATATCATTACATCAATGTAATTTGACTGACCTTCTACTTACATGCTCCTGAAGAAGGGATATAAACTGAGTAATCAGCTGTGGACTATTTTACTAGAAAATGTAGCCCACACAGGTGTATGCTGCCATCAGTATCTTCTAAGTATCTGATTCCTTCAGGGGCCCATATGGTGAAAATTTGTGCAAGAATAGCTACCTTTCTGTCTCAAATGGAATGTTGCAAAGCAAATGAGGTGCATATTTTTGTTTCCATGCAACAAAGGCCTTAGGCTGTCTCCCATGAGACCTTAATTTTTTGCTACCATCTAGTTTTTGTTTAAGCTCAAGATGTGAACTTCACTGAGAATTTATTGCCCAGAACTAACTGCTAAAAGTAAACCAGATTGCTGTGCGTCTGGAGTCAAATGTAGACTAGACCAGGTAAGGGCAGTAGATTTATTTCCAGAAAGGACTTTGGAGAACCAGGTGGGTTTTATGCCAAATGACTGTGGTTATATGGTCATGATTAAACTAGCTTTTCATCTTTTTTAATGAATTGAACTTGCACCATTTCTCATAATGGGATTTAAGACCATATCCTCACAACACCAGCCTGAGTTCGAGATTCCTAGTTCAGTGACATTACCATTACACCACTGTCTCCCCATTGTAAGTTATGCTGGATTTTAGATTTTAATTTTTCTGACTACTTTCGAGGCTTTTTGCAAACAAGTATACTGTGTAAATCTGACAGGGGTAACAGACAATTTTTATGTTAATACACTATTAAGAAGCCATCTTCTGCTGCTACACAGCCACACTTAACAATCCTAGAACACCGACAAACTAAAATATAACTAGTCACAGCCAGCAACAGTGTTAGATGAAGTTCCTCGATTACACTGTAATTGAAAAATAGGTAATTAGTAATCATTAGTGAATAAAGGCTGTGCTTCTATTACATTTATTAATAATATTAGTAACAGCTTCTATTTGTTTTAGAATTGGTGTGAGAAAACAGCCAGACTGCGAGAAGTGATTGAGAAAGGCACCTTCAGTTTCATTTTTATCAGCAGCATCATGCTCTGGGCACTAAAAACAAACCAGTTATTTTTGTGATGCAAAAACATAGAATGAAAACACTATTGTCTTCAAGTGAGAGATCACGTATGCACAGGAAAACTCATTCAAATTAGCCATTACTATGTTAGCAGCGAATTGGATTTTAGTCATTTTTCTTAAGGGGGAAAGGTTAATTCCATGGGGACTAATGAATGTGAGTTCGAAATATCATATTTTTTGAGTTCTCCAAGTCTATTGTAGGCAGGTGAAGGGTGGTCCTGCTTCAGGTTGGTCTTGGATTGATGTGGATAAGATGTCAGTTAAATAACAGTTAATCAGAGATTTTCTGTAAATGTGGAAGCTTGAGGTCAGGCAAGTTGGTCAGCAACTTTTGTCTGCGGGTCAGCATTTTGTAAAGATAATGAGGCATTTATGTTGGAATGGAAACTTGAGGTGTTTTGTCTTGAGAAAGGAAGAGATTTTCAGTTTCGGAATCTGTTTGTGGCATCCATTTTGAATTGTGTCTTGTATTTCTGATAGGTTTAACTTCTGTGTTTCTTTTGTTTCCTACTTAAATATCTCACCAGCGATTTGTTGTTCTGCTGAATTATACTTAATAAAGTCTTATATTATTCATTAACTTTGTGACTTAATCTTGTGTGATGGTGTATAATTATTGACCTTCAAGCATATAAACTACAAAGTCTGAATGGGTTCATTTGAAACTTTAATTAGGTGAGCAAACAAGATAGGCCTCTATCCTGCCCAAATGCAACCTATGTCCTTGCAGTGGGAGATACTATTGAAGCTAGTTTAAACTAGAATGGCAAGGGAAGAGGAATATGAGCAGGGAGGTTGAGTAGGGGGAAGCAAAGATAACAACGAAAGATAGAAAAGTAGGGAGGAAGCAAAAGAGGAAGGCAGAAAAATGAGAGTGGAAACCAAACATTGCCATAATGCAAACTAAGCTAAAATGACTAACAAGGTTAAAAACACAAGACTTTAAGGCATTGTATCTTACTGTGTGGAGCATTTGCAATAATGTAGATGGATTAACAGTGCAAATAGATATATGTGGTTATAATATAGTTGCAATTAGGGAGATATGGCTGCAGGGTGACCAAGGATGAGAATTGATCTTCCAGGGATATTCAAAGTTTTGAGGGGCAAACAAATAGTGAGGGATCCTGTCACCTTTTGGGACGAAAACCAACTAAACCCTAATAGCCTGCTTGATAACGTGCTGAGTTTGCTAAGCAGTCAGCCTCTTACTCACTCAGCATGGTGGCTCAGTGGTTAGCACTGCAGCCTCACAGCACCAGGGACCCAGGTTTGATTCCAGTTTGCACATTCTCCATGTGTCTGTGTGGGTTTCCTCGAGGTCCTCTGGTTTCTTCCCACAGTCCAAAGATGTGTAGGCTAGGTGGATTGGCCATGCTAAATTGCCTGTAGTGTTCAGGGATGTTGCATTATAGGGGGATGGGTCTGGGTGGGATGCTTCAAGGGACAGTGTGGACTAGCTGGGCCAAAGGGCCTGTTCCCACACTGGAAGGAATCTAATCTGATCAAAAAGCTTCTGGTTAGGAAATAGGTATGAGTGGGATGTCTTCTCAAATTGGTGGCTCAATTAGATAGTGCCACTGCCTGTCAGAATGTCATTTACTCATAGTGCCACAATCTTCTGCTACTCAGAAGTCAGCTCTTTGTTTATACTTTGAGCATTTCTTAATAGCATCAGACATAATTCTGTGGACAGAATTTAATTGACATGTTGGTGATCTCAGACATCATTTTGAGAAATGGTGGGAGCCCCATTTTGCTCCCTGCCAGAAGACCCAAAGCAGTTTTCAGGTAATTGGCACTTACTTATTCATTGTTGGGGCTTCCACGTATATAGACTCTCAATAAAGTGAAAGCCCTTCCCAAGAACTGCCAACATCAGCAGTAATATTGAACTGATGGCCTGGGCCAATCTTATACCATGGTTTGTGGAAGGAATTTGACCATGGATCCTGAGGCAGATGTGGGAAAATAAGAAGGGTCACTGGTTCGGAGAGGTGGGAGTCATCATCCAGTGTAAAATGATGGATTTTCAGAGGGCACCTTCCTGATCCTGAGTTGCTTGATGTAAACGAGGGATCCCCCAGTAGGCCACCAGCCATTTCAACTCGTTTACTGGGCTGCCTCCATGAAAGGCAAATACACAACCTGGTGTTGCTGGTGGCAGTAGAATGAGGCTCTGAAGTGGCTACTTAATGTGGGGGATGTTGGAAAGGTACTATGGTCCCTACGGTGTCCCCTCATTCTTGATCAAATGAACATACTCTTCTGTTTCTGTTTGTAATTTTTATTAATGACTCTGTTTGTAATTTTTATTAATGACTTGGACGAGGGAATTGAAGGATGGGTCAGCAAGTTTGCAGACGACACAAAGGTCGGAGGTGTCGTTGACAGTGTAGAGGGCTGTTGTAGGCTGCAGCGGGACATTGACAGGATGCAGAGATGGGCTGAGAGGTGGCAGATGGAGTTCAACCTGGATAAATGCGAGGTGATGCATTTTGGAAGGTCGAATTTGAAAGCTGAGTACAGGATTAAGGATAGGATTCTTGGCAGCGTGGAGGAACAGAGGGATCTTGGTGTGCAGATACATAGATCCCTTAAAATGGCCACCCAAGTGGACAGGGTTGTTAAGAAAGCATATGGTGTTTTGGCTTTCATTAACAGGGGGATTGAGTTTAAGAGTCGTGAGATCTTGTTGCAGCTCTATAAAACTTTGGTTAGACCGCACTTGGAATACTGCGTCCAGTTCTGGGCGCCCTATTATAGGAAAGATGTGGATGCTTTGGAGAGGGTTCAGAGGAGGTTTACCAGGATGCTGCCTGGACTGGAGGGCTTATCTTATGAAGAGAGGTTGACTGAGCTCGGTCTCTTTTCATTGGAGAAAAGGAGGAGGAGAGGGGACCTAATTGAGGTATACAAGATAATGAGAGGCATAGATAGAGTCGATAGCCAGAGACTATTTCCCAGGGCAGAAATGGCTAGCACGAGGGGTCATAGTTTTAAGCTGGTTGGTGGAAAGTATAGAGGGGATGTCAGAGGCAGGTTCTTTACGCAGAGAGTTGTGAGAGCATGGAATGCGTTGCCAGCAGCAGTTGTGGAAGCAAGGTCATTGGGGTCATTTAAGAGACTGCTGGACATGCATATGGTCACAGAAATTTGAGGGTGCATCCATGAGGATCAATGGTCGGCACAACATTGTGGGCTGAAGGGCCTGTTCTGTGCTGTACTGTTCTATGTTCTATGTTCTATGTTCTACACCTTGGGGAAAGGTGTGCATTAAATTTCACAATAATATATATTCCTGGAAAATGGTCTCTGAAAGAGTGGCAAAAGCAGATTCTGGGTTAAATATCAATAGAATGGGAAAAGTAATGGAAACTTTGTGCCACATGTACCCTGTTTGGCAAAGTGGCTGTTGGACAAAGGTTTCATTTGGAGTTGATGTGCAAAATAGAGAGCAATTTTAATTTGTAGAACACAGTCCATTGTAATAACTGTCTTCTTTTGGTTTTTTGTAGAAGGGTGAAAAAAGGACAACCAAGGGTAGATAAAAGACAACCAGAGAGATAATAGATGCACTGGCAGTTTAGCCAAGATTCACTAGGTTGATTTCCAGGATGAAAAGTTGTCTTTGAGGAAAAGTTGAAAAGTTTAGACTTACAGTCACTGTAGTTTAGAAGAATGATAAGAAGTCAAGCATTAATTTATTAAATGGCAAAGTAGGCTCAAATGGCTTACTTCTGCTCCTCTTTCATATGCATGTATGTTTAAACAAAGTTCACTAGACTCTGATCATCATTATAATTAGCTCAGCTCCCAGCAATGTTGATTTACATTAAATCACTTAAGTTTATTTACTTATTTTGTCATGTAGCCTGACCAAACAGTCTTACAGTGCACAACCAGATATTTAACACTTTCTTGGCAATTTCTGAAGAAAGGGTTAACTTGTTCATTTTGCAGTTTGAATTCTGCTTGCACATGATGACCCTGGTGAGTTGCTGCTCCCCGAACATAGAATACATAAAGGTGAATACGTAAACCTGCCATGGGAGTTCGCTTCTGCTATCCTGACAGTAGCTTAGATCCTACCCAAATGAGGAAATGAAGAGGGCAATTGATGAAATAAACACCACAATGAATGGCCTTGAGGTGGAATAGCCCAAGGCCTAGTTTACTGCAGCCAGTGAATTCTGCAACTCGGTCCTCAATTTCCTGACACCCAGGCCACAAAAGATAAGGACAGTTGACAACACCCCCTCCATAATAATCCTCAACATCGGCACCCCACAAGGCTGCATACTCAGCCCCTTACTACATTCCTGCTCACTGACAACTGAGTGGCCAAATTGAGACCTAATTCCAATGATAAATTTGCTAATGACTGCACCGTAATGGTTCAGATCTCAAACAATGACAAGACAGAGTACAGGAAAACGAGAGTGAGCTTAGAAGAATGGTGTAAAGACAACAATCTCTCTCTCAAAGTCAGTAAAATGAAGGAGCTTGTCATTGACTTCAGGAAACGGAGTTTCATTGGTGCTAAGGTGAAGATGGTTGATGATTTCAAGTTCCTAGAAGCCAATATCACCAAAAGTCTGTCCTGGTCCATCCATGTCGATGCTACAATCAAGAAAGCACATCAACATCTCTGCTTGCTCAGATGCTAAGGAAATTGGCATGTTCACAGCGACTCTTAACCAATTTTTGCAGATACACCACAGAAAGCATCCTTTCCAGATGTATCACAGCAGCTTGTAGCAACTGCTCTGCCCAAGAATGCAAGAAATTAGAGATTTGTGAACGCAGCCCAGTCCATCACAAAGACCAATCTTCCTTCCATTGAGCCTGTTGAAACTTCCCCCTGCTTCGGGAAAGCAGGCAACATAATCAAAGACCCCTCCCACTCCAGTTATACTCTCTTCCACCCTCTTCCATCAGGCAGAAGACACACAGGTTTGAAAACACATACCAACAGATTCAAGAACAGCCTCTTTGTCTGTTATTAAGCTTAAGAATGGACCTCTCCTATATTGGAGTTGATCTTTCTCTGCAGCTGTATCACGTTATTCTGTGTTCTGTTCTCTTACCTTGATGTAGTTATGTAAGGTATGATTTGTCTGGATAGCAAGCAAAGCAATACTTTTCACTGCATCTCAGTTCATGTGACAATAATAAATCAATTTAAAACTAGTACCATGTTTCTGATTTAAATTAGCAAGCAGCTCAAAGTTTCTTTGCTGCAAATAGGTGCAGACGAACTGTGCATTGTGATTCTTGCATTTATTTTTATCCAAAACCAAATTCTATTAAGAGTATTCTGTCAAGCAAAAACATATGGAATGCAATATAAATTATATATTAACATAATACTAATGTAAAAGCTATATTAATGTGATAGGTGTTCACTTGTAAACTGTTATAGACCATTATTATTCTAGTTATAAAAATATTTGGCGCAGTACAGAGCTCGTTGACTTAGTTGTCCTGATGGACACACCACAAATGCTTCTTTAAAATTCCAGTTACTTTTTAATGATTCATGTTTGCCATTTGGTAATGAGAATTTATTGAATAATGAAAATACCTTGTTTTGCTAAACATTAGCCTGTGTGAATTGAACACTTCACCTTCATCATATTAGAATGTGAATTCATGATGTTGTACGTCTGTTGATCATTAGCTCACAAACATGAATTGTTAATGCCATGCATTTATCTGTGCAATAGTACAACATTTGACACAACATTACTTCTTTGTTCCAGCCCAGTGCGAACAGATGTTTAATTACCATTACCTTGTCCTAGGAAATGTGCTCCACCCACAAGAACACTAGGACAGCCCTCCCAGCTGTGATACGTTCCAACTTTTTCGTCAGCACCATTCCAATCCAATGGTTCCCAAACCTCTGTTGGAGTCACTCCTTTATCTGCACATCACTGAGACATCCCACAAAATCCTCTACAACCACTTTTGTATTACCTGAGTAGATTAAGAAAACGAGCATTAATACTCAATTCAATATGTACAGTACAATTTTATTTTTAAAAATCTCTATTACTAATTAAGTGCAAAGTTTTTTTTCTACTCTAATCAGGTTTATACATAAAAGCTTTGAATACAACATTGTAAAAGCATATTCAGACCAGGAAGCTTAATTTCACAGGATGCATTCATTACTAATTTATTACAATAAACAAAGAATGTGTAATTCTCCCAAGACTAATATAGTCAATACATGTTTAAGTAATAGTCAGAATTTTAAACTTTTACCTTCTTTATTCAATTCTCTTTAAATGAAACATTCTGCAAAAACTAAAACATACCAGATGTGTCCTCAGGTAGACATTGAATTTTGAATTCAAGGATTGATATGTTCAAAATCAAAACCGTCTCTACATCTTCGTTGAGTATTTTTTTTCCTTTGATTGGTCCCCTTCCCTGTTCAAGTTCTCTCCTATTTATATTTTCTGTTCTTTAATTTTTAAAAATTCTTAAATTTTTATCATGGGATATTGGAATTGAACTTTTCAATAATTTGCATTTATCACAAGGAAACACCACAGTCAATAATTCTTCAGTACTGCCTTGACTTAGAGTGCAACTACACGAATGCTGTCTTTAAAGCAGCAGAGCCAGGCCAAAACCAATTTGTTGCTTGCACCTTGTACTTTGCAGCAAAGTAGCTCTGCACATTTTCAGTTGCCTGTTAGACTATTTCAAATTAACAAGAAAGACTTTTTTTTGCATCAGTAGAAGGTAAAGAGAACATTTGTGCACTTTGCAAACGTGGCTGTAAATTTAGCTGCAGGATTGATACTTACAGTGCAAAGACAAAACAATGAGAATCTTACACCTCATGGCACTGTTGTTGTTTGACTCTCAAATTATAACACTGTTACTGCACCAATTTACATCTGCAACTCCTTCACATTAATGCTATTAATTCTTTGTTGAACACTGGCTTCATTAACACTATTTAAATAGTAGGGTCACAGAGCTGTACAGCACAGAAATAAACCCTATCTCCAACTTGTCCATGCAGAACAGCTATCCTAAATAAATCTAGTCCCATTTGCCAGCATTTGATCCATATCCTTCTGAAATCTTCCTGTTCATATACCCATCCAGATGTCTTTTAAATGTAATCGTTGTGCCAGCCTCCACCACTTCTTCTGGCAGTTCATTCCATACATGCACCACCCACAGCGTGAAAAAGTTGCCCCTTAGATCCATTTTAAATTTTTACCCTCTCAATTTAAACCTATGCCCTCTAGTTTTGGACGCCATTACTCATTACTCTGGGGAAAAGACCTTGTCTACACCCTGTCCATGCTCCTCATGATTTTATAAACTTCTGTATGGTCACTCCTCAGCCTCCGATTTTCCAGGGAAAATAGCTCCAGCCTATTTGGGCAGCATGGTGGCTCAGTGGTTAATACTGCAGCCTCACGGCACCAGGGACCCAGGTTCAATTCCAGCCTCGGGTGACTGTCTGTGTGGAGTTTGTACATTCTCCCTGTATCTGCGTGGGTTTACTCCAGGTGCTCTGGTTTCCTCCCACAGTTCAAAGATGTGCAGGCTAGGTGGATTGGCCATGCTAAATTGCCCGCAGTGTTCAGGGGTATTATAGAGTGATGGGTCTGAGTGGGATGCTGCAAGGGAAAGTGTGGACTTGTTGGGCTGAAGGGCCTGTTTCCACACTGTAAAGAATCTAATCTATTCAGTTTCTCCCTATAGCTCAAACCCTCCAAACCTGGCATCATTCTTGTAAATCATTTCTGGACCCTGTGAAGTTTCACAATATCCTTCCTATAGCAGGGAGATCAGAATTGCACACAGAATTCCAAAAGTGGCCTAACCAATATGCTGTACAGCTGTAACATGACCTCCCAACTCCTATACGCAAGACACTGACCTATAAAACAAGCACACCAAGCACCTTATTCACTACCCTTATATAGAACAATTTTTTTTTATTTTGATAATGCCATCAGTTCATTTACATGCTATGAAAACGCAATAAAGTTAGCATAAACCTTGACATCCACCAGATTAGTCAATATAAATGGATATTTGTTCATGTCAAAACAAGAGAAATGTTGATGAACAAAGTGTCAGAGAGCTTGCACTTCAAATTGTTAAGTGGAGTACATTCAGCCAGCTAATTAACACTCATAGCAGCTTTCACTTGATAAAAAAACTGCTTTGTATTGTTTATTGAATAGTCACAATTAATAATTATATTAATAATGAACACTTAAAAACAAATTAAATACCTATTTCTATCTCCTCATCTGACAAAACAAAGCTTTAGCTTGAAGTAGATTGTGAACCATACGGCGTTGAAGAGCCAGGACTAGTAAAATCTTAAAGTCTCTGCATTACAAATCGTTTAACAATTCAGAACATTTTGGGAAGTATGTCTTGTACCCGAATGTTATCTTTCTTCGGTCTGTTTTGTGCGTGCTCTCATGCCCAAAGAATATAAAAATTTGTTGTGATAAATTATCCAAATATACTGATTTGATTCTGCTCTGAGAAAAAAAGTTTTTCACATTTATACATCTAGTTTATTTCAAACTAATGAATAATGCCCAAATTAACTGAAATGTGACAGGAGTACGCTGGAAATATACAAGAAGATTTTCCTTCACACAAAATAAGATTACTATTTTCTTGCATGCTATTGTTGGAGGGTCTACAGCTGAAGAAGTTTGAGAACTCAACTCGAAATGTGTGTCATGTATTTTGTGTCTCATCTTCTCCTTTATTTGAAATCCCTTGTCGTAGATAGCAAAGTTTCATCACCTCACAATAAGACAGCAATAAACAATAAGGCCAGCAAAATCTTGGGAAAAGTCAGGGACCAACATAATCTTGCAATAATTACATCTCATTTCAATCTTTAACAGTGGTCCCAGGGAATTCAAAACTGCACTCTGTCCCATAGTTCCTACCAAATGTAGGATTGAAACATTCAACAAAATAGATGACGTTAAGACCATAGGACTTTAACATGTAAGAGCAGAAATAGGCCATCTGGCCCATCAAGTCTGATCCGCAATTTAACAAAATTATAGTTGATCTGTTAATACTCAACTTCATTAGATAAAAAGAGGTAAAATGCTAAAAGAAACATAATCAATTGTTATGAAAAAAAGAGAAACAATGTATGTCTCAAACTGATGTCAAATTAATGGAGCAATTGCTTTGCACTGCCCTGAAACCTGAGCCAAATTGATCCTGCATCACATTTGAATGGTGCAGCAATTGTGATCATCAGGCATTCAAATGCTGATCAGCTAGACACTGCTGGACAAAGGTTGTTAGAAGTTTCATCCATTTGCTCTTGCCCTTTTACAGCATGTCATCTGGTAAGTCTTGGGCACAATAAAAATGGTAATGGAGGAACCATCCTGATTCTCAACTCTTGGCCATTCATTGAGCATCTTTTATGTTCCTGAACAATGTGTAGCGAAATAAAAACTCATTATGATTTCAAACACCTTTACATATGCAGTTAGAACAAATATGAATTTTTGGAAACAAATAAAAACAATACTTTAAGTGATGTCAGTTCTCAAAATGTTTGAACCAAACCAAATAATAGGTCAGAACCTTTCTTTATACCTGTGTCCTCTCTGAAAAAGGTAAACTCCTGTGGAAGCTACACCTTATCAGTATACATATATTATTTCCGATTATAGCACTACCACTTTCTGCAAATGCTGAACGTAAAGAACAGTAGCAATTAACATAAATCCAGTAATATACAAAGAACAAAGAAAGAACAAAGAAAATTACAGCACAGGAACAGGCCCTTCGGCCCTCCAAGCCTGCGCCGATCATGATCCTCTGTCTGACCTGTCATCTATTTTCTAACCGTCTGTGTCCATTTGCTCCCTCCCCATCCATGTACCTGTCCAAATATATCTTAAAGACGCTAACGTGTCTGCGTCTACCACCTCTGCTGGCAACGCGTTCCAGGCACCCACTACCCTCTGTGTAAAGAACTTACCACGCATATCTCCCTTAAACTTTCCTCCTCTCACTTTGAACTCATGACCCCTAGTAATTGAGTCCCCCACTCTGGGAAAAAGCTTTTTGTTATTCACCCTGTCTATACCCCTCATGATTTTGTAGACCTCAATTAGGTCCCCCCTCAATCTCCATCTTTCTAATGAAAATAATCCTAATCTACTCAACCTCTCTTCATAGCTAGCACCCTCCATACCAGGCAACATCCTGGTGAACCTCCTCTGCACCCTCTCCAAAGCATCCACATCCTTTTTGTAATGTGGCGACCAAAGCGCTACACAGTACTCCAACTGTGGCCGAACCAAAGTCCTATACAACTGCAACATGACCTGCCAACTCTTGTACCCGATACCCCGTCCAATGAAGGGAAGCATGCCTTACGCCTTCTTGACCACCCTATTGACCTGCGTTGTCACCTTCAGGGAACAATGGACCTGAATACCCAGATCTCTCTGTTCATCAATTTTCCCTAGGACTTTTCCATTTACTGTATAGTTCGCCCTTGAATTTGATCATCCAAAATACATCACCTCGCATTTGCCCAGATTGAGCTCCATCTGCCATTTATCTGCCCAACTCTCCCTTCACTATCTGCTACTCCACCAATCTTCGTGTCATCTGCAAACTTGCTGACCAGACCACCTACACCTTCCTACAAATCATTTACATATGTCACAAACAACAGTGGTCCCAGCACAGATCCCTGTGGAACACCACTGGTCACAGGTCTCCAATTTGAGAAACTCCCTTCTACTACTACTCTCTGACTCCTGTTGCCTAGCCAGTTTTTTATCCATCTAGCGAGCACGCCCTAGACCCATGTGGCTTCACTTTCTCCATCAGCCTGCCATGGGGAACCTTATCAAACGCCTTACCGAAGTCCATGTATATGACATCTACAGCCTTTCCTTCATCAACCATCTTTGTCATGTCCTCAAAGAATTTTATTAAGTTGGTAAGACATGACCTTCCCTGCACAAAACCATGTTACCTATCACTGATAAGCCCATTTTCTTCCAAATGGGAATAGATCCAATCCCTCAGTATCTTCTCCAGTAGCTTCCCTACCACTGACGTCAGGCTCACCGGTCAATAATTACCTGGATTATCCTTGCTGCCCTTCTTAAACAAGGGGACAACATTAGCAAGTCTCCAGTCCTCCGGGACCTCACCCATGTCTAATATGTTAGAATACTCAAGTACTTAACAGAGCTGCTATCTTAAAAGAAATTTTATTTTACAACATGCGGAAATTAAAAATGATAAAGGTTCACCTAGTTTGTCTTCTGTCATATCAGTCGGGAGTGACGACTCCCATTTCAATTATTTTTTCCTCAACCACTGGACAGGGGACACCCTGACAGAATGAATGAGAGTAGGGCAGAGTTTATTTAATGCTAGAGAATTTTGTTAACAATTGAAACATGCCAAGTAAACCTTTTAATCCTCAGGCCACATACTGCAGAGGTCCTTTTCATAGTTGTTACATAGCAGGACAATTGTTAGCAACGATACCGTCACAAGTTATATCATCATAAGAGTTAATTCATCACCAGCCTTCTGTTGTGTGTGCAAAAAGTTCCATTTTAACCAAAATATTTCAAATTATGGCATTCCAGAAACCTAACTGTAATATAGCCTAAAGATATTTCAAAGGGTACGCACACAGCTAGTCATATTACATCCTTCTGTGGCAGGCTGGGAAATTTATTCACAGCGTGTGTACTTAGGTTCAAAATTACACTGTCATAAGTTTCTCCTCACAATGAAAGTTGGAAAATTATTGATAGTATACGCATGCAGTTTGGTTCAAATAATGTACGTGCAATTTTAATATCAAGGAAATGTATTTGAGGCGAGGCTTGATGTCACTGTATTTTACTGGAGAAGTAACAGTGAGACCATGAATGCTTGTTGGTCAGTAAGTTCCCACGACTATTTTGTGTAGTTAAACACAAGGGTCACAAAGTTACTGTCCAGATTGGAGGACTTCTGAATAGGTGTAGCACACTGGTATGTGGACAAGGGAGATTTGGTTTCAAGAACACAGGTTATGATACATATTGATAGATACCCACTGAATATGCCAGAAGAACCTGGGTCTTGTCCATTCAACTCTAAGTGGATTCTTCTGGGTGTGATAAGCCTTAGTTATGACAGAACTTTTCAGCACTGAACATTTACAGTTGTTCGGTTGAATTCTTCATTATTTAAATTATCAGTGACAATTGAATATAAAATAATTAAATATAACATTTATTTTTATTGTTCTATTCTGACTCATTTTATGCATCCACCTTTCTCTTATTCTAATCTTTCTTTGCCTGATGTTGAATTGGATGTACAAATAAAATCTTTTATTTTCTCTGGCGGCAAACTTGGAAACAGTAAGGACATTAGTTAGACTAGGTGGTGACATACCTAATCCTTGCTGCCATCCCACCTCCATCAGAATTAAACTGTGGACAGGAAGGTAAAATTAAAGACTACTGAAGGGTCTCAACCTGCCACCATTGCAATTAACCCAGCAGCATGTTGAACACATTGGGCACAGCATTGCACCTAAGTTTCCTGTCACCTTAGCAGGAGAGGACAAAGCCACTCTACCAAAAACCATGAGGATCTGAACATCAGAAAGAGCAGGGCCCATAGAGGTATTTCTTCCACCCATCCCTTGCATTTAATCTTCTTGCTCCCTCACCCTGAAAACCTCCAATGCCCAAAACATGATGTACCTGCAGTCTGAATTGTTTACAGTCTGGGACTGTGGGAGGGCAAGGGAGAAGTGTGTCTTCTGGCAACAGCCATGAACTCATCAGTGATGTTGCTGAATACAAGTTGCAAGTCTTTGTCCATCTGCTCTCACAAGGTGTTGATCACTAGGGTCTTGATTCCAGATGAAGGTCTGCTGGTGACCTTGCCACAGCATGATTGGCATATGTTTAAGTGAGCCCTTCCCTAGAAGAGGCAGCAGGGTCCTTTGCCAGCTCTCTGGGTGAGGATGTAGGTGCTATGAGATTCTACCCTATTATTTTAATTTACACTTCCTGATTTAGGCTCTGCCTGAGATAGTAGGAACTGCAAATGCTGGAGAATCTGAGATAACAAGGTGTAGAGCTGGATGAACACTGCAGGCCAAGCAGCATCAGAGAAGCAGGAAGGCTGACGTTTCAAGCCTAGACTGAAGAAGGTTCTAGGCTCAAAACATCAGTCTTCCTGCTCCTCTGATACCGCTTGACCTGCTGTGCTCATCCAGCTCTACACCTTGTTACCTTAGACTCGGCCTGCTCAAGTTAAAGAAAATCTGACCTTTTGCTTCAGTCAGGCCCTGAAATCTCTCTAGAAGGATTAAAGCTATTTTGGATTTTGAAATACTGCAGCTTCCAACATAAAAGTTCATCGAATGTCTATGGTCAAATATTGGGGTAATAAGCGCTAGTCATTTGCTGCTGACTACAAAATTTTGGTTATTGTGTTCTGGTCAGTTAGACACCTTGTTAATTTCTCTTACTGATTTTGCAAATTCACACATTGTGGTACTACTAGAGCATCAAAGAAGTAGAGAGCCATTCATAGAAAGTGTAAAGCATCAATCCAGCTGCATAGATACAACTACTATTGTATAAACCAGTAATTCATTACATTCATTCCAAAGAAAAGAAAGATTATCCGGGGCGGAATTAGACAGCCATGGCTCACAAAGGAGGTCAGGAAATATAATCAAAGAGAAAGAGACAGCCTATAAAGTGGCCAAGAGCACTGGGAAATCAGAAGATTGGGAAGGCTACAAAAACAAACAGAGGATAACAAAGAGCAATAAGGAAGGAGAAGATCGAATATGAAGGTAGGCTAGCCGGTAATATTAGAAATGATAGTAAATGCTTCTTTCAATACATAAGATACAAACGTGAGGCAAAAGTAGACATTGGGCCACTCCAAATTGACGCTGGAAGGCTAATGATGGGAGATAAGGGAATAGGTGAAGAACTTAATAAGTACTTTGCGTCAGTCTTCACAGTGGAAGACGTGAGTAGTATGCCAACAATTAGGGAGAGCCAGGGGGCAGAGTTGAGTACGGTAGGCATTACAAAAGAGAAAGTGCTAGAAAAGCTAAAAGGTCTAAAAATTGATAAATCTCCTGGCCCCAATGGGCTACATCCTCAAGTTCTGAGGGAGGTGGCTGAGGAAATAGCAGAGGCTTTGGTTGTGATCTTTCAAAAGTCACTGGAGTAAGGGAAAGTCCCAGATGATTGGAAAATTGTTGTTGTAACCCCCTTGTTTAAGAAAAGATCAAGGCAAAAGATGGAAAATTATAGGCCGATTAGCCTAACCTCGGTTGTTGGTAAAATTCTAGAATCCATTGTCAAGGATGAGATTTCTAAATTCCTGGAAGTGCAGGGTCTGATTAGAACAAGTCAGCATGGATTTAGTAAGGGGACGTCATGCCTGACAAACCTGTGAGAATTCTTTGAAGAGGTAATAAGTATGTTAGACCAGGGAAATCCAGTAGATGTTATCTGTCTAGACTTCCAAAAGGCCTTTGATACGGTGCCTCACGGGAGGCTGCTGAGCAAGGTGAGGGCCCATGGTGTTCGAGGTGAGCTACTGGCTTGGATTGAGGATTGGCTGTCTGACAGAAGGCAGAGAGTGGGATAAAAGGCTCTTTTTCGGAATGGCAACCGGTGACGAGTGGTGCCTCACAGGGTTCAGTGTTGGGGCCGCAGCTGTTCACCTTATATATTAATGATCTGGATGAAAGGACTGGGGGCATTTTGGTGAAGTTTGCCGATGATACGAAGATAGGTGGACAGGCAGGTAGTACTGAGGAGGTGGGGAAGCTGCAGAAAGATTTCGACAGTTTAGGAGAGTGGTCCAGGAAATGGCTGATGAAATTCAACGTGAGCAAGTGTGAGGTTTTGCACTTTGGAAAAAAAGAATACCGGTATGCACTATTTTCTAAATGGTGAGAAAATTTGTAAAACAAAAGTACAAAGGGACGTGGGAGAGTTGGTCCAGGATTCTCTAAAGGTTAACGTGCAGGTAGAGTCTGTATTTAAGAAAGCAAATGTAATGTTGTGGTTTATGTCAAGAGGCTAGGAATATAAAAACAGCGATGTGCTTCTGAGGCTTTATAAAGCTCTAGCTAGGCCCCATTTAGAATACTGTGTCCAAGTTTGAGCCCCACACCTCAGGAAGAACATACTATCTCTGGAGTGTGTCCAGCGGAGATTCACACGGATGATCCGTGGAATGGTAGGTTTAACGTACGTTGAGTGGCTAAGGATCCTGGGATTGTACTCATTAGAGTTTAGAAGGTTGAGGGGAGATCTAATAGAAACTTACAAGATAATGTATGGCTTAGAAGGGGTGGACGTTAGAAAGTTGTTTCTGTTAGGCGGGGAGACTAGGACCCATGGGCACAGCCTTAAAATTAGCGGGGATAAATTTAAAACTGAAATGAGATGACATTTCTTCAGCCAGAGCGTGGTGGGCTCGTGGAATTCATTGCCACAGAGTGCAGCGGATGCTGGGACGTTAGATGCCTTCAGGGCAGAGATCGACAAATTCTTGATCTCAGAAGCAATCAAGGGCTATGGGGAGAGTGCAGGGAAGTGGAGTTGAAATGCCCATCAGCCATGATTTAAGTGGCGGAGTGGACTTGATGGGCTGAATGGCCTTACTTCCTACGTCTTATGGTCTCATGAAGTGGAATTTAATGAAAACCAATTAAGCAATACTTTCAGATAACACAACGTGGAGCAGGAGGAATTTCTAAAGAAGGGGCCCAACCCAAAATGTCAACTTTCCTGCTTCCCTGATGCTGCCTGGCCTGCTGTGTTCCTCCAGCTCCACACTGTGTTATCTCTGACTCCAGCATTTGCATTTCTTCCTATCTCCGAGTAAGCAATATTTTGATGAGGTTTCTTTCAACGAAATTTTAATAAGGAGATAATAAACAACATTTTGTTGCTGTATGTTTCCATTGTCTTTCAAATAGACCAACACTACTGCTTTACAATGAATAATCACCAAATTGTCAAGTGATAGAAGTCATGAAGTTTTAATCAAGAAAAAGTGCTTTGATAAATCTTTGACGCTGGGAGTTGTCTGCTTAATATCAGGATTCAGAAGATGTTGCATTTCAATAGTAAAGCTTTGGCAATTTATGGACAACTTCAAATTAGATTTATAGCCTTCTATTCACTTTCTGACTTCCATTCTGTTTATTATGCTGTGGTCTTAATAAACTGAAGAAAATGTGATGGCAGTTAAAAGTAGGGCTGAAATTACGTTGATTGAAAATTGAGAGTAGCAATTGTGATGTTTTTGTTGCAAAATAATATTATCATTGGAAGTTACAATGAGGAAATTATTTTGAGGAAATTAAATTATAGTGTTATTGAAACTATGTACTTCAAATTGTACATGAAAATATTAATAGTTGATCACCCCAAACACTGAAGTGAACTTGAAATTATATTCCCTTTAGAATGTGATCTAATTGGATATTTAAAATAACAAAATAGTCTGATAGGGCTGATAGAGAAAAAGGCTACTCCCCCTTGTCAGGAATCTAGAAGTAATCTTAAAATTAAAGCTGAACTTTTTAGAAATGCAGTTAGAAAGAAGTTCCTTGCACAAAACAAAATCCAGGACATGCTCTCATAAAGCTGTGCTAACTGAGTCAATGAAAATATTTTAATTAGAGACTAATAGATTTTCTTTGAGGATATGGAGCAAAGATGCATTTATGAAACTGAAGTACAGATTAACCATGATTTCATTGATTTTTAGACAGACTAATCAAGCTAAATGGCACAATCAAGTTCCTATTTTCCTGAAGGACTATCCTGATTTGACATCAGAAAATTAGAATTTCATTAGAAAAATGATGGAATTATAGAATTTGATCTCCTCTACTGACAAAACAAAATCTGACCGTATTAAGGCGACCAATGAGGTCTCAAATAAACAGGCAGAAATGGACACATGATCTCCAAAAGCACATTTAAAATCTCCAAAAAAATTCCATGAACTAAGAATGGATGTTATTGGTCTATATTGTGTTTTTGTCAGAGTTTCTACTCAAACTGGGCCAGGGCTCCCATCTGCAATGTAATCTCTGCTTCAAACCTGGCCAATTAGTTTGAATTTGTTCAATTTGACTATGCATAATTGACTAAAATAAATGTCTGAGTACGGTTATTTAGGAGGCCAGTTCTGAGGAAGCAAAATAGATGAGATTTTGCATAGGAAAATATGTTGGCAACGGAAATGGTGGGTCAGTGGTTAGCACTGATGCCTTATAGCACCAGAGACCTGGGTTCAATTCTACCCTCAGGTGGCTGTCTGTGTGGAGTTTGCACATTCTCTCCATATCTGTATGGGTTTTCTCTGGGTCCCCTAGTTTCCTACACTCCCCAGAGATGGGCATGCTAGGTGGATTGGTCACACTAAATTGTCCATAATGTTCAGGGATTTGCACATTAGGTTGGTTATTAGGGGGATGGGTTTGGGCGGGTGCTGTAAGGATCAGTGTGGACTTGTTGGTCTAAAGGGCCTGTAGTGATTCTATGAAAAATTATCAGAAGGAAGGAGCCATACCTTTTAAACAGTTATTTAAAAACACTTCTGATTACTCTGACTGACTGAACTAGTCTAGATCATTCTTTCTTACTGTTGCCCGGCATTCACCTTTGATTAAATGGGTGAGTGGATGGATGAAACATCCACAATTAAATGTTGTCAGAAGACAAGGAAATGATGATAGATGTCAGGGAAGAAGTAAAATGGGACCTTATCACAGTACCAACTCAGCTTGTTCTTGAATATACCCAAACTTGGTATGCACTGAATGGAAAAGTCAGGGCCATATCGTCATTGCAGAACATTGAACTTCTACAAAAAAATTGAAGTCATCCTTCTCTGTTTCTGAGAGGACAATCACAGTTTATTCATTTGATGCCAGCTATCACCGGAAAAAGGATCTTTTATGGACTCAGCACAATGAAATTCAAAGCATTCTTACCTTAACATAACCTAAAAGGAAATCTTACCTGTACATTCAGCTTCGATTCAATGGATAGATGGAGGGATGGGCACATGCGTGGCATGGTGGCTCAGTAGTTAGCACTGCTGCCTCACAGTTCCAGGGACCCGAGTTCAATTCCACCCTCGGGCAATTGTCTGTGTGGAGTTTGCATACTTCCCCCAAGTCTGCAGGGGCTTCCTCTGAATGGTCTGATTTCTTCCCACAGTCCAAATATGTGCAAGCTGGGAGTATTGACCGTGCTAAGTTGCCTGTAGTGTTCAGTGATGTGTAGATTAGGTGGGTTCTAGGGGGAATGGATCTGGGTTGAATGCTCTGAGGGTTGGTGTGGACCTTTTGGGCCAAAGGACCTGTGTTCACGCTGTAGGGATTCTATGATCTATGACAGGTGATGAAAGATATTGAAGAAATACAGGATCTACATGTTCAAAGGCAAAAGAAAAAATGAACCTCAAACTTTAGAAATCTCAAACAACAACAGAAACTGCTGGAATTCCTAAGCAGGTGAAGAAGCAATTGTGGAGTGAGCAATAGAGCTGAAGGGCAGACATTTTCTACTGAGGCAGAGGTTGCTTTGGAAGCAGGCATAATGGCAAACTTACCTACAAGCATGGAAGTGATGGAGGGTGGTACAATAACATTTAACATGTATCTGGATGGGTATATGAAAAGGTAGGGTTAAAAGGGAATATGGATGAAATGCTTACAAATGGGACTTGATTGATTTAGGGTGGCTGGTCAACATGGACAAGTTGAACCAAAGGGTCTGTTTCCATACTGTACAACTTTATGACTTGGTTATTTTGATAAGTCAACACTGCTGTCAGATTGTGATTTTTCCAGATTAAGCTTTTTGCATAGGGCATCACATCCCAATAGTGGCCAACAGGAAATTAGACAATTAAGCAGATATTTGGATGCCAATTGAGCAGGTTTTCAATTGTCTTGAAAGGCACACAAGTCACACACTGCATCAAAAACTCATCACAGCAGACAACATGGCTGCTTTAAATCTTCTACGTAAAGGGTGAATCAGGAAATACTAGTTGGCACATAACCACAGAGACAGCAGCAGTTTTATCACACCTCTCTCACAACTTCTAGTCATACTGACTGAGTCTAGATAGCAGGTGACTTCCCACTATTGGCACAATAAAACATTCCTGCCTGCTCCCATTACTTCTTTCACAGACATCCATGAATTCCCATGGCTATCTTTACACAACTGCTTCTCATTTTTGCTGCTGTCCACTATTGCACACTCTAAAATAATACAGTCTATCTGTGATAATAGGAACTGCAGATACTGGAGAATCCAAGATAATAAAATGTGAAGCTGGATGAACACAGCAGGCCAAGCAGCATCTCAGGAGCACAAAAGCTGATGTTTCGGGCCTAGACCCTTCATCAGAGAGGGGGATGGGGTGAGGGTTCTGGAATAAATAGGGAGAGAGGGGGAGGCAGACTGAAGATGGAGAGAAAAGAAGATAGGTGGAGAGGAGAGTATAGGTGGGGAGGTAGGGAGGGGATAGGTCAGTCCAGGGAAGACGGACAGGTCAAGGAGGTGGGATGAGGTTAGTAGGTAGGAAATGGAGGTGCGACTTGGGGTGGGAGGAAGGGATGGGCGAGAAGAAGAACAGGTTAGGGAGGCAGAGACAGGCTGGATTGGTTTTGGGATGCAGTGGGTGGAGGGGAAGAGCTGGGCTGGTTGTGTGGTGCAGTGGGGGGAGGGGACGAACTGGGCTGGTTTTGGGATGCGGTGGGGGGACGGGAGATTTTGAAGCTGGTGAAGTCCACATTGATACCATTGGGCTGCAGGGTTCCCAAGCGGAATATGAATTGCTGTTCCTGCAACCTTCGGGTGGCATCATTGTAGCACTGTAGGAGTCCCATGATGGACATGTCATCTAAAGAATGGGAGGGGGAGTTGAAATGGTTCATGACTGGGAGGTGCAGTTGCTTATTGCGAACCGAGCGGAAGTGTTCTGCAAAGCGGTCCCCAAGCCTCCGCTTGGTTTCCCCAATGTAGAGGAAGCCACACCGGGTACAATGGATACAGTATACCACATTGGCAGATGTGAAGGTGAACCTCTGCTTGATATGGGAAGTCATCTTGGGGCCTGGGATAGGGGTGAGGGAGGAGGTGTGGGGGCAAGTGTAGCATTTCCTGCGGTTGCAGGGGAAGGTGCCAGGTGTGGTGGGGTTGGAGGGCAGTGTGGAGCGAACAAGGGAGTCACGGAGAGAGTGGTCTCCCAGAAAGCAGACAAGGGTGGGGATGGAAAAATGTCTTGGGTGGTGGGGTCGGATTGTAGATGGCAGAAGTGTCGGAGGATGATGCGTTGTATCCGGAGGTTGGTGGGGTGGTGTGTGAGAACGAGGGGGATCCTCTTGGGGTTGTTGTGGCGGGGGCAGGGTGTGAGGGATGTGTTGCGGGAAATGCGGGAGACGTGGTCAAGGACGTTCTCGAAAACTGTGGGGAGCAATTTGCGGTCCTTGAAGAACTTGGACATCTGGGATGTGCGGAAGTGGAATGCCTTATCGTGGGAGCAGATGTGGTGGAGGCGGAGGAATTGGGAATAGGGGATGGAATTTTTGCAGGAGGGTGGGTGGGAGGAGGTGTACTCTAGGTAGCTGTGGGAGTCGGAGGGCTTGAAATGGACATCAGTTTCAAGCTGGTTGCCTGAAATGGAGACTGAGACCCTGCACCTCCCAGTCACGAACCATTTCAACTCCCCCTCCCATTCTTTAGATGACATGTCCATCATGGGCCTCCTACAGTGCCACAATGATGCCACACGAAGGTTGCAGGAACAGCAACTCATATTCTGCTTGGGAACCCTGCAGCCCAATGGTATCACTGTGGACTTCACCAGCTTCAAAATCTCCCCTTCCCACACCACTGCACCACACAACCAGCCCAGCTCTTCCCCTCTCCACACTGCACCACACAACCAGCCCAGCCTGTCTCTACCTCCCTAACCTGTTCTTCCTCTCACCCATCCCTTCCTCCCACCCCAAGTCGCACCTCCATTTCCTACCTACTAACCTCATCCCACCTCCTTGACCTGTCCGTCTTCCCTGAACTGACCCCCTCCCTACCTCTCCACCTATACTCTCCTCTCCACCTATCTTCTTTTCTCTCCATCTTCAGTCCAACTCCCCTCTCCCCCTATTTATTCCAGAACCCTCACCCCATCCCCCTCTCTGATGAAGGGTCTAGGCCCGAAACGTCAGCTTTTGTGCTCCTGAGATGCTGCTTGGCCTGCTGTGTTTATCCAGCTTCACACTTTACAGTCTATCTGTTTCCACATTGATGTCAGGTGCTCTTTAAATAGAACTCACCACACCAGCCCCTCCCCCTGCAAGATCCTACCTCTTGAATATCCTGATTGGTAGTTAGGCAGCAATTGTGTAAATATGTCAATAATTGGCCAATGATAGCAAAATGTTAACAGGCATCATGAAATTGCATTGAAAAGAATTGGGACCCATCATTGATTCTGACGTTGGATACACATTTCGTAAAATCCAACTCAAATTTCAGGTAAACTGCCATCCATCAGAACAAGAGAAAATTAGAGATATAACAAATCTTATGGGAGTCCAGAGCTAAGGAAAATAGAATGGGAAAATAGAATGCAATATAAAAGAAAAACACATTGATAAGGTGCAAGAGATTACCTGACAAAATGCCTAGTGATGCTAAGCAAAAATGAATGGTATTCATTCAAGAAAAAAAATACAAGGATGTGTTTGGAGCAAAGGAAAAGAGAAGAGTAAAATCCTTCATTTAGTTTAAAGATTGACAAGGTGAAAGATGAGAACAAGGTGAGCCTTATTGGATGGTTCAGGAAGGTGAAAGCAAAAGTGCAGGAAATGGAACAGACACAGTCTCCTGCGATGGCGACCATGGTGAAATTGTTTCAAACATGGACAAGGAAAAGGGGAGACATTTCATAAGACAGAAGTAGAAGGTTGCATTGTTTGATCTGATTTGACATAACCCGTGAAACTGCAAGACTGAAAAGCTCCATTCAAGAAGCAAGGAGGTGCAGGGGGCAAAAAGATTAGTCAAGTTTTATTGGAACCATTGGGTTTATGGTGGATAAAAGTAGATAGCCTATTCCTAGAAATGGATACTGAGAGATCAAAGAATAGAAGAGAGTTGCTGGACATGGACAATGCAAAGTCAAAGGAATAGCGAAAACTGAAAGCAAACTTGATCAAATCACCCACAACATCACAGGAGATAGGAGCAGGAATTGACATATGGCCTATAATCCCTTCTCTGTCATTTAATTTAACTAGGATTATTCCACGGCACAACATCTTGGGCCGAAGGGCCTGTACTGTGCTGTACTTTTCTATGTTCTATGTTAATATGATCATAGTTAGTGAATGAGCTGACTAATTGGATGAAAAATTAAGTTTTTGAAGATAGCGCGTGAGATATTTAAAAGGGGATTTCAGAATACACAGGACAAATACATTTCAACAAGAAAGAAAAACTCCATGTGGGTGAGTTCTATTAAGAGGCAGGCTGGACAAGCTCAGCTTGAATCTTCTGGAATTTGGGAGAGCTGGAGGTGACTTGACTGAAAAATACAAGATCCTAAGGGGTTTAGTTCAGGGTAGAAGTAGAAAGGATGTTTTTCATTGTGGGAAAATTTAAAACTCGGGGTATCTGTTTAAAAATAAACAGTTCCATTGAAGACGGAGGTAAGGACATTTTGTTTTTCAGAGACTCAGAAGCCATTGGAATTCTCTTTCTCAAAAGACAGTTGAAGACAGAAGGAAATCCCAGTTTAAACGTAAATCCTAGCAATACATGGAAATGAACCTACTGATCGCACAGGAGCTCCAGTTTGAAGTATACAAGATTAGTAGGATGAGCAAAGAGTCTGCAAGACCAAAAGATATAGAAGTAGAAGTTGCCAACTGGCCCATCAAGTCCACACAGCCATTCAATGAGATCATAGCTGATTTGACAATCCTTGACTGCATTTTTATGCATTATCCCCATCAACTTTCATTCCTTTAATGATCAGAAATCTGTCAACCTCAGCTATGAATGCAATTAACAAATTTAGTTTTTCATTTACATAAATGATTTGGATGTAAATTTAGGAGGCATGATTAGTAAGTTTGTGAGTGACACCAAAATCAGTGGTATAGTGGACAGTGAAGAAAGTTATCTAAGATTACCAAGGGATTTTGATCTATTGGGCTAATAGTTTGAGGAGTGGCAGATGGGGTTTAATTTGGATAAATGTGAGGTATTGCACTTTGGTAAGATAATCAAGGGCAAGGCTTATACATTTAATAGTAGGACCCGGAGTACCATTGTAGAACAGAGAGGCCGAGGGGTTCAGGTACATAACTCTTTGAAAATTGCATCACAGGTAGACAGGGTGGTTAAGAAGGTTAAGAATGCTTGTCTCAGTTGCTCAGACCATTGAGTATAGGAGTTGGGCTGACATCTTGAGGTTGTACAGGATGTTGGTGAGGCAACTTTTGGAATAATATGCACAGTTCTGGTCGCCCTGCTATGGAAGGACATTATTAAATTGGAGAGGGTTCAGAAGAGAATTACAAGGATATTGCCAGGACTGAAAGGTTTAAACTGTAAGGAGAGCCTGGATAGACTAAAACTTTTTTCACTGGAGCAGAGGAAGTTGAAGTGTATAGAGTATATAAATTATGAGGGGCCAAAAGTCTTTTCCATAGGATAGGGTAGTTCAAAACTAGACAGCACATTTTTAAGGTGAGATGATAAAGATTTTAAAAAGTACCCGAGGGGCAACATTTTCACTTAGAGGGTGGTTTGTATGTGAAATGAACCATCAGAAGAAGTGATAGATGCAAGTGCAGTTGTAACATATAAAAGATATTTGGACAGGCACATGAATCAGAAAGGTTTAGAGGGATATGGGGCAAATTCAAGCAAATGGGACTAGTTTAGATTGGGAAACTTAGTCGGCATGGAGAAGTTGGGCCAAAGGGTCTGTTTCTGTGCTGTATGACTCC
Source organism: Stegostoma tigrinum (assembly GCF_030684315.1). Lineage (NCBI taxonomy): Eukaryota > Metazoa > Chordata > Chondrichthyes > Orectolobiformes > Stegostomatidae > Stegostoma > Stegostoma tigrinum. Next base: position 58,461,632 of record NC_081362.1, read on the forward strand.
ATGGCTTTCCTTTTCTATACATTCATTCCCTTTGAAATAAAGACCAAAATTCCATTTGTTTTTACTAATAACCATGGAACTCGGATGTTAACTTTTTGTGATTCATCTACTAAGACCTCAAATTACTCTGTGATATGGCTTTCTACAGTCTTTTTCCATTTAAATAATATTCCACTCTTCTATATTTCTTGCCAAAGTGCAAAACCTTAAGTGTCACTCACAAGATTTACTGGTGTTGCCTTTTTGTTTTGAAGTAGAGTCTTTGAATCTTTCTTAAAGCAGGGGTAAATAAATTCTTGATAAGCATGGGGTGGCATGTTATTGGTGGTAGGTGGAATGTGCAAGAATCAAATCAACCAAAATGTTACCGAATGGTGGAGCAGACTTGAGGCCCCGGTGGCATATTCCTACTCATCATTCATATGATAATATGGTTAATGGACAAACCCTTCGTCCCAGGGATTGGCACAGTGAACATTTGTTGTTCTGCACCCAGGAAGGATGATAGGGATAAACCAGGGAGCTGTAGACCTGTGAGTCTAATTTCAGTGGTCTGAAAATTATCAGAAAAAAAAACTCAAAAAGATAGAATTAATCTCCACTTAGAGAAGCAAGGATTCATCGAGGATATCCAGCATGGCTTTGTTAGAGTGAGATCATCTTTGACAGGTTGATTAAGTTTTTCAAAGAGGTGTCTAGAGGTTTGGATGAGAAATGTGCGGTGGATATAGACTGGAAGGACTACAGTAAGTCATTTGTCAAGGTTTTACATAGGAGACTGGTTGAGATGATAAGAACCCAAGGAGATCCTTCATGTCTTCTTAGTTTCATTTATAAATTCAGCCAGCCTGTGGAGGGGTTCTCCTCCATTTTGAGATACCTTCTTCCTCAGTTACACGCAATGGCATCCTGCTGCTGCTTCTGATGCTCTAAATATTTCATGTTTTACAACTTGCTTCTCCTCCTAAATTGGATGTTCCCTAATTGACCAACTCAAAGAAAATCTCAGATGATGCCTATTCCCTGCACAGTGTAAGCTTCTAACTGCGTGCTAACTGTTCTGACAGTGCCACCCAACAGCTAGTAAGGAAAAATCCAGACCATGACATTCAGGTGGAAGCAGAATTATCATGAACTGTCGTCAAAAATATTGTTTTAATATTCAACAGAATTTTTAGCATTCAACGAATACGTTTGATATACTACAACTATAAAATTAGTTATTTGTCTGCGGAAGTTTGTTCAGCTATAATAATGACTTAGCATGCTACCAGAGACTCAGTTCCACCTCAATCAGTAATCAGGGGTATCTGTAGAAAGATTGATGCTGTACAGTTTGGAACTTCACATCAAACCAATGATTTTTAATTAATTTCCACACACCAGGACTTTAAGCCTGTATCCTGTAGCAGAACAAAAAAGCACTAACAGCAACCTGTGGATTCCTGTCTATATTTAACTGTGCACGTGCAAACATCACTGTCAGTTTCAATGTGAGGATGGAAAATGTTGACAGTTTTGCCATCAGTACAATTGGGCCAACATTTTCAAAACATTGCACATGTGAAACAAAGATATGTTTAATTTTTTTGTAATGCCATTTTTCTTCACACAAATTATTTGAATGAAGAACCAACCATATTGTCTGCTGTGCAAATGATAATACACATCAAGTACAATTTCTTTGTTTCTTTTTGCAATATACTAGTGTCTATAATAAGTGTACGCTATGGAACATTCTTAGAGCAAATATCTTGCATCCTGATATCGTGTATGTGACATTTATTACCTAATGTAATCCACACAACTAGATGTTATCTTTTAAGTAAATTACCTGAATATTGGCCATCCACAACAATTGTTCCTTCAACCTCAGTTCTTCTAGCAGTTATGCTGTGCCATTATATGTTTGTCCTTTGTCATTAGTCGGAGTAACTGCAATAGCAGAACTCTGTCAAAATACAATAAAAGTGTGCTTCTTTAGATATGGATCAAATATACTGACATACAAAATCTTCACCCATTGAACAAATAACGTAAACATGCAGAAAAAAACTTCAAAACAAACCACCCTCGGGCGACTGTCTGTGTGGAGTTTGCACATTCTCCCCGTGTCTGCGTGGGTTTCCTGCAGGTGCTCCAGTTTCCTCCCACAGTCCAAAGATGTGCAGGTCAGGTAAATTGGCCATGCTAAATTGCCCATAATGTTCAGGGATGTGAGGATTGGGTGCTTTGCAGAGGTGGGGGTTTTGGGTCTGGGTGGGATGCTCTGGGATTCGGTGTGGACTCATTGGGCTGAAGGGCCTGTTTCGATACTGTAGGGATTCTATGATTCTATGATCTATGATTTGCCACAAACAATGGAATATATTCAGTGCTACACCACAGTTAAACAACAACCCGATACCAAGTTCCACAGTGATAATGGGAACTGCAGACGCTGGAGAATCCAAGATAATAAAATGTGAGGCTGGATGAACACAGCAGGCCCAGCAGCATCTCAGGAGCACAAAAGCTGACGTTTTGGGCCTAGACCCTTCTTCAGAGGGTCTCTGATGAAGGGTCTGTGCCCGAAACATCAGCTTTTGTGCTCCTGAGATGCTGCTGGGCCTGCTGTGTTCATCCAGCCTCACATTTTATTAACCAAGTTCCACACCTTGTTTCAGCATTGATTCGTATGGGTCTGTGTGACAATTACTTATACGAATAGTTAAGTCACTTCCGGTTAGTTTTAAGTAGCTAGATCTGTCTTTTTTATTCTTTCACTGTGGATGTTATGATGTCAGGTCTAAGAATTAACTTTGTACTCGGACACAGCAGAGCTGAGGGTAAACTCTAGTGACCTCTTTATTATTAAGAAAGTCTCTAAGTTTTTATACTCAGCTAAGAAAAATAAATTGGACCAAGCTGTGACAGCATTGAATCTTTGTGGGAAGGATATTCTCTCAGGTTAAATGTCTTGGGTTCAGTTCTTAAATGGGACCTGAAAAATGAGTACAATGTGCATAGGAAATATGCGGCATTCATTTACCCTCATCTGCACTTCAATTACATGGCACTCTGTGGCTTTAATGCTAGAAATGCTGTACTGTTTTCCAAGAAGACACAAAAATGGAGATGAAATGCAATTGCATCTCAGAATGCTTTGCACGCAGACTGTGTAAATGTTCCACATGGAGATTACACAGGACTACGATAATAAAAAATCAAGCATAAAGCTTCCAAGGTCCCCACGCAGTAACCAGCAGTATTTTGTTTGAAAAGTGTCTTGAGAATTTATTTCTGGAAAAATTCCAGTGAAAGATCATGCATGTTTCTCCCTTGCATTGTAAATCTTAGACACTCCATGCAGGTGTTAATCTGTAGCAAGAGATAATGGGAACTGCAGATGCTGGAGAATCCAAGATAACAAAGTGTGGAGCTGGATGAACACAGCAGGCCAAGCAGCATCTCAGGAGCACAAAAGCTGATGTTTCGGGCCTAGACCTTTCCGAAACGTCAGCTTTTGTGCTCCTGAGATGCTGCTTGGCCTGCTGTGTTCATCCAGCCCCACACTTTGTTACCCTGTAGCAAAGTAGGGTGAAGCAGTAGGATATGTTAATCAGCGGCATTAAATTGTTGAAGTACCCTAAAGTGTCTTATTTGCTTTGTGTGAGCCAGTCACTTGGTTCACATACCTGTGGCCAACTCATTGTCAAACAATGTAGGTAACTCCAATGTCAGAGTGGAAAAAATGTAGGGACCAAAAACAACCATATTGAGTATGTTGGCAACATTGACTATCATGAACAGTACTGTCTCTACGGCGCAGTTTGATTACCAAAACATTTGGGTCCATTAGAATTAACTGCAAGTACTTCCATACTGACCTAGAATTTACAGAACCAAACAATATAGCAACTGTTAATAGATATGCTGGAGCTAGTAAATAAAATTGGTGGCATAATGACTGTCTGACTCCGAACTATTTCTAAACAAACTGTTCAGACACATTATGACATAACTCTTGAGAAAGTGGGGCTTGAATCCAGGTCTTCTAGCTCAGAAGTAAGGAGATTACCATCGTGCCACAAGATCCCAGTCTGGTCTGATATTTCTGAGATAATTTTTATCGCCAATTACTGATAATCAAAGCATCAAATACTATGATCAATGTTCTTTCAAAACAAAGTCCAGCTTTTTCTAATACAATCTTGGATCTTGATGCCACACTTGGTACAGCACCCAACAGTTGGAAGCAGTGGTACATCATAATTGCAAAGACTAAATTGTTATTGCAGGAGATAAGCAAGAGATACATCTTCTTAAGCATGTTTCCGTTCAGCAGAACACTTGGAAACTTTTTCTCCAAAGTCTGTTTCTCCAAGTCAGCTTCTCCACAATGTTGGTAAGAATTATTCTCCTGCATTTGTAATTACATAACGACTCCAGCCAAGGTCTGATCCAGAAAGCATGTGAAAGTACATGAAATATTAAATGCAAAATCAATCAAATTAATGAACTTAAACTTCCTCTACAATTATAAGTAATAATTTAATGCATTTTAACTTACCTGTACAATGAATTTTCATACATCAAAACAATTTATACTGAATGAAAAATTAAAACATATTAAAATTCCATCAGAAATTCGTTGCTTCTGGTTCTTAAAATCAAGCAGTTAAATCCCTCTCTTTTATGTTAGCTAGAAATCCACTAAACATTGGAAATATCAACAGGCTTGCTAAAGGCCATCATTTGCATCTGCAATGCATAATTAATGAGGCTTTCATTCAAAAGTGGCAGGAGTGAATTACACAGGCATGCAGCACAAATGGAAATAAGCTTAGGTGTATTTTCACAAGGTACTAGACAGAAGAGCTCTTTGCTTAATTTCCCAGCCCCACCATGACTGAAATTAAACCAGAGGTAGTGACTTGCCACTCAGGAAATGTGGTGTGTTGTGTTTTTTTTTTATTTCTCAAGGCAACTCATTTTAAACAAGTATTTACATTTAAAATATAATTTTTAACTTTTATCCTCATGGGACGTGGGTATCGCTTGCAAGTGGAGCATTTGTTGTCCAAACCAAATTGCTCTTAAACTGAATTGTTTGTTAGACCATTTCATTCAGAGGAAAACTAAGAGGTAACTATTTTCCTGTGGATGTGGAGTCACATGTAAACCAGCTCAGGGGGAAGGATGGCTGATTCCTTTCATGAAATATATTCATGAACTATAGAACTAAAATATAAAATCTTATGCAGACAATAAAAGTTTCCTGATCACCATTATTGGCAATAAATTCCAGATTTAAATAAATTAATTCACATTCTATCATGTTGGGATTTGAACCCACAGCATTGGCATTGTCTTCTCGATGACACATCTTCTGACATTACCAATTTGCCACTAACATCACTGTATTCTTATTAAATTAATTATGTCCCAATTATTATGGAACAAGGCCATTTTGACAAGCAGTGGACATTAAACATGCAAAGAAGCTATTAATGAGAGAGGTTCTGATAGCTGTGCTTTTTAAAGGTCGATACTGAAATGGCTTATACCAAATATTACCATTAAACATATTTTCTTAACAAATAATTTGTGCTCAAGACTTAGCACTGGTCTTGAACCGTAAATATAACCATATAAAGTGAGCTCAGAATACTAGTCTATAAAGAATATTTTCAATTAACATTGCATCTCTTACACCCTACAATTAATTTATAATTATTTCCCACACTGGTCATTTCAGTCAAGATGGATAATTAGGAATAAACATATTAAGAGCAATATTCCAAAACCAAATGTCAGCATGAAATGTTAGCATTAGGTGACTCCCTGTGTGGAATTGCCATGCTCTCCTACTGTATGTGTGGCTTTCTGCCCATGATCCAAAGATGTAGAGGTTAGGTGGATTGGCCATGCTACAAATTGTCCCATATTGTGCAGCAATGTGCAGGTTGGCTGGTTTAGCCATGGTGAAAAGCCCATGAAAGGTTAGGGAGATGGGATGGCAGGGTGGGCCTGGTTGAGATGTTCTTCAGAACGTTAATGCCAACTCAATTAACCAAATAGCCTCTTTCTGCACTGCAGGGATTCTATGATTCTATGATTCATTTATGACAGATAGCATCAAATTAAAATAGTTAATCTATAAGGCCTTGGTTTGCAGCTGAGGTTTAAAAATGTTATCAGTGGTGTGGGTGTTGCAAAGTCCCAGCAGTGGCCAGTGCTTCCACCTCTTCTGCAAGAGTCCACGAGAAATGCACCAAAAAGACCAGCTGCATAATGAGAGGAAGAGCAGAAAAGTATGTGAGAAAGTAATCATGGGTAAACTGGATGGCATGAATCTCACTCAGAAAAACACATTGCCACAAATGGGAATGTTCAGCCACACATGTGTAACACAGCTTCTGAAAAAACCAGAATGGAACAGGTTTCCAACTGCAGCGTTAACACATTGGGAAGGGACAAAATGATTCACATCTTATCCCAACAACTTGTACATACCCAGTGCTTTATTGCATCAAAATATTTCAAAACGCTTCTCATAGTAAATTAATTTTGAAGTGCTATGATTTCAGTAGTGTTAAACAAACTGTGATGAGTAACAAGTTCATTATTCTGTGCATTCGTTGACAGAAAATTATTGGCAGATATACCCTGCTTTGAATAGTTCCTGAATATCCTGATATCCACTTCATACACAGGAATAGATACACAGGACTTCGGTGTAATGTTTCACCTTCCTCTGTGCTTCTGCTCTCACTCAGCACTGCTGCTTGTCAGTCCATGTGTTCAAATGCTGGCATGGGACACAAATCCACCAAACCCTACACCAGAGATGACAGTCTGGCTGAGTCAGTCACACAATGCGAAATAAAGTTTAATATCATGTTTACACAGCCGGAAAATATTCAAACATATTACGTATAAATAAATCAACCTTTTGTAACCCTGAGACAAAACATTTTTCATTCTCTAATTGGATCTAAAATCCATCAAATACATTACATTTGGTTTTTGGATTCTACCAATGTCAGTCATGTGGCAAAATTATTGAATAACCAACTAAGTAATAGTGTATTTTTTTCATCAAACTAATTTCTATTCCGTTCTGAGGAAGGGTCACTGGACCTGAAACGTTAACTCTGATTTTTTTTTCATAGATGCTGCCAGACCTGCTGAGCTTTTCCAGCAACTTATGTTTTTGTTCCTGATTTACTGCTTCCTTAGTTCTTTCGGTTTTTAATGATAATATTCTGTGCTATATATAAAGTCAGAAGACCAACTCATTCTTGTATTTTTGGTACTGATTAACACTAAAGAGGAATATATAAACACCATGATTATGAGCTACTGAATGCTACTAGAATTTTTCAGGTAAGTTTGCACTGTCTCTACAGTTAAGGTTTCACTTAAGAATAAAACAACAAGCAGTGTGTAGCACAGTGGACTCAAAACAAACAATTGGGCAGATCTTAGACCTCACAAAATCAATAGGAGTGGAGTGGAAGTTAAGTTAGAAGTTCAGAATGGACATGTTCCAATTGAACACGGCTCAGATACATCCACCTCAGTTTTTAATGGAGGTGCTGGAAGTTGAGTAACTAACTTGTTCTGCAGAGGCAGGACCATCACTAACAAGATTTAAATCTCCACTTGATTTTTACACTGATTGGCCAAATTCCTGAGATGTTTGGAAATCTGGCAGGGTACGTGCTTTCCGATAGTATGAGAGTATGTGGAATGCACTGACCAGATAAAGGGTAGGGCCGATCAAAGATTGTAAAGGGAATTTGTGCACAGAACCTAAACAGATAGGAGAGGTCCTTAATGAATACTTTTCTTCAGTTCTCACTACTGAGAGGGACTTAGTTGTAGATGAGGGCATTGTGAAACAGGCAGGTTGACTAGAGGAGGTGGATGTTAGTAAAGAAAATGTGCTAGAAACTCTGAGGAAGTTGAAGATAGATAAGCCTCTTGGGCCTGATGGGATTTATCCAAGGATTCTATGGGAAGCGAAGAACATCCTCAATGTCAATGAGTACAGTGCCGGAAGATTGGAAAGAGGCAAACATCATTCCCTTGTTCAAAAAAGGGACCAGGGATAGCCCTGGAAATTACAGGCCAGTTAGTATTACGTCAGTGGTGGGGAAATTATTGGAAAGGCCTCTGAAAGGCAGGATTTGTGATCACTTGGAAAGGCACAGTTTGATTCATGACAGCACGGATTTGTGAGGAGTAGATCATGCCTCACAAACCTTACTGAATTCTTTGAAGAGGTGACCAAACACGTGAATGAAGGTGGAGCAGTGGATGTGGTATACGTGGATTTAAGCAAGGCTTTTGATAAGGTTCCCCATGGTAGGCTCATGCAGAAGGGAAGGAGGCATGGGATAGGGGGAAATGTGGCAGATTGGATTCAGAATTGGCTGAACCTTAGAAGACAAAGAATGGTAGTGGATGGAAAATATTCAACGTGGTGCTCAGTTATGAGTGTTGTGCCACAAGGATCTGTTCTGGGTCCTCTTATGTTTGTGATTTTTATGAACGATATGGATGAAGGAGTGGAAGGATGGATTAGCAAGTTCGCGCACAATACAAAGATGGGTCACGTTGTGGACAGTGTGGAGGGGTCTTCTACGTTACAAAGAGACTTTGATAGGATGCAGAGCTGGGCTGTGAAGTGGCAGATGGAGTTTAACCCTAAAAAGTGTGAGGTGATTCATTTTGGAAGGATAAACTTGAAAGCAGAATACGGAAAGATTCTTGGCAGCGTGGAGGAACAGAGGGATCTTGGGGTTCATGTTCACAGTACCCTGAGAGCTGCCACTGAGGTGGATAGAGTTGTTGAGAAGGCGTATGGTGTGTTAGCTTTCATTAATAGACGGATTGAGTTCATGAGCTGTGAAGTTATGTTTCAGCTGTAATAAAAGCCTGGTTCGGCCACACGTGGAGTATTGTGTCCAGTTCTAGTCACCTCAGTACAGGAAAGATGTGGAAGTGTTAGAAAAAGTGCAAAGGAGATTTACCAGGATGTTGCCTGGAATGGAGGGAAGGTCTTACGAGGAAAGGTCGAGAGAGCTAGGGCTTTTCTCTTCAGAACAACAAAGGATAAGAGGTGACTTGATAGAGGTGTACAAAATGATCAGAGGTATAGATAGAATAGACAACCAGAGACTTTTTCCTAGGGCGGAGGTAGCTTTTACAAGGCGACATAGTTTTAAAGTGAAAGGAGATAGATATTGGGGAGACGTCAGAGGTAGGCTCATCACTCAGAGTGTGACGGGGCATGGAATGCTTTGCCGGAGAGGGCAGTGGAGTCGGCCTCATTAGGGGTATTGAAGCGGCTATTAGATAGGCATATGGATGGTAGTATAAGGTCAAGGTGGAGGTTAAATAGACCTTAGGTTTAGGGCAAAATTTCGGCACAACATCATGGGCCGAAGGGCGTGTACTGTGCTGTACTGTTCTATGTTCTATGACTGCTTTGCCTGGCTCAGCAAGCCTACCTAATCCCAAGTGTGGTGGAGTCTGGTTCTCCTCTCTGTGGCTTACCCCACCAAAATCTGATATCCAATATGCAGTCATCCCGTAATGTCCAAGTTCCGTCTCTTTGACTGCCGGTATCCAACTCCCTGCCAATGCCTCACTTCAAAATCCATGCTGCCTTCTCTCCCACTAATCAGTTCCTTGATATCCAACTTCTGTTCTCCATGCCCAACTCAAATCAATTGCATTCAAATCCGCAACTCATTACTTCCACAACAGCCAACCAACCTCTGGCTGTTGTCAGAAGATAGAATTGGAACATTTAAATTAGCTGCCGCTATTAAATTATACAATGTTTTTCCACACTTTTCCCTCCATGTGATTATTATTGATTCCACTCTTTCAAGGTCAAAAGTGATCCAAAGATTTTAGTTTGATCTGAAACCAAAACAAAAAGACAGAAACACGGACCATTCCACAATCAGATCGCCACTCCACCCTTTTTCATTTTTCACCATTTCTGGCTTAGATCTTCCAATTGAGTTTCATGAAAAATATTGTACCTAGCCTCACATCACAAAACCAGATAGCATTTATAGAGTGAGCTTCAATAGCAACTTTGTTTTTATTCCAGTATTTATAAAGTGGCAAGCAAGTGGGTAAATTGGTGGGGAGCCAAGTGGGTAAAGGACATAAGATGACAGGTGGGTGAAGGTTATGGTGGGTCAGTGGGTGTGGGGCTAGATGGATCAGTGAGGAGTCTGGTTAGGTTATAGGAGTGTTAGTTGAATTAGTGTGGATTGGGGAGGGATGGAGAAATATTATGTGATCAGTGACGAGTTGGTACTGAGTCACTTTTACAGCTAGCAAAGAGCTACAGCAGATGTTTAATGCTATTAATCTTTCCTGCGCAAAATTCAGAAAAGTGAGTCAAAAGTCTCCCACTCTAACTCAGAATTGAACACCTTTGTGAGGATCCAGAGGCCACTTAAATACACCAAATTTAAATTTTTGGGGCAATACTGTCTCAGAAGTTCCAAAGAGTCCCATATTACATTTTTCATAGTTTGTTGCTGCAGGAGTGATCTACCAATTGAAAGATCTGGGCCATTGTTCCCGAATGTCCTTACAGTTTTTGCAGCATCTCTGTCTTAGAAATGCACAGCAATTTTAGCATGGAGACTTGTGCATATCTGTTTTATGAAAATTTTAAGCTGAAACATTACAAATGATTTCTTAGGCCTTTCCTGGGTCACCATATATCTGCTAAAATGTAATTTATTTGGAAAGTTTTTGATTAGGCCCACATTAGAATTTAGCATATGAAAGCTAAGTGAATGCGATTATGGGTAGTGCACTGACATGGATAAAGAGCTGGCTGGCACTCATGAAACAAAGTTTAGGAAAAAACAGATCATTATCTGAGCTTCAGCCAGTGACCAATGGGCTAAAGCAGGAATCAGAGCTTGGATCTCGACTATTCACAATGTAAAATAATTATTTAAATGAGGGACCTAAATGCAATGTCTAAAGGTTTGTAGATGATACAAAACTTGGTGGGAATGTAAGCTAAGCTGTAAGGAGGATGCAGAGATGCTTCAGTGTGATTTGGACAAGTTGTGAGTGAATGGGTAAATGCATGGCAGATTAAGTATAATGTGGAGAAATGTGAGGATATGTTTTGTACCAAAAACGGGCAGATAGATTATTGTCTAATGGTAACAGATTGGGAAAGGAGAGGTGCAATGAAACTCGGTCTCCTTGCAAACCAGCCACTGAAAATAAGCTTGCAGATACAAGTAGGCAACGAACAAGGCAAATGGCAATTGTGCGAGGGAGACCCCTTCGTGAGACCACAGCCAAATTGGTTAGGACTATATCTGCTATGTTTTAAGTACAGAGATACACTAGTGAATGCATTTCTTTATATTGTAGGTCTGATAGAAGATCTTGTTTTAAAAGAACAGAATGTAAGAGACAAGCATATTCAACAATATTGAAGGAACACTTGAAAATTACTTTACATTAATAACTAATCATATAAAACATAAAACAAATTTAACTTTAGGATTCAGCTTAAGGGAAATCCTGTTGGCAACTTTATCGATGATCTTTGCACATTGTCAGAATTTTATAGGTTTCTATGAGATCCCTCTCATTCCTTCTAAACTCTCATGAATATGGTCCTAAACGGTTCAAATCTCTCCTCATATGAAAGTCCTGCCATCCCAGGAATCAGTCTACTAAGCCATCACTGTACTGTCTCCATAGCTAGAACATCCTTCACTGGAGAAGGAGATCAGAACTGCATGTAATAGTCTAGGTGTCGTCTTAGCAAAGCCCTGTTTCTTCTGTAACCCTGAAGCAGTTTGATATCACATGAACTGACTCTTTCACATAGTCTAATACAATTCCTTGTCTGAAGGGTTTGTGATTTTAAATCCGTTTTGTTCTAATGTCTTTCTCTATTCTAATTGTTTTTAACTCTCATCATTTTACATATTTAAAAGATTTACTTGAAAACTGTAGCAGGACTGTTTTTTTAAAAAAAGATCATTGGTACAGCTTGTTTCACTGTTCAGTGTTTTTGAATTATGCATCCACTTCAATTGTGTCAAACGTTGTCTTCACAAATATCTTAAAAAATATTGCAATAATTTATTTCTGGATAATAAGGATTATTTAATAACTCTTTAATATTAATAGTTCTTTATTGTTAAGAATTGCCATTGCTGTAATGTAGATTTTTAAATTGCACCTTCTTATTTTAATTTTCAGGGATTGATTTATTTTCTCTCTAAATGCAAGATTAGTCAGACGGAACTGTGGGATTGCAAATTTGACACCACCATTTAAGAAAGCAGCAAAGGAAGACTTGTCAGTTTGAAGTCAATAGTGGAAACAATGATGGAAACCATAATATAGGATAGGATAATTATACACTTAGAGAAAAATAAACTAATACTAGATCCTCAACATGGATTTGTCAAGGGCAGGTTGTGTCTGACAATGTTTGTTGAGTTCTTTAATGGAGGTGACACAGGCTGAGAATGAGGGGAGTGCTGTGGCTCTTTTTTATTTAGACTTTCAGAAAGCATTGATACAATGTCACTTGACAGATTGGTTAGAAAATTTGAAATGTTTGGGATTGGTAGGTTCTATGCAGTATGAATTAGAAGTGGCTAAAAGGTGGAAAACACAGGATAGGTCTTAGTGGGCATTTCTCAGACTGGAGATGAGTTGAAAGTGGTGTTCCCCAGGGGATTGGCATTGGGACTGTTGCCTTTTCTGTTTCATATACACAATTTACTATAGTTGTTGAAAGCAAAATATCTATATTTGCAGATGACAGGGAGAATGGTGAATTGTGAGGATGATGTTGAGCGACTTCAGAAAGACATTGATAAGTTGGCCAAATGGGCAGGAGGGTGGCAGATAATCTCAATGCAGAAAAATGTGACATAATGCATTTTGGTAGAAGAAACAGGAATATAGTCTCAATGGTACAATCTGGAGGGGAATGTAGGAACAGAGGGACATCAGAGTTCAAATGCATAATATGGTCATCCGGAAAACAGTTGTTAAGAAGGCATAGAGTATAAAAGCAAGTAATGCCAAACCTCTACAAATAAATGGTCAGACTATATTTGGAGTATTATGTTCAATTCCTGGTACTTTTTTTAAGGTGTTAAATCCCTGGAAAGAGTGAAAAAGACATTTTCTAGAATGATACTAGGAAAGAGGGGTTTCAGATACAAAGGAAGATTAGAGAAATTGGACTTCTTGTCCTTGGAGCAGAGAAGATTAAGAGATGACTCTTGAGATATTCAAAATTATGAACAATTTTGACAGGGTAATGAAGGATATTCTGTTGCCACTAATTAGTATGTCAGCAGTTGGGGTCATAATTTAAAGATTGTCAGCAAGAGGGCTCAGAGTGAGACAAGGAGAAACATCTTTGCGGAATTGTGAGAATTTGGAATATGCTGCCCGTGAGAATGGTCAAGGTAGATTCCATCGGAGGTTTAAAAGAGAGCTAGATCTGATCTATGGAGATAGGGCTAGAGAATGGGACTAGCAAGGCAGCCATTTTGGGAGTCAGTACAGACTCGATGTGTCGAATGGCCTCCTTCTGCACTGTAAAATCCTACAATTCTATTTTAATTAAAATTGGAAGACTTCTAAATGGTTCAAAACGATCTTTCTAGTACTGAAGAAAAATATTTGAATTCATACAAAGATGGTTAAAATGCTTTAAAACAAGGAAATGTTGTATTTTATTCCCAAGATGGACGGTTAAATGTCATTTCTTGCAAATTTCCTCTTTTTGGTGTTTTTTACCTTTCTTAACAAAATGGATGATGCAAGTTCTTTCTGCTTCTTCTCCAAGATTTTCATCTACTGTTTTTGATTGAAACAAAAAGTATTTCAAAAGATTGTTTTCTTTGCTTTGTGCTTATTTTTAATAAGCTCTTTTTGCTTCAATGTTTTCAACTCATTAGTCATATAATAGTGTCATTTTAATGATTTTCTTAATGAGTATTGTGAAGCATTTTTACCAAAGGTTTTTTTCATAGGTTTTTCTTGTTATTTTAAATGGTTACACAATGCTCATTTGATTAACGTGGTAATTCAAGCCTTTTTTTTAGCTACCTATTTCTTTTATGTATGCACCTTATTCACCTTTCTCTGAAGGACTTAAACTTATGTTGGTGTCTGATGCCTGCGTCCTGGGTTCATGGCTCAAAATTTCTCCTTTTGTAACTTCAGTGAGACTCTGTGTTGCCCTGGAAAGATTTTTTTTTACAGCTTGTCACAGTTCAAACTTGTTTTAAGCTTCCAGAATCAGAAGGAGTATTGCTATCGGTGCTGTTGTTTCTTTTCTAAAATTCTGTCCGCTTCAATCACAGAAACTGACTGGTATCGTTGAATATTTGAATATCTAAAAATACATTGATAGTTTTCCGATTAGAATATTTTTCTTCTCCTCAGACGGCTGTGGATTCTGTAAAACTGAAGTTTCTTCAGCCTGAGCCCGTTGCTGCTGTTACATCATTGTTTCCAGCAATGTTAAACCTTCAGACAACCACCATAACTACTATTTTATAATGGTAAGGCTGAATAACTTTGGGTAGATTCACAACCTTAATCTTTCCTGCTGACTTTAGTCAAAGGTGCTGATTCTGTCTGGATAGATACCCATATGAAGTCTATGGCAGAAGATAAACTCAATATTCATGATTGTAAATAGGTTTAATACATATTGTTTGATAGTTATTTACATTGTCATATATCTCAGAAGCAGTCTCTTAAGACACGTACTTCTTGTTAAGACTCACTAGTGGCTCATCTTCTACATGGCTAACCAAGAGGCCTTTCATCCACATTGGAAAGGTGAATTAGTGGTAGCACTGTACCCAGCCATTAGCCTCTATTGTTTGGTTCTGTAAACATAGAATGATGGCGCCAGTATAAGCTGGCATGACAACAAGCTGAGATTGCCTGAAAACAGCCTAAGCATCCTTTACAGTTCTGAAGCATTGCTTATGCTGTGCAAGAAACTGATACTTAAACATCAGATAGTTCAGGCCACAAATGTTCTCAAGGAATCAAACACCTCCTCAAGCTGGAAAGGATGGGCTACAGGTTCTGACCAAAGCCCTGTGTTAACTTAATGCTGGAATGTTCTCTACTCTTTGGGATTGAGAACAACCTTTCTGAGGGTTGCCAATGCACGAAGCATTTCATTCTGCATGCCTATCAGCCTTTTCTTATTTGCACATCAAAATGGTCATCTCTAGGAAACTCATTTACGATTCCATCCCTTGGCAAGATGGCACCTACGTTACCCTCGCCACCTGCTCTGGCAAAGGCAATTCACACCCAGTATCTGACACTTTGCAGATCCCACCTCTAAGTGTCCCCCCAAAGGAAAAGCACAATTTATGTCACAGGTTTCAAAGTAAACTTAAGTGCTCCACAGTCAATAAATACATCAGGTTTTTGGTGAAATTACTGTCGTTTTGTAAACAAACATGTAACAGAAGTAGAGAATATTATGCTCATCTTAAATAAAAACAGCAGAACAATCAGTTTAATTTTCTATGGGTGATATTAGTTAAGAATTTTGGCTTGTGCATTAAGCAAGTTATAGAATCATAGAGTCATACAGCATAAAAACTGATGTTCAGTCCACCTATGTTGCCAAATTAATCTAGTCCCGCTTGCCCTTGTTTGGCCCATATCCCTCCAAACCTTTCTTATTCATGTGCTTATCCAAACCTCTTTTAAATGTTGTAACTGTACCTACATCCACCACTTCCTCTAGCAGTTTACACCACACACAAACTTCTCTCTGTGTAAAAAAAGTTGTCCCTCATATCTTTTCTAAAACTTTCTCCTCTCAACTTAAAAATATGTCCCCTAGTTTTGAACACCTACACCCGAGGGGAATGTCTCTTGCTTATCTATGCCCCTCAGGATTTTATAAACCTCAATAAGTTGACCCCTCGACTTCCTGTAGAAAGCAATCCCAGCCTATCCAGTCTATTTTTATAGCTCAAACCCTCCCATCCTGACAACATCCTCGTAGGTCTTTTCTGCACCCTCTCCAATTTAATAATATGCTTCCTATAGCAGGGCAACCAGAACTGCACACAACAGAAGAGACCTCACCAATATCCTGTACAACTTCCACATGACATTCCAAATCGTAAACTCAAAGCAATGAAGAAAAGCATGCTAAATACTTTATTAACCACCCAGTCTACCTGTGATGCTGATTTCAAAGAATGATATACCTGAATACCTAGGTTCCTCTGCTCTACAGCACTATCCAGGGTCCTACCATTAATTATACAAGTCCTTTCCTTCTTTGCTTTCCCAAAATGGAGTACATCGCATTTGTCCAAATTAAACTCAATCTGCCACTCTTCAACCCATTGACCCATTTGATCAAGATCTCTTTGCAATCTTACTTAACCTTTTTCACTGCCCACAATACCATCAATTTTGGTGTAATCCACAAATTTACTGACCGTATCTCCTATATTCTCATCCAAGTCATTTACATAAATGGCAACCAATGGTGGATCCAGCAATGAACCCCCTGGAACACTGCTGGTCACCAGTCTGAAAAACAACCCTCCACCACAACCCCCTCTCTCCTACTATCAAGCCAATTTTGTGTCCAATTGGCAAGCTCGCCCTGAATCCCATGTGATGTAACTTTACTAATTAGAACCTTATCAAAAGCTTTACTGAAGTCTACATAAACAATACCTACTGCTCTTCCCTCATCACCCTTCCCAGTTACTTCCCCAAAAAACTCAATAAAGTTTGTAAGACATGATTTCCCTTGCATAAAACAATGCTGATTTTTCCTAACCAGTCCTCACCTCTCCAAAAGTACATAAATCCTCTTTTTCAGAATCACTTTCAACAATTTACCTACCAGCAATGTCAGACTCACAGTTCCCTCCTCTTGCTCCAAAAAATTAATGTCCTAGATATTTTATGCCCTTCCAATTTGGCATACAGACATTGATTCAATATTTATTCCAAAGACACAATCTTCACCATTTCAACACTTTCAAGCACTAAACTGAAAAGTCATATCAGGTTACATCCTCAGTTATTTGAGTATGACTATAATTCTTCAAATAACTGAACGCTTGACATATTAATGTCAGTAGCTGATTTTTTAAGGAACCCTGTTACTTAATGAAATTGCGAACTTTTTCCATGTTGTTATTACTTGTTCACAGGGAATGTAATTTAATCATTCAAATGAATATTAGGTGAGGCCTGTATACCATTTTGATTGTCATACTTTTGGAAGAAGACACTAACTTTAGAGGGAGTCCAACAGAAATGCATTCTGGGATGAGGAGGTTAGCCTTGAGAAGAGTTTGAGTAGAGTAAAATAATTAGTTTATACAGAGCTTTACATGACTATTAGACAGTTGAAATCACTTTACAACGATTAGGATACTTTTGGAAATGTAGTCACTATTGTACAGTAGGGCACATGGCAGCTAACGCGTGCCCAGCAAACCCCCATCAACAGCGATGTGATAATGACCAGATAACCTATTTTTTTTTGTTTGTATTTTAAATTGAGGGATAAGAATTGGATTGGTCACTGTGGATAACTCCCCTCTTCTTTTAAAGAACGCGATGAGGTATTTTATATCAAATTAAAGCAGAATACCTTGTACACTGGAAATCTGAAACAAACACAAAGAATGCAGAAGAAACTCAGCAGGTCTGGCAGTCTCTGAGGAATGAGTTACTGGACTCAAAACATTGTTTCAGTATGACCTCTTCAGACCTCTGCTTCTCTCTCCACATAAGCTGTTTGTCTGAGTTTCTCCAGCATTCTCTGCATTTGTTAGCATTAACATAGGCCAGCAGATGTGTTGGTTTTTCAAATAGGACCTGTATTGCCTGGAATTTAGAAGAAATGGAAGGTGATCTAATTAAGAGTTACAAAATACTTAAGAGGCTTCACAAAGTAAATGCTGAGAAAATGTTTTTATTTAATGAACGAAGAATCTAAAACACAGGATTAAATTCACAAAACAAACGATTTGGTTACTTAACACTGAGATAATGAGAAATTTCGTCATTCAAAGAAATATATCTTTGGCATGTTGTACCCTAGAAAGCTGTGACTGCTTCATTGTTGAGTATATTCAGGACAGAAGGAAATTAACAAAGGATATGCTGAGGAAATTAATAGATTTGAGGAAGGTGGAAGGTTAACAAACAGAAAGGAAAGAGTGGGGATAAAAGGGTGTTTTTCTGCTTGGCGGTCAGTGGTTAGTGGTGTGACTAAAGGATTACTGATGGGATAGCAATTGTTTACAATTTAACATCATAGAATCATCAAATCCCTACTGTGTGGAAACAGGACCTTCGCTCCAACGAGTTCGCACTGATCCTTAGAGCATTCCACCCAGACCCATCCTCCAAACCCACCTAATCTACACATCCCTGAACACTACAGGCAATTTAGCATTGCCAAACCACCTAACCTGCACATCTTTGCACTGTGGGAGGAAACTGGAGCACCCGGTGGAAACCCACTCAGACACAGGGAGAATGTGCAACCTCCACACAGATAGTCACCCGAGGGTGGAATTGAACTCAGGTCCCTGGCGCTGTGAGGTGGCGGTGCTAACCACCGAGCACCCATGTCACCTAAAATCAATGCGTGAGAAATTCAGCATCAACGCCACCCCCAAAAGAGCATCCCACCCAGATTCACCCCCTACCCTATAACTGTGCATTTCCCATCCATCTAGTCTATACATCCCTGAGCACTTAACTTGACCAATCCATCTAATCAGCACATCTCTAGACTGTGGAAGGAAACCCAGCCAGACACAGAGACAACATGAAAACTCCACACAGACAGTCACCTGAGGGTGGGATTGAACCCAGGTTCCAGGCACTATGACACAACAGTGCTAACAACTAAGCCACCTGAGTTGAAGTTTACTTAGACAGTTTAGAGTAAGGACTAGTGTAATGTGTCAAAGTTCACAGATGATACTAAGATGAGTGAAGAGGACACTGAAAGTTTCTAAGAGGAGTATAAGTAGGCTAAGAGAGTGGGCAAGGGTTTGGCAGATGTAGTACAATATTGGTAAATCTGAGGTTATCCATTTTGGTAGGAGTGACAGCAAAATAGACTATCATTTAAACGGTGAAAAGTTGCAGGATGCTGCTGTACAGAGGCACCTGCATATCTTTGTACAGGAAACACAAAAATATTATTTGCAGGTACAGCTGGTATTTAAGGTGGCAAACGGAATATTGTCCCTCATTGCTAGAGGGATGGAGTTTAAAAATAGGCAGATTAGGCTCTTGGTGAACAGACAGTAGGCTTGAAGGAATAAATGGCCAACTCCCACATCTATTTCTTACATGTTTACATACATTTAAGTATGAGTACTTCTATTTGTAGCTTTATGTATGGGAATATCAAGCAGGGGATGCACAGGGCTTCAAATGCGGTCTGACTTGAGATACCTTAAGAAATCAATTTGTGGTACTTGTGTTTCTGTTCAAAATATCAGCAGCACAGTAATTGCCACATGAAGCCTGGAAACAATAAAACAAAAATAGCTAACATGGTTGAAAAAAATGGCCTTTCTCCTGTGTTTTATAAGACTTTTCTATATACAGCTCTACTTGGATGTTCAGTTTAGGTGAAAAAAGTGCTAATCAACATGCAAATTGCAGGCAATCATGTATGCACTGTCGTGATATAATTTGCAATAATGGGCGTACAAACGAGGGGAGAGGTAGTTAGATGTAGTAAAATATAGGCAGAATGTCAACATTACAGGTCTTTACCCAAATTTCTAATTGGAATCATACGTAAACATTTGGTGATATGCATTAGAGAATCCGAATCATGTTTCCAAACACAAAAAGTAATCTATTTAAAACGATCCAGACAGGGGTACGTACTTCAGATAATACGTTAGTCAAAGACCGTACATAAAAAATTGTGTTATGGAAACATGTATGGGTATAAATTAGGAAATTATAATATGTTGCTAGCATTTATATTAGAAATTTACTACTTTACTATTTGACAAACACCCATTACATTACATTAGTCTAGTCCAGTAATTAAAACCAGAACTAGTGTCACGGCCAATTAATGTCCCCAGGTAGCATGCCCATTAGTTTTCCCATTAGTGAATTCAACAATACTAATGGGATTTCCACCATGGGATGTTAATTGGGCATGACACAGGAATTGGTTCGGTTCTTTGCACACCCTTGCTAATGATGAAATTAATGAGCATTTTATTGAATGCTATCTCATCAAAGTGTATTTAGCCAATTCATAGCACTCAGTGCAGTATTGTGAACACCATTTTGATTCTGTGAAGCTGTTGCACATGTGCATGATAAAATTCATTGCAAAATCATTAAACTTCCACCTGCAGCCAAACACTAGACTAATTCACTTCCTTTTCTTCTGAAGCACCACACTTGTTATGTTAATAATTTTGTTGACTATTCATCTTAAATATAAAGTGTCAACTTTAAGACTATCGGCATGTGTGTTCATAAGCTTTCACATTTTTCTCTTTAAACTGATCAGCTAAACATTTCTCACTGTATGCCAAAATGGCAACATTGTTGAGTTGTTTTAATATAAGCTTTGATATCATACTCACGTTATACTGCTAACAGATGAAAGAAACTGAAAATTATAAAACACATTTATAGCAGATCTTTAGCAGCTTGTCTCAAATTCCTCACTGGAGAATTATATTTTGATTTGAGGTTCGCAATTTTAATTTGAAGTAGATATGATGATTTCACTTCATCCACAAGCTACATTGAGGAGTGCATATGTGTATTTTAAAATCTATTGACAGAGAAGCTGACCTTTGAAAGCTCTGGAAATAAATAGGAGATGAAAATACAGTTTCCAAAATTAAGTGAACTCTCATGAATCCATATTCATCTCAATTCTCAATACAATGGAATTTTTCATCCATTAAAATGAAAATTTGGAAAATCTTAGGCAGTGTGCATGTGTGTTTTCAACATGCTTTTATAGTAGACATGGCTCCAGTTTCATGCATTTCCAAATCCTATGTCGCGGATATATGAGTTTTTTTTTACACTATGTGATCTGGTTTTATTCTAATATTGACAGTTTCAGAAATAATAATCAGGAAAAAAATGCACTTGGAGAGTTTTGCATTTGTGAGTTGAGCATGCACAAATTTGTAAAAAGCATAAAAGGCTTCACAAATTGATATTTTGGTGGAATTACAGAGAAGGTCGGGATTACAGTAGATAAAGTTTTTGTGAAGACATGTAGCTTGAGTTATGCATGAGGTTGTTGATTTGTTTGCCGAGCTGGTAGGTTGGTTTACAGATGTTTTGTTACTATACTAGGGAACATTATCAATGCACTTCTGATGAAGCATTGTTGGTCTGACCCACTTGTTATTTATGTGGGTCTGTTCTGATGTGGTGGTTGGCCTCATTTCTGGCTCTGCTTCGTAATGTTTGGTATGTGGGGTCTATTTCCACACATTTGTTAGTGGACTTCTGGGTTGAGTACGAGATCTCTAGGGAATCCTGTTCATGTCTTGGGCCAAGAAAGGCACCAATTTGACTGAGACAATGAACCCAGCCTAGGACAAGTCAAGCAAAGAAACACGCGGGATTTCCAAGAGGCCTGGTACTCAACCCGGAACTCCATTAACAACATGAGAAATAGACCCCAGATACCAACCATCACGAAGTAAAACCAGAAATGATGAACTTGATGGGATATACGACCTCTTTTTGCGCTCTAATGGAATGGTTTAGTTGGCAGGATTTACCGTTTGTTTGTGCAACATGGACAATGGAAAATAAAAAATTACAGCAAAAATGAAAAATCAAAAGGGGCAGCACGGTGGCTCAGTGGTTAGCACTGCAGCCTCACAGCGCCAGGGACCCAGGTTCGATTCCAGCCTCGGGTGACTGTCTGTGTGGAGTTTGCACATTCTCCCCGTGTCTGCGTGGGTTTTCTCCGGGTGCTCCGGTTTCCTCCCACAGTCCAAAAATGTGCAGGCTAGGTGGATCGGCCATGCTAAATTGCCAGTAGTGTTTAGGGGGATGGGTCTGGGTGGGATGCTTCAAGTGGCGGTGTGGACTTGTTGGGCCGAAGGGCCTGTTTCCACACTGTAGGGAATCTAAAAAAAAAAAAAAAAAAAAAAAAAAATAGCTGCTTTCAGACACTCACACACACGCACACACACCCTCACCCACAGACACACTCATACACACTCACACACTCACTCACACACCACTTCAGCCCCTCAGTTCTTTACTTTGGATTTCTGCAAGCTTTATGATCACATGCAGAGGACAGGAGGAGGAGACCAAGCACCTCAACAGTGTCCAGATAGGGAGTTTCTGTAGATGTTGGTGTGTGGCTGTTGGTAGCATCCTGTCTCCCTTCAAGGAAGAGGCATCTGGAAGCCCCCAGTCACCTCATGCTGAATAGATATGGTGACGGTGACAAAGTGCAGCTCAGCAGTGAAGACAGCAGCGTGATAGACCAGCTTTCCATGGCAGTAGAGAGATAATGGGAACTGCAGATGCTGGAGAATCCAAGACAACAAGATGTGAGGCTGGATGAACACAGCAGGCCAAGCAGCATCTCAGGAGCACAAAAGCTGACGTTTCGGGCCTAGACCCTTCATCAGAGAGGGGGATGGGGTGAGGGTTCTGGAATAAATAGGGAGAGAGGGGGAGGCGGACCCTCCCCCTCTCTCCCTATTTATTCCAGAACCCTCACCCCATCCCCCTCTCTGATGAAGGGTCTAGGCCCGAAACGTCAGCTTTTGTGCTCCTGAGATGCTGCTTGGCCTGCAGTGTTCATCCAGCCTCACATCTTGTTGTCTTTTCCACGGCAGTAACCAGCTTTTCCATGGTGGCAGCTAGATCCACTTATGGCAGGGGGAAGAGAAACTGTGAGATATACCCAATGAATGACTTGTAATTGCAGAGGACAGGAAGGGTGAGTAGTTTGGGAAGATAAGTGAATGAGGCCCTATAAGTAGTGACAATTATAGTTCATGAGATAGCAAGAACTGCGGATGCTGGAGTCAGAGGCAACACAGTGTGGAGTTGGATGAACACAGCAGGCCAGGTAGCTTCAGAGGAGCAGGAAAGTTGATGTTTTGGGTCAGGATCCTTCTTCAGAAATGGGGTTGCAGGAAGGGAGCTGAGAAAAAGAGAGAGAGGGCTGGGGCTGGGGAAGGTAGGTGGAATGGTGATAGGTGAATGAAGGTAGGGAGTGGTGAGGATTAGTCAGCGGAATGGGTAGGGCGGATAGGTGGGAGAGAAGATGGCCAGGTTGTGTCAGGCCAAGGAGACAATAATGAGGTGGTGGGTTGGACCTGGGATGAGGCAGGGACTGAGGAGATTTTAAAACTGGTTCATGAGACTTCAGAGGCATGTGCAGTGGCAGAGTTGACTGTGAGGGAGCTGACAGGAAATGTTGGTGCCTTCCTTGCATAAGCCTGCTGGGCATTGCCATTAATTCATGACACTGCACTGACCAAGTTGCTAATCACAGTCCAATTGGCTGAGTTGGCATGCCATTCTTTTGCTGGTCAATAAGGTAAAACATGGTTCACCTCTCTGTCACTTTGTTTACCTTTTGCAACTCGAGGTCCTTGACAGTATGAACTCGCAAGGGCACAAAAATTACAGTGCCGTATTTCTAGGCATTAAATAAAAATATCAGGAAAGGTTAGGGCAATCGATTCTATAAGTTAATTTTGATGCTAAACACCCTCTCTGGCACAGATGGTTTACTTTTAAAACGTTGACATTTGTTTTGTCAGATATTAATTGTCGTTGGAGACATTTAGAAAATTAAATAAATAAGGTTTTTTAAAATATTCAACTCATCTTCATTGATTTCAATTTACTGACTCACTTCTGTAAATGATACGACATTGAATTAAAATATCTCACTTAAACTTCTCAGTTTAGGCTATGAGCAAATAATTTCGATTTGCAGAAGCAAGTGACTGCAGTTGAGGGGTTAAAAGTGCCAAAATTGACAGGGGGGTCAGGATGCTGGTTTCAACCCATCAACTTCCATCTTTAACTAGACTGCGGTAGGCTGCATGTGACCAACTCCCTCAGGAGGCAAATTGTTAATTTCAAGATGTTAATTGCTCATTAAAAGTGATGCTAATATCTATTTTGGAATTTGACTTTGGGTGCATCAGTTTCCTGGAACTTGTCAGCGAAAGAAAGGCGAGATTACAGTCTGAACTGGGGCTGAAGTGAAAATACATGAAAGAAGTTTTTTGTTCTAAAGGTCAACAAGAGAGTGAATGTCTCCTTCATCCCTTGATGCTCAATGCATTGTCATTGCTGAATCCCTTACTATCACACCACTGACCAGAAACTGGACTACTTCAGCCATTTAAATATTGTGGCTACAACAGCAGGTCAGAGCTGGGAACTCCGCATCAATAACTCACATCCTATCTGCAAAAAATGTCCATGATTGACAAGGTAAAAGTCAGGAATGTAATCCACCTCTCAGAATGAGTGTGTATCCAGTAATACTTAAGAAGCTTAATACCTGAAAGGACAAAACATCCCATTAATGAGTATCCTACCAATTACCTTCAACATTCAGAGATAACAAGGTGTAGAGCTGGATGAACACAGCAGGCCAAGCGGCATTAGTGGAGCAGGAAGGCTAACGTTTCAGACGTTCAGGAGGGGTTTCCCCAAAATGTCAGCCTTTTTGCTCCTTTGATGCTTGGCCTGCTGTGTTCATCCAGCTCTCCACCTTGTTATCTCAGATTCTCCAGCATCTGCAGTTCCTACTACCATCAACATTCACTTCCCTACCACAGATGCATGGTGCGCATCATCTAGAAGATGCATTGCAGTAACTCAAAAAGCCTCCTCAACAGGGCCTTAGAGAATTGCAAACTCTACCACTTACAAACATGAGGGCAGCAAATATATGGGAACACTACCATCAGCAAGTGTTCTTTTTGGCTACACACCACCCAAACCTGCAACTATGCCACTATTCTTTGATTGTTATTGGGTCAAAATCTGAAAACTTCCTAATAGCCCTTTGGGTACACCGACAGAACAAAAGCATTTTAAGCAGGCAGCTCACCACCAAGTTTTCCAGGACAATTAGATACAGTCAAGAAATACTGGCCTCGTCAGCAATTCCTACATCCCATAAGTGAACAAAAAAAATTGTTCTGAGCACTCTCACTAATTTGCAGATTATCTTCACTACTTCAAAGGTTGTTTTCATTGCTTTGGAGTTTGTATCTCTAATTTCTATTTTGACTCTGTGATATGTCAGATGAGCATGGATACCACTTTTGCTCTATTAGTTTGGATCTCAGCTAAGGACTAGAATGGCCAACAGCATTATAGGATTAAGTTTATTTTACAACAATTGGTTTTAGTTTAATTATGATCATCAAACAAGTTAGGTTTTAAAATTATATTCTGTTTAATTGTAGTCCCTTTGACTAAGATATATTCATAGGCTCTCAAACTCTCCAGAATGCTTAGATGTATCAATTAGACATTTGGAATGATATTAATCATTAGGGCCTGACATGATATGTCCTCTAAGCAGACACTAATGACCTTGTGGTGCCTGATTACCCTAAAAGAAAGATATAGAATTAACTCTAAACTCTTTATCGGTTTGACTCCTACTTGGCATTGAGGAAAATGGTTATGTTTGTTAGAGGTCAGTCATCTCAGCTCCAAGACATTTCTGCAGGGGTTCCTCAGTGTAGTTCCTGAGGCTGAACTATGTTCAACTGCTTCATCAAGACCTTCCCTCCATCTTAAGATCAGAGGTGGGGATACTAACTGACGATTTGCACAATGCTCAGCACCATTCACGACTCCTCACATACTAAAGTTAATATTCAAATGCAACAAGACCTTAACAATATCCAGAATTGGGCTACCAAGTGGTAATAACATTTTAGCCACACAAATGCCAGGCATTGACCATTGCCAAAAAGAAACAATTTAACCACCGCTCCTTGACATTCAGTGGTGTTACCATCACTTAATTACTCACTATCAACATCTCCGGGGTTACCATTGAGCAGACATTCAACTGGACTCACCACGTAAACATAGTGGCTACAAAAGCGGGTCACAGCTGGGAACACTGCGTCAATTAACTCACCTTCTGACTCCCCAAAGCCTGTCCGTCATCTATAAGGCACAAGTCAAGATGTGATGGAATACTCCCCACTTTCTTGGATCAGTGCAGTTCCAATAACACTCAGTTGTTGAGTGAGAGATAGTAGGAACTGCAGATGCTGGAGGATCTGAGATAACAAGGTGTGGAGCTGGATTAACACAGCAGGGCAAGCAGCATCAGAGGAGCAGGAAGGCTGACGTTTCAGGCCTAGACCCTTCTCATCAGCCTTCTTGCTCCTCTGATGCTGCTTAGCCTGCTGTGTTCATCCAGCTCTACACCTTGTTATCTCAGTCGGTGAGTGTTGACTTGTCACAAATTGGAACAGAGTAGCCCGATTAATCGGCAACACATTCACAAACATCCATTCCCTCGACCACCAACATTCAGTAGGAGTACTATGTACTACTTACAAGGTGCCCTGTAAAAATTCACCAAAGATCTTCAGGCAGCGCCTTCCAAGCCAACAACCACTTCCATCTCGAAGGGCCATTGCAGATACATAGTGGTTCAAGAAAGAAGCTCACCACTACCTTCGCAAGGGCAACTGGGAAAGGGCAATAAATGCTGGCCAGCCAGGGACATCCATGTCCAATGAATGAATGTAATAAAACAAACTAACAAGGGAAATATTGCAATAAAAAGGATATTCCTATAAATGACTGATATCTGACAGAATCAGTCAGAAAATAACAGGAGAGATCTGCTCCCAAGATGAGGCATGCCACTCCCTGACATCCCAGATGTCTTCGTTTTTCAAGGACCGCAACTTCCCCTCCACAGTGGTCAAAAATGTCCTCAAATATGTCTCTCGCATTTCCCACAACTCACCCCTCACACCCCCTTCCCACAACAAAAACAACCAAAACAGAATCTCTCTCATC
Source organism: Stegostoma tigrinum (assembly GCF_030684315.1). Lineage (NCBI taxonomy): Eukaryota > Metazoa > Chordata > Chondrichthyes > Orectolobiformes > Stegostomatidae > Stegostoma > Stegostoma tigrinum. The sequence continues at coordinate 58,488,761 of NC_081362.1, forward strand.
CTCACGTACCACCCCACCAACCTCCAGATCCAACACATCATCCTCCAGCGCTTCCGCCATCTGCAATCTGACCCACTACCAAAGACATTTTTCCTTCCCGACCCTTACCTGCCTTCCAGAGGGAACATTCTCTCCACGACTCTCTTGTCCACTCCACACTCCCCTCCAGCCCCACCACACCCAGCACTTTTCCCTGCAACCGTAAGAAGTGCGAAATCTGCTTCTACTTCTTGCACTCACCCCTATCCCAGGCCCAAAGAAGAACTTCCACATCAAGCAGATGTTCACCTGCACATCTGCTAATGTGGTGTACTGTATCCGCTGTTCCCAATGTGGCTTCCTCAGCATTGGGGAAACCAAGTGGAGGCTTGCAGACTGCTTTGTGGAACAACTACACTCAGTTCATGACAAATGACTGCACCTCCCAGTCACGAACCATTTCAACACCCCCTCCTATTTCTTGGATGACACGTCCATCGTGGGCCTCCTGCAGTGCCACAACGATGCCGCCCGAAGGCTGCAGGAACAGCAACTTGTATTCAGCTTGGGAACCCTGCAGCCCAATGGCATCAATGTGGACTTTCCAAGCTTCAAAATCCCCGCTCTCCCAACTGTATCCCAACAACGGCCCAACTCATCCCCTCCTCCCTAACCTGTCTGTCCTTCCTCCCAAATATCCACTCCTCCCACCTCAAGCCCCACTGCCCATCTCCTACCCACCAGCCTCATCCTGCCTCCCTGACCTGTCCGTCATCCCTGGGCTGACTTACCCCCACCCCAACTCCCCACCCACACTCACCTTTACTGGTTCCACCTGTTTGGCCTCTCTGTCTCCTCTCTACCTATCTGCTCCTTTATCCCTCTTCCATTCACCTCCCCCTCTCTCTATTTATTTCAGAATACCCTTCCCCTCCCCCATTTCTGAAGAAGAGCACAGACCCAAAACGTCAGGCTTCTGCTCCTCTGATGCTGCTTGGCAAGCTGTATTCATCCAGCTGTAAGCCTTATTGTCTCATAAAATAACAGGAAATTGTATTATAAGATGATTATCACTCTTAAGAAACCAATCAGAAATTGGGCATACACTACCTAGTCAATCTCAGACTGATCATATGCAGCTTTGCATTAGGTAGCCAATCATAACTCAGGGGTCCCAGTGACCATGCATAGTGACCATCTATAGTTAATAATCAGTAATTCACAGCAGCCAAGCATTCAATAAGAAGTGAAGACAGCAGAAGAATTTCAGGCAACAGAATAATAGAAATTCAACCAGTCTGCCAGAAGTGGAGAGCTAGTCTCAAAGTCTCCTGACTAAATTCATAGAAGAGAATCCTAGAATCCCCACAGTGTGGAAGCAGACCATTCAACCCATCGAGTTCACACCAACCCCCAGAAGAATATCCGACCCACACCTATTCCATCCCTGTAACCCTACATTTTCCATGGCTCATCCACTTATCCTGCACACTATGGGAGAATTTAATATGGCAAATCCACCTATCCTGCACATTTTTGGACTGTGGGAGGAAACTGGATCACCCAAAGGAAACCCTAACAGACAAAGGGAGAACTCCACACAGACAGTTGCCCCCAAAACTAGAATCAAACTCAGGTCCCTAGCACTGTGAGTCAGCAGTGCTAACCACTAAGTTATCGTGCTGCCCATTCATTACATAATGAAACATCAATTCTTTGTTATTATTGTGGTAAACATGATACATTTTGTAAAACCTGTGAAAACTTACTCATACCCAGAGTGGTCCTGCAACACGTCAGGGCTGAAAGGTCTGTTAGAACTCAATCTATAATTTAAATTAACTTCAAACTTATAATTAAAATTAAATTGAACACCCAGATTTTACAGAATCAACACAACACCAAAAGGAGCACCAATGACAAAGCCAGCATGAGTAGAAGCTGCCATTTCCAAATCTGCACCACGTGTCAACACAGGTGAACAAAATGTGGCAGCTCACGGGAAGTAATACTTAATATAAGATTTACAGGCAAAGGACATGTCAGAAAATGATTAACTCAGAAAGTTCAGGCTCTCAGTTAATGTGGTGCCAGCTGTATGCAGCTTCCTGGAGGAATACATTTGCCAAGCAAGCCACCTGTCCAGTGGCTGTCAAAGGTACCGTGCCCATCAATATCTTTACCTCTTGCTCTTTCCAGGGATCTGCTGGAGACATTTGCAAGGTTTCACATTTGTCTTCCCGCAAATACATGAGTAACTGACTTATTCCATGTTTGCTGGGGCAGACAATCATTTATACTTTGTTATTGATGATGCCAATCAGAATTAATGGACACTCAGGTTTACAGCTCTAGCTGGTTTCTCAAGGGAACAGGCTGACATCAATAATCGATGCAACAATTCCACACGCCCACCCACAGATCACCCGCAAATGCTTGTATACCCTTAACATTCCCAATTCAATGATATTGAATGCCCAGACAGCTGCCAGAATGGATTTGCCTCAAACCTGTCGACCTTCCCCACGACCGACCACACCACCCTACCAACCTCTGGATACAACGCATCATCCTCCGACACTTTCGCCATTTACAATCCGACCCCACCACCCAAGACATTTTTCCATCCCTACCCCTGTCTGCTTTCCGGAGAGACCACTCTCTCCGTGACTCCCTTGTTCGCTCCACACTGCCCTCCAACCCCACCACACCCGGCACCTTCCCCTGCAACCGCAGGAAATGCTACACTTGCCCCCACACCTCCTCCCTCACCCCTATCCCAGGCCCCAAGATGACATTCCACATTAAGCAGAGGTTCACCTGCAAATCTGCCAATGTGGTATACTGCATCCACTGTACCCGGTGTGGCTTCCTCTACATTAGGGAAACCAAGCGGTGGCTTGGAGACTGCTTTGCCGAACACCTCCGCTCAGTTCGCAACAAACAACTGCACCTCCCAGTCGCAAACCATTTCCACTCCCCCTCCCATTCTCTAGACGACATGTCCATCATGGGCCTCCTGCACTGCCACAATGATGCCACCCGAAGGTTGCAGGAACAGCAACTCATATTCCGCTTGGGAACCCTGCAGCCTAATGGTATCAATGTGGATCAGTTTCAAAATCTCCCCTTCCCCTAATGCATCCCTAAACCAGCCCAGTTTGTCCCCTCCCCCCACTGCACCACACAACCAGCCCAGCTCTTCCCCCCCACCCACTGCATCCCAAAACCAGTCCAACCTGTCTCTGCCTCTCTAACCGGTTCCTCCTCTCACCCATCCCTTCCTCCCACCCCAAGCCGCACCCCCATCTACCTACTAACCTCATCTCACCTCCTTGACCTGTCCGTCTTCCCTGGACTGACCTATCCCCTCCCTACCTCCCCACCTATACTCTCTCCACCTATCTTCTTTACTCTCCATCTTCGGTCCGCCTCCCCCTCTCTCCCTATTTATTCCAGTTCCCTCTCCCCATCCCCCTCTCTGATGAAGGGTCTAGGCCCGAAACGTCAGCTTTTGTGCTCCTGAGGTGCTGCTTGGCCTGCTGTGTTCATCCAGCCTCACATTTTATTATCTTGACCTTCCCCACTTTCTTCATTTCTTAGAGCAGACTGACCAGCTGACTGCTTGGAGGAAATGGATACTCACTTAAAATGTAGCCGATGCTATCTGTGAATTGACGAGGTTTAGGAAGATGACAATCAAACACATATGTGCCATTGAGCAAACACTTTAGCATTTAGAAGATGTGTTTCGAGTACCATGACAAGTCTGGGCAGCTTTCATTATTCAGCAGACAGGATCTCCAGAATTGCTATCGAGTTTTGTACAGCACTGTGCACTAGTGAGGTTTGGATTCCCAGAGGAACAAAGTGCAGAGTACAATGTGTGTTCAGAGGATGAATGGAAATGGTCTATGGCCAGTACACCAGCAGTAGGTTACATTACTGCCCAAGATGAATTCATAATGCAAGCTTTTGTTCAGTTCCAACAGGCATCCCACAAACTAAACCACCTTTCCCTCCCTCCTCCTCACCCAGGTCAAAGTAGTTCTAAAATCAAACAAATGACCCTCTCACAGCTATCCAATGTTTAGTTTTAAGCTTTGAGTTACTATTTATCACAATTGAAAAGATAATTTGTCAAGACAGCAAACAAAAATGGCAAGTCAAGAAAATGGCATAGACAACCAATATTTATGTGACTCAAAAATGATACAGAAAACTTAATAATCTAACATTTTGCAAATTACCCAGGTGAATACTCCTGTATAGCTACAAGTCTGTATCCTTCCTCTTCTGAGCAATGTTGCATGGCACGGCCTGTGGTTTGAGTAGCAGTAAAGGCAGGCTGTTTGCTCCAGTTCAGATGCTTTTACATAATATCATCTGGGGTTTGGAGCCAAAGACTGCTCCACCTGCATCTAGGCTGTGGCACATTCAGCCATATGGGCTTCTTCTGGGAGAGAGGAATGAAAGCAAAGTTTGAGAGATAGGAGGAGCACTTTGTGCTGTGACATCACTTGCATGTTCCTTTTATTACCATCCATTACACATGCTGCCCATACTTGGCCAGTAACATGGAATAGAGAGCATTTTGCTGCAAATCAGAGTTTCAATGCATGAGCAATTGTTAAGGTTTCATCAATTCTATTTAAGGTGGCACTAACAGGTTGCATGCGTTGATAGGGGCCTTCTTGCACCCCTACATTTCAGACATTTAATGTCCAGTGTAAGTGCCTACTCTTTCCATGCACAAAAGCCATCATCACAAATGTCTGCACCATCATGTCAATTATGTATGGGATAGACTCTTCTGTTAGCACAGCACAGCTGGAAATCCCAAACATATGCAACACATTCTTTCTTCTCATTGTAGTATCGTAGTTAATGATGATGCCCAAAAATGCATCTGAATTCAACAGAATGAAACTTGCAGCATCCTTAAATGTAGAAAGTCCATTGTTGTCCTTACTCTTATCGCTACCACCTGTTCTTTTTCAGTTATGGCCTGTGAAGCATCAGGTGGAGAGCTACCATCTTTATTTTGTCACACAAAACTGAGAGTATCAGTTGCATTGTTTACATGTGACAATACACCCACAGAATATGTGACCACATCTGTGGAATCATTGTTGGTTTCCTAAACCATCTTCCATGGGACACTTGAAAGTTCTGTGGAAGTTTAACATCTTCAGTTGGGAATGCTAAGTTAAGCATATTTAAGCTGATCATTATTTACGTGATTATATTTCACTGGTTACTGGCAGGATCAATTATTGTGTGTTGTATGACTGCTTGATATACTATTGCCACTAGAGAGCTGGAGGCTGCCTTCATTCCACCATCAGTAGCCTGGCTTGCCCAGCTCCACCAACCTTCGCAGTAGGTATTATTTATGAGGTTGATGGAGGACCTAGTATTTGGCTTTCTCATCTCCAGGGGAGACTTATCAGTGAGAGTAATGACATGTATTGAACAGATGGGCAGGCAGCGATCATTGAACATGATTTTGAGGGAGCGCTTTGACATTGTGTTGAGACGTGGATGAATATCTGTGGTTTATAAACAGCTGGGGATATGAGGGAGTGCGCTGAGAGAGAAGGATGGATACTTACGCAAGATAAATTGGGGTGACAAAGTGATGCGCTTCAGTGAACAGAGTGACAAGGTTGGCATGATACTGTATATACATCAAAGTATAGTTAAACCTGCCACTCAGCTCAACCTTACTGCCCTAATTAGATCATCAAACCACTTTTGGCACTGAACCCAGAAGACTAGAAACAGCCATTTTGTTCATCTCCAACTTCTGGCTACATCTTCTTGCTTTCTTTGGTCAGTGTCTTCCTCCCATCCGTAGGAAAAATAGTCTCTCCACGGACCCTTACACTTTTTGGTCTCATATCCATGGATGCATCACTAAAGATTAGTTCTAAAATTGAAACGAGGAAATTCTGTCATCAGAATTGTTAAGAGAAATGTGTTAGATAGGCTGTAGTACGTAAAATTGACAAGACACCAGGTCCAATTGAAATACATCCAAAGCTATTGAAGGAAGTGACTGAGGAAATTGGAAGGGCAATGACAATAATTTTTCAGTCTTCTGTAGACTTAGAAAGGCACCAGAAAACTGGATGGTTTCAAAAATTATGGCCTAGTTCAAATAAAGCTGCAAGGATAAGACCTGCAATTGCAAAACAGCTAGTTTAACTACAGTAGTGGGGAAACTTTGGGAAATAAATATATGAAATAGAATTAGTCATCATATAGAGAAAAGGTTGATTAGGAAGAATCAACATGGATTTCTGAAGAAGAAATTGCGCTTGACTAACTTTCAGGAGGTTTTTTTGAAAAAGTAGCAAAGGCTCAATGAGGACAATGCTGTCGTGGACATGGACGGCTAGAACATGTTTGATACAGTGTCACTGAACAGAGTTGTGAGGAACATTATAGGCCATGGAATAACAGGGAGAGTAGCAATGTGGAGACAATACTAGCTGAATGATATGAAACAAAGAAGGATGATCAATGCATATTTCTGGGCTGCAGGAAGGTCTGTAGTAGTGTTAGCCAGATATCGGTAGTGGAACTCTTGTTTTTCCAGATGGATATTGGACTTATAGATCTTGTTGTGCTGGAGAAATTTCAAAGGTTGCAGATGATTCTAAATTTGGAAGAATTGTAAATTGTGAGTTTGACAGTGTACATAGACAAATTGGTGGAATGGGCAGACACTGGCAGATGAAGTTCAATCCAGAGAAGCAGGATTGACTTTTTTTTTGCAGTAAGAACATTGAAACACAACATGAAATAAGGATTACAAGCCAAAAGACGATGCAGAAGCAGAGGGTATCTGTGTACAGCTCATTGAAGCTAGAGAGAGAGTAACTAAAGTGTATGGTATACTTAGCTTTATGAAAAGCAACTTGACATAGAAGAGCCACGAGGTGATGTTGAACTTGAACAAGACACTTGTTAGACTTTAGCTGCAGTGTTGTGTACAATCCTGGGTACCAAATGAAGGGTCTAGGCCTTAAACGTCAGCTTTTGTGCTCCTGAGATGCTGCTTGGCCTGCTGTGTTCATCCAGCCTCACATTTTATTACCAAATTATAGGCAGGATGTGAATGCATTTGAGAGAGTGCAGAAGTGGTTTTCAAAAATGGATCCAGGATTGAGAAACCTCACTTGAGAGGAAAGATTGAAGAAGTTGGGGCTGGTCTCCTTCGAGACAGTAAGGCTGGCAGGAAATTTAATAGAGGTTTTCAAAAGCATGAATGGTTGGATAGGGGAGATAGGGAGAAACTGTTTCTGTTCATGAAAGGAAGTAGTACAAGAGTGTATAGATTTGAAGCAATTTGCAAAAGGAACAAATGCAATGTGAGAAAAAATACTTTTTCACACAGCAAATAGTTAAGATATGGAAAGCACTTCTTGGAAGTAAGGCAAAGTGAGCATCAATTGAGATAGTCAAGAAGGCATTGCATGATCATTGATAGAAATAATGTGCAGTGTTATGAGGAAAAAGCAGGTGTTTGGCACTAGGTAGCAATGCTCATTTGAAAGGCTGATGCAGCTTCTAAGCTGTAACACTTCTGTGATTTCAGAGGGTAGTTAAGAGTCAACTACAAATTGCTTTGGGTCTGGAGTCATGTGTAAGGACAGCAGATTTCTTTTCCTAAAGGATATTAAGGAGCCATAGGGCTTTTCACAACAATCAATGATAGTTTCATGATCACCATGATGAATGGCTTTCAATTTTGAAGTGCAGTAATTCAAATTCCACAATTTGTACCCATGTTTCCACAACATTAGCCTATGCCTCTGGATTGTGAGTCTAGCAATATTACCACTGCAGCACCATTTCCACATTATGGCTCTGAAGAAAGGGGAGCTGAGTGTGTAAGCATCTCTTGTCATTACCTCTTTATCAGCAATCTCTACATATTATATTTCTGTAACATTCACATGCTAAGTAACTCAAGGATGCAATCTAAATCACAGGACACATGGAGGAGGGCTGGCTCCCAGAATCATTATGCGCAGGTCCACTGAATTGGAATTATACTCTCGTGCCAACAACCACACTCACAGTTATGTGTAAATAGCTCCATGTCTTTGTGAGTACATCAGAAGAGCATTGTCATAGAGTATGATGGGCAGGAGTTACTTGCGACTGTGGAAGAAATCATTGCATCTCTTTGGATAGCTACTGTCTATCTCAGTCTGAGCACCACCTAATCAGTTAGATGCTGTCAGATCACAGTCCACTACTATCAGAAAGTTCATGGAGCTTAGATGGTCATCTCTCAAAAGATAGCTTGTTAATAGATGCACCAAGAGAAAAATACAAAGACACTGGTCTTTTGCATCGCAAACTGGAACGTAAGGACTCTGTGCCCAGCCCTCACCAAATGATCTTCTGCATATTGATGCTTTACAGAAGACAGCTGGCAATGAACTTACAAGGCACAGTCAAAGTGGATCCTTCCGGCATGGAAAAGTTTGAGTGTGGAGCAGCATTTGCAGTCACAAAAACATATGGGTTCCAGTTCAGAACCGTGGTTTATAGATATGGGTGTTTCCAATGCAGGAAAGCAAGCCATTAAGCTTTGCTTCACAATTAAGAACAAGGGGTAGCACAGTGGCTCAGTGGATTGCACTGCTGCCTCACAGTGCCAGGGACCCGGGCTCAATTCCAGCCTTGGGCAACTGTCTGTGTGAAGTTTGCACGTTCTCCATGCATCTGTGGTGGGTGTCCTCCCACAGTCCAAAGATATGTAGGTTAGGTGGATTGGCTATGTTAAATTGCCCATAGTGTCTAGGGTGCGAAATACAGGGATAGGGTAGGGGATGGGTTTGGGTGGGATGCTCTTCAGACAGTCGGTGTGGACTCAATGGGCTGAATGGCCTGCCTCAAAACTGTTGGGATTCTATGATTCTATAAATGGTCTACACAGGCTTAAGGGGAAGGATTCACAGCCAAAGAACCAAAATATCCCCAAAAGAAATTGATCATGTTAAAAGACCAGTTCATAGTCAGATTACACTTCCATATTTGTCAACTAGAATTCATGGCATTTTGACAGAGCCCTACAGAATCCATAGACCAACTAGTTCATGAACAGATGCAGTTCATGCAGAGAAAGAGGCTCATCATGTGATTTTCAGATGCAGAGATAGCAAACAGAACTGTTGAGCTGGTGATCATATCCACCTCTATGGAAACTATCCAGAGAGAGTTGCTAGAGAAAAGAAAGACTTATAGCATTGCAAAACTACTCATGAATGGATACAAGCCCAAAGAAATCCATGGAGATCGATAAAGCTTAAAGATACCAGGTCAAGTTGCCACAGTCTTTCCGGACCATCGGGCTGCTCTCTCTTTAGACAGAGACAAGTGGTGTTGAATTAACACAAGGGCCACCACACCTCAGGTGAGGGAAGATGTTGAGAAGGAGAGTCCTTCATGGTAACATCAGCAGGTGTGGGAATTGAGTCCACGCTGTTGCCATCACACTGTTTCACAAACCAGCTGTCCAACCCACAGAGCTACGTCCTAAAAACGAACCTGATGGCTGACACAATCGGGAGAACATCCCAACATAGGAAGACATGTAGAAGATATAGGTTTCTAACTGCACAAAAGAAATGCTTGGCTTTTGATCGATTTTGCAATGTATATGGCTGGAAATGCAATGGCTGAAAGAACTGCATGAGGTCAAACAGACAATGCAGACAAAGGGCTACAATAAAGATGACTTGGTACTCTTCTAGCAGCATATACATGAAGATATCAACAAACCAGAATCTGATGATGTACATGGAAGATAAAGAGGGATGGACACATGTTTCACACAACAATCTCCTAGAAGACACCAATGCTATTGTTCCATCTGAAGTCTTTAAAATGTTTTGGAAGATCTGTCCTCAGAAAATCAGTAACCACTTATTATTGACTAAGATTCACACAAGGACAAGCGCTAATACACTATCTCTGCACATTGTTAAAAATAAAACAGTCACAGATGAAGCCTGAAAATGCAAAATGTTTAGCATATAACAGTTCACCAATTCCATGTGGAGGTTCAATAGTACTGGAGTAAAGTATGTCATAAAAACTGCTGGACCTGCAAATGCAGTTTACCAGCATGCCATGATTTCACACTAGAAACATTTTTGGAATTAGTCACACATCAGGGAGACAGTGGAAACAGTAGCAGACTTTTTAAGAAACATTTGTAGAATTGAAACATGGAAGAAAAATTGAACGCTCCACTTTCTTCTGAATTATTGCAGATAAAATCTCTGCTATGAAAAAAGGAAAGAAGTTCAAGAGGAAAAGATTGAATAATTAGCTCAAGATCGATCAAAACTTCAGAATACTGTCTCTCAGAAGATTATATTTTCAGATGAGACTTGCATTCAATTCACAAAGATGAATGAAGAGCTGGAAAAGAAAGGAAGGAAGCAAGATGAGCTACAAGTTTTGCATCATCAAAAGTTTTCTGGTTTGCAGAAAGGTTCTGAGCAACTTGCATTTAGAGCAGAAGAGTCATCAAGAACTGAAGTAACGACAACAAGGTTGGCGTGAGCTCAAAGCAAAGTTGCTCCAGTTAAAGAACTCAAGCAAGACATGGAGGAAAACAACTCCTGCTAAAGCAACATGAGGAAGAAGTCCATACTCCAAAAAGAAATGAAAAGAGTTAAAGTTGAAGAGGCCAGATATTTAAGAAAGCAGATTATGAAGATGAAAAACACAAGATCAACAGAACACTATCATTTTCAAAGAGCTAGAAAAATTTGGGGTATATAAGCAAAAGCTTCAAAATGAGCTGGGAGACTTATGGAGCAAAACAGTAAATGCCAAGAAGATTTAAACCATTTGAAACAGCATAAGAAATTAAATCAATCAGTGGCTACTGCAGTATAAAGCATGGCTGGAGTGCATCAGAATGAACAAATTAACCAACTGCAGCCCATGAAAGATATACTTGACAACACAAACATGCATTACAGACAGTAACATTGATAATCAACAGTTCGGGTCATGAGATCAGGATCTATTCACGAATTACCTATACATAATGGAGACTCAAAGGCTGTCTAGTTATTGTAAATGATTAAACTTTTTGTTGTAAGTGAAGTGAATATTTTATGTGTATTTTGTCTTCCAGAGAGTTCACTATTAAGGACATGTACGTGCTATGCCTGTACAATGTTGACACTCTGCTTGATAACTGGTTTGCATTTGATCTGTAGACGACATGCAGAGAAATCAGTTGATCTACTGTAATATCTGCTTCATAACTTATAATGTGTTTTACTTTTTCAATATAAGCTAAACCAAAGAGTTAATCAATCCTTGATGAGCAACTGACCATTAGCTTATTATCACTAACATGACATTTCAAACAGCCGTCTGTGTAAGGGCAATTCTTTTAAAAATATAAATTTTAAAAAAACCAGGACTGAAATTAAAAAGAAGTGCCCTAAAAACCAATGTGTGAAGGGTGCTGGCAGTTTTGAAAGCAAGTAACGCAAGCCCATTGCTCACATTGTGTAAACAACTGTTTAATCAATCTGTATTTACTGTATGAGTTGCAGATGATTTAAAGATGAAGCGTATGCTGATACAAATTTTGCTGGCAAGATGTTGATTGTTTGATGGACTAGCACCAGCTTTCAATGATAGTGACCTTTTTTGCCTGCCAACAACTGTCCATAACCTATTTTACCTTATCTGTTTATCTGAAGTGTGTGTATATGTGCATGTAAAATTAGAAAGGGACACGAGTCTTAGTTAATAATGCTATAGGCCAACTGTTTATAACTGTTTACCTGTAACTAGACTATAATCCCTTGTAATAAATAGTGATTCTTGTTCTGTACAGAAATTAGATTTTTAAAAAAAGACTATCTGGGTCTGAAAAGTCAGGTAAATTGTGGAACTTTGCACAGTTTATAAAACCTTCAACTTTTGTGAAACGCCAGGAGTAGTGGGGCTCAATTTCCAGCATGCAAACCAAATGAGTTGTAACACCTGCAGTGTCTGGATTCAGGAAGGGCACGTAAAAAGCAAAGGATGAAATAACCAGATGGCAGAAAAGAGAGCACACTGCAAGTCAGCCTCAAGTCAATACTATTCATCTGCCTCAAATACAGAAGGGTTTGCCACTCGTGAATCAACCTCTGTAGTCCTGGCAATTGATGTTCAGGAAGTGACATAAACTCTGGACGCGGCCTCCCAAGTTATTAGATATCATCCCCATATTTAATGGGTTTATTTAAAATATATATCTCTTAATAAAAAAAACTGTACACAGAATGCTGAGTCTGCATAATGTTTGATGCTTTAAATCCAATGCATTGCAAGCAAAACAAAAGACATTCACACCCAGGGCCAGAGTACCGACAAATCACGTTAAATTTGCCCAAAGGTACGAAGGAAATATTAACATTATATACATATAAATTAGGCTTTCTTAAGGACTGATCTATTTTAAAATTCCTTACAATGTTTCACTGTTTGACTAAATGAATTGATTTTCTTTTGAAAAAAAATTAATATTGTTATGATAAATCAAATCCTGTTTAGCAGTTGAATTATCTGAAGAGTGACTGAACGTGACAAACAACTACAATTGTAACATTCCAGATCCTATCCCTGTGCTGATCGAAAGGTAACAAAATTATCCTAGGGCAGCATTCTGTCATTACTTCATTATTGTTTCACAGCTGTTAAATTATTAAACCGAGCCTTCTCTGATGATTTAATGCAGGCAAGAAATCCCTTTGAAGCTTCTGCATAATTATTGACTGACATGTACCTGTGGATCGAAAAGAAAGAAAGGATGCCCATTTCGAATCTGCAACACAATATAGTCTTCCTGGATAACAAAGTGTGGAGCTGAATGAACACAGCAGGCCAAGCAGCATCTCAGGAACACAAAAGCTGACGTTTCGGGCCTAGACCCTTCATCAGAGATGATCTGTCCTGAGATGCTGCTTGACCTGCTGTTTTCATCCAACTCCATACTCTGTTATCTTGGATTCTCCAGCATCTGCAGTTCCCATTATCACTGATACAATAGTCTTCCTGGTTTCACATTGACACAGCAAAGGGAATCAACCCATCAGGTCATATGGTCCTGAAGCTGAGTTTATACCTCTAGTGGAAAAACAATGAAATTCGTTAGTTTTATTTTCTTATTGTTATTCTGAAAAGGAAGGCAAAGTATGAATAACAGACATGTTTGAAGAACTGCTAACATGCTTTAGTGGAAGGAAAGTAGCAATGACCAATTTCATTGATATGTGGTTAATATGCCAATATTTTGGTGCCTTGGTACCCTGACTTGAATAATCTAAAATAGGTGAACTATTCCACATTTTAGTAACTTGTATCATTCCTTTATTATATGTTTCTTGTTTAGTCACATGGTACACTAATTAATCAAATTTTGTACTTGATAATATATTGGAACTTCTATTGCCCACATACCAATGATCTGTGAAGACTTGCACAACATATCCTCATTTAAGATATTGCTTAAATCATAGCTTCCTTGGTAAATTGTCAATTAGTTTCTTATTTGAACAGAAATTTATTTCATTCTTTGTAACATTCTTTGAGTATATGAGTTATTACTGTCACTCTGTAGTTCAACATTTAGGGAGTCTTGAAAATCTGCCAATTTTAAATAGGAACGTACAAATATAGGAACAGGAGTGGGCCATTCATCTCCTCGAGTCTGTTCTGCCATTTAATTCAATCATTATTGATATGTGGTCTAACTTCACCTTCAACCCATATCCCTTCATACCTTTGCTTCACAAAAATGGATCTGTCTCAGATTTGAAATCAGTAACTGATCCAACATCCACTATGGAAGTGAATTCCAAACGACTACGATCCTTTACGCTCTTGAATTCTCTTGAACAGTCTCGACCTAATTTTCTCAGACCATGCCCCCTAGTTCTGGAAACCACACCAGTGGAAATAGTTTATCTTTATCTACTCTGTCTTTTCCTGTTAATGCTTTAGGGAAAGGTAAGTCCCTTCCATATTAATAATAACAGTGGTTCCAATGTATTTACACAGCATCTCCATTTATATGCATTTAAATTTATTTTGATTTTGTCAGTATTTAAAACATTTTTTTGCGGAATATTTCACAACAGTCCATTAGTTCAGGCAATACAAGTTTACACAAAGTGGATTTTAGACATTTACGTTGAGAAAACATACTGTATGCCATAATTCTCAATACTTTGTGACTGGAAACCTATGAATTCTAATGTTTTACACTGTTCACACAAAAGGTCACTGCTGCAATATTGTTATGATTTAATCACGTTTTTACCTATTTGCCAATTTTTAGCACATAATAATTTAGCTACATCAATAATGCAGCCCTTTGATAAAAAGAACATTATCGATGCAAAGAAGCAACTCACTGAATCTTGGCAACTTGCCACTGCAGTAATGTGGGATCAAATTATGGATCTGTGTCAAGCAGCTCTTTACTTGTATGGTTGAATATTTATTTGGATGAAGGAATAAGTAATTGCATATACAGGTTTGCACATTATAATAAAATTGCTAAACCCAATAAGTGGTATGAATTGGAGCAAGACACTAAAAAGACATAGATTGATTGTATGAGAAGGTTAAACCAGGATAGTTGGAGTTCAATATGGGGGAGTGCAAAGTCATCTACTTTGGATTTGAGAAAAAAAAACAAAACAGAATATTTTCACAATGGTGAAAACTACTTCAAAAAACTTAATGGCATTTGTCTCAAGGACGCTGAAATCCAAACATGGAGTGGTGATGTGTCAGTTGAACAGTGTTTTGATTACACTTCACCTGGATTAGTGCATTCAGTTCAGGTGTTTATAGAGTTAACTCAGTAACACTGGTTATGTAAATTGATTTGTTTTACTTTAGGAGGTTAAGATTTAATCTAATTGAGATATTTAAAATGATAAGGGGATTGGAGTAGATAGAGAGAAATTATTTCTTCTATTAGGGGAATTGAGGACAAGAATGCATAATCTTAAAACAAGAGAGGTAGTAAGAACTGCATTTGCTGGAATCAGAAGTACACAGTGTGGAGCTGGAGGAAGACAGCAGACCAGGCAGCATCAGAAGAGCAGGAAAGTTGATGTTTTGGGCCTGGACTGTTCTTCAGAAAACCAGTCTATTTAGGAGTGAAATCTGGAAGCACCTTTCATACACAGGGTCATGAAAATCTACAACTAGCTCCCCAAAAGGATTTTGATGCTGTATCAATTGACATTGTCAAAACCAATATTGAAAGGTTGTTTCCGATGTAGTACCGAGTACCACCTCAGAATAGACCAGTGTTTTATCTTTGATGAAGTACTTTTTAAGTGCATTCACTATTGACTGTCATTTTCAATATTACAATTTGGATAGGATTAGGTCTCATACACAGCAACAAAATCAGTTACCAAATCTAACTGCTTTAAGTGTTGACAGATAAATATTTACCAGGACACCATGAAGCTACCTCCATTCATCCTCATTTCTTTTCTTTGAATAGCTTGAGAGGGCACGCCCATATTGAAGCATATTGAGTGAAGCAAATAAATGTCGAGATCCATTTCAGATTTAACATGATTAAATGCCAGAACAAGCTCAATACTCACCCTTGTTTAGTGTGAATACTAAAGCTGAATATGAAAAGAATACTTTGAAATGAACAACATTTTTATTTATCAATATTTTCCTACCAGAAATAAAACAGTCACTTGGAACCAACAAATTACCATTTTATTTCACAGTCAGACCTCAACTTGACAAAACATGCTATTTTGCCAGGTTACCAGTTGTGAAATAAATCAAGCCAGATTGTCCCAAACAATTATCATGTATTTACCACCACTGGTTACTGCAGTTTTTGGATTATTATTCAGCAGTGTTATCAAGAACTGAGCTTGTTTTCTCTGTGCCTTAAGAAGGGGAAATGGTATACAATTATGACGATGGTCCAGTATGATCAGGTTTTGTTTTCATCTCAGCAAGCTGCAAATAGTGGAAGCCTCTTAATGGGAACATCCCCATGGCGAACAGAACATTATCGTTTTCCAACTGTTCCTATTAATCAAACATGGCGTGGGGACTGAATTGGTGCCTGAGCAAATGGTCCCTTCAAATTAAACATTCCTGTTGAGGTATAAACCCCTAACTATTTGACTACAACCGTTTACATACTGATTGAAAACAAACCTGTAACACCCATGCTATGATCATAATGCAGCACTATATTAACTTGTTAGTTTCATGCCCCATGCACATGAGTATTAGATCCTCTGGTGTGCAGTCCATTCTGTAGCAGCATCTCCTCTCAGTTTTATACAGCTATTAAATTTCTAATTTAACTCATTTAAAATTTAAATTATAATTATGATATTAGTAATAATTACCATTTTAATCTAATAATATGATAATGAAGGTTCCTTTAACCACAATTGCTGGTGGGGAATTCTAATGGATTAACAAAATTACGAAACAAACAAGACAAATTTATTCCGAAAATTAATTCTGGGTGTGTTATATCGGTTTATGAATAAAAATAGATTTGAAAATCTCAACAATTATTTTGATTTAATTTAAACTGCTGTAATTAGTAAAAAGTAAAATAAAAATCCTTAATATATGTAATTGTTTCCAGCAAGATACAATAAGTTAAAGGTTAATTAATATGGTTGCTATGGTAACATTTGGGGAGAACACTTAGCAGTACCAGATGTCTGTAAACTTCATCATGAAACGGCCAAGAATATTTTCACTGCACTTTATTTGATAGTTTGACAATGGGCCAGAATTTACTTTAAAAATAATGATAAGGCTAATGGGGCTTACTGATATTTATGTGGCAATCTGACAGTAACTTTAAGTAAGTTAAAATATGCAGTTAAAATCAGAAATCCATTAATTGCTGACAAAATGTACAACTCCATTGCATGCTACCTGAAAGCCGCATCTCACCATTTTGCAGTCTATTCAATATACTGAAAAGTTTAAAATTCCTGTACTTCCATATTGGACAGATAGGAAAACTACTGCAAATTTTGGAACTTGTCTAAGTACTTTTCTAATAGTGTAATTGGTCTTCATAGCAACCAAATATTTCTAAGCTACTAAAAAAAATAGCAGTTGAAAGGGGGATTTTCATTTCCAGTTGTAATTCTCTCTATTATTTTAAATTTTGAGTGCCTCTCTTTATTTCGTATTCCATATTAGACTTGGCAATGAATTCACTCCTCTAATTTACGCTGCTTTATTTCGGTCTTGAACTGGTCAATCATCATTCCTTCAACCTGATTGTTTGAGGAGAATCACAGTTTCTTGCCCTGTTCACAGAGATTACAGATGCCCTACAGTGGGCACTGTGCCATTTCAATCTTCCACTAGCAGCAACTTGCTGTTTAAATTATCATGGAGCTTTAATGGGAAAAGCAAGTCTAACAAATGATTGGTGCTATTTATTCATTGGCAACAGTGAGTCCAATTGATGGTCCCTGTCATTTTTCCTTTTTGCTATATCTTAAAATTCTCTTCAAAGACCCTGATTCACGTGCAGATGTTGGAAATGAAAATGTTTTGGGAGTGTTTTTATGGCAGCAATGGAGAATTGGGACACAGAAGGAATAAAGGCTAGATCATGGCATAATATGGCAACAAATTCTGTGAGGGAAGGTGGTAGTATCTGAATGTGTCTTCTTATTAATTTATTACCTTCAATAAAAATAAATGGAGAACAATCAGAGAATTTGTGGCCATGACCAACATGCTGTTTTGTGGCATACCTCTTTGTCACATGATGTTCTGCCTTGCTAACTCAATCGAATGCGGAACCCCATTTGCCCCCTTTGACAATAGACAACAGACAATAGGTGCTGGAGTAGGCCATTTGGCCCTTTGAGCCAGCACCACCATTCATTATGATCATGGCTGATCATCCACAATCAGTATCCTGTTCCTGCCTTATCCCCATAACCTTGATTTCACTATCTTTAAGATCTCTATCCATCTCTTTCTTGAAAGTATCCAGAGAGTTGGCCTCTACTGCCTTCTGGGGTAGAGCATTCTATATATCCACCACTCTCTGGGTGAAGAAGTTTCTCCTCAACTCTGTTCTAAATGGCCTACCCCTTATTTTTAAACTGTGTCCTCTGGTTCTGGTCTCACCCAACAGTGGAAACATGCTTCCTGCCTCCAGAGTGTCCAATCCCTTAATAATCTTATACACCTCAATCAGATCCCCTCTCATCCTTCTAAACTCAAGTGTATACAAGCCCATTCGCTCCAATCTTTCAACATATGATAGTCCCACCATTCCGGGAATTGACCTCGTGAACTACGCTGCACTCCCTCAATAGCAAGAATGTCCTTCCTCAAATTTGGAGACCAAAACTGCGCACAATATTCCGGGTGCGGTCTCACCAGGGCCCTGTACAGCTGCAGAAGGACCTCTTTGCTCCTACACTCAATTCCTCTTGTTATGAAGGCCAGCATGCTATTAGCTTTCTTCACTGCCTGCTGTATCTGCATGCTTGCTTTCATTGACTAATGTACAAGAACACCTAGATCTCGTTGTACTTCCCCTTTACCTAACTTGACTCCATTGAGATAGTAATCTGCCTTCCTGTTCCTGCCACCAAAGCATATAACCACACATTTATCCACATTAAACTGCATCTGCCATGCATCCGTCCACTCACCTAGCCTGTCCAAGTCACCCTGTATTCTCATAACATCCTCCTCACATTTTACACTGCCACCCAACTTTGTGTCATCAGCAAATTTGCTAATATTACTTTTAATGCCTTCGTCTATATCATTAATATATATCATAAACAGCTGCGGTCCCAGCACCGAACCTTGTGGTACCCCACTGGTCTCTGCCTGCCATTCCAAAAGGGACCCGTTTATCACTACTCTTTGCTTCCTGTCAGCCAGACAATTTTCAATCCAACTCAGTATTTTGCCCCCAATACCATGTGCCCTAATTTTGTTCACCAATCTCCTATGCAGGACTTTATCAAAAGCTTTCTGAAAGTCCAGGTACACTACATCCACTGGTTCTCCTCTATCCACCTTCATAGATACATCCTCAAAAAATTCCAGAAGTTTAGTCAAGCACGATTCCCCCTTCATAACTCCATGTTGACTCTGATCTATCCTGTTACTGCTATCCAAATGAGTCATAATTTCATCTTTTATAATTGACTCCAGCATCTTTCCCACCACTGACATCAGGCTAACCTGTCTATAATTTCCTGTTTTCTCTCTCCCTCCTTTCTTGAAAAGTGGGACAACATTTGCCACCCTCCAATCCGCAGGAACTGATCCTGAATCTACAGAACCTTGAAATAATTACCAATGCGTCTACAATTTCTAGAGCCACCTCCTTAAGTACCCTGGGATGCAGACCATCAGGTCCCGGGCATTTATCAGCCTTCAGACCTAACAGTCTAACCAACACCATTTTAGCCTAATATAAATTCCCTTCAGTTCGCCCAATACCCTAGGTCCTTCAGCCACTATTGCATCTGGGAGATTGCTTGTGTCTTCCCTAGTGAAGACAGATCCAAAGTACCTGTTCAACTCTTCTGCCATTTCCTTGTTCCCCATAATAAATTCACTTGTTTCTGACTTCAAGGGCCAAATTTTAGTCTTAACCATTTCTTTTCTTTTCATCTTTGCATCTCCAGTTGGCCTCCATCCCTCTGGATGGACACTTGTTGGCCAAATGACAGTTGATTGGATAAGCTGAGGACACAGCGGCAGGGGTAAGTGGGCTACTTTATTTTTGTTCTGTCTCCTTTGCCCACCAAGAAACACAAAACCCAGTCTAATGATTCCATATCTTAAAATGTAAATGAGATAATTTTGAGCAAAGAGTTACCTATAAGAGTTAAATATATGATTAGCAATTGCTTGGGGTATAAGCTAAATGAAAAAAAAACTCTTTTAGACATCAAAAATCTCAGCCCAGCCTCTTTCCAGCTGAAGGAAAGCTATGCAGTTATCAATGCCTACTCAGCTTACATCACAAATGCCACTCCATATAGAGCAAAACATCATGATCTTCATTAAAAGAAGAGCCAATTAAGCTTTGTCAGAGCTAAACTACATTTTAATTGTGAAACGTTCCCAAATTAAGCTTGAAATCTTACAAAGAACTCATAGATTCCATTGAGACTTTTGATGACCAGCCTCTTATCTAAAACAATCTCGAGGAACATTTTTGACTATGAAATTCTGAAAAATAGATCTGAATTGTTAAACTGGCTTGTGAAAATTTCTTTTGTACAGAATTATCATGTTTGATGATACCAGAAAGTTGATTATTAAAATCACTTTTACAATTCCATACAGTTCTTTTATTAGCATGATAACCAAAACAAACAGGACATTTTTGTTTTAATCTACTTACTACATAACCCAAATAACTTCAGTCATGTTTGCATTAATGCAGCATTAATCATGTTGTTGTGTATTAATGAGTTTTCAGGCTATGCTAATTACTGTCATAGATTCTGCAGCAGGCCATTAAATATACAAATTGCCAAATTAAAGATCTGGGGCTTTCAATGATTAATCTTAAATGGGTAAAAACTAATGATGTCTATAGAAAGTTTTCCTTTACTTTTAGCTGATTTTGGTGATTATGGCCAAATATAATTAATCTAATTTCTTACAATGATGGACTGTGGTTTTCATCAAACTAGTTGATCTTCAGTGGGGCTGCTCACAGAAAAAGTTAACAACAAAAATTAAGTTTTTCTTCCTGAGCTTTCTTTAAGTTTGACTTTCTCTTTTTCTCCATCTCTCTTTCTCCTTCTATTTTCTTGAAGATTTTTATGTCTTATTCGGACTCACGCATCTTCCCTTGAGATTGTTTCCCTTTCGCTTTACAGTAAAATGAACCAAAATTTTACTTCAAAAAGTAAATCATCAGCCCTCAATTTGCTAAATGAATCCTTTGCCATAAAATGTGCACTTTATTATCGATACAAATATTAGAATAAATGTGTGTGGTGCATGAAAGTAATGTGATGGATTTAATGGTCACTATATTGAGCCGGTAGACTGGTTGAAAAACAGGTGGAATCATGTCACAGCCATTTCAAGGAGTCCCAGCTTTGATTGAAATTCCATCAAGCACTTACCTAGTCAACAGCTGGGTTCCTGACTCCTGCAGGGAAATTATATAAGCATTTGATGTCGAAGCAGAAATAGGCCCTTCAGACCATTGAGTCCATTCCACCATTCAGCAGATCATGACAGAACTAATAACCTTTGATTCTACTTCTGTGCCTTTTTCCAATAACTATTAACTCACATACTGATTAAAAATCCAAGTACCTCAGCCTAGAAAAGATATTTAATGCCATCGCTTTGAGACCCTTTTGCGGTAAAGAATTCCACTGAATCAATACACTCAAAGAATCTCTGTCTTAAGTGAGCAACTCTTGTTCTGAGATTACGGCTTCTCGTCTTAGAATATCCCACAAGGGGAATCCACCTCACCACATCTACCATGTCAAGTCCTCTAATGTACCGCCTCTGTCAGCTGTCAGCCATTCCGAAGTTGCTACCCTTCAATTCCTGGACTGCTACTGAGAACAGTGACAATTGTTGATATTGATATTGGCCTCAGGATAAATATCATCACTGCTAGCCTAAAAAGCAGACAAGTGGGGCAGAATCAATGGGAGTTTTCAGACAAGGAGCTGGGATGGCCACTGTAAAGTTCCGGTATGTTTTTCAGGAGGGGATATTCCTTGTCAGGTCCTCCATTGCGCAGAGGAAGCCTGGACAGTGGGGATGGGAGAGACAGGAAGGACATTTGCGACCCCCTCTGCCCCGTCTGAGTGACAAGCATGCCTGCCGCTGTTTATCTGCTCGCGAACAAATTAGTAGGACTGCCCTGGAGCATTGACCGTGGTTCCATGGTGTACAAACCTGCTATTTCCATTCCAGAGAATAGACTTCAATCTGTGAAACTTGCCACTCTACCTGTTCCTTGGATATCACCTGTCAGCCAGCCAGCCCAAATTATTAGAGATAGTGGGAACTGCAGATGCTGGAGAATCCAAGATAATAAAATGTGAGGCTGGATGAACACAGCAGGCCAAGCAGCATCTCAGGAGCACAAAAGCTGACGTTTCGGGCCTAGACCCTTCATCAGAGAGGGGGATGGGGTGAGGGTTCTGGAATAAATAGGGAGAGAGGGGGAGGCGGACCGAAGATGGAGAGAAAAGAAGATAGGTGGAGAGGGTATAGGTGGGGAGGTAGGGAGGGGATAGGACCTATCCCCTCTCTACCTCCCCACCTATACCCTCTCTACCTATCTTCTTTTCTCTCCATCTTCGGTCCGCCTCCCCCTCTCTCCCTATTTATTCCAGAACCCTCACCCCATCCCCCTCTCTGATGAAGGGTCTAGGCCCGAAACGTCAGCTTTTGTGCTCCTGAGATGCTGCTTGGCCTGCTGTGTTCATCCAGCCTCACATTTTATTATCTAGCCCAAATTATTGTCAGCTAGGCCTTCTAGATAGTACAGCGTCTCCAGGAAAACAACACATACAGAACAAATACTGAACTACAGGAGCAACCATCCCAACACCCACAAATGAAGCTGCATTAGAACAGTATTCCAATGAGCCACCACACACTGAAGCACAGAGGAACTACGAAGAGCAGAAGAAAATCACCTATACAGCATATTCAAAAAGAACAGGTAACCAATGAACACAGTCCACCGATTTCTCAGCAACAAGCCAAAAGAAACAGACAAAACGAGCCCAGAAACCATAACCACTCTCCCCGACGTCAAAGACATTTCCAAAATGACTGCCAGTCTACTCAGGCCACTTGGCATCAGGGTAGCCCACAAACCCACGAAAACACTATAACAGCAGCTAATGAACTTAAAAGACCCCATACAGACAACAAGCAAAACAAACGTCATCTACAAAACACCTTGCAAGAACTGTGACAAACACTACATTGGACAAACAGGCAGAAAGCTAGCCACCAGGATACATGAACATCAACTAGCCACCAAACGACATGACCCACTGTCATTAGTATCCTTACATACAGACGAGGAAGGACACCACTCTGATTGGGACAACACATCCATCCTAGGACAAGCCAAACAGAGACACGCACGAGAATTCCTAGAAGCATGGTATTCCAACCGGAACTCCATCAACAAACACATTGATTTGGAGCCAATCTACTATCCTCTGAGAAAAAGAACAGGAAATGACACCACCAACGCAGGAAATGACATCACCAACCCAAGGAAACCTAACCAGATAAATAGAGAGCGGGACATAACACCCAGCGCTTCATCAGAGGCTTACTGATGATGTTGCCTAGAATGGTGAAGAAATTTCTGGGAACGAACTTTCCCACTCAGTGAACCAGCTTACATCCGGAACAAAATAAAGACCCACACTTTTATGGACCGAGAAGAGGAGAGCACGGCTGTGTTGGAGGTGGAAGGAAGACATCAGGTTGGCTGTGCACCCTTGCAACCGGTGGATCTTAATGCTGGCTTTGGCCTAACACTGGTTCAGGGGAGCAGCCAGCCTGCAACGATGGCTGCGGCGAGTGCTCGTGCCCCAGGTCAGGGGGTCCAGAACACCATCCGTGTTTCCGTGAAGAAGGTGGATGAAGGTACACCTGTGGACCACACCTTCTTCATGAAGAGGGCCCTGTTGGACTGTTGTGGATTCGCTGCTGCGGACGTTTACTGCCTGCAGGATTTCCTGGAGGAGATTATTACGATGTAACCTTCAGGAGTGCCAAGCTTTGCGAGCGCTTCCTGGAGGTTTTCAAGGAGAAAGGAGGTGTGGGCCCCATCTCTGTATTGACCGCTGTCCCGCTGTTCATGATGCCGATGCAGAGGAGCCGTATGGTGACTGTACACATGTACAACCCGCATGTGCCAGCAGTTGATGTCCTGACCTTCCTTGGAAGGTACGTGAAGGTGTAAGGGGACCTAACCAACATCATGGACCCCTTCGGGATCTGGACCAGTAAGAGGCAGGTCAGGGTGACGCTGAGAACGGGCGCGGACGGGAACATCGTACACCCACTGTCCATCTTCGCGATCGGCGGGAGCAAGGGCTACCTGACCTATGCAGGGCAACCTAAAGTCTGCCATGCCTGTGGTAGGTCAGGTCACGTGGCAGCCGACTGCAAAGCCACCATCTGCAGGAACTGCAGGGAGGAGTGACACCTTGCAAAGGATTGCCCAAAAGAAAAAAGCTGCAACCTTTGCGGAGAAGCGGGCCAACTCTATAGGGCATACCCGTGGCGGGGGATCACCTAAGCCCATGTCGCCGGCAGGGGCAATGCGGGGCAAGCCCCCCGGAGGAGAGGAAGGCACCAGGGCCCTGCAAGGACCCCCCTAATGTGCAGGATGGACAGGTCATGCAGCAGGGCCCAGCCCCGCAGGATGGACCCGAGGCCAGCAAAGCGCCCCTGCAGGCTCCGCTTCCCCCCCCGCCGACAACCCAGAGTCGATGGAGGAGGCAACAGGTGATCAGGGGAGTGGACAACGGTCCGGAAAGCGAGGAGGAAAGCGTGCCGGCGGGCCCAGGCACCGCAACCATCAGGTGGGAAGAGGCAGCTACAGGGGGGCTATAAGAGCTCCTCTGACGAGGGAGATTCGGAGGAGGTCTGCCCAAAGCAGAAGCTAAAGACCTCAAGGGAGAAGGAAAGCAGCACCCGGCTTCCAGGTGATGGGAGGCATCCTGAGGCTCCCTCCGACACCTAGCCACGCACTGCTGGGGCCCTGGAGGGCCCCTCGGAACTTTCAGGCTGGAAGGAGGAAACAGCGTGTCCCCAGCCTGAACCAGAGCCGGACGCTCCTGCCTCCCTACCCCCGACGGGGGGATGCAACCCGGAAGGCAGCACGGATGGTTTCCTGAGCCCGGAGACCGTCCAGCAGTTCGCCCGGGCAATGGGCATGAAGGGACAGATGGAGGGGCTGGACCTTGGACTCGGGGAGGGTACAGCGGTCACTGCCCACAATGGGGGTACGAGTTGCGAGCATTAATGTGTGCAGCGTCAAGTCCACCGCAAGATGTGTGTCCACGTTGGCCTACCTGACCACCGTCAAGGCGGACCTCCTGTTTCTGCAGGAGTGCCGGATCCCACACCTCAGCAGGTACGGGAAATGGTCCGGCGCCTGGACCTGTGGGCCTTCGATCTGGTCGGGGGGTAACAACTGTCGCTCCTCGGGCCTGGCTATTCTGCTGCGGGGGCGCAACTTCACCATCTCTCAAGTTCAGGAGGTGGTGGGGGGGCGCCTCCTAGTGGCTGATGTCACTTACAGGAACGCTCCCCTGAGGCTGATTACCGTGTACGCCCCAGCGGTACGGAATGAGCGGGTGGCCGTCCTGCAGCAGCTTCCACCGCTGCTGGCTACGTCCGGGCCGGTCATCCTAGGCGGAGACTTCAACTGCATCATTGATGCAGATGGAAGAACTAGCGTGCGGACAGCGGGTGGGGGGAGTCAACTGGACGTCACGTTCAGATTCCTAATGGGCACGGTGAAGGATGCCAAGCTGCTCGACGTCTTCAGCACCCCTGCAGACGGAGCGCAGCGGAGATACACCTGGTCGCGGCCAGACAGGTCTATCCGCTCAAGGATAAACTTCCTGTTTGTGTCATGGGCGTTCTCGGTCAGGTCCACCAGCGTCGAGCCGGTGTTCTTCTCTGACCACTGCCTCCTACTGGCTGACTGTCACTTATAGGACGACCAGCAGGCCGGCAAGGGGACGTGGAAACTCAACATGACTCTGTTGACCCCAGAGAACGTTGAGGAGCTTAAGAGGGAGTACGCTGGTTGGAGAACGCGTGAAACCCCTCTTTGAGTCTCCGGGCGACTGGTAGGAGATGGTGAAGGAGAACATCAAGAGGTTTTTTGTCCTCAAGGGTGTTTGGAAGGCAAGAGAGAGACGGGGAAAGCTGTCGCGACTCCAGAAAAGGGTGCAGAACCTGCTCCTTCTGCAGTTGATGGGGGTCGATGTCACGGAGGACCTCCGCGAGGTGAGGGGCCAGCAAGCCTCGCTGTTCGCCGTGGAGGCCTCCAGGATAATCTTCTGGTCCAGGGTCCGCTCCATGGAGCAGACGAGATGTGCTTGCGTTTCTTCTTTCAGAAGGTGCACAAAGAGAGCTCTGTGCTTAGCCGGGTGAAGAAGGACGACAGCTCGGTGGCGTCGTCTTGGCCCGACATTTTGAGGATCAACAGATCCTTCTATGTCGGACTGTATGACACGAAGCCCACGGACAGCACAGCCTCCGAGTTGTTCCTGCCGTCTATCACGGCGGTCTTAGATGACAGCGCGAGGGAGTGGCTGGACTGGCCGATATCCCTGGATGAGCTGACCAGAGCCCTCAAGTCCTTGGAGAGGAATAAGACTCCCAGGAGCGACGGCTTACCGGTTGAGCTGTATTCCGCTCAGTGGGACCTGGTCAGCCAGGACCTACTGGAGGTGTACGATAGTACGCTTCGGGCAGGGGAAATGTGCAGGTCCATGAGGAAGGGCATCATCACCCTCATTTATAAGAGGAAGGGGGAGAGTGAAGAAATTAAAAATTGGCGTCCCATTTCACTATTGAACATGGACTACAAAATCCTGGCCAAGGTCATAGCCAACCGGGTCAGGTCTGTCCTGGAGTCGGTGATTCACCCTGACCAAACCTGTGCTGTGCCAGGCATGAAGATCACTGAGAGCCTCGCGCTCATCAGGGATACGATCGCCTACGTGCAGGACAGGCGGGAGGACACCTGCCTCATCAGCCTGGACCAGGAGAAGGCCTTTGACAGGGTCTCTCATGCTTACATGAGGGTCGTCCTCTCCAAATTGGGGTTCGGGGAGGGCATCCGCAATTGGATCCGGCTGCTCTACACCAACATCGTTAGAGCAGTCTCGATCAACGGGTGGGAATCGGACAGTTTTCCCGTCAGATCTGGAGTCAGGCAGGCCTGCCCGCTCTCTCCTGCCTTGTTCGTGTGCTGTGTGGAGCCCTTCGCCGCCTCCATCAGGAAGGACGTGAGCCTGAAGGGCTTGACTATGCCAGGCAGCGGAGGCCTTCAGGTCAAGGCCTCCCTGTACATGGACGACGTCGCCGTCTTCTGCACTGATCGTCGGTCGGGGAGTAGGCTGTTGGACATCTGCGGCCAGTTTGAACTGGCCTCGGGTGCCAAAGTCAATAGGGGTAAGAGCAAGGCCATGTTATTCGGGAACTGGGATGACCGCTCCTTCATCCCCTTCACCGTCAGGACAGACTACCTGAAGGTGCTGGGTGTTTGGTTCGGTGGAGCTGGGGCGTGTACTAAGACTTGGGAGGAGCGTATCACCAAACTGAAGCAGAAGCTGGGCAGGTGGACGCTCCGGTCCCTCTCCATCGCAAGTAAGAGCCTGGTTGTCAGGTGCGAGGAGCTTTCGGTACTGTTGTATGTGGCGCTGGCCTGGCCTGTTCCCTGAACCTGTGCCACTGCAATCACCTGGGCCATCTTCCACTTCATTTGGGGGTCGAGGATGGACCTGGTCCGCAGGGACAACATGCACAAAGGCCTGGAAAATGGGGGAAAGGGCATACCGAACGCCACCCTCGCCCTGACGGCTACCTTTGTGTGCAGCTGCATCAAGCTGTGCGTAGACCCTCAGTACGCAAACACCAAGTGCCACTACTTACCGAGGTTCTACCTGTCCCCGGTGTTGCAAAGGATGGGCCTGGCCTTGTTGCCGCGGAACGCTCCAAGTAGTTGGACCGTCCGTTACCACCTGTCCTTCGTGGAGAAATTTTTGAAGGGAAACACCTTTGACCACAAGGCCATCAGGCAGTGATCAGCACGTAGTATCCTCGAGACCCTTCGGGAAAAGGAGAGGGTGGATCCCGTCATGTGGTTCCCCACGCAGACTGCCAAAGTTGTTTGGCAGAATACCTCATCGCCAGAACTTTCAAACAAGCACAAGGAAATTGCTTGGCTGGCGGTGAGAGGGGCTCTGCCAGTGAGATCCTTTATGCATGCCCGGAATCTCTGCGCCACCGCACGCTGCCCTCGAGGCGGCTGCGGGGGTGGGGATGAGACTGTCGATCACTTCCTTCTGGAGTGTGCCTATGTACAGGAGATCTGGAGGGGGATGCAGTGGTATTTGTTGAGGTTCGTCCTGAGCAGCTCCGTGACATGGGACTCCGTGCTCTACGGGCTGATTCCCGGGACGCACACCGAGACCAACATCAACTGCGCCTGGAGGACCATCAATGTGGTGAAAGACGCTCTTTGGTCTGCCCGCAACTTGCTGGTCTGCCCGCAACTTACTGGTCTGCCAGCTGAAAGAACTGACCCCGACCGAATGTTGCAGACTGGCGCACTCCAAGGTCCAGAACTACGTGCTGAGGGACGCGCTAAAGCTTGGGGCAGCCGCCGCCAAGGCGCGGTGGGGAAAAACCACTGTATGAAACCTCTCATCCAGAATAGGAAAAAAGGGCCCTATCTGGCAACTGGGCCCAGCTGGCGCCTTCCACAACTTGTCGGGGGCCAACGGGGACTGTGTGGGGAAACGACTGCCGGGGTATTTTCTTTGCTCTGTTTTTTTTTCTTCTTTGTTTTGTTTTTGCCTTTAGTTGGTGTATGTACCCCCTGGGTAACCCGGAGAGGCTTGCATGACTGGGTAGGTGTATAAATGTTTTTTTTTATACATTCTATGAATAAAGTATATTTTTTCAAGTAAAAAAAAGTGACAAAATGTCTGAAAACTAACCTTCCAGCTCAGTGAGCAAACTCACATCCAGAACCTCAATCTGAGCTACAAATCTTCTCAAAACTCGATAGTACATAAATACACTAACAGTTCAAATTATCTTGAAAAGCTTTTTTTCAGCCTTCTTTGCTGGAAATCAACAGTTATTCAGCACTGCATAGGGCAAAGATAGTCAGTGAGCTCAGTTGGATGGATGGTTGGCAGACCCTGTGCTAACTCCAGATACCACAAAGGCCCCACCTTCTCAACTTCAACCTTGCCTGAAGCACAGTAACCCTCAGGTCAAACTTGCCACATTTGTGTCCCTCTAATGAGAGAACAGCCAATGGTCTGAGGCCATGGTAACTTTTACTCATACAGCATAAGAACATTCAGACAGACAAATGCGAAAAGAAGACAGGTGATTAGTTTTTTTGTATTTTCAACATGGAATGAGTCCATTTACGAATTTGCTTTAGATAATTTATTTTGTGGTGATGCTTATTGTTACAGCTGGTCAAGAGAACATTTTTAAAGCCGCTAAGAGGAAAGTATGGTTTAAGACTGTTGGCAAATGGGGGATTGGCATTGTGAGAACTGGCATCATAGTTGGCTGGTTTCGTTGGCTTACTGTATGTCCAGAAGGGGACCATCTACATTGCATTCTTTCTTCATTTTCCTCTTCTCATGCTTATACTCTTGAGCTGTTTCCTGTATAAATAGTAGCAAGGCCTGATCCTTTATGTTTGCAAAACTGTGGTGAATGTTGCAAGACTCCTCCAGACTGGTCCAGCCAGTAGACATTTTGTTTCAGCCCTGCTAATAGTCATACTATCACAATTTGTGTGACAGCATGATTGTCCTTGTACTAATGCTACACACGTGTGCATGGACTGTGTGCCAGAATCACTAAAGATGTGTTAAGAGGATATTCATTGCCATCCAGTAGTCATTCTTTAGTTTGCTTTGGTAGTTCAAATGCAACTGGCACAGTGGACAAGAATCAATTAAAACACGAACTGATATAATTTTCTGCCTGTGGCCACATACCAGCTGAACACAGAAGGAAAAATCTGTTAAAGTTGCCCTTTGAATAACTGGGAAATTACTATTACTATTATAAATGGAACTAAAATCTTTTAAATCAATGGGTTAATGCATGCATTAAAATAGTGGAGAAGAAATTTTATCTGAGAGTTTCAGAAGTAACGAGTTATGTTCATCCCTTTTTTTCCCTTATGTGCTTATTTGTTCTGTTTGCCTGCTTTGATGTCTATTCTATTAGCCCTACATAGAATGGTACCCACAATTGTGCAGACAGTTCCTCAATTTAAGACAGTTTGAGAAATGTTTTTCTTTACTCATTCACAGGATGAGGGCATCGCGGGCCAGGCAGCATTTATTGCCCATCCCCGATTGCCCAGAGGACAATTAAGAGTCAACCACATTGCTGTGGGTCTGGAGTCTCATGTAGGCTGGACCAGGTAAGGATGGCAGTTTCCTTCCCTAAAGGATGCTAGTGAACCAAACGTTATTTTTTTCCTGACAATTGACAATGGGTTCATGGTCATCATTAGATTCTTAATTCCAGATATTTTAGTGAGTCTAAATTCCACCATCTGCCATGGCAGGATTCGAATCTGAGTCCCCAGAATGTTACCAGGGTCTCTGGATTTATATTCCAGCAAAAATACCACTAGGCCATCACCTCCTCAGAAATGCTAAAGTGCAGTGTAAATATTGTCCTGAGCTCCTGTTCTCTGAAATTCTGACATGTGAAGTTATTTGGACATTGCAAAAAACGAGTATCTGAAGTCAGATGTTGCTTAATAATAGAATGGATATTCAAATGGGGAAGTGTTCTAATTGTTGTCATTGCTATTCTTTATTTCAATGGTAACTCTGAAACAAATCAAATATCCATATGTTGATAATTTGATATCCTATGAATTTTAAAAAAAAGTTGGTTGAAGACTGGTAACTATGATGCTAGAAACCTCAGAAAGTGGCCAACTTGGATAAACTACTGTTTACTTCTGGCTGGAGATGGAAGAAAATGCTTCCACCTTGTATTTTGCACTGATGTCCTGGGCTTATTTAAAGAGCCTACGCCTCTTGTTAGCTGATTAATTGTTTACTGCCATTATTGAATTTGGAAGGATTACAGAACTTAAATTTGATTCATTAGTTGTGGGATCGCTTAGCCCTGTCTATAAGATGCTCCTTCTGCTGTTTAACATGCATGTCATCTTGTGTGGTAGCTTCACCAGGTTAACACCTCATGGCATGCCCTCCTGCACTTTCCATTAAACCAGGATTGATCCCCTGGCTTGATGATAATGGTTGAGTGACGTGAAGTTGCAGTTTGTACTGGAGTTCAATTTTGCTGCTGTTGATAGCCCACAGCACTTCATGGATACCCAGTTGCTGGATTTGTTCAAAGTCTGTCCCATTTAGCATGGTGATAGTGCTATTATTATCAATATGAAGGCAGGGCTTCATCTCCACAACAGTGTGCTATGGTCACTCTGACTGACACTGTCATGGACATATGCATCTGCAGCCAGCAGATCGGTATGGTATTGTTTCTTTCACCACCTGCTACAAATCCAGTCCAGCAGCCATGTCCTTTAGGACCTGACCAGCTCAATCAGTAGTGCTGTTCTGCTGAGCTACTCTTGGTCATGGACATTAAAATCCCCCACCCAGAGTACGTTTTGTACCCTTGCCACTCTCAGTGCTTCCTCCAAGTGTTGTTCAACATAGAGGAGTGTCGATTCATCAGCTGAGGGAAAATGGTACACGTAATCTTTAGGACGCCTTCTTGGCTATGTTTAACCTGAAGACTTTAAATTTCATGGAATTTAAGCCCACTGACTGCCACAGTGACCAAGAATACACCTCCTCCCACCCACCTTCCTGCAAAAATTCCATCCCCTATTCCCAATTCCTTTGCCTGCGTCGCATCTGCTCCCAGGATGAGACATTCCACTCCCGCACATCCCAGATGTCCTTGTTCTTCAAGGGCCGGAACTTCCGTCCCACAGCGGTCGAGAATGCCCTCGACCGTGTCTCCCGCATTTCCCGCACCTCATCGTTCACACCCTGCCCTCACAATAACTGTCCCAAGAGAATCCCCCTAGTCCTCACATACCACCCTACCAACCTCCAGATACAACGCATCATCCTCTGACACTTCTGCCATCTACAATCCGACCCCCACCACTAAAGACACTTTTCCCACCCCACCTTTGCCTGCCACTCTCTCTGCAACTCCTTTGTCCGCTCCACACTCCCCTCCAACCCCACCACACCCGGCACTTTCCCCTGCAACCACAGGAAGTGCTACACCTGACCCCACACCACCTCCCTCACCCCCATCCCAGGCCCCAAGATGACTTTCCACATCAAGCAGAGGTTCACCTGCACATCTGCCAATGTGGTATACTGCATCCACTGTACACAGCGTGGCTTCCTCTACATTGGGGAAACCAAGCAGAGGCCTGGGGACCACTTTGCAGAACACCTACACTCAGTTCGCCATAATCAACTGCACCTCCCGGTCGCAAACCATTTCAACTCCCCCTCCCATTCTTTAGATGACATGTCCATCCTGGGCCTCCTGCAGTGCCATAATGATGCCACCCGAAGGTTGCAGGAACAGCAACTCATATTCCGCTTGGGAACCATGCAGCCCAATGGCATCAATGTGGATTTCACCAGCTTCAAAATCTCCCCTCCCCGCACTGCATCCCAAAACCAGCCCAGCTCGTCCCTGCCTCCCTAATCTGTTCTTCCTCTCACCTATCCCCACGTCCCACCTCAAGGCGCACCTTCACTTCCTACCTACTAACCTTATCTGAACCCCTTGAACTGTCCATCCTCCCCGGACTGACCTATCCCATCCCTACCTCCCCATACTCTCCTCTCCACCTATCTTTTCCTCTATCCATCTTCAGTCTGCCTCCCCCTCTCTCCCCATTTATTTCAGAATCTTCTTCCCATCCCCCTTTTCTGATGAAGGGTCTAGGCCTGAAACGTCAGCTTTTGTGCTCCTAAGATGCTGCTTGGCCTGCTGTGTTCATCCAGCTTCACACTTTGTTATCTTGGATTCCCCAGAACATTGGCTGAGTTTCTGGCTTAATAGTCTAGTGGTAATACCACTTGATCATTCTCTCCCCTTTGTCACAGTCAGTGCTTCTTCTAAACAGTGTTCAGCATGGAGGAGTACTGATTTACTAGCTGTGGTGGGGTTTTGAGTGGTCATCAGAAGATGTTTCCTTGTCCATGTGCGACCTGCTGCCAGCAGGACAAATTGCACCTAAAGTGGAACCATTAAACAGAACAATGATACAACTATGCTGGCAACCACCTCCTTAGGGTTCAGCAGTAACGTTGCAGACTCTACGTCATCTTCACTCTGATTATACACCACTGCCTTGTCATTGCTGGAGGATCTGCCTTGTAGTGGGATAGGGATGGATGCCATCTGGAATACATGACTCGATGCATATGACTATGTCAGGCTTTTGCTGAACCAACCTGAGGGACACTTCTCCCAAATTTTGCACAAGCCCTCAGATGCTAACAAGGGCGCCTTTGCAGGATTAACTAAGTTGGGTTGCTGTTATGGTTTCTTGTCCCTAGGTCAATAGCAGATAGTCCGTAAGGTTTCATTCCTTTGCTTAGGCTTTAGTGCAACCGAGTGGCTTGCTAATCCATTTCAGAAGACATTTAAGGGTCAACTGCATTGCTGTGGGTCTAGAGTCAAATGTAATCCAGATCATGGAAGGACAGAAAATATTCCCCCCACCCCAAAATAGCAAGAGTGAAGCAAATGGGTGTTTTTATGGCAATAAACAATGGTTTCATGGTATCCATGAAAACAGTTTTTCTTTCCAGAGTTAGTAACTTATATTCAAATTCCAACTTATGGCAAGGTGAGATTCAGACCTACATTCTGAGAACATTTGCTTGGGCCTTTGGATTACTATTTCAGTAACATCTCCAATATGCCACTGCTTCATACTACATGTAATAAAAGAGGTCTCTCATCTGAGATTGACAAGAATTGTATTTCCCACAATAGGGGTAAGATGTTCTGTTTATTGTGTTGGCTCACGTTTCCTGAATCATAAATAGATGCATTTTATTCTGTTCTAGGAATCTGCATAATAAATCTACACAAAACATTTTAAGCTCTATAGTTACGTCTTTTGTTTGTTAGTTGTTTGTGGAATTAATGTTATTTGTAATTAATGTTATAGCACTACTGTTAACATGACAAGATAGTTACTGTTAATGGATGTGTTGACAGACAGAGTTGAACTCAGAAATTTGAAGTAGCCATGACTAGGGAAATGTGTTCCTTTCTCAGCATGAATTAGGTGGAGGGAGACTATTATAAACCACAGGTGGTTACCAGTATAGTTTTATCATTGTGCTGTTTATTGCTTTCACTTTAGGTACAATTGTCCTACTGGAGCTGAAGGCAAAAACACATTTTCCATTAATTCAGAGATAATGGGAACTGCAGATGCTGAAGAATCTGAGATAATAAAATGTGGAGCTGGATGAACACAGTAGGCCAAGTAGCATCTTAGGAGCATGAAAGCTGACGTTTCGGGCCTAGACAGAAGGTGATACTTGGCCTGCTGTGTTCATCCAGCTCCACACTTTTTCATTAATTCCCCTGAACATAGATTTTCATTTTCAAACTAACATAGGGGTATTACAAATTATAAAATTCCTATCTATTATTGATAGTATCCACTTGTATCAGTTTCATTCAATTTAATTTGAAATTCAAAAAAAAAGTATGAATTGAGAAAATTGTTTTTAATCCTGCTGGCAATGACAGGTCTTTTATAATTTTTAAATTTACAGAATATGTCTGTAACTTCTTGTACTAGCCAAAGATCAGTACCCTGAAGTACTTTGGATATTTTAAACTTGTAATTCCTAAATGTATTTCTTAAAAGTGGGTGGAAACAGCGAAAAATGGCTGTGGATATAAATTTAGTGGCTCTCTGGATAGAGAGAGACCTATGGAATGTCACACCTAGAGATGTGAAGGGACCTTCAAACAACAACTCCTTAAAAGGCGGATCAAGCAAATGTAAACAAAACAAACTTGTCTATGATCTCTTAAAACTACAAAGATAATGAAAGTCTGACAACCTTCTGATCAACAGAAAGCACACCCGACATATTATGTGCCAAATACCTGACCTAATTTGTGTTTCTCCTTTGAAGAATACACAAAAATATAGATTGGAAAGCCAGTTTCAACTCTGCTGGAGTGTGTTAGTGGGATGAACATTCTCACATGCACCTGCGGGCAATGTTACCAGCATGTGTAATCCTGATTTCAAACATTAGTGTTTCATAAAGATCACAGTTGAAGAACTTTCCCCTGGTTGTCACTGTTTTTCAGGTAAAGGAATGCTCTCATTCTCTCAGAGTGCTATTAGCTAGCTAGCAAGTGAGACAAAAGCAAACACGACAACAAAAGGACTCTGGAGTCTAGCATTCAAGGTTAGACAAAAGATAAAGAGAATCAAAATAACAATATATTTATCAATCTGCAAACTAATAATCTTGACTTCAAGTGTTCAACTATCCACATCAATGCTACCAATAACATTTATTTTAGGGCCGCAGTGCTCAACTGTCCACTCTTAGTAAATAACCAGAGACCAATCTGTATATTTTTAAAATGTTTCTTTGTAACTACTTCTTATTTCTAGTCCATGTTTATGTGTGTGGTGTAACTATTTCTTGTTGAGGTTTGTAATTAATGAGCTCACTCTTTACTAGCTCTAAAAAGACTCCTTAAATCTGCTCCTTTTAAAACATAAGTTCAGTTGAATTTGGAAAAACAATAACCAAAAGGGAAGTGATGCATTTTTAAATTAACACTGTAGAGACAAACTGAGGCGGTGGGTGAAAATAAGGGGAATCAGTTTGCTTCTTCTCCTCTGGGAGCTTAACAATTTGGGGTATCCATCAGAAAGATTTCAAGTTGGGGAACCTCGCTCAGTATCTGGGTATGCTATTATGAATGCATACAGCACAGCAAGCCCAATTGTCTGTGTTCCAGATATTGAAGATGAAGGAAAGTTTCCGAATTTAGTGTTGGTTGCTTTGAACAATGGCATGCACCCCAATAGTTCTCTGACAGAGTTATTTTTGTAGCAAATTGCACTTTTAAGTCTAATATGTATACTTATTAATAAAATAGCCAGAAATTTCATATTCACACAAACACAGAAAATACAGTATTTCTCCAATGTTTCATTTGCTTTGAATCAGTTATATTACCACATAACCAGTACTAATTACCTGGAGACACTAACTTTTTACAATGGACCTGAGTGAGGTGATTCTATGAATGCTGACATTTTTAATTCTGTCTACCCAGTGGAAACAAGGCATCCAGATTCTATTGGACCTTGTTTGCAGCTACGGCCCTTGATGCCTTCTCTTGGATGTATCCGGTCTCCACCACAAATCATTTCCTAATTTAAAAAAAGACAGATTCTAAAATACAAATATATGGAAATGGTCCGGGCTTCATCATGGAAGTACTGAGCAGGTATTCCCTTCATTGCCTGTCTAAACCACACTAGGAGGTAAAATTTACAACATAACCATCCTAACATCTTACCAAATCTTGTCAATATCGTCCTTAATGATATTTTTGTCTTAGGAAAAAGAATATTTGTCCTGGAAAACAGAATTCATTTTTTCCCTTTGAGTATGGTGTTAATGATTATATAGATAGCTGTTGCATGAGATCCCCCCATTATACCCTAGTACTGTACCTTAGTAGCATCCCTGAAGCGCTCACCATTGTCCCAGTGGGATTTTTTTTCCACAGAAGCCACCTTTGAAATTGTTCAATTCAATATCACCTGAATACTGATATTTTTCCCTTCATGGTCCAAATTCTAGAGAGTTGCGCATTTTTAAAGAGGAAAAAATACACAAACATTGAATAAAAAAGTACAACCATACACTTTTTCAAAGGAGTGGCATAAAAATATTAAACTTTCATTTTTACTTTTGCTATGCAACCATACCACTAGAAATTAGTATTGGGCTGCTCAGAACTTGTTTGTATTGTCATTGGATAGGGGACACTGTTCACAATGGACTACACTTGAAGTAACAGAAACAGGAAGCAATGTGCTAACTACTACACACACAGTCAATCGACATAAATGTTACTGATATTTATGTAAATACAATAGTGGCTGGTAAAAGGCAACCTTCTTTGTACTGCTGTTCACTCTGTATTTGAAAGAAGAGAATGCTATTTTCAAATTTTATTGAGTTCTCACACAGACAGCAGCTTTTGAACATCTCACCTCTTTTGTGTGTAAATGTTATTTATTGTGAACTAATATCAGTTGATTTTGTATTTGTAGTGCAAAAATTACAGTAATGACCCTTTTTGCAATGATGTTTGTCTATCTATTGTACTTGAGCTAAATGCTAAATGTGACAAATTTCACTGACATTATAAAGCACACATCTTCTGAAATATTCATCGACCCTACTGAAAATACTTTATGTTCTGCTGTATTGAGGTGAGTCTGCATGTATGGAAACACATCAGAAAGCAATTACATTTTCTTTTATTATTTTTTCATGATGTGAGTACTGCTGGCAAGGCTATCATTTATTGCCCAATTATTGCATTAAGAGCAAGAGAGAGGAGAATCCAGAGGAGTCACCAGAACCAAAAAGAGTAAGAGGGTGAACAACCCTGGGCTTCCAAAACAGCACAGCTTGAGCAGGGGCAGCAAACAAATGCAAGGGATGGTAGCACCATAAAGAGTGCTAGAGACTGCAGGGCAACAGCTTCATAAAAAACCTCAGAGAGTGGGGGGCTGGTCTCTTCCTAAATATAACTGCAGACCTGAATGAAAAAGGCAACGGTGAATGGAAGATAAAGACTGATGGTAGAGTGTCTCTTCAGTTTGTTTCTACCCATCAGAGCCAAAGTTTGATGTCACAGGAAAACAGGTACATGATTGGTGAGTATTTCTTCTGTGTCTTTTTTGGTTGATCTTTTGGTTTACGCCAGGAGACTTTATTACAGATGAAGAGTGCAGTTAAGAAATACACTTAAAATATTTAAGTTAATGAACTGAAGACAGTTGACTCAGCATGCATTGATGTGTTACAGTCATTGTATGCGAAAGCTGGTGGATGCCAGTGCAAGCCATAGTAACCACATCTGCAAAAAGTGTTTGCTGCTTGATAAACTTAAGTTCAAAGTTCATGAGCTGTAGTCTGAGGTGTAAACATTGTGATATGTCAGGGAGGCAGTGGGATACCTAGACACCGTTTCAGAATGTAGTCATACACCTTAGATTAATTACATCAAGTCGGGTCTGTAATCTGGAAAAGGAGGGTGTGAGTCTGAGTGAGCCAGGTGTAAGAATCCAGAATTTAGGTTTGGAGGAGCCTCAGTCAGTGCCCTTGTCCAATATTTATGAAGTTATTACTTCCTGTGCAAATGAATGCACGGAATGCAGAGAGTGTGAGTGAACTGATCACATATTTCAAAGCACCAATCAAGTGTGGGGAGAAAATAGAAATGTAATAGTAATAGGGGGTTACATATTGTTCTCTGCACCAAACACAGACTGAGTTGCCTTTTGTACCAAAGTTCACAAGGAACATCCCCACTTCTGACCTTATGATGGAAGGAAGGACATTGATGAAGCAGCTGAAAATCATTAACTGAGAACACAACCCTGGTGATCTCCTAATAAGGTGCTCCGCAGCTGAAATGTCTGACCTCCAACAATAACGTCCTCCTTTTTGCCAGGGATAATTCCAACCAAAAGAGAGTTTTCCCCTTGATTCTTATCAACTCCAATTTTACTAGTACTCCACACTTGGTCAAATGCAATTTTGATATGAGGCCAGCCATTCTCACCCGACCTCTAGAATCAAGCTAATTTGTCCATGTTTGAACAAGACTACAATGAAGGCAGGAGCTGATGAGTTATGTTGGAATCCAGACCAAGTGTCAGTGAGCATGTTATTACTAAGCAAATGCCGCTAAATAGCACTGTTGAATGATCCCTTCCATCACTCTCCTGATGACCGAGAGTCGATTAATAAGCATGTAATTGGCTGCATTGAACAGGACATACCTGGGCAATTTTCAAATTGCCAGATAGATACAGTCTTGTAGCTGTAGTTGACATGGCAAGCTCTGGAGCATGAGTCTTTAGTACTATTGCTGGAATGTTGTCAGGGACCCACCTACTTATGGATCATAGGCAATTTCTTTTCCATCCACTTCTAACACACTCAATCCCTCCCTTTGTATCAACGGTCCATAATTGGCCCAAGATGCTCAGGATTGGTGAGACCTGGCAGACATCAGGCTCCTCACTCTATATTGAGGCAAACATCATGAATTTGACCAGAAAAGATCATGACCGCTCATGTGGGAATGGAAAGGTATGAATGGTTGATCGATCCAGTAAACCTTATTGTACTGTACTGCACTGCTCTTTCATTGCCAGCAGGGTCTCATTTCCCAGTGACACAATCAAATTAGCCAATGATCTCAAATACCAGCAACCAGACAAATTTGATGCAATTGGCAATTTTAAGGATGATGTGGAGTTGTATTTCAAGAATAATACAATTCCATTTGTTGATCTTCAAAGGAAGTGTGGTGAGAAGATTCAGGAGAAACTTTAAATGAAACTGAATCAAATAGAATAATTTGATGTAATTCACAAGGTTAACTACCACACAATATTGTGTCACTCCATCACATTTGTTTTAAAGAAGGGTGGCACCATAAAAATATGCCTGGATCCGAGGCGCCATAACCTTTCACTTAAAAGGTGTCAATGTAAAATACTGATGCTGGAAGATTCAAAATCTACATTTTCTTGAACAAGATTCTTTTCCAAGCTAATGTGAGGCATGGATACTGGCCATTGTTTATCAGACAAGGTCAAAGAGTTTCTAACACCTAGAATGCCATTTGGAGAATATTGCTTCTGATGGCTACCATTTGAGCTAATAATTATCCAAAACATATTCTAGTAACAAATGAATAGGATTGTTGAGAACGTTTCTGGTTGTTCATGACATTGTGGCCATAGTTAAGTTAAAAGCACAGCATGGCCACTAACTTTACCTGCTAATGACATCAGCAGAACTTCAAGGACTACATTTTAACAGCACAAAGAGTCAGCCTAACACCAGCAAAAGAACCTTGTATGGGTCTGTGTACACCTCCCAGAGTCAGTCTCAATCCAGTTAACAATGAGCTACTAAACAAGTATCAACCTTGCTGGAAAGGGGAACATGTAATGTTGCCTCAGGGCTTTTCAATTTTGTCTCACTGTACATTCCCAACTTAGCCAACCATTCCAAGACTCAAGACATTCTTCCTCAAATGCAGAGGTAAATGAAAGAGATACATAACAAATGAGAAAATAGTGAATTAGCAAAATGCCACACTAGGCAGAGTGCAAGTCAGAAATCTAAACTCAAATTCTTGAGTACTAGCAGAAGTTTGCTAGGATATGCAACCAACACATACAAAGGTATTACGTATCATGGCGCCATGTTCAAATGAGCAGAAGCCAGCTCTGGTTAATGTACAGTACACAAATCAAAAATGAAGAGAGTGACAAAGAGGACATCAATGATAATGACTGTGTGGTGACATTGAGTGACAGCAACTAAGGAAGACAACAAAGTGGTGAAAACCTATGTAGAGAACAACATATTTTACTAGATGGATATATGATCACTAGATCAGGACAATTTGCCAAACCTCCAAAACGCTTTACTCAAGTTTGAAACATTCATCTTGCAATCTCTATTTCACCTAATTGTATAATTAGAAATTGGCAGTATATGCCTACCTAAAACCATGTATGTATGTTTAAGGTGAGTTTTTATCGTTAGAAAATGTAGGAC
This sequence comes from Stegostoma tigrinum, assembly GCF_030684315.1. NCBI lineage: Eukaryota > Metazoa > Chordata > Chondrichthyes > Orectolobiformes > Stegostomatidae > Stegostoma > Stegostoma tigrinum. Next base: position 58,529,524 of record NC_081362.1, read on the forward strand.
ATTGTGTCACATCTCAAGCTCAATATATAAGTATTCACTAAAAAGACACAAGCGTAGTATCATCACTGTATTCTAATATGCAACCAAAGGGTATAAGGATCTTATGCTCCATCTTAACTTGGAACACACAAAGTGTGACATGACTGTAAGCATAGTCCTCTATTGTAATGTCATGGCTTCACATTAGCCCAGAGACAACTGTGACTTTGAGAGATAACAAGTACTGTTTGATCAGATGAAACACCATGTTGGAGGCAAACTCACACTTCTGAGAGTGAGTCCTTTTCCAGCAGTTGAAAGACTTTAGTAATAAGAGGCTGGGATGTGCTTAATCAGCACTTGCGCTTTCTCACAAACAGTTGACAGAACTGATAGCAAATCCTGTGTGGTCCAACATATGTTTTCACCTTCTTGGTGAATCTTCACCTGCTGCTTCTCCCTCTAGATGTTGTATGGCAATTGCTGTTCTTGCTATGCTTGCTGATGATACAGCAATTGCAGTCACTTTCTATGTTAACTTTAGAATTGCAATGACCCCAGCGCATGATCTCTATCTGAGATTCATGAGCAGATAATTTGTGAGGAATGATGAAACTGTGACACAATTTTATTGAAGGAAGTCCTCAGCCCTCACACCCACTGCAATGAAGTCTCATATTAAGCTTTCGTGTGTGGCATTGAGGCTTCTCAAAGTGAGTAACTGTAATGCTTCCGTATGGGCCTCTAACATCTGTCATGTTACCTAAGTGTATGTTTTCATACTACAGTGGGAGTCGAATTCTGCCAGTAAGCCACCAAGATTGTTTCATACCCTAAAAAAAATGTTTATTTCCACATCACAGACGATGTCCTTGAATGTTTGGTATGTGTCTGTTAAAGCCACAAAGCATTATCATCCAGTACTTGGTATAAAATATGTTGTTGAAATGGGAACTTCAGGTACACCTTTCAAGTGCCTTGATCCTGTAACATTTGCTTAGCTGACATCATAAAGAGTCAAAAAGTACATACTATGTAATTGTCATAATTGTTTAAGGCCATAGTTTTATAACGAATGATCAGCCAATGATGCTCAAATTGAAGCCAGAGAGGAGCAATCATTGAATTACTGGAAAAACGATTACTGCAATGATCCCTAGTGGGGCCTTCAATTCCTAAAGGTTTATTCAATCCCTGCAGATAAAAAATACCTCACTCTACCCACTCTGCATACAATGTCTACAATATTGTGTATTTATTGCACATTTGAATTGAGTCTAACAGGGCAAGGTTTCAGCTTCAGTTCCATGTAAATGAGATGTAGGATCTACCTGTGTCATGCAAGTATCTCCCCATCCTTTATATTCTTGTTTGTGTTCATCTAGCTCCATAATCTATCAGCATCCCACTGTTCCCATTCTGCCCCTTTGTATAACCATCAATGTTACTTTCAGAGCATATTACTGGAAACTTGCAAGCCATTATTGGCCCTTCAACCTTGAATTGTCCACTTTCCCAAGGACTCTATAGACTGCCCATTGATAAGCCCCTGACCATTACTAACCAAACCCCTCATAATGATTATGGCCCAGCCCGCTAGACTGGCTTGGCAAGGCAGCCCCAACAATCCCCAGGTTTAATGTCTCAACAGCATCCCAAATGACGTATCAATAGTCTATTGACTGCTTGCACTTGACTTTTGGGGCTGACAATGGCCCAATACCTGGACTGCAAGGACATGGATTCTAGCAGGTTCAAGTGCCTGACTGCGGCCAACTACCTGGAATGGAATTCTTGAATGACTGTGGTAGTAACCTCTGACGGACTGCAGTCCACATTGGCCCCACTAAGGCCTGATCTCCTTTGATATTCACACATGACCATTTGCTTGAAACACATGTAGTCGGTTCACCACATAAACCTCTGGCACATGTTGCTGATGTTGCATTGATGTAGAACAGTGTCATGCAGTAAGATCATAAGAAATTGGAACAGGAGTGGGTCATTTAGGTCCTTAAGCCTGCTCCGACATTCAATAGGATCATGGCTGATCTGACATTCCTCATATTCCACTTTCCTACCCTCACCCCAGAACCTTGATTCCTCTACTGATCAAGAATCTATGTATGGCACCCCTAAATATATGCACAAACTCTGCTCCCACAGCTCCCTGCGACAAGGCATTCTATAGAGTCTCAACCTTTTGACTGAAAAAAGAATTCTGTCTCATCTTAGTTTTAAATTGATGTTCCTTAATTCTGAGACTATGCCTTTTAGAGCTCGGCTGTGCAATGAGGGCAAACATCCTCTCAGCATTTACTCTGTCAAGCCCCTTAAGAATCTGATATGTTTCAACAAGATCACCTCTCAATCTTGTAAACTCCAGTGAGTAGAGTCCCATGCTGTCTAGCCTTTGCTGATAAGACAATCCCTCTGTCTCAGGGTCATCCTAGAGAACCCTGTATGAACCACCTCCAATGAAATCAGATCTTTCCTTGGATAAGGAGACCAGCATTCCATTAGAACTCCTGATTATTGATGGTGTGCTCATTTTTTTGTGTTTCGTACACAAGTACCCTGAAGTACTTTTTGTCTAACCCCTTGGCTGTTCATTGATGTCTACTGTGGCAAGATGCTTGCTTCTTTCTTGTTGATAAAATGTAATAGAAGCCATAGTGGCTGGCAGCCTTTAGCTTCTGTGTACTAAGAAAGCAATGTGTGCCACACAGAGGCTGGCAGCCTGTAAATTAGTGCTGAAGCATTTGAGTGAGTTCTAATAAAGCAATGTGACATACACAGAGGTTGCCAGCCTCCAAGTAAGCCAACATAAAAGCTAGGAGCCGTTAAATCCATCTTGTACAAACACTTAAGATGTGTCTCTGTCCCTCTGCACAAAGTGACCTGCTGAAAGGTACAAGTAACAGAAGTGAAGTGGTGTGAGAGTCGGTGCAAAAGCAGGCGTGATGTGGTAAAACTGTTGGCTTTGATGCCAAGTTGCACATATAACAAAGGATTGAGGAGGATGGTGAGCATTCTGGAAATTTGTAGTGCGTGATTTCCTCGGAAGAGGTGGAAAGAATTGAAAGTGACATATAATAAGGTGAGTTGGGACCTAAATGTATGGCAATAAGTAAGTCACCACTCAAAATGGCAGCTTTCTAAAGTCATTATTTAAGGCTTGGAGGGGAAATTGCAAAAAAAATTCTCACTGTAGTAAATCTGATTTTTTGTTTTAATTCTCCCCATACATTCCCACCTTACTTGTTATTGTTCATGCTATATCAGGGAGGGAAAATTTCCACCCTGAAATATTTAGCTGATATATCTGCATTTCATTATCCTTTCTGTTTAACACTAAAAATTTTGAAAATAATTACGAGGGGACATCAGATTCAGGATGTTATTTAGACGCCAGTACCTTATTTGTACCTTTTGTCATTCTACTAACTGGAGCGGCTGGGCATACCTGTAAAATGCTTCCTGATTTTATGGTCTTTAGGAAAGTAATACAGTTCAAGAGGGTTTGGAAAGTAAACTGGTTATCTTGGGAATCAATACTTCTGAGTGTGTAAAAATGGATGTTACAGAATTTTCAGCATGATCAAAAGATTTCACGTCTCACAAGACAGGTTACTACATACAGACTTTTAAGAAATATTCAGCAGAATGTACAACTTGTTTTGACAACAAACCAATACACATGAAAGTGTATATAGATGTGTGCCAAGCCTGCCTAACAGAGGGAAAAGGTAATAGAACAAACAAAGCTAGAAAATTACAATACTAGTCTTAATTTGAGGTCCGTATTTGGGTACTCCTAGTGAGTTTTGGCTAGTTTAATCATTTCTATGTTTTACTGTTTTGTCCTTTTGGCTTTGCAACCCTTTTTAAGTATTTTTTGTTTCAAAAGAAACCCCCTACTTCCTCTCTCTCAAGATTCACATTTATATTTCCGAAGTAAATCATATGTCCCAAGTCTGGCTTCCATGCTCTAGAGTAAGCATGGAACATCACCATTCTCATGTTTCTGCCTCTGAGAAGAAGGCTACCCATCCACCTCACAGTACTTTTCAAACAGGACTTAATAGTATCTAAGAAGAAACCGAAGCTAAAACAAATGGCCCCACTCCATGTTCTGCAAGTTAATATTCAAATTTTCATGTCACTTCATTATAGTGTTTTTTTTCAGAACTTGCTGTTGTGAGATAATCTGGCAGGTCCCCAAGTAAGTTTTCTAAAGATCCTACAAAGTTTTAAGACAGTGAGGTAGAAAATCAATGCACAAAAGGCACCGTTTACAAATGCACAGCTGAAGACACCAATGAATTTCAGCCGACCATTTCAGGAAGAAAAGCCAAGGCTGCGAGATAAAATAATTTATCAAGTTTGTTGAAAATCCAATAAAGATTTTAAATCACTAAGATCATTTATCAGTATTTACAGATCCAGGAATAGGATACAAAGATAACTTCCTGCAGGATTAGTTTTGGAAGAAACTGAGAATCTGTATTTTTGATTCATAGAGTCCTTACAATGCGGAATGAAAATTCACTGACAGTCACAATTTAAATTGGTACAGAAAACTGTCAGTATCTAGAACATTTAAGTACTTTTGTATTTGTTTTAGTGTTTATAGCTGAATTAACATGGTTGAAAATATCTTGATTTTAAAAAAAATCATTTTAGCAACAGTGTATATGGTATAAAAGGCAACTGGAGCAACAGGCAGAATCTTCCAACAGGCTGAATGACACAGGCATTGGCAAGAAAGTTGGGAAAATTGTGTATGATTAGCAGTGGTGATTCTCAACATTCAGAGCAAAAGTCTCATTTTCCAATCAAGTGTTAAACAGCAAGACACAATTTCACTAATGAGCAGCAAGGGGCCTATTTATGTGTATCAAAATCTCATGATTAGTTCATCTCACCTTATTTTTATGCAGTTTCCATTGTCCAATTGCCAGATAAAAACTAGATGGTGCCACTTCCTGGCACGAAAGTCATAGTGGTAGCCTGACAACTCCATCCACCATGTGCTCCTTATGCCCTTCATCCTGGGCCCCAGACATCAATATCTCAGAGCACCCAACATGGGCAGTAATCGCATACAATCTCCCATCCATGGATGTCGATATTTGTGCCACAACTCACTGGGGTTATTCACTGGAAATCAAACCCCATTATTCTGGAATCATCACAAAAGTTGAAAATTTTTTAAAAACAAATACACAATATCTCCAAAACTACCTGAAATGTCAGACATGAGGTTGATAGAAAGCATGGATCAGGTTGCTACACATGACAAGAATTACTACTTATTACAGGCCATAGATACCTGGATCTGGTAAACAATTCAATTAAGTGACCCCTACAAATTAAAACTCTAACCCCTTATAACATACCCCCGACGTGCACACAGCCAAACACACATTACCAGGGAAAAAGAAACACACGGTAGAGGGAAGACTGGAAAACAGTTCCATTGTCTGTGTTCCCAAGATCAGTTGAGTTGGATCTTGGGGATCAGAAGGTTTCTCCTGAACGTTTTATTTCCCAACTGCTTCCACTGATTTGCAAGAGGCACAGGGCGATTGGGTCACTTAGGAAAGGTCTCTGGTTTTTCCACTTCACAGTCACAGTACGCACTACCTGCTGAATAAAAGATAAGCCGGTTTCTTCAGGTTTAAAATGGTGCACTGCAAAGAGCATTTTTGGCTGCTGCAGTCTTACTAGTTTCCCTTCTGGTCTGACTAGTTTGTCACTAACTTGTTCACAGCCCCACCTATTCAGCTTCCTGACAACCAATAGCATTGTTGTTGGCAGGCCGATGAACTTTATTGTTGATAATTGCTCCTAGTTCACAATCCAATTTGCTTCGCTTGCAAACAACTCCTCAGATCCAGTTTGTCTGCGCAGTGCTGGAACCTACAGTTGCACAAACAGGGTTCACAAAAAGTATTAAATTCCCTGCTCTCAACCCATTGTATTAAATTCACTTGTTTCAAAACAGTTCTTTCCTATTTCAGTCCAAAGTTTTAAAAGGCACAAAAATAAAAGGACACAGTCTTTACATGTCTTTGCCCTTATGAAAAGAGAGCCAATTCAAAACTTTATTTTATTACAAAACATGGGATATGCAAATAAGAAAACATTACACTTGCATCCATTCATTCTTCCTCCATTCTTAGGCAATGTTAAACAATCTTAACACTTATTAAACATTTCACTTGTCCCAACATTTTACATTCAGAACAGTGCGCCTGCAATTGTATTCTTTCTACCCGCATTATCAATAATTTTTACATTAAATGAAAAGTCACCATCTAAACTGCTAAAGATCAACTTCAACTCTTGCCTCTGACCTCCTTCTCTCCATAAGCTCCACATCAATTAATACGAAAGAAAAATGCTTACCTTCTCACTGTTTAAGCAGCTAAATTCTGGGCATATAATGGCAATTTCTAAGAGCCAGAAGGTGCTGGTCTCTGATTAGCTGGCAGCTTCTGGCGGAGCAGCATTTCAATGTTGAGGCTTGTAGTTTGCCAAGAAGCTTGCCAGTAACTTCTCACATGTCTAATGGGAGCTTGATCTGGCAAGCTTTCTTGCTATTGGGGTACGGTAGATGTCATCTCTGAAAGTGTGTGACCCACACTAATGCATGGAGCTCTAAATCTTGGCCTAAAAAGCTCTAATATCAAGCACATACGTGCAATTTTAACTTGATTGTGTAGCTAATAAACATCTAATCTAAAGTGTTTGATCTGTGCTTGAAATGTAAAGCAGATATTTTTGGCCATTATTTCAAGTTAGCAATTGAATCAATAGGTCAAAGAATTCCGCTTTCCCCATTTCAGATCTTTTGATATAAGTGAGTTTCTGAAACGTACTGCAGATGTCAATGTTCTAGGATGAACAGATGGTTATTCAAGTTAATGGAAGCACACTTTAATAATAAGTGTTACTATGTACACAAACAGACATGAGGATTGGAAAGATTTAAAACTCATCACCTCCAGTCATCAGGATCCTTTCCAATCTGTGCCATCAGAATCAGAAAAAAAGTGCTCAAGCTGCAACCAAACATATATTTACATAAAATATATAGATATATACTTAATTTTCTACACAAGCTTGGCATTGTGGATAAAAGATAATGAAATATAATTTCTATCACTACCACATTTTATTTTATCTAAATGCAATGGTAAGTTCGTGCAAAATGTTTCTGGAAACTAACAATATATGGAGTATACGAACCATTTTAAGATGCAGCATATTGGGCTGACCATATGTTACAGTACTGTTCAGTGGCTGAATGATTCATGCCCGTCATATTCTAGTATATCAATTAAACCTCCTTGAATTCTGCATGATTTGTGTCTGTGTTATTAAACCCTGCTAATTCATCCCACTTATATGTATGTTATAAATCTCTAGGAGTGCTGCATGATTCATGAGAATCTGCAAGCATGTTACTGCAAATTTTGTGCTTGTAATTAACAATAAATTGTTTGTAATATTGTGCAATTAAATTTTCTAGTCACACTGCAAACAAACAATAAAATGGAGGTTTGTTTTAATATATTTGAAGGTAAAGATTTCTGTCTTTATGATTAATAGATTATCAGCTTATCTTCACAAACATTATTATTTGTTATTGAATTTATTAATAGACACAACCCAACCAGTCTGTAAGTCACCTTGGGACCAATCTAACATTCTCATTATAGTCCTACCTAGATTTGAAAATTAATGAACAGTAACATATTCTTTTCATTTTTTTATTACATATAGATCATCGTATTTGTATTATAATTTTACAGTATTGTACACATCCCCTGCTTTTGACAATTTCTTTAATATAGAAGCATCAAATTTTAGAAAATGGAATTCAGATCACTGCAATGCCCAAAAGCAAGATGGTCATGTGATTATCTCTAGTACTTCTTTACATATTCACGTTCATATATGATAATATAACAATATTTTATGAATGCGCAAATATCAAACATAATGCTCTCAACAGAAGTGCTTGCATTGTATATGTGAATTATTTATATAAAGTAAAGTATGCAGTGATACCAAAACGCAATATATTGGAATGGAAGAAACATTTGTCAAAAATTTGACCTTTTATATAACTGTTTAACATATTTAATAAAAAAACAAATTGGAACTTATCACTTTCTACAACTGTACATCACTGTGATGTATTCTACGATGTCAGCTCTATCCATCAGTAAAGTTGGGGAAAATTCCATATAAATTTAGAAGTAAAGTGGCACTAACTACGACAGAGGTAGTTTGGATTTTTGGAGCGGATCAGCTAGACTTAAATTCAACCAGTCAAACTCAACTTCATGTGCAATTCAGTATGGTGTACAGTAAACACTTGAGTTTGTTTTAAGCTATTCTTTGGAGTAGTTTCTTTATTGATATGCAGCAGAATATACAAATTTCTGGGAATTCTTAATGAGACCAATTAAAGTCCAGTTATATTTTAATCCTATTTAACAAGCCAACTTTGGGAATTTAAATTATTTTAGCCTGCCACCCTTTTCAGTTCATCAGAAGAGGAAATTCCATCCATTGTTTCAGATAAAGCATTTTTTTTGTTTGTGGAATCTGCACTTTCTTTAAGCTGAGGACTAATTTTAATTTTGAGAAATGAAATATTAAAAATCTTTGATATAACTTGTGTTATATAAATAATGCATTTTAAAAATTAAAATTTATGTGACATGTACAATATATTTAATTTGATTCTTGTGTAGGTAAAAAGAACCATATAATTCACCCATGACTGTATTGCTCAAGGATTATTCTGCTTTCTTTCATCTTAAAATACCTCAGATTATTCTGTACCACTACATCTGAAACAGTGTCCATCTCCTTGAAATAAATGATCATATAATTAACAAGGATGAATCATCAGAGAATTCTAACACTGTTCAAGTGTTCTAGTCAAAGGTGGAACTAATTCATTTCAACTGATTTCCACTGCTTGCTGCACATTTTTGATTTTTTAAAATTCCTGGCAACAGCCTTAGATTCATGAGTCCATACATCAAGTCAGTAGTTTAATGCGCAAATGAAATTGAATTCAAAGCAGAAAACTAATTGAAGGACAGAAACAAAGGTGCTCAGTAATGTGGTTTTATTAATCTGGAATATTGCATTTGCATAATTATTTCTTCTTTTTAGTGTGCCTACAGAAACTGAATGTTATAATGAAGGGCTTGTTCTTGGCAAGAGCAACAAAATGCATTCATTGTGTAGAAAAAAAACACATTCTTGCAAGAAAGACAGCTATTTGGAAATTAGTTGTTTTGAGTTTGGATTGCAAGGAAATCAAATTCTGTGTCAATTTGATTTCAAAAATTATCATAATATATTGTTTATGCAACACTAAATCTTACTTACTTGATTAGGAACTCAAGCTAATTATTCAACCAATAATCAATTGTATACTACTGAAATAATACAAAATAGCATTTAGTGCACAATTACTCAAATAACATATGCATGGATGTGATCTTATCATAGAAAAGCAGAAACTATGGGAGATCGTTATTGAAAATGCAAGGTATAGAGTGTTACTTCCTTGAGTAAAATCTGGTAACTTCATCATTCATGACTGTTCTGACAGTAAGATAATTCTCTTTCTATTGGTTGCATTTTGAATGTGAGGAGGGCATCCTGATTTAACTGCTTTAATTGTGTTATTTTGGCAGGTGATGTGGAATACTTAAGAGACACTGCACTTAGAAGTTAGGCCACACATAGACTCTGGCTCTCTCTGGCTAATGTGTACAGTCTCCCTTGATTAATACATTTTTTTGACAAATTTGATTATTGACTAATACTCAATCCACTAGTTGACATCGTCAAATGAGATTTCATGGGAACACTTTTGCATGGCATTTCAGTTTGGCATTTATCAAGCTTAGTTAGATACCTCTGTGTTTCAAAATACTATTTCTGAAGCTAGTGTTGTGATAAGTATTTCAAAATGTAAGCTGTTGCACTGTATATCGTATAAGTCCTAAATTACAGAATCATAAAACTATTTTCTACCTCATGTTTGTATCTGTTCTTTGTAGAGTTATCCAATTTATCTCACTCTTTGATTCCTCTACTATGACTTTGTCCTTGAGGTATTCTCCCAATTCCTTTTTGAAAGTTAGTAATGAATCTGCTTTCACCGCCCATTCAAGCAGTACATTCCAGATCACAAGCCTCTGCAGAGAGAAAAAAGAAATTGTCATGCCTTGAATTATTTTGCCAAATACCTTGGGCTGGATTTCTGCAGAGGTGTGGAGTTCAGCTTGGAGAAAAAAATGCCAGCAGTTCTGTACCAACACCCAACACAGCAATCTACTGCATTGATACTGCATTCAGCAAAATTTACAGCCGCCTTCTATGGACAATAGGCCATTGTTAGCTGCCACAGTGAAGGGTGTCCAAAAAGGTCAATTATAATGGCTATTGAAGGCACTCTCCGAATGGTACCTGGAATTTTTCCACATGGCAGCTGGAGCTGCCCCCGTTCTCTGAATATTGGCTGATAGATGGAAGCAGGTTGGATTACTCATGTTTCTGTTAATTCACATCATCTATTGCCACATCAGAAAGAGGGCTGTAGCACATTATTGGCACACTCTAGATGCAGTGGTTACTTCTTACTTTTGGGTAGTAAAAACTCTGACTGGTTTGTTCTGAGGCAGCCAACATCAGCTACTTTCTGCAACATCAAACCTTCCTACAGCCAAATAAATGTTTCTCAACAACCTTTAGGTAGTAAACAACTGGTATTTCTTTAAAATATATACACCTGAACATAGAGTCAGGAGGAATGCTTGCTTCTGCTGGCCATCAGTCTTGTTCCCAGCCTTGCTCCCTCATCCAGCCTCACATTTTATTATCTCCCTGCCTAGCTGTCAACTCTACTTCTGCAAAACAGCTATTTATTCTGCACACCAACCACCACTAACTGTCAATTCAATCAGCCTCCCAGTTCCTGCTTTCCCCAATTTCCTCACCTACTTGCAGGCAAAAGAAACATACGCTCTTCTATTACACTTCAACAAATAGCTGCCAGTCGCTGTCTGCAGACCATTAACTCCATTGAAATGAGGTCCAAGTCTCAGCACAAGGTATGCCATAAGTTTCGTTATTTAGGTTTCTAGGTCAGTGAATGATTTTTGGTACCTGGGCAATTTTAATAAATGTAGAACATTTAGAACACAGCAACAACAGGCACTTCTGTGATATCAGAAAGTGAAGGAGGAGGAAAAGGAACTAAAGCTGCAAATACAGAAAGTAGAAGATAATGTACTTGCACAGCTCTCAACAGAATGTATAGATCCAGGACAACTTATTTGCTGCCCTATGAAGAGCAATGTTTAAGAGGCCTGTTCTGCTCTTAGGGAGATATAAAAGAGTTGTGTTTACTTCCGGCAACAAGATTTCAATCAGCTGCCACTGTTCAAAGAGTATGGACAATCACAGTCAAAGATAATTCTTTGCCCAGCTCCTTCCTGGCTTCTACATGGGATGATAACAGTAAGTCAGCAGTTTGTGCTTAAATTAAGATGGTGACTCATGTAATATTTCATACAACAAATATCCTTTATGTGTCCCAGAGATAACCAGAAGCAGCAGGATCAGGATCTAGGGTTCAAACAGGTTCTCCCCATGTCAACAGCCTTCGTGATTCATAGGATTCTAATCTCATAATGCACAACTTGGGCACAATCACCAATAGTACATCATCTAGGATGTGTACACCCTTCAGGCAGTTGCCATGATTTTTTTTTATGACCAGCTACAAACCCCAACCTTCTGCTATCTGACAACAAAGCAAACTTTTGTAATGTACCTGATTTGAATGAAGAGTGGGAATCCACACCTCTCCCCTGGTTTCTGAAAACAATTCTGGGTTTCCTATTCACCACACCTGCCACCTTACCCCCTATCCACATCCCCCACAAACCTAATTTCACAACTCCTAAACCTTGCTTACTGAAGACCACAATAATGTTAGAAATATTCAGACTTGGTTTAATCTTTATTGGCTCATGTTGGTCCCACTGGATTGAAGCCTAGAGTTGATCTGGGGGCTGTTACTCAAGCACAGGAACTGTTCCCTGCATTTATTTTGAATTTTTACCACATCCAGGCCCAGATTTTCGCAACAAGCTAAAGTTATCAAATTACAACTTTAATCAACATAGTAGACAACAAATGGGAAAATGCCATGTCATTGTGCTATATCTAATTGATTTGATTCTTTTAAAATTCAGTGTATAACTTCATTGCAAGATTTAGTTACTCAAAAGCATTTGTGATATTTTTTCATAAAGCTTTTTGTACAATTAATGGGGAAAGGACAACACAGTGCCAACTGATCACCAGATCAATAAATTACAGGCTGGCTAGTTTACACAGACAAATTCCATCAAATATGGCATAGGAATTTATAAAATCTGATGAACAGTATGGTGAGAAGAGCAGCATTAAGATAGAAGTGTTTGTCAACAGAAATGGTGGGACTTAACTGAAATAGACCAGTGGGGGACATTTGCTAAACGGAATTGTATTTTTCAGAGAGGTGGGTTTCTCTACAGTTGTTGTACCCTGGAAACCGCTGAATAAAACGAGAACCACTGAGGAGTGGCAGTGAATACGTGATGTATTAGTAAGTCCACCAAGTGCAATGGGTGACAGAGTAGAGATGCCTGCTTGCAATGATCTGCCATTCAATGAATAGAGTGACTATCCCCATTGAACTCCTAAAGGTGCAATCTGCTGAGTCCATGTCCACCTTGACTGAGGCCAGGAACACACTAAATGCCAAAATTTGTCCGCCACCAAAATAGAATAGCTAATAGGTAAGTCTTGATATTACGTATTACTTGCTAGGCCATGAGAGAGATAATTGTAAAAGGACACATGCAGTGCTTCCAATCTCACCCGTTGAACCTACTTGTTTAATTAATAACATCCTGGCAGCAATGTGAGCAGACGATGCTGTACTGCCATCATTAGTTTCTTCCTCATCACTGTTCTCATCCTTTTCCTCCACATCCTCAGAATCACCTCTGGTCTCTGATTTAGTTTTCTCGCAGCTCAAAACCTCACTACTTTACAATGCTATACAAAGCAATGCAATCCATTCTGAAGATCCTAACTGTTACATGCAAATAAAGTTTGTTCAGATAATGCTGTGCCCCTGAAGAGTAACTTAAGTATGCCAATGGCTTGTTTGATACAATAGGAATATAGAACAATGGAACATATGGGTTAGGAGTGGGAGTGGGCATTGCAGCCCTTTCGGCCTGCTCCACCATTTAGCATGAGCATGGCTGCTCCTATCTTGGTTTCTATTCCACTTTCCAGCTTGTTCCCCATTGCCCTTTATCCCACTTTAACATATCTTGTGAGTGTAAAATGTTAATTTGATGACCTTTGGTAACTCCTGGCCGCTACATCGCACAAGTAGCAGGCATTATTTTTCTGCTTGTCATTTCTATGTTTGGTTTAACCCACATGTGGATTTCAAACCCATGCAAAGATGCCAAAAAGAATGGACAGGGAAGAGCTATCAGTCCACCCAGCTGTCCCACTTAAATGTCATATCGTCTACATCCTAATCCCACCCCTCATAGAGGCTGGATTTTCTTTTAGAAGGAAGAAGAAAGCAGATAAAAAGCCCTGCTCAGTTAGGAGTATCAAGTATGCAATATTTCTCCCTAACTCTCTGAAGCAATCAAAAGGTAACGATAAAATTTCACTTGCAGCCCTTGCATCTTGCAAAAGCCTCAATACCACTCAAATTGAAGGGAAACCAAAACTGCATGCAATATTGTAAGGGCAACCTATCCAAGATCTTGTGCAAGGTCAAAATATTGTACTTGGTTTGTCGTGCATCACCCTGTGAATGATTTCCCTGGCAGCTGTTTTCCAAAATTGGTCTTGACCTTTACTGATCTAGACATAAAAACGCCAAATCTCTTTACTTCAATTTTTGTCCTTTTTCCTGAAGAATGTGTGCATTTTTACACGATTAATATTTCCAACATACACTGTTTATCTCTAATTTAAATGTTATTTAACAGTCATGGGCCCAATCAAATTCTAGATTTGCTTTTAGACATTGAGTACCACGTATAGTCCTAGCACTTGCACAAACCCTATGATTATCTGCAGCGCCTTCCAGCCAGTTGTCACTCTATTGCAGCACCCTATCACAAATATCAAAGGCTTCACTCTTGTCAAGAAGATTCTTATTTGGTGTTTTGTCAAAAGCTACTTGAAAGACTGGCAAATTAATATCTACAGACTTTCCCAGAACCACAATCTTGGTGAATTCTTCAAAAAAATGTGTATTGGGTAATTAGAGATAGTAAGACCTGCAGATGTTAGAGTCAGTGATAACGAAGTATGGAGCTGGAGGAACACAGCAGGCCAGGAAAAGTTGATGTTTTGGGTCAGGATCCTTCTTCAGAGATGGCTGAAGAAAGGTCCCGACCTAAAATGTCAAGTTTCCCACTCCTCTGATGCTGCCTGCCCTGCTGTTTTACTCCAGCTCCACACTTCGTTATATTGGACCATTAGTTGTGAATTGCTTTAACAAAGGCTCAATGTAGGCTGCAGGGTACTTCTCAATCTTGTGAATTCATAAGACAGCCCATATTTGAGAATGTTGAAGTGAAGGTATTACACTACAGCCTGATATACCCGAAACTCTCATCCATTTACCTGCCACCTTATACCTAAACCCACTGTCAACTGTACCCCTTCACTTATGTGGAATCTTTACTCTCTCATCCAATGAGCCCCTTACAACTTCACCCAAGTGATAGCTACCCATGCGCGTAACACTACTTCCTCATTCATGCCACCTGTACCCCTCATTCACCTGGCATATTAACCTCTCACTAATCTGGCACCCTATCCCCTTACCTGTACCCCTTCACCCTCCTGGCAACCTAAATCTTCACCCACTTGGCACTTGAATCCATCACCCACTTGCCACATACACCCCGACCCACCATGCTATCCCTTCACCCAGCCGCCACGTTCACCACTAATCCACCTGCTACCTATACCCCTAGATGTAGAACCTGCACCTCTGAACCAGCTGCCATCTACCCATTCGTACATCTAATAATCTATCCCAATTTTTAAGTGCCACTCTACCTTTGCTTACTTTACATATGTACCTTCTCAGCAGCAGGCTACAGCATATATTTGAAAAAAGGGGATAAGGTTTCCATACAAACCTACTGTCGGTGGTTGTGAGGAATCCTGATCTCACCTGTAATGCTTCAGCTCAGAAGGTTTTTTCGCCCAGAAGATCACAAAAAAAATTATTCAAACATCACCAAAAAAGTTTCTCATCTGATCCAGGTCAGAAATGGGGATTACAGCCCAAATCAAAAGATTCAGGCCAATAATGTCAGATTATAAACAATGTTGGAATATTTTATCTGAGATGGTTTCCTTAATGTTCTTAGGTTTGTAAACATTTTGCAATTTCTTTTGTTTTGTTACACTAAACAGAAGGAGATTTCCTCATAATCAGCTGATGAAGCTGTAATTAACACGACTTCCCTCTTCAAAATTTCAAGCTGCAAATTAAGTGTGAGTAGCTTGTTTAATTTAGTTCAGTTATACTTAAATTTTCAGGATGACTATCCCTAATAACATCAAAATTATATCATTAACTGGTATAATGAGAAATTTGCACTTATCATAAAGTGCTAAAACTACACAATTGTACGATTATAATAAGGCTGCAACATATCAAGACATCAAACAATTCCTTTACCTCCATCAAGAAATCAAAATTCAGCTGTGTTTACATTAATTGTGAGATGTAAATAAGATAGATGAATTAATAGTACCTGTTGCTAATGTTCAACCTGAGCCAATTTCACTTGTGGCACATCCTATCTGATTACAAACAGTGATGGCAAAGTCGTAAATTCTGTAGGGCTTCAAATCTGTCACAGTTTAGGATCTCTCTTTGGCTGTTACTTTGTGAAGCACCTGTATACAAAATAAATATGATCAGCATCATATTCCTATCCCACTAAGTATTGCTTTACCTTATACTTTGAGGAATAGATTAAAAGTGGTAGTCCTATAATTGTTGTTGATCATGCTGTTTGGACACATCTCAAGTGCAGCTGAGAGTTGAACTCTCTAAAGATGTTATCACTGCACCTCATGACCTTTATACAATCACAGAATATAGAGTTGTGCAGCACAGAAACAGAGCCTTTGGTCCAACACGTCCATACCGATCAGATAACCTAAATTAATCTAGTACCATTTGCCAACGTTTAGCTCCTTCCCACCACCCCCCCCCCAAACCTTCCCTATTTATATACCCATCCAGATGCCTTTTAAATGTTGTAATTGTACCAGCCTCCAGCATTTCCTCTGGCAGCTCATTCCATACACACATCACCTTCTGTGTGAAAATGTTGCCCCTTAGGCCCCTTTTCTATCGTTCTCCTCTCACCTTAAACCTATGTCCTCTAGTTTTGCATTCCCCTGCGCTGGGGTGAAAAGAAAACTTGGCAGTTCACCCTATCCATGCCTCTCATGATCTTAAATACCTCTATATGATCAACCTTCAACCTCTGATGCTGGAAGGAAAATAACCCCAGCCTATTTAGCCTCTCTGTCCAGCTCAAACCCTCCAACGCCAGCAACATTCTTGTAAACCTTTCCTGAACTCTTTCAAGTTTAACAACACCTTTCCTATGGCAGGGAGACCAGAACTGAATGCAGTATTCCAAAAGTGGCCTAATTAATGTCCAGTACAGTTACAGTATTTTTAAAAATCAACATATTTAGACATGTAATAATATACCTCCATGCCCATTACACCCAGCTGGGATTTGAATACATAACTTCTAGCCCAGACAAAGGGTCATGACCATCTTCCCATAAGACCATTAATTGCAGCTCTTAATGTTAGCAGTAGCATTGATGCTCTTGAGTTTGATGTTATTTCTAACATAAGAATTAATACAACAGCTCACAAACCAAGAAAACTTGTTATTACTAAGTTTATAAAAAACTTATGTAAATCATAAACTGTATGTTCTAGCTAACGTCCTGTGATAAATTCCATGGGTAATTTAGGAATCAGTATATGATGGGGGTATGAGGATGCTAAGGGGAGAGTTGCAATTAATTTGACTTATCCTTTTTATGTCATTACTTAGGAACTGTTTGCAGGTATAGGCAAATCTCATGGAGTCAATTTGAGTGAACTTTGTGTACATTGTCATGAATCCTCTTTTTCTGACATTCTGGAGAGAAAGCAGAATGATTGAGAGAGACAGAAACTGAATGAATTAGAATGAGAGATGGAGAAGTTGGAGAAAAGGAGGAGGCAGAAGAGAAAAATAGTAGGGTGGAATGGTGGGGTAGATAGTGTAGATGTGGAGGTGGGAGTAGGAGAAGGATGGGAGGTGGTCTCTGTTAAGGTAGTGAAGAGACATTCTTAGATGAGGGAGCTGACCTCTGGCAGCAAAACTTTGCCCATTGGCTACAAGATAGCAAGATCCGATAAATTCAGTCCTTAAAACAATGGTCAGCGTTTCGGTTTCACATTGACAGGGATATTAGCAGTAAAGATACAGTGAAAAGTCATTCCTTTCATGACCCTCTCTGCCCCACTACTTCGCAGCCCTCCTCAAGCCTTACCTCTTGATATAGCATTTGGCAATATCTCTTTATATGGCCCAGTGCCAAATTTTGTCTGATATTAATTTGGATATTTTACAATGCTAAATGCGCTATTCTAAATTAAAGATATTACGGCAAGATTTAGGGCGCACCAGTTTAATTTTTTGCTCTGAGCATTCAGATGGATGTTGTTACTCCTCTTCTGGGTGCCTTTACAAAATCTTTGACTGCTTTGGCAGGGATATATTTATTTTGATAACTTTCAATCAGGATTAAAGTTAACATCTATTGAACTCACAAGTTATTTCACATTTCTGGATATTCAATATGACAGCCTTTTTCAAGAAGGACATATCTGAGAATATTAACTCAGTTTGAAGTTGTCATGTAATGCTAACTGCTGCTTATTGTTTGGCACTGTCACTTAATGTCATATTCACAACACTTGAGGTTGTGAGACTGCTCATATTGTCAATACATAAAATTTGAAAGCATTTAACATCAGATGGCATTTAATGCACTTGTGTAATTGACGGTCAAATATTGGGGCAACTTCAATAACCATTGGCTTTAACTACGGAAGTTTACTTGTTGGCTCTTACTTGTTTCACTTTGAAGCTGGTATATCCATGGCAGAAAGAAATCATCAGCAATACTAAGTGTTTGACCTCATAATACACTGATAGCCGGCATCCAGTTTGGAACAGAAGGAAAGTGAGCTGGGCGGACCTATTGGCCTGGTGGTGAAAATGTGGATCACCTTTCGCCACCCAACCGCATTCAGCACTAGGGTTGTGGGAAAATTTCACTCTGGAGAGTTGGAAGTGGTGTATCTGGTCTGGGATCAAACAGAGCCAAACTCTATCCCACCAAAGAAAGATAATAGAAAATAAAAGACTTTTTTTGTTTCTGAGATAGTAGGAATTGCAGATGCTGAAGAATCTGAGATAACAAGGTGCAGAGCTGGATGAACACAACTGGTCAAGCAGCATCAGAGGAACAGGAAAGCTAATGTTTCGGGTCTGGACCCTTCTTCAGAAAATGTTTGTTTCTGATCCTTGTTTGCTTTCAGTGGTAAAGATGCAGCAGTTTGCTCAGGTCATGATAACATAGCAGCTGGGGTACAATGATGGCATCAATTTGTTTAGCTAAACATTGAACTGCTGATATCAGGTGAGTGTATATACTGCCTCCTTAAGCGAACTCACTGTAGGATAAGAACAAACACAATATGGCCCAGGCAGAATATCTGGTTGATTTGAATTTTTCAGTTTGTAATGCACGGATAAGGAAAGAATCAGTTCAATATTAATCTAACTTGCAGAAAATTGACCAAGTTAGATTGGCCAGGTACAAAGCACAGTGATAATAAAATGTGAGGCTGGATGAACACAGCAGGCCAAGCAGCATCTCAGGAGCACAAAAGCTGACGTTTCGGGCCTGGACCCTTCATCAGAGAGGGAGATGGGGAGAGGGAACTGGAATAAATAGGGAGAGAGGGAGAGGCGGACCGAAGATGGAGAGTAAAGAAGATAAGTGGAGAGAGTATAGGTGGGGAGGTAGGGAGGGGATAGGTCAGTCCAGGGAAGACGGACAGGTCAAGAAGGTGGGATGAGGTTAGTAGGTAGATGGGGGTGCGACTTGGGGTGGGAGGAAGGGATGGGTGAGAGGAAGAACCGGTTAGGGAGGCAGAGACAGGTTGGACTGGTTTTGGGATGCAGTGGGTGGGCGAGAAGAGCTGGGCTGGTTGTGTGGTGCAGTGGGGGGAGGGGACGAATTGGGCTGGTTTAGGGATGCAGTAGGGGAAGGGGAGATTTTGAAACTGGTGAAGTCCACATTGATACCATTAGGCTGCAGGGTTCCCAGGCGGAATACGAGTTGCTGTTCCTGCAACCTTCGGGTGGCATCATTGTGGCACTGTAGGAGGCCCATGATGGACATGTCATCCAGAGAATGGGAGGGGGAGTGGAAATGGTTTGCGACTGGGAGGTGCAGTTGTTTGTTGCAAACTGAGCAGAGGTGTTCTGCAAAGCGGTCTCCAAGCCTCCGCTTGGTTTCCCCAATGTAGAGGAAGCCATACCGGGTACAATGGATGCAGTATACCACATTGGCAGATGTGCAGGTGAACCTCTGCTTAATGTGGAATGTCATCTTGGGGCCTGGGATGGGGGTGAGGGAGGAGGTGTGGGGGCAAGTGTAGCATTTCCTGCGGTTGCAGGGGAAGGTGCCGGGTGCGGTGGGGTTGGAGGGTAGTGTGGAGCGAACAAGGGAGTCACGGAGAGAGTGGTCTCTCCGGAAAGCAGACAGGGGAGGGGATGGAAAAATGTCTTGGGTGGTGGGGTCAGATTGTAAATGGCGAAAGTGTCGGAGGATGATGCGTTGTATCCGGAGGTTGGTAGGGTGGTGTGTGAGAACGAGGGGGATCCTCTTAGGGTGGTTGTGGCGGGGGCAGGGTGTGAGGGATGTGTTGCGGGAAATACGGGAGACGCGGTCAAGGGCGTTATCGATCACTGTGGGGGGAAAGTTGCGGTCCTTAAAGAACTTGGACATCTGGGATGTGCGGGAGTGGAATGTCTTATCGTGGGAGCAGATGCGGCGGAGGCGGAGGAATTGGGAATAGGGGATGGAATTTTTGCAGGAGGGTGGGTGGGAGGAGGTGTATTCTAGGTAGCTGTGGGAGTCGGTGGGCTTGAAATGGACATCAGTTGCAAGCTGGTTGCCTGAGATGGAGACTGAGAGGTCCAGGAAGGTGAGGGATGTGCTGGAGATGGCCCAGGTGAACTGAAGGTTGGGGTGGAAGGTGTTGGTGAAGTGGATGAACTGTTCAAGCTCCTCTGGGGAGCAAGAGGCGGCGCCGATACAGTCATCAATGTACCGGAGGAAGAGGTGGGGTTTGGGGCCTGTGTAGGTGCGGAAGAGGGACTGTTCCACGTAACCTACAAAGAGGCAGGCATAGCTGGGGCCCATGCGGGTGCCCATGGCCACCCCCATAGTCTGTAGGAAGTGGGAGGAGTCAAAAGAGAAGTTGTTGAAGGTGAGGACGAGTTCAGCTAGGCGGATGAGAGTGTCGGTGGAGGGGGACTGGTCGGGCCTGCGGGACAGGAAGAAGCGGAGGGCCTTGAGGCCATCTGCATGCGGAATGAAGGTGTACAGGGACAGGACGTCCATGGTGAATATGAGGTGTTGGGGGCCAGGGAATTGGAAGTCCTGGAGGAGGTGGAGGGCGTGGGTGGTGTCACGGACGTAGGTGGGGAGTTCCTGGACCAAAGGGGAGAAAATGGAGTCCAGATAGGTGGAGACGAGTTCGGTGGGGCAGGAGCAGGCTGAGCCGATGGGTCGACCAGGGCAGGCAGGTTTGTGGATTTTGGGAAGGAGACAGAAACGGGCCGTGCGGGGTTGGGGAATAATGAGGTTGGAGGCTGTGGGTGGGAGGTCCCCTGAGGTGATGAGGTCGTGAATGGTGTTGGAGATGATGGTTTGGTGCTTGGGTGTGGGGCCATGATCGAAGGGGCGGTAGGAGGTGGTGTCGGAGAGTTGGCTTCTGTCTTCGGCGATGTAGAGGTCAGTGCGCCATACTATCACTGCGCCACCCTTGTCTGCGGGTTTGATGGTGAGGTTGGGGTTGGAGCGGAGGGAGCGGAGGGCTGCCCGTTCTGCGGGGGAGAGGTTGGAGTGGGTGAGAGGGGTGGAGAATTTGAGGCGGTTAATGTCTCGATGGCAGTTGGAGATGAAGAGGTCGAGGGAGGGTAGGAGGCCTGGGGGTGGTGTCCAGGAGGAGGACTTGTGTTGGAAGCGGGTGAAGGGGTCAGTGGAAGGAGGGTTAGGTTCCCGGTTGAAGAAGTAGGCATGGAAGCGAAGACGGGGCAGGCTGGATTGCAGTGTGTGGAGGTGCCGGCGCATGGCTGCAAGTGTCTGTTTCAGGACTCGCAGGGAGAAACGCTTCTGAACGGTCTGAATATTCTGGGTGTAGAGGTGGTCACGGTTGGGACCAAACTGGGAAGGCTGAAATGTAGACTGTAGTCCCTTGGGGATGATCCTGTTCCGTAGGCAGGTGCTGAGGAAGGTGATGTGGCTGTGGTACCTGGTTTGCTTCAGGACATGGTCGAGCAGTTTCAAGGCCGAAGAGATTACAAGAGAAAGCACAGTGAGCCTCTTGACCTACCATATATTAGGTGAAGATTGGCATTTTAAAGATTTAAATGTCAAGGGTAAAGTCAAGATTTGAAACAATGACAAAAGGCAATGGTAAACTTCAAGTCCCTTGTCAAAGTTACATCAAAGAACAAAACCCAAAATGGATGAGTTATAGATAGATACACCTAATGACTTAACTAGAGTTTAGAGGCCCAGAAATATTAACATTGAGCAGTACAAACACTCAGTGCAGTCCCTAGTGCTCCATTCTATCGATCTAAAAACTGGGCTATGAAGAAAGGTGATACAGAAAGATAACTTCTTCTGAAACCTGTATGTGGTGCAGAATGTTCAGTCAGCTGCATAGCCAGAAAGTTAAACAAATGAGTTAGATCAACAGTAGTGCAAAAAGTTGTTCATTCCAACTAGAGAGGGAGAGATGTATGGGACTCAGAAAAACAGTCTCAACAGCCTTCCCTTGAGAACAACGAAAGAAGAAGCTGAAAGTACAAACAAAAGAGGAAGAAGAAAAGATCAGATGTTTAGAGGCATGAGTTGAGAAAAACTTGAAAAAACTAGAGCAAAAGTAATCAATGCCAATGATCTTTCTAATGCTATGGTGAAAGTGAACAAATGGATTTAGATTTAAATGACCCTGTAAAGTTAGTTAGATTAAAGAGGTTTCAATGGACTATAACTGAAGCATTACACTGTCACCACGGGTGTTTAAAATTGAAGGAATTTATAATAGGAATGTATGCAGGTACAGGAGTAAATAGTTAAGAAATCAATGAGTTGGTAAGTATATCCTTTTCTCAAATACAGAAGGTATGGTTAGTAAGTTTGCAGATGACAACAAAATTGGAGGTATAGTGGACAGCGAAGGAAGTTATCTCAGGGTAGAACAGGATCTTGATCAAATGAGAGGTTAAGCCTGCTGTGTTCATCCAGCTCCACAAATTGTTATCTTGATCAAATGGACCAGTGGGCCGAGGAGTGGCAGGTGGAGTTTAATTTAACTTAAGTGTAAGATGCTGCATTTTGGAAAGACACATCAGGGCAGGACTTATATGCTTAATGGTAAGTTCCTGGGGAGTGTTGCTGAACGCAGACACTCTGGAGTACAGGTTCATAGTTCCTTGAAAGTGGTGTTGCAGGTAGATAGGATTATGAAGAGCGTGTTTGGTATGCCTGCCTTTATTGGTCAGTGCACTGAATACAGAAGTTGAGAGGTCATGTTACAAATGTACAGGATGTTGGTTCGACCACTTTTGGAATGCCTTGTGTCTCCCTGCTATAGGAAGGGATGGTGTGAAACTTGAAAGGTTCAGAAAGGATGCTGCCCAGGGTTGGAGGGTTTGAGCCAAAGGGAGAGGCTGAATAGGCTGGGGGGCTATTTTCTCTGGAGAGTTGAAGGCTGAGGGGTGACCTTATAGAGGTTTATACCATCGTAATGATCATGGTTAGGGTGGATAATCATGGTCTTTTCACCAGGTAGAGGAGTCCAAAACTAGACAGCAAAGGTGAGGGGAGAATGATTTAAAAGGGATGTAAGGGCAAATTTTTCATGCGAAGGGTGGTGCAGGTATGGATTAAGCTGCCAGGGGAAGTAGTGAAAGCTGCTACAGTTACAGCATTTAAAAGGCACCTTGATGGGTATATGAGTCGGAAGGGTTTGCAAGATATGGACCAAATGCTTGCAAATGGGGCTAGATTTATTTAGGATATCTGGTCAACATGGACGTGTCGGACTGAAGGGTCTATTTCTATGCTGTATATCTCAATGTCTCCAAAAACTTGTTATGGTCAAGCAAGGAGAAAGGCAAAGATAACTCA
The DNA here is from genome assembly GCF_030684315.1 of Stegostoma tigrinum. NCBI lineage: Eukaryota > Metazoa > Chordata > Chondrichthyes > Orectolobiformes > Stegostomatidae > Stegostoma > Stegostoma tigrinum. The sequence goes on from NC_081362.1 coordinate 58,553,185, forward strand.
TCTTCATTTGATCATAATATACACAACCATACCAGAGTCGAGCGCTGAAACTGATGACACATGGAAAAGATGATCCATTGCCCAAGGTTACTGTCTGTCAGCTCGAACACTCCAAAATTAACCAATAATTGCAATAAAGTAAAACAAAGTAGTTAGATTTTGTAAGCATTTTCCATAGTTCAAAATAATGAAAATAATTAAAACTAAAAACCTACAGAGGAAAAACTTACTCTGAAATTGATTATGTGCGAATTGATTAGTGACCTGTTCATCATCAATGTTGATAATATATCCAATCACTTTTCCTCTTACTGAATTGTTGCTTGGATGCACTGACGAGACATTTAAAACAGATGATGAAAGTGAGAAAACTGATAGAGCAGTCATAAACAAGGGTGCTAAAAGGATTAAAGACATGTCAACTTAGAAGAAGTTTCTGGTACATCAAATGATAAAGCAAGAAAAAAATTGCAGAAGGTACCTGTCTGTAAAAAACACTGAAAAGAAAGGAAAATGTACACATTTAAATTACACCTTGTCATTGTCTGAAAATCTGTTTGACAGTAATTTTAAAGTTGACAGTAACAACATGAGATTTTCCATTTCATTTTCAACAGTGCATTCATCCTCTTTGACTTTTACCCAATTTAAAACTAGTTTATATGTAAACTTGTCAATCTAGCAATTTACTCAGGGGAACAAGTGTATTTTACCAAGGATGTTGCAGTTCAGAATCCTGTCAAAAAAAGCCTATAATATACTCCTTTTCATGTTCACTGCTGCTTAAGTAGCATCTATTGGCAATCAATACTTTCCATTAAAGAATAATTTTACCTTTCCAAATTGAACCTATGTATTATTAAAGATGATATTGCTGTACGATTATTGAATTCTCATGTGTTAGAACCATGAACTATACTAAAATATTCTAGACATCTAATAGGTTAATACATAGATAAATAGCTAAATTAATTTTCAAAGCAAATTATAAATATATTTATTAGAAACAATGGTATCTAACTCCCAGCTGTCCTACTATGGCATTGCTCATAGACCAAATAAAAACAATGTTTCTGATCCTGGAATCGTCTCTAGGCTCCTTTCCCTCGGGCTAATTATTTTCTTTTGTCTTGCTGTTTGCTTTTCTTTCTCACCCTCTTTCTTCCTTGCTCTTTAGTCTCTCAAATCATTTTCTCCTTCTAACAGCTGTGGTGTAGATGTTAGTGGGACAGGAAACATAGACAGGGCAGAGTATCAAGCAGGAAACCTAAAAAAGAATCATATGCTGCAGCAATGACATAGTACATCTGTTCCTGGCGTACCACTTTCCTGGAAGTCAGCCTGATTGTCAGGCTTGCCTTCCAATTAGGCGAGGAGGACCCTGTAGCAAGCCATTGGGAATGGCCACTGTGAAATATTGGTTACCATTCATCTCCATCATGATGCTGATAAATTGGAGCAGTTTATACTCTGGATTATTGAATTATTAAGAGAAGTTAAGAAAGTTAATTCTATTCTCACTACAAAACAGATTATTGTTGCAAAATTGCTGTGCGACAATAGCAAAACAGGTTCAAAGTGAGTTGGCAGTTAGTTTTACACCTTCTTCCAAAAAGAAAAATTTATTTGTTAAACTGTTTTGAGTTGCTCTTTGCATTTGAGAAATAAATGAAGTAGCATTTTTAATTTTTTTTGATGTCGGTGAAGGTAGAGACCATTTTATTGAAATAAAATTGGAAAATTTTGTTATAATTGACCTGCCTTTGTACTCTAACTGGCCTGTGATTAAACGTCTGATGTGCCATGGCTATGTGTTTTTCTTAATCAAAAACTGCCTTTTATGCATTGTACACAATCAACACGTCAATCAAATAAAATATTTGACTGCTGAGTTACTAAAAAAAGAAAAATTACAATTGTTTTCATATATGATGTAAATCAGTTGACAACATGTGTTAATACTAATCAGCTTCTGCAGTTTATTCTGGTGCCCGCCGAGACAATACAGTGCCTGCCATATTAATTGCATGCACTTGAAATTCATACACAGTAAATGGTGTTATATTAGTAACCGTTGTATGAGTCTGTGGTGGGGTTGATGTATTTTCATAATATGATTCTAAGATTGAATGAAGGTTAAGTAATCCACTGTCTTTGAAAATGCATATTTTGAGGAGGATTATATGATGCATCTGGTTATCAGAGTCCTCGCATGATCATTTCATATTGAATTACTAGTCCTAGGAAGAAATTTAGGTTAGAAATTTATATTTGCACATGTTATCTCTTCCCACTTACCCCTCAACACTACCACTAGTATTTTCAAGGTGACAGTACTCACATTTCAACAACTGAATTAAATGCAGATCCCTGTTAATTGCAATGAGTTAAATCTGGTAGGCCTTATATATATGACCAAAATGACAAATGGGCATGTACAACTAGAGTTGCATGTGTCTGACATTATTTAGCAAATACACCACAAAAAAAAGAAATGTTCAATTAGTTTGTGTGACTGATATCTAAATCAAACAATGCAGTGGAACTGAGAGACTAAAAGGAGAGAATATTTTCAGAGTATTTGCTGTTTAATGGCTGTTCACATTTGAAGCATAAATAAAGCATTTCAGATTCTGAACACAAAAAAAAAGATAACATGTCCTGGGACAACTGAACAGGTCTAGCAGCATCTATGAAAAGAAAACACAGCTTTGAGTCTAAAATTACTTTTCTTCAGAAGAGGTCACATTGGACTCAAAACATTAACTCTGTGGGTTAAATATTCCCAGCCTCTATACAATATGGACAATGGCAAGTCATCAGGGAAAATATGCCAAAATTGGAAAAATAAGATAGTCAACATTGACAAAAAAAGTCTGATCTTCCACTTGAGGTTCAAATGATGAGATGAGACGAGTGAGCAGTGAAAAACCTATTGGCAATCATTTGCATTTCATTATTATCTATTCTCACTTCATTTGTCTCTGGTTTGCTATTCTCACACATGAGAGAGAAACATGATGGTGACAAGTCCCGACATTAAAGTGGCTCCAGCTTGACACTTGCTCCTCCAGGCCTCCATCTTTGCCAATAGATGCCAACATCACTGGGTACACTCCATGGGCAGCACCTGCCTGTACCCTACCCTGTTCATGGAATTTAATATTGGAACTGCACCAGGCACATTACATCATTCTTTCATATCTGCATTTCACTTAGAATACAATTATTCACGACAGTAATGCGCTTTGGAATGCATCAACACCTTGCTTTATAATATTGCTGCCAGTTCACTTCACACACAGGGCCAAGCATTCACCTCATGGGGTGCAGAAGGGGACATCTCAGGGATTTTACCATCTTCTCTTTGTCACTTTGTGTGTACTTGCACCCTCACATGATCTCTGCCGCACCTTGCCCTCATTTTTGTGCTTCACCACTCCATTCAAAACTTTTAAGCTCAGAGTACTTCTGTTTTGCGCTGCCTTTTAGTGCAGATACAAAGCTGGGCAAGCTGTCGTGGTCGTAAGCAGTGATTAATCCAGAGGGTGGCCACATTGCTGTACAGCACCATGTTATTATCAATGTCACAAGTAAAGTATATTTGTAGAAAACACTGTATGCTTCAGTAGAATGGTCATGCCTCAAAATGTAAAGGGAGAAAACCTACAGGGGCTGTCTTCAGTAAGAGGTACAGGCACAATATGCCAAGGACGTTGGCTAATACCAGTTTAAGACTTGACACGGTTGGCAGCTTAGGTCATCCAGGATTGGGTGGCCCATATCACTACAGTCCAGGGAAGGGACCGTTATCAGTCCTGCAGGGCGAATACAACCTGTCCAGAGATTAGCAGTAAATCAAAAATGGAACTGCACAGAAATTAGTTGGGGTCCTGTCACTCATCAGTCAGGGATATCTTTCCAAGTCATTTAGAAGGTTCATCACAATTAGTCTTGGGGCTCTATCTACTGAAAGTCATGAGAGGTTATCAGGCACTATTGCAGTAATGGGGCAAATTGGATCAGTCAGTTGTAAGGATTAAAGGCAGCATGCTGGGTTACTGAGGGCAAGGTAATTGTAAATGGGGCAACTCAACATATAAGAGTAGGAGAAAGTACAGCATGGGAGAGCATGAGGTACTGAGGGATGGACTGTTTTCAATAGTCACCACTATCCTGGCTCCCATGTGGTGAACAATACATTATTCCCTGAACTCCAGACAAATGAGGAGATGAGTGTTTAAATCAATGGGTTCAGTGGAAACATGGAGAAAATCAAGCTGGTAGGGTTAATAGGAAGACTAAGGCAGAAAAGAACATGAATGGGGGTGTCACTTAGATGAAGAGACTTAGTCTGCAACTCAATCTGTGAACAACTGTGAACCTTTGTTACCTTCCACCTTCCTCCAAATTGCAACCACACAATCAAAATAGAAATGGGCATTGTGTTCTTTTCCTCTCTGAGGGCAGGGATTCCACACTTGAGCAATGTGAGACCCTTCAAAGGGTGATATCATTAATGAGTTAGTCACAAGACGTCTATTATTGTATAATTCTATACGTGAATGTTATGATTAATCTGCTGTGTTGACTAAACATCCTGGTCACAAGCAATCTGGACTATATCATTCAACATTATAAACTAATTCTACTAACAGCTGTGAAGTACAAGTAATATCAGGTAAGTTAGAATGGTTTACCTCAGTTACCAGATTTGCAATCACCTTCTAACGAGCACCTTACTTCACTCTTTGAACCGTATAATAACCACACAATTATCTTGTATGTAATGCTACCTTTACTGGGTATTGGGATAGTTGTGGGGAGGAGGTGTGAGGTTCTCATTATTTCTGCTACACCTACAATCTCCAACTGTCTGTGTGCCAAAAGGCTCAATCAGCATATTATCTGAAAAAGGGCAATGATGTCCAAGATCCATGTAGAAGCATCCCATTGGCCTCCTATTGCAACACTTCATATACCAATGTTTGGAGGACAATGCTTAAAGTTATTTGAACGTGCTATGACCACTGAATTATTACATCACCGAGCAGCTGCTTATTTCTGACATTGCCCACATAGGCTCATTGGAACAATCCTCAGTGGATCCTGGCATGGAAGCACTGTCTATTTCTGTGTCTGCTGTACTAAGAGCTGTCACACAACTGGATGAGAAACAAATGCAACTGGAAGCCCAGGTGCAAAATTAGCCCACAGTGGATGTGAATTTGCTTCCTAAAGTGGATTTTCCAGCTGCCCTCATGATGTGGTGAACATGCAGGAGAGTCACAGTCACTGAAATTCTGTGGAATGCTATACAGATGAGAAAGGGGCAACAGTACCATACTTTGTTGGGAAGTTGCAATCAGAATGCCATGCCATATTATCCAGTGTGGCTGCAATGCAATTCCTTTGTTCACTGGAACCAGTAACGTCTGGTGGTTCATTCCTGTACTAGGCAGAAAGAGGACATGGCTTAATCCTTGGATTCTCTACTCCAGACAACTAGAGGTTGCACCAAGGCAATCTGATAGATGATGAGGATCTGAAAGAGGTGAAGCATAGTAGGAGCATAAGGATGTTCATTATTGCCTCTTTGTGATTTTTTTGGAAATTATGTGATGTCATCTTCCACTGATTGTAAATGTTTTGATGGTCCTGAAGCCAGCAGCTCCTGTATTATCCCTGCTGCAAGTGCTTATTAAAAGTTAAGGCTACAAACTGATGGAAACCTTCATCACATCTGATGATCCTTCGGTCAACCATAGACAAAGTTTCATTTAGAGTTGGGAATTGAAGGTAGATCGAAGGTGGTAGGGCCAAGTAGTTCTGAATTGTCCTAGGAGGTTAATTCTATGGGGTGGTGATGGGGTTCAGTATGTGGTTCCTCCTCCACTTGTTACTCTGTCTCCTCTGTTAGGTCAATGTCTCTCGTCTCCTAATGACTGGCCATTGGTGCTGATCACTCAGATCTGCACTAATATATCCAGCACTCTGAGGTTGCTGGATTTGGGTCTCCATAGCAGCTAACAAGTTGCCTTAAAGAGCAAACAGATAGTCATATGCCAGAGGAAGCACAGTACAAATAACCTTGGTAAACCGCATCAATTTTTGAGTCAGATCCCGAGTATCTCCGAAGAAAGCTGCTCGTTGGTCTTGCATCTGTTTGTGCATTTGAATGAATTTCTTAATGGCTGACATGATGGGGTCCTCACCTACCTGGGATAGGGAAGGTGTTTGGTCTCTCACTGTCTTTTGTGAGCCGTGCCATGTATGTTTCTTCCTCAGCCAGGTTTGGAGTTGGGCAGAATGCATGCCCGACTCAAGCCAGTAAACCCACGAAGGAGTCAGTGTCTGAGCTGGTCGAGAGTGCAGGAGACAGCATTGCAGGTGCCTTCTCTGGGGGGTGTGTGTCTTCTTCCTCAGAGGTGAAGGAAGAGATGATGTGCTGAGGGTCTGCTCTCTTTATGACCATGCAGATCCATTGATGCCTGCAGGAGACAAGAGAGAATGAGTTACAATATAATAAGTTGAGATTTGGGCATGTTATAAATGTAATCACTATTATGGTAACAGGACAGCAGCGCAGTATTTAATGACAAATCTTCCTTGGTTGCCAGGATATCAAGGTCTTGGCATCACCACCTGAGAAGTTACAGTCCTATCCCAGCAGGGCAAAGATTCTGTTCTTGGAAGTGGTAAGGAGATGGATGTTGTGATCCCAAGACCTGCCTTGACTCTCCTCACCCAATTATGTTTCTCCTGAATAAGAGAAAGGGGGAATTGAGTCAGATGAAATTCAGTGGTTAGCTCTGCTGCCTCACAGTGCCAGGGACCCAGGTTCGATTCTGCTGTCAAGTGACTGTCTGTATGGAGTTTGCACATTCTCCCCCTGCATGGGTTTCCTTTGGGTACTCCGGTTTCCTCCAAAAGCCCAACGATGTGCAGTGTAGGTGGGTTGGCCATGGGAAATGCAGGGTTACAGGGTTATGGTGATTGGGCAGGTAGGGTTGGGATGCTCTTGGAGGGTTAGTGTGGACTCAATAGGCCGAATGGCCTGTTTCCACACTGTAAGGATTCTATGATTAATATATGTAGTTGGCACATCTATTAATCCTGGTGTAGATAGGGGGGAAATGGTGAGGTGTCCTGAGGGAGCAACATAAAGTACGTGCAGGTTTAATATTCAAGAGGTTAGGGTGGGTGAGAGTGAACGAGGGAAGATGCTGTATACAGTTGCAATGGTGATCGATCATGAGCCTGGCTTGGACTTGGGTGCAGTAACAAAATTACCATGAGTATGAGACTGAGAAGTAGCAGAGAGAAGATGGTGACATTTACGCTTGCAGAGCACAGAAAATTATTCAGCTTCTTCCTACATTGCTGGGTATTTCTCTAGATTGTGGATATAGCAATGGCCCAGGTGATAACTCCAGGCCAGGCTGGTCGTGTCTTGAGGAAAGAAGGCATGCTACTTTTTCACCCAGAACATCCATATTCGAGTCAGGCAATCAGGATGCCAGACTGCTTCTGTCAGCTGTCTTGGCAATTCTTCTGATAAAGTAACAATGAACAGCAGTCCCTGGCTTGCAGTAATTGACTTGGTTCAGAGCTGGGGCTTAAATATTGTGTCAAGTCTGGAAGATCCCAGCAGTCAAAAGTTCTTCAGCTGCAAGTAAACACACAAGTTAGCCTGTGAGCAGCTTAAAGGTGTGGTACATACATAATGAGACGAGGAGCATAACAATGTATGAGACAATTCTCTCAAACTCATGGAGAGAAATATCCATCAAAATACTTGAAATTACCACTGAGCCAATTTTTGGTAAAAGTCAGCTCTATTTCACTCTCTCCAGTGTTTCCCATTTCAAATATGTTTTATTATAGCACACAAGCATAAAGAATGTTTCAGACAGGCTAGGTGCCGCCTGAAGTGATTTATAGCTTTTATCACTTGCTTGGAGCTAATTTAGATCAGAAGTATATCCCTGATGACTTTTGTACATCGAGTTCAAACTAGTCCATTCCACAAATGCTTAGTTTTGGATCCATAGGATTGACATAACCATACCACAGGAGAAGAAGCACTCCAAGTATGTCACTTTACTGCAAAGAGCCTGCTTAATTTTATTCAGTCTTTGTTATGCTATGAACATCCCAGATAATTTAAGAATCTAGGATTTTCTCTCCAGAATATATTTTTCAATCAAGGACAATATGGAGGGTAGGCTTTGTTTCTGTTGTTTTGTTTTGTGAGAACATTTGCAAATTTTACAAATTTATTGGCAGAAATTAAACGGGTAAGTACGTGTCTATGCTACATTCTATCATATTATGTCATAACAATTCCTATAGAATCAAGTCTAATGTTAGTTGTAACTGTTTGAGAATATCTAATTAGATTTAGAAATACATAAGAACAGCATAGAAGAGAATATTTTATGTTTAAAGTAAAGCTTCAAAATAAAGAACAATTAAGGTAACTTCTCCTGGTAGGAGAAAATATCTTTAGAAACGTTATTGCGGGTTCCTAATATTTTTGAAATTTCAGTGAAAGAAGTTTTTTTTATACTGTGCAGATTCCTCCTGCAAATGTGGATGTTACCACTCTGTATATGTCTCTCCACTTTCATGTGAAGTGTATCATTTAACATATCCCCTAATTATTCAGTGATGATTCACTTATAAAGTTGTGAGCTTTTTTTCAGTCAACTTGTTTAAATGTTTCTACTCTTACAAGGATATTCCATCCATGTTTCTCTCATTCTTTCAAACTTATAATCCTTCATTTAAGAATTATCAGTAAACATGTTCCACACCCTTGTCTTTATGTGCGCTGCCTCACTTTGTTTAAAATGATATTCATGTGATTGGGATCATTGCCATAATAAGATTAATTAATTATTAATAAGTCATAATAAGATTACGATCTTATTAGTTAGATGGTCTCAGTATTCCCGTTGTAATTAACACCTTATTTTCATGTAAAGGAGCGATGTTGCTCTGTCTCTTTCCAAATCTTCTTTTCAATTACTAAATTGTTTTTTTTTCACTTTTTGTATTTGTTACGTTTTTGCTGTTTTTGTCAAGTAAGAATTGTTAACTTAGTTAATAACGTATGTGTTCGTTGTGGGTACACTCTGATTTCAAAGCGGGCCCTTTGTTTTACTGGCTACAATGTTGTCTTTAATAGCTAACTCCTACATATATTGTTATCTTTAAACGTTTTTAATATCCATCTGTGTTCTGCCTGATTATTAATTCTTACTTCTCAATCCATTCTGTATTTCTAACCCGATATCATTACAGCTTAGCTATCTTGAAAGTCATCTAATTATTAATAGACGGCAGAAGCAGTTGCAATGAAACCTGCACTTCTTTCCATATGCATTATCAGAGTCAATGGGGCACAACTTAATCCGAAAGTACTCTCATGTAATAAAATGGCCTGGCACTGGGTTTATTTGCAGCAATAGTGGGCAATGCCTGGTAACACAATGGTAATGTCATAGGAATAGTAATCCAGAGATCCCAGGATAAGACACTGCAGGAATGAGTTTAAACTCCACTGCAGCAACAGGTAGAATTTAAACTACGTTAATAAAAATGACAGTTAGTCTCAATAATAGTGTTGAGGACAAACACCAATCCGATTTACTAAATTCTTTGAGTGAGGAATTGTGATTTCAGACGTTTTTTTTTCCATTCGTTCATGGCATATGGGTATTGCTGGCTGGGCCAGCACTTACTGCTCATCCTTAGTTGCCCTTGAGGAGGTGGAACTGCTGCAGTCCATGTGCTGTCGGTGGACATACAAAGCTGCTAGGAAGAGAATTCCAGGATTTTGCCTTAGTGAATGTGATGGAATGGTTAAGTATTTCCAAGTCAGGATGGTGAGTGGCTTGAAGGGGAACTTGCAGATCTTCCCATGTATCTGATGTCCTTGTCCTTCAAGGCAGTCACAGGTTTGGGGAAGGTTCTGCCTAAGGATCTTTAGCCATTTTCTGCAATATATCTTGTTGATGGCACACACTGCTGCAAGTGAGCTTTGGTGTGGGAGTGATTGAATGTTTGTGGACGAGGTGCCACTCAAGTGGGCTGCTTTGCCCGGGATGGCTTCCAGTTTCTTGAGTGTTGCTGTAGCTGCACTTATCCAGGCAAGTGTTGCATTACACTTGCTACTTGTATCTTTTCTATGGTGGACCTGCTTTGGGTGTCAGCAGGTGTGTTATTTATATATTGAGTCTAGTTGAGCTTCTGGTCAATGGTAACCCCCGGGAAGTTGATCTTGCGGGATTCAGTTTTGGCAACACCAATAAATGTTAAAGGGCTGTGGTTAGGCTGTCTCTTACTGGTGATGATCATCACTTGGCATTTCTATGTTGCAAATGCTACTTGCCACTTTTCAGTACAAGTCTGAATATTGTCTTGCTCTTTTTGCCTTTAGTATCTCAGGAGTTATGAATATACTGAAGAAATCAGCAAAAATTACGACTTCTGACCTTGTGATGGAGGGAAGGTCATTGGTAAAGATGGTTCATCCTATGAGACTACCCTGATGAACTGGGGCTCTTGTGACACAGTGGTAGTGTCATTACCTCTGAGCCAGGAGACCATGTTCAAGTTTCACTGACTCCAGACGTGTGTAATAATATCATTGAACAGGTTGATCAGGAAATGTCAATTTCTGCAAAGAAGTCCTGGAACTGGGACGACTGACCTCAAACAAACACAAACATCTTCTATCCCACGTACGACTCTAATCGTCTGAGAGGATACTCCCACATTCCCACTGAGTCTGGATTTGTTTGGACTCCACGACCCATAGTTGGTCAAATCAGCATTGATGTCAGGGTCTATCACTCTCACTTTGCCAGACTCACTGCAATGTGGTTGATACTTAAATGACCTCTGCAAAAGTTTAACAGGTTGTACAGTTCAAAGGTAGTTATGAACGGACAACAAATGCTGGTCTTGCCATCAATGCCCAAGAAAGAATTTTTAAAAAAATACCTAGCCACAGCATTAGCATCCCAGTCTGCTTTCAGTTTTCCTGGGCAAACAGAGAGGACAGTTAGGACAGTATGCCAAACGTCTAGCTGAGTGGAGGAAGGAAGCTTACTTAAGTTTGAGAAAGCATAGATCAGACAAAGGTCTAGAGAGCTATAAGGTAGCCAAGAAGGAACTGAAGAATGGATTTAGGAGAGCTAAAAGGGTGTATGAAAAAGACTTGGCAGGTAGGATTACGGAAAACTCCAACGCATTCTATATTTATGCGAGGGACAAGAGGATAGCCAGAGTGAGGATAGGGCCAATCAAATATAGTGGAGGGAACTTGTGCACTGTGTTGGAGGAGGAAGGGAAGGTCCTTAATGAATATTTTTCTTCAGTACTCACCAGTGAGAGGGACCTTGACATTTGTGAGGACAGGCGATATGCTTGAACAAGTTGATGCTAGGAAGGAGGATGTACTGGAAATTTTGAAAAACATGGGATAGATAAGCCCCCTGGGCCAGATGGGATATACGCCAAGGTTCCTACGGGAATTGAGGGAAGCAGTTGCTGTGCCTTCGGCAATGATATTTGTGACCTCACTGTGCACTGCACAAGTACCAGATGATTGGAGGGTGGCAAATGTTATTCCCTTGTTCAAGAAAGGGAATAGGGATAATCCTGGGAATTACAGACCAGTCAGTTTTACTTCTGCGGTGGGCAAATTACTGAAGCGGATTGTGAGAGATAGTATTTATTATTATTTGGAAAAGCACTGTTTGATTTGAAATAGTCAGCATGGTTTTGAGAGGGGCAGGTCGTGCCTCACAAGCCTTATTGACTTCTTTGAACATGTAACAAAATATATTGAAGGTTGAGTGGTGAATGTTGTATATATGGATTTTAACAAGGCATTTGATAAGGTTCGCCATCGTAGGCTTATTCAGAAAGTAAAGAGGCATGGGATTCAGGGACATTTGGCTGCTTGGAAACAGAATTGGTTGTCCAGTAGAAGATAGAATGTGGTAGTAAATAGAAAGTATTCAGCCTGGAGCACGGTGATCAGTCATGTTCCGCAGAGATCTGTTCTGGGACCTCTGCTCTTTGCGATCTTCATAAATGGTTTGGATGAGGAAGTGGAAGGGGGTTTAGTAAATTTGCTGATGGTGCAAAGGTTGGTGGAGTTGTGGACAGCATGGAGGGCTGTTGTAGGTTGTAATGGGATATTGAAAGAATGCAGAGCTAGGCAAAGAAGTCGCAGATGGCACTTAACCCAGAAAAGTGTGAAACGATTCATTTTGGAAGGTTGAATTTGAATACAGGGTTAATGGCAAGATTCTTGGCAGTGTTGAGGAACAGAGGGGTCCTGGGGCCCATGTCCATAGATCCTTCAAAGTTCCTACCCAAGTTGGTAGGGTTGTTATGAATGCTTATGGTATGTTGGTTTTTGTTGGAAGGAGAATTGAGTTTAAGAGCTGTAAGGTTATGTTGCAGCTCTCTAAAACTCTGGTTAGACTACACATGGAACATTGTGTTCAGTTCTGGTCGCCTCATTATTGGAAGGATGTGGAAGCTTTGGAGAGGGTGCAGAGATTTACCAGGATGCTGCTTGGACTGGAGGGCAGGCCTTATGAGGAAAGGTTGAGGGAGAGACGGTTTTTTTTCATTGGAGTGAAGAAGGATGAGAGGTGAGTTGATAGAGGTATAGAAGATGGTGAGACGCATAGATGGAGTGGGTAGTCAGAGACTTTATCCCGGGGCGGAAATGACTACTACGAGGGGGCTTAATTTTAAGGTGATTGGAGGAAGGTATAGGGGAGATGTCAGAGGTAGTTTCTTTATACAGAAAGTGGTGGGCATGTGGAATGCACTGCCAGCAGTGATAGTGGAATCAGATACAATTGGTACATTTAAGCAACTCTTTGATAAGCACATGGAGGATAGTAAAATGAGGGGTAAGCAGCGTAGTTTGATCTCAGTAGGATAATAGGTTGGCACAACATTGTGGGCCAAATGGCCTGTACTGTGCGGTGCTGTTCTATCAATCTGAACAGATCCCAACAAACTATTAATGACTGAACAATATTTCTGTGGCTGCAATAAACCACTGGAATGGAAAGGAGGTTTGTGACAGTTTTACCCATGTCTCTGGCTATTACCTGACAATCTTGCGGTGGGATCTGTGGAAGTAAAAGGAGGTGATGTTTCCCAAAGATGGTCAGAACAAATCAACCTCTCAAATCAGGCAGCCTTGGATGCATTGAGTCAATAGCAGGAATCTTTTTCCCTCAAAATTATATATAATTTGCTAAAATCGATCAAAAGGTGAATGACTTAACACTTTCAGATATCGACGTGTACACTCCGGCTTTCTGAGCTTCTCCTGAAAAACATTACTCTCACCAAGACACCAGATGCACTATTCCTCTCCCTGGGTTTCTCCTCAGATATGGCCAGCCAACAGACCCTCACCTTAATATTTGTGCCTCCCCACACCCACTCCTCACAGCTACCCTCTCCAAGTAATGTTCTTCCATCACCCACACACACTCCATTTCTCATATTCATAACACTGTTTCCTGTTCCTATAGAGGAGAGATTGCAAAGCCAGAGAATGTCATGGGCAGCGAAAGACATCCTTCAATGATCGCCACTCTGACAGCCACTGACGAAATATTCTTCCGTTCTATAATAAGTGGGCTTTGGATGTCATTAACGACATGCAGCACTGGAGCTCACATAGAAGGAGACAGTTGGTTCTCTACTGGTATTCCCTCTATGATAGCCTCTCTTCCTTTGAGCTGGATCTCAGGTCCATACCCTATGTCCTATAGTATGAAAGGTGCCTGAGGACAAGGTAGCTGGTGTGACTGATGTTGTTGCTCCCATTGCTGTTGCTGCTCTTCTCATTCTTCTACCGAGGTCCAAGCTGGAGTTGCACGAGTCACTCCCATGCCACTCTCATTCAGTGAAGACTGATAGCAGGAAGGTACAGATCAATGCAAGTGATGTCCAAGACAGATAAACTGGCTTCTGCGAAGTTGCAAGAGCTACGAAAGAAAAGTCTCGAAAGAAACAGTAGCATCAGTCTGTCACCCAGACATGGCTGTAATTATTCAGTTTCTCTGTTTGAAATACTTCCAATCTGTTGGCATTCTCTGTTACTCACTCACTTTTTTGACGCTGGCAAATTCTACACAGATTTTTCAGTCCATATGCTAGCTGTTGAAGCCACAACGTTGGGCTAAATTCTCAGTGAATCACAAATTTAAAAGAAGAAATTTCTTACCTGCAAGTTCCATTCACCTGCAAACCCATCTGAATTAAATCCAGATTTGGGTGAGGTCTTGTCAGGTTGCTCGCTCAATGTCGCATTCCAGGACTTTAATTGCCCAATCACATCAGGACAACCCCACCTCTTGGCAATTAAAATTCTACCCTACCGTGATGATATGAATTCTTATTTGTCATAAATGGTTTCATTTGTAGAACAACAGAGAGAAAATCATAAAGATTATTTTCACTTGCATTTGATTTTACTGGGATTGCAAACTCTTCTTTAGTTCACACATCAGATTTGCAAGGGTTCAGCTACAGATAAGCAAAAGTACAGGAAAGAAATATAGAAGGTTGATCCATTGCATTTTTCAGATTCATATCTCTGTGGATTTTATTACAACCACATTCGCAAAAGTAGTCTGGAGGTGGTTTATTTTGTACATAAGAATTCCATGTCTTTGAGATGTTTACTTTCAGAATAATTCTCACACATATCTGTTGTGCATTTAATTTACTAGAGGTGCAAGCAGTTATATATTTAGTGACGCTTTTAAAACAATATTGATCAGTGTTCATTTGGTCGCTTCTTTAAATCGCAAAAATCTGTTTGTCACCTGACTAATACTTCCATCAAACTCTGTCAGGATAATACATACTTTTTCTTCTAGTGTGAAAACATTTTTAAAGCCAATGGCAGGCTTGTCCTCTAAGGATACATTTATATTCCTGGATCAAGAATGATTTAGGTTAAACAGAACATTTTACAGAAAGTCAGCCAACAAGTCAAGAAGAACTGTTGACACTTACCCAGAGGATCATGACTGCATGTCTTATCATTATAAGTTATTTGCCTCGCTGTTTTGAGTTCTGTCTGATTTTATTGAGCAATTGGATAAAGCCAACACAGACAGATAAACCACTCTATAATGGGAGTGAAAGGAAGCTACACTGGAAAAGGTTTCTCATGCTGTCTAATGACATAGCAGCATTGGCACTGATCAGTGATGTATATACATCCTCGACCATTTTACTTTCAGGCCTACTATTGGAGGTAGAATGATTAAGTGAGCCAAAACTTAATTAGGATTTTAGAAAGATTTGCGTTTTCTGATTTGGATGCAATATTGAGGAAACAGAAACTCTTCCTGGAACCTGGCTACCTGATTTCCAATAGCCTGCTTGCTTTCCCCGTTTTATTCCTAATTCTTTTATTGTTGCTCCAAAGAAATCATGCTGCTTAGCCAGTGTTGTTTTAAAGAAATCTACAACTGTTGTTTCTTGATGTATAACAGTTGTAACTCATTGGACAGAAATTACACTGGCCATTAGTTGAGAGATTTGAGGGAAGTGGGATGAGAAGAGAAAAGTGGCTTCTGGTCAGGATTTCAATGTGATCCACCCTTATCCAGCTTTTCCTGGTTAGGACTGAAAGTGAGCAGGGGGCCTGGTTTTGAACCAATTGAGTAAATAATTAACGGGTTGTTGAGATTATTAAGAAACCAACTATGAGGTCCTTCTGTTCTGAATCCTAGACTCTCCAGGCACAGAACATGTGTTCCCTGTTCTGTTTTGCCCCACTAGGAGCTGTCTAATCCACTCTTACTTACAGTACTTTCACAAGAATAGAACATGTATCCCCTGTTGTCAGCAACTCTCCAGGGTCACTGAGGTGAGTGCTCAGGCAGGATAAAAACTTCTTTAGTGAAACTGACAAGCTTTTTGAAGGCTTTGACCACTCACACTGAACAGCAACAGTCATGGCCACTGAGGAATTGCTGTTCAAAGCAATTTTTCTCTCAAGAATGCTTTCTTTTCTTCAATGGTGATTGCCAACTGCTTGGAAGGCACTTCACTTCTCTGGTACTCCCCTCATCCTCAGCTACCCAGCCTTCACTAAACGTGGGAGCAGATAATATAGCTTAAGCTCCTGTCTGAACTGAAGCTCAAAGCAAAGCTCACACCATGTCCAACTGTTCTAGCGGCGGCGGGACCAGCTACCTTCACCTCATATACATGTCCCTGCATAGGGCAGATGGGATACACATTGGGAGAAGGTAATATGTTCCAATGTTTAGCAGTTTCCAAGTACATAAGGGATTGCTGCTGGAGCTGCTTTTGTGTTGTTAGCATCCTTTCATCTGTGTAAGGCGATGGACATGCTGCAAGTGTTTGAGATGAGGTAGATTCATATGATGCACCTTTGATAATGGCCAAAGGGACTAATTAATAAGAAGCACGTCCTTTTACAAATGCCATACATGAAGCAAATATCAAGTGCCATTGTGGTTTGTTGATTTCACTGTTGATCTCTGTTACCAAGACAACGTAGCCACTGATTTTTATCTTGGAATATGGCAGTTCACAGCAGATGCCATATTTTTCCCTCTCTTCTAGTATTTCCCCAGTGCAAAATCAATGCTTATGGCTTCAAGTCTTGTTTGCAAGTTTGAAGCAAATCCTTGAGCATCCATTGGACACGAATGCTGGAGGTGAATTAGTTTTAAATAAATACAGTTGATTGAAAAATGTCCACTTTTTGAATTTCTATGCCGAAGAGGGGAAAACATTTTCAATAGTGAATAACTGCTTTCATTTCAATACTCAAGTAAGTAAAAGTTTTGCTGACTTCTGACTGCCTCCCCTTCTGTTGGCAGAAAGAAAAGAAAGGAAGGCACTTTTTCATTAGTAGAGAGGTCAATAACCAGGGGGCAGAGACTGAAGGTGAAAGACAGAAGGCTAAGAAGAGAATTGAGGAGAATCTAGAACTCACTGCATACAAGAGTAGTTGAGTTTGAAACTCTTATAATTTTTAAGCAGTACTTGGATATTCATTTGCATTGTCATGGTCTCAGAGCTATAAACTAGGAGCTGGAAAATGAAATTAGTGAAGCCAAATCTTTGTTGATCACCACAAGTACAATGGACCAAATGGCATCCTTCTGTGGAATAAATTTCTAAGAGCCTTTTCTTGATCTTGATCTAACAAAATGACTCCATTGAAGTAATTCAACAGGATGGACAGCTATATCTACAACGCTGTTCCTGCACTACCATAAACATTGCTTCCTGCAATTTAACAATGGTAACTCATGTAAGGTGCCAAACCAGTATCATAGAAGCTTTTGAGACCTTTAAAATAGAAAATTTATATACTTGCTTATTTATATCAGTTGTAATGAAAAAAAATTCAACTGGTCTCGCAACTGTTACAAACTATATATTTTTTTGCAGCATTTATATTCCAAAGGTTCAATTTCTAATGTTTAATATTAAGCATGTAAACTAAATTATTGCAATCCTACACATGATGACCAGCTTTATGACAGACAAAAGAATGAGAAGTATCAAGCCAAAATAAGTTCTTGGACACCCATTTCAGCTGTTTGATTCCTGAAATGGTATTATTGACTTTTGAAACAGTTGATTTCAAATCAAATGTACGTAAAGAAATGGCAAAACTGCTATCTTCTGATCCAAAGTTTCCCACTGAGAGAAGCATTCACTTGTACTTAGTCTTGTGAACTTACAGTAAAATGCAGAGTGTAAATTCCTATTGGTGATATTAAGGCTTAACGTATGGGTAATAAAGTTCATGCGAAGCTGTTTTACCTTAAGTATCAAGGATTTGTTCAGATCTCCTAAATAAAAAAAAATTGACAATAATCCAACTGTCCATATTGGTAAATGCCTTGGAATTAAGGAATAAAAAGAGAGATAAAGGAAATATACTCTACAGCTTTATAAGTTCCTTCCAATTACTCGATAAAATTAATTGATGAACATTACATCAAAATGTTAATATTTTCTGTACTTCATTACCAAATATACTTCTGATATTTCAGGAAACAACTGACCAAATGAACATGCATCCTGAACTGGATGTATATATGAGCTTATTAGAATTTGGTGCATTGGGTAGATTCCATAATAGAGGGCAGCGCAGTGGCTCAGTGGTTAGCACTGCTGCCTCACAACACCAGGGAACAGGGTTCAATTCCACCCTCAGGTGACTGTCTGTGTGGAGTTTGCACATTCTACGTGTGTGTGTGTGTGTGTGTGTGTGTGTGTGTGTGTGTGTGTGTGTGTGTGTGTGTGTGTGTGTGTGTGTGTGTGTGTGTGTGTGTGTGTGTGTGTGTGTGTGTGTGTGTCCTCTGGGTGCTCTAGTTTCCTGCCACAGCCCAAAGATGTGCAGGCTGGGTGGATTTGCCATGCTAAATTGCCTGTCATGTTCAGGAATGTGTGGATTAGGTGGGTTACAGGGGGATGGGTCTGGGTGGGATGCTCTGAGGGGCAATGTGGACTTGTTAGGCCAAAAGGCCTGCTTCCACATCATAGGAATTCTATGACATGAACAGCAGTCAAATTCATAACATACATTGTTGGCGTAGGTTGCTGATTTGCAGCAATAATTAGTAAAAATAAAAGGTTTACCATTTTTTAAAATATAACAACTTACATTAACAGAACATATTTCATACCTTCAGGATATTTTAAAGGACTTACAGTCAATTAAGTACTTCTAAAACATAATCACACTTGTAATTTAGTAAACATGGCAGCCAGTAAACAACTTTCCTACAAATGGCAATGGAAGGATCATCTATTTTAAATGTAAGTTGAGGGAGAAATGTTGGTCAGGGTTTCATAGAAAACTCTCCTTCCTGACCTTTGAATTGTAACTTTTTTCTGTGTGTTTTCAATGGAAGGGGGTAGCCAAAGACTCAATATAGTGTTTACAGTGAAAAATAGCACCTCCAACAGTACACCATCCTTCCTCAGTACTGCAGAGGAATGACAGCTTGGCTTATGTACTCATACTTCGAGAGTGGAACTTGAACTGTCAGCCTACTCACTCACTGGCAAGAATATTACCATAGTGCCATGGCAAGTACCATTGTGAAAAGGTGGAAGAAATTAATGAAGCAGGAAAACCAAGAACTGGATTCCACAAAATTTGCTTATTGTATTGTCTCATTAATCATGAAACATAACTAGAAGTCAATACTTGCAAAGGTAACATTTTGCAATATATTTTATTAGATCAATTTGGAGGTGCTACCATTCTTCACATATTTATTGGATTTTTCCAAAGCCTCAAGTGAGTTTTGAAATGTGGAATCTAACGTGTGCTAAAGTTCTATAAACACACCTTAAGACAAATCAGGAGGCATTTGAAATTGCAACAGCGGAAACAACTCCTAAAAGAATCGGCATCCAAAAATAAAATGGCACTATTTTGATCATTTGCTCAGAGCTGAAAAATTACAGATGTTGCCTCTTGATGGCAAGTTGGAGGGCAGCAGCAAGAGTGGTTGACCTAGGTGTTGTTACATGACAGATGTCATAGAGTGGTTTCAGGTGAGATGGAGTGTATGTGCATGAAGAATGGCGCACGACAGCCATGTGTGGCATACCATGACGGCAGATTTCTGGCAGGAGTGGTTACAAGCAGCAGCAACAGCAAGAAGAATATTTTTTTTTGAGAGAAAGTTCTGAACATGATTAATGGCCCGGAATTTGTTGAAAAATGATACACAGCATTATTATTATGAAACCTTATTATTACTTTGCATTACTGTGAGATAGCCTGTTAATTGCAAATCAAAACAAGGTCCATTCCAATTGGGCCATCAGCCTGGTGAAAATGGCATATTCTGAATCTCTTCATGTGCTTTATGAAGTTGCTGCATATCCATATTAATTGCTGATTAAACTTGTGATAGAAAATTAGGTTTCATAAGTAATAACATTAGTTGTTGATGACTGCCAATCAACTTCCCTGAACCAAAAAGTAAACACTTGTAAGTGTAGAGTTTTATTTTTTCAGGTAATGAATTGTTGTTGAATTTTAAATTTGAATATGTTTCTTATGTTTCCTTTCTGTTTTAATTCAATCTTTCTTTCCGTTTTTAATTGATCTTTCAGGACATGATTTGACATTGAATTCACTTTTTCTCAGTCCTTAAATCTCATTGTTCAGATGTGATACTTTGTTGGTTCTTTTGTTGAAATGGCCCCTGATGCCCTGTTGCCCTCGAATGCCAATATCTACTTGTACTTCCAGAAATATTTTTATCCTGAAAGATGCAGAGAAATGTTTAATTAACTGAGCACACCATGAAATGCCCAGCTTCCTCAAATTCCAGACCATTAATATGTTGCCCTTATTGGCAGGGACATTTTATGACCAATTGCTGAAATGCTTTTAAACTCTGGCATCTGTCCAACAATAACTTGCATTTATAATGCACTGCTAACATAGAAAAACATGCTAACCAGTATAGATTAAGGCAAGGGTCGCAAACTTGTTCTTGTTATATTTGATGCCTCCAAGATGAGACGTAACATGCATAAGAGATTCATAAAATAAGGCATCTTCAAAAACAAACTGACTACACTGTCTGACATTAGAATGGCATACTCAAGTAGAGAAAATTATCTTGAATTGTCCTCAGCCACATGTGTTGGCAAGGCAAATGTTTACAGTGGGACTGTCAAAAAATACCCAGCTATAATACTCCAACATCAAATTGTAAACACTTGCCATAAATTTACTTGCAGCACAAATAATGACTTACTTTTAGTGCAGCCAAATGTGCTGTTCACTTCCAAGTGGCTCATATTGTGGGCGCACACATCACATTTTAAACCAGTTACAAACTGCTTACAGAAACATGCTCCATTTGTTTGGTGGCAAGTGCTATTAACACTGCCTGCAGGGTTACAATTGCATAGTTGGCAGCTGTAAATACACAGAACAACAATATAGTAGTTTTCATTGTGGAACATAAAAAATAATAAATTGTCCTTGTAGCTCCAATGTAAAATTATTTGTGTTTGCTTATGTAATGGATATTTTGTCGATTCTTTAAAAGTATCAAATAAAAGTTCCCACTTTGTTCACTAAATTGCTTGAAATATATTGCTTTTGGAGATATTACCCTAATATTTGTTTTCTAGATTTCAAATATTTCAACAGTTGTATTGTACATGAGGACTGTAGGATGACACATGTAAGTTGTATCCTAAAACCTTTGCACAGCAAAGAAAAGAATGGCAAAATAATAAGGAGAGAAAGAGGCTAGTTTTAAATACCTAAACAATTTTCATTAAAAAATGACAATCCTAGGACAGAACAGTTCTTAAGTATCATCCAACTTTAAGGTAAAGCTCAAGTTATTTTGACCACATCTAATGTCAAATGAAAAAATGGGACATTGCTTTTCTAGTGAAATGTTCACAAACTGTGGCGTAAACATAACAGAGGAATGCTAACAAGACAGCTTGAAGTTCATGATGGATGTAGAAAATTAAAGGTTTGTAACCCATTTTGTGCCTCACAATAACTTTTGGATTAATCCAGACTCACTAGTCTCACTGACTACCGATGAGATGCTGAATGTAATTCAAAATGAACAGCTCAATGAGTTGTTGAGGCGAGCAGAATTAATTTGGCATTGTGCACAATAAGTCATCTTAGTTTCAGTTGAAAATATTCAAAATGCATTTTCAACTGTTTCAAAAATATAACAGAAATACAGATTTCTATTAAAATAGACTCCTAAGTATTACATTAAAACCAAAAGAACTGTGGAAGGTGTAAATCAGGAACTAAAATAGAAGCTGCTGAGAAAGCCCAGCTGGTCTGGCAGCATTTGTGAAGAAAAATCGGAGTTAATGTTTTGGTTCTGGTGACCTTTCCTCAGAACTAATGGTAGCTAGGAAAATGTCAGTTAATATCCAGAGGATAGGTGGGGGGAGAGAGTAAGAAGTAAATGATAGGTGGGGATAGGGCCCAAAGAGAGAGAAGAATAGTTGAACAGACAGTTGTTCCTAAGTATTACAGTTTTGAAGAAATGAATTTCAAAAGTCCTTTTGTGTCATTTGTTAACTTATTTGTTCTGCTGAATCATTTTGGAGGGTGTGAGCAGTTCTCACATACTGTTTTGATGTGACATTTAAAGTGTAAGTATGGAGTTCCCCATGGGATTTCTATTTTTCTGGGACAGATTTCACGAGTTCCCAGCAGCACATTGTCAAGTGGAGGGAGGGGGGAATGACACATTAAAATATCAATGACATCTGATGTAACCTCCTAGCCAACCCTCACTGCAATTTAACGGAGGCAGCAGAGACTTCAGAGGCACCACTGGTCTCTGGGCCATCTCACCACTGCTGGGAAAAGATGACACCAATTATTCAGCCTAGCAACTTTGTATTAGATAATGATGGGGTATCTCCTCATTAGTGGATCCCTCAAAATGAATTCCACCCCTTGCCCCACAACGCCATCCTCACTGAATTGTTTTATTAGAGGCAGATGAGAAACACTACTTAAAGGGACCAATGGGCAGAGGAATTCACTGAATTTTTGAATTTCGAAGTAATTGTGCTTAGATTGACTTTTTATTAACATTAGTAACATGAATGTCAACACAAATGAGTATTCTCATGGGTGTGATCATTGTTTCTTTGTTTTTGGTTGGAAGAGGAGCAGAAGGAGGAGTGTTGCTATGGAGGACTGTAAAAGCTGAGCCCAATATTCACACACAAGGATAAAAGCAAGATAGTGCAGATGCTAAACATCTGAAACAAGTGCAGACAATGCTGGAGAAGCTTAGCAGGCCTGACAGCATCTAGCAGAGGAGAAGTTTTGATTTAGCAGAAGGCCATGAGTGTTTGGAATTCTCTTCCCAATAAATGGTGGAAGCGGAGCCTTTGAATATTTTAAGGAGGCATTTAGCTTCTTGATAAGCAAGGAGGTGAAAGATTACTGAGGCTAGGAAAGATTGTAGATTAATCAGATCAGCGATTACCTTATTGAATGGAGGAGCAGGCTTGTGGGGCTGAATGACCATCTCCCAGTCATAATTCATACGTTTGTATGTCTGTAGGGTCACAGAAGATGCTCTCTCTTGCTATTCCTTGTATTTTGTTATGTTTCAGAAAGCTTGTTAATTTTAATTCTCCAGAGTATAAGTTTCAACTTACTTTATCATCAAAATGTATTAGAGCTTGTCCGTATTTTTCTTTTCGTAAATGATGCTATTTGATACTATAATGAAACCTGCAGTCAAATAATCATATATTATATATGCTAATTTTCTGTAACATTGCTAACTGATCACAAAATTATTGGTATAGTGGAACACCAGAAAAATGTGAATAATTTTTCTGTGGTTAATAGGTACCTTTGAAACCTTGTTTTTGTAATTATTTTTCAAGAAAAATGACCTGTAATATTAAGACAAAGAAATCTGATCACATTTACTTGGTAGTTGAAGAAAAACATCCAGAGCAATCAGTTTAAAAAGTTCATTTTTTATTCCAATGGGATTGATTGACTTTCCAAATGGATGTTATAAATAGTGTTCTGTCAAAACTTGAATATATTAGTTATTTGTAAATTTCTCCAACATTTCATCTCTGCAATCAGTTTTTAGCCATGCTGCTACTAAGCAGCAAGAGGTCTAACCAGGCAATGCATTTTAATTCACAGTATGACATTGAGTATTATATATACTGATCAGGAGAAGACAAAGAATGAAAGTACCAATTTGCGTTCCCACATTAAAAAAAAGCGATGCCCAGCGGTCTATTCAATAGTTTATTGGCTGAGGAAATGTACTGTGTACGATTATGCCCTGTTGGTTTGGGTGAAGTTAATTCCTGTATCAAAAAAATCCTGTTTCAACAAAACACACAGAAACATTATATGATTTCCATTAAATGTCAAGTATTTCTATCCAAATGGATAGGTGGTTCTTCAAATATACAAAACACAGACTAATATAGTTGTAGGGTTCTGAAAATTACTTTCATGTACAATTTGATAAACTATGTTGCATGCATGCAGGTCCAGTTACACAAGATTTTGAGCAGTCTAACCAGTGATCCTTAAAGAATCATTATCACTTCCGTGCCCTTCAACAGGTCTGGCCTGCTAGCTCTCTGGTTGCAGAAGCAAGGTGATTTTTGGCCTGCTAAAATCAGAAATCTGAAGGACCATATTTCTGCACATTTTGAGCTAAATTTGGTGATTAGCCTCATTTTTTACTTTCACTGCAATTCACAGAAGTGCTTTGAAAAAGATGACTCAGAATAAACAACAACTTGCCATCCACTTTCAGGGTTAAAAGCAAAACATTGCTCCTTGTACTGATTACAGTATATCCCTGCCACTGAAGTGTCCTGACAAACACGCTATCCTGTAATACCATTGCAAATCTGATGTCTTGATTCTATTAGATGTCATTCACAGGCAAACAACTAGTGAACTTAACTGAAGGACATACGAAACCTAAAAATGCATTACATAAATTCTTATTTTTGAATTTGGAAAATGATACACATTTACAAGAGGGCAGGAAGGTGTATGTATAAATCATTCACCTAATTGAATCTATCTAGTAAAATCAACTTTCATCTTTACTTACGTTCACACAATGGACTTCTTCATCAACATACTGCATCACAAGTAGTCAGGCTGAGAATCATATAAATAATGCCTTTCATGTGCGACTTGTGATCACTAGTGGGGATTCAAGATTCAGCCAGGCATTTCTGCATAGTTGGGTAGGAAAAATCAATTGATAGTGCACCTTAACCTTTTTTCACATATTCACCAATTACAGAACAACACTGAGTGAAGCCTGAGAACAAATACTTTGCCTGCTTATTCGGCTATTGAATAAAGCTCCCTACACAGGTTGCCCAACCAAATGAGATAAATAAATGCAAATAAGCAGGGAAAATTATCAAATCTTTTGTCGTGAATTGAGTGTTTCAGAAGTGCTTGCAAAACTTTCTTGAATAATAATAATCACATTTGTTTTTTTTTTAATCTGTCCAGCACTTCAACGATGAGATCAGACATTCAGCTATCTAGATAAACTATGGAGGAACAAAGCAACATATATAACACAGATGGCCATTCAGACAGTCAAGCCTGCTCTGCCATTAAAATACACTCGTAGCTGATAAAACACTTCAATGCCTTTACACCATTAATAATCAAAAATGATCAATTTCTACTTTAAATATATTGAGCTTCCACAACCCTGTGGACTAGAGAATTACAAAGGTTCACCACCCTCCAAGTAAAAACATGATTACTTATCTCGATCCTAAAGGACATCACCCTTATATTTAAATTGCATCTCCTGGCTTTTCTGGAAACTTCTCACCTGCATCTATCCTGTGCATCTCTTTCAATATTTTAAAAGTTTAAATAAAATCATCTCTCATTCTTTGAAACTGTGGAGAATATAGGCCTAGTTTGCCTAATCTCTTTCCATAGGACAGTGCTGCCATTTCAACATGTCTGGTGAATCCCTAGTTGCACTCTCTCTGAGGCAATAATAGTTTTCCTGAAATAAGGAGACCAAAACTGCAGGCAGTAATCCAATTTGTACTATCAATTCCCCTTTATCAATTAGTTAGTAACATGCTCATAAAAACACACTTGTTTGTCAAACGTGATGATCCATTCACAAATCCAGCCTGACTATGTCCAAGTAGATTTTTCATCCAAATGTTCATTTGTCACATCCTTTCTGAAAGCTTTTAGCATTTCCCTTCTACTGATTTAGGGGTGATAGTTCCGTAGTTCCATTTTTCCCCCTTATTCCTTTCTAAATAGTAGGTGATATTTGCAAGCTTCCAATCCTCACAAATCATTCCAGGGTCTACAGAATTTTGGAAGATGATCGTCCACACATCAATTATCTTTGTAGCAGCTTCTTTCATCCCTCTAGGATGGCGAAAGTCAGATCTCGGAGTCTAATCAACTTTCAGCCACAACAATTCCTCTGTTGCAATCTTCTTACTAATATTAATTTCCTTGATCTCCTCATTGTCTATATATTTCAGGATTGGGGCGGCACGTTGGCTCAGTGGTTAGCACTGCAGCCTCACAGTGCCAGGGACCCAGGTTCAATTCCCACCTCAGGCGACTTGTCTGTGTGGAGTTTGCACATTCTCCCCGTGTCTGCATGGGTTTCTTCCGAGTGCTCCGGTTTCCTCCCACAGTCCAAAGATGCGCATGCTAGGTGAATTGGCCATGCTAAATTGCCTGTAGTGTTCTGGAGTGCGTGGGCTATAGGGGGTTGGGTCTGGGTGGGATGCTTCAAGGGGTGCTGTGGACTTGTTGGACTGAAGGGCCTGTTTCCACACTGTAGGGAATCTAATCTAATCTAAAAAGAAAGCAACAACAACTTGGCATCTATAGGCTCACCATCACCTGAGGTAATATTCATTGGAAGATAGTTATTGCATTTGTTAATCATTCTTTCAGTTAAGTTAACAGATAATCATGTTTTCAAAATTTAAAAAAAAAGTTTCTTTGTTTTGTTGTGCTGATGTAACTTGGTTATGAATTTTCTTTTAAACTTTGCGACCATTTGGTAATTCTGTCTTTGCTTTTATTAATATACGGAATCAAGTTTCTATATATAGTTTTGTGGTGAGAGAAGAAAATAAAAAGGGGACTTGAGGAGCAACTTTTTTCAAGCAGTGAGTGCGTGTATGGAATGAACTGCCAGAGGAAGTGGTGGAGGTACAATTACAACATTTTAAAGGCATCTGGGTGGGAGCACAGTGGCTCAGTGGGTAGCACTGCTGCCTCACAGCACCAGGAAGCCGGGTGTATCCTTGGGTGGCCGTCTTGTGTGGAGCTTGTAAATTCTCCTTGTGTCTACGTGGGTTTCCTCCAAATGCTTCGGATTCCTCTCACATTCCAAGATTTGCAGGTTAAGTGGATTGGCCATACTAAATTGCCCACAGTGTACAGGAATGTGTAGATTAAATGGATTAGCCATTGGATAAGCAGGGTTACAAGTACAAGTGGGGTGTTGGTCTGGATTGGTGGCTCTGTGAACGGTCAGTGCGGGTCAAATGGCCTGCTTCCACACTGTAGGATCTATGAATGGGAATGGTTTAGGCAGGTATCGACCAAATGCAGGCAAATAGGACAAGATTAATTTAGGATATCTGACTGGCATGGATGAATTGGACAGAAGGGTCTGTTTCTGTGCTATACAATTCTATGACTCTAACTGGTTTATTCCAGAAAGCCTTTAAATAAAGTATTTGAGTAAGTGAGAATCAGAGTTAGAGATCAGAAAGTAGCCAGAGTAATCTCATGGGAAAACAATAAAAAAATTATATTGACTGAATAAGCCGTAAAATAAAACACAAAATTTTATTCAGTGTCAAGTTGTCATTTATTTCATCAGCAGGAAAGGAACTAAATTAAATCCCAAGTAATTTAACAGTGATAAATACAAACCAATTATTCCTTGGGAATTAGATATTGTCCAGATGAAATTTTAAGGAATAGACTATTAACTATATATTCTGTCAGATCAATGAAATGATCATTTAGTGAAGAACTACCATATTAGTCATTATTGCTGCAATTTATACTGGTGATCTATTATTTAACTCTTATCTATATAAATTACATTTTAAATTCAATCATATACAGTAGAAAATTGTTTTACATTTTACCATGATATCAGACTGCAAATAGTACAAAGTTGATTCCTGCTCCTGGACAATTGCTCATGATTAAATACACTTTTTTCAGGAAACTACTGAAGTTAGAACAGAATACGATTAATCTGGATATCACCAGTTTATGCAAATCAGTAATGAAACCAGGAGCATTTGAAATATGAATTTCCTATTGTGGTATTGATTCTGTGGTGTCATGGTTATATTACTGGACTAATAAACAAGAAAGGTGAACTAATTAGCTTGAGAGTGTGGCAAGATCTTAATGCCATCAAAACTAACCCATTGATACGGAGTTAAGATCTTACAACGAGAGTTTGGGATTTAAAATGTAAAGAAAAATCTAGAAAAAAAATACGGTAATAGTAAATATGACTGTGAAGCTAACTAAGATTATATTAAAAATCCAATTGGTTTATAATGTTCTAGAGGGTGGGAAACCTGTGTTTACCCAGTCTGATCGAAAATACGACCCTGACTTTTCTCCAATATTTCCTTTTAAACTGGTCTCTGAGCAGGTCAAGCAAGCTACTAATTGTATAAAAATATGATGTAGCCATTCAAAAATCTCCTGTGTGATGGTCAATAAATGAAAGCCTTATCATCAACACTAACACCCTAAAAATGTAAGTCAACTTGTTTATTTTGCCAAACTTGCAAAATATATTAATCTTGATAATTTACAAAACTCAAAATTAACAGTAGCTGTGCACCTAAACAGGTATATTAGTTGCAGTCAGGTTACAATATGAGTTGAGTGATTCAATAATTTATGGAACTGTATACAATCTCACTTTGTTCAAGATTAATCTTAAAATTTAAAATCAATAAAAGGCATATGAATAAAGTCAGGAAAGGAACGAAACGATGTGGTAAGTTTTGACTGCTGCTGCCTGCGTCATAATCTGGAATGTTGTTCACACCAACTTTTCCATTACAATGTGCATTGGCCCATGCTAACTGACACAAGTAT
The DNA here is from genome assembly GCF_030684315.1 of Stegostoma tigrinum. Classification (NCBI taxonomy): domain Eukaryota; kingdom Metazoa; phylum Chordata; class Chondrichthyes; order Orectolobiformes; family Stegostomatidae; genus Stegostoma; species Stegostoma tigrinum. The sequence goes on from NC_081362.1 coordinate 58,581,944, forward strand.
GTAACTGCAAACAATATTTAAAAGGATATGCGCTGAAAACCTGATTGGTACGGATGAATTGGGCCGAAGTGCCTGTTTCCATGTTGTACAACTCCATGACTCTGACTGGTTTATCCCAGAAAGCCTTTAAATAAAGTATTTAAGTGAGAGTCAGAGTTAGAGATCAGAAAATAGCCAGAGTAATATCATGGGAAAACAATTTAAAAATTATATTGACTAAATAAACCATAAAAAAACACAAAATTTTATTCAGAGTCAAGTTGTCATTTATTTCATCAGCAGGAAAGGAACTAAATTAAATCCCAAGTAATTTAACAGTGATAAATACAAACCAATTATTCCTTGGGAATTAGAAATTGTCAAATGAAATTTTAAGGAATAGAGTATTAACTACATATTCTGTCACATGGATGAAATTTTAAAGATAACGTTGCTTCCCTACTCAGAGTATTTTGTTTGGAATGTGAAACTTTTTAAGACAGTTATCTATGAAACTGCCTCCTTTCAGTTGAGATAAAATTGCAGAGAACCATCTACCTACATGCAAGTTTTGTCTGCATCTATGTCCATGTGTTCTGGTTGCCACAGGTAGAGGTCCAGTTTGGACTTAATTGAAAACAAAATAGCAGAATTAACACCTGGGTACAAAAGGAAAAGGCAGCTGATCTTACAGCTTGCAGGCGCACTGAATTTCAAAAGCATTCACACCAAGATGGTATGAGAAGATGCATAACAAATATGTAATATCAGGCAGAGAGAAAAAAAAATCACTTTTGCCCTAACCACCAGGTGGAGTGCAGGTGAGGCCACACCACTTTTGAGGACTGTGAGGAGTTAAAAACCATACAGTCACCAGAAGGTATCTTGCATTGAGAAGACCATTTAATTATGCTCAACGTGCAACAGGTTTGTTTGAAAGGACACTCAAAGCTTTATCCTAAGAAGTAGAAAGGAGTCACAGAATCACAGAATTGTTACATTCAGCCCATCATGCCTGCACCGGCTCTTCAAATGAGCATTAAGACCGAATAGCAATGTCCTGCTTTTTCCCTTATCCTTGCGCTTTATTTCTATCCAAAGAATATTCTACTGCCCTCTTGAATGACTCAATCAAAACTGCCTTCACCACACTTCCACACAGTGCATTCCATCCCTCACTACTTGCTGCGTGAAAGGGTTATTTTTTAAACTCACATCACCCTTTCTTATTTTACATGTCACTTTAAATCTATGCCTTCTTGGTCCTTTTATGAACACATGCAGCTTCAACCTTTCCTACTCTGTCCAGATTACTAATAATTTTGATAGACAAAGCTCAAAAGAGGTTTGAACTTTCATCACAAGACTATATCATTGCAGTGAGTTAGGTGTAATATGAACTTTTTCTTAACTGTATGAAGAAGTTTATTGGGGAAAAAATGTTTTATGCAGTTTAGTGCATTAGTTACTGACTAAGTAATGTTTAGCCTGTTTGTTGCAATAAAAATAGTTAAAAATGAAATCTTGTCTTGTGAGTCTTTATATAGGTCACTGTGAAATCCATACCTATTTTTAAAAGTTATCTGTTTCCATGGAGGTTGTAACAATTAAGTGTTGATAACTCACTGTTGAAGGACCATGTAAGTCCAGCTTGAAGCAAGATCTTAATTCCTGTGGTGATGGGAAGGTGGCAGGTATTTCCCTGATGCTAACCCACCCAATTATCCTCACCTCCCATCACCATCCTCTCTGCCTTGTACAAGTGAAACAAAACCCACGGTTTTCAACTTGAAGGCACTCAACTCCTTTCTTCAAAACCCCATTCAACTCAGTTTCTATGCCACCCTAGCCCTAAATAAACTTGCAAGTGCCATTTAACAGTTAAAACAAAGTCTGTGAAGCAGATGGAATCCCTGCAGAAATTCTGAAATGCAGTGGAGCTGCATTCCTAGTTGGGCAGGACAAGGTCATATCCCTGATTTGGAAAGAAGTGTGTATGTGGAGTTAAGGGAAGTTGTGATTGTCTCTGTGTTCAACAGGGGACACAAGCTCGCCTGCAATAACTACAGAGGAGTCTCCCTTTTGCCTGCTATAGGGAAAATCATTCTAAGAATCCTCCTAAATTACTTCCTTCCCATGGCTACAGAACATCAAAGTTCTTGCACAGCAACAAGCATGATCCTTCCTGTGTGAAAAATCCAAGAAAATGTGAAAAAAACACCAATAACCACACACGTCTTTTCTTGACCTGGAGTTGTACTGGACTTTGGTCAGGCCGCAGCTGGAGTTCTGTGTGCAGTTTGCTCACTGTATTACCAGAAGGCTACGATTGCACAGGAGAGAATGCAGAAAGGATTCACAAGGTTGTTGCCTGGATGGAGCTTTTCTAGCTATGAAGAGAGGCTGGGTAAGCTCAGGTTGTTTTCTTTAGGTCAGAGAATGCTGAGGGGACACTTGGGCGAGGTGTATCAGATTATGAGGAGCATAGACAGGGTGGATAGAAAGAAGCTGCTCCTTTAGTTGTAGGGTCAATAATGAGGAGGTGTCATTTTAAAGTGAAAAGCAGGAGAATTAGATGGTGATTTGACAAAAACAACTTTCACTTGAAAGGTGGTGGGAATCTGGAATGCACTTCTTGAAAGGGTAGTTGGGCTGGGAAATCTCACATTCTTTAAAAAGCACTTGGATGAGCACATGAAATGTCATAACACTCAAGCCTACAGGCCAAGTGCTGGAAAGTGAGACTATTGTAGATTTAGAGGAACAAAAACATAAGTTGCTGGAAAAGCTCAGCAGGATGGTCGGCATCTGTGAAGAAAAATCAGAGTTAATGTTTCTGGACCAGTAACCCTTCCGCAGTTCTTTCAGGTTTTATGTAAATTTAAAGTAGTTTTAACAGGACAGGCTCAATGGGCTGATGGTTTCTTCTGTACTGTATGATTTTATGACTTCACAAAGGTCATTGACCCTGTTGACCATAAACCATAACGCAATGATGGGAGCAAACATCAGGCAGTCCAGAGGATCAGTTGTACTGATTGTATGGGGAACTGAGACCACTGTGTCCGAATGTAGGACATGGCCATTGAGCTTAGTCAGGGCCAGGGCCCTGCTTGGGTCTAGCACCAGGGGCTTGGGCCAGGAATAGCACCAGGGCCCATGACTTCTACCCATAGATGTGACCATGAAGACTTACAGAGTAACCTCCTCAAAGTCAACAACCATAAGAAGTTTAGCAATATCTTCCAACTACTCCATGATGATATGCGAGTTGTGATCCCCATCAACAATATCACAAGAAAAGTGATTAGTGAAGACAGAAGACAAACATGGGTGTGTACATTGCCTTGCTGCAATTTTGCACCTGACCTCTCGAGAATGTCTGACAGCAGTGAAGATGATTTCACAAAACAGAAGGGAAAGCTATTCAACTCACATCATATGAACTAAAACAAGACTCAATTTAGATTTTGAATTCCAATGTGCAGATGATGCTTACACATACACTCACTCAGAAAATAAGCTCAGGTCACTGTCAACTCCTGGCCAGAGCAGATGGGAAATTTGACTTTTTACCAAATTTCCAAAAAAAGCCGAAGGTCACATTCCAACGGACTTTCACAGCATATTGATTAAAATCAATGTTAAGATCCTAATAATGTAGCTACTGAGATTAGTTGGTAGGGTAAACAACAGCTTATTACTTGAACAAGGAACCGAGAAAGGCAGTCTTGTTCAGAAAGCCCAGCACCAAGTAAGAAAAATGAAACCCTGCTGTAAACAGAAAGAGAGCCTCCTCAGACAGAGGATAAAGAGGTTATTTCCCTTTTACTGCAAGAATATACTTCTTCTTCTCAGAAGTTCAGTTACAATTTCTTACGGAAAGCCCCAGAAAACCCACACACCATCTCCCCAACAGATGCCAAAGTCTACCAATTAGGCATTGGACTCATCAGCCTTCTCAAAAGTCAAGAAACCAGATCAAGAAATAAGTCAAGATAACAAAGTGTGGAGCTGGATAAACACAACAGGCCAAGCAGCATCTCAGGAGCACAAAAGCTGACGTTTCGGGCCTAGACCCTTCATCAGAGAGCGATATTCTCTGATGAAGGGTCTAGGCCTGAAACGTCAGCTTTTGTGCTCCTGAGATGCTGCTTGGCCTGCTGTGTTCATCCAGCTCCACACTTTGTTATTTTGGATTCTACAGCATCTGCAGTTCCCATTATCAAGAAATAAGTCATCTTTGAGCCAAGAAAGTGCTACTTAAAACACACAAAAAAAAAGTAGATACCATTCCATACACAACTGCACCCAACTGACAGGGTCTATGAATGCAAATTTCATGTTCATGGGAATATTGAATCAGATGGGACAGAAACAAACTATTGTGCTCATAGTGCCTGTTCCAGCCCCCTACTGGGACTGTCTGCTTAAATGCTATCCCCCTTAGCCATATCCTTTCTACTAGTTACTTACTCATTTTGGCTATTACATTTAATACTTTAAAACAGTTATAATGTGCTACTGTAAATGAAGAGTGGAATGTTTGTTTTGCTCACCAATATGCAAGTCAGGCAGAATGCTCCAGAATTGTGCATAAACTGTATGTTTCTGAATGTGCACATATTTCTGCATTAAATTGACATGTCACCAGGCTATGTTTGGTTGGATGTTTATTCAAGAAAATTTATGGATTTAAATTACATTGCATATTTTAGTAGAAATCAAAACTAGCAACCATAAAACATACTCAGCATTTTCTCGCAAGTTACACATATAATCAATTAACCATATAATCAATAGTTTAGTTGGACGAACAAATATTGAAGGAAAAGCCATGGCCAAATATTAAGACACTGTGACCAGAACCATCATTACTCAATATTTGGTGGAGTTATTCCTTTAACTGCCTCCAATCACATTCTTCCCCAACCCCAGGCAGCACCTCCAAACCCCCTTCTCAAGATTCATGAACAAGACTGCCCCCACGTTTCCATGCTTCAGCCTGTTTCTGCACACTAATGTTACTACTTCTTAACTCAACTCTATTTCTTGCTCCCTTGTACAGGCTCTTCCTCCTTTCCTCCATAACATTTCTGATACCATCCTCACTTTGACAATTCTCAGACTGTAATCACTTCCTCTTTATTATGAATCTCCAAAGCTGCTAAAGCTCCTCCACAATCAGGTTGGTCTCAATGCTCTCTCTGTTTCTTCCTCAAATGGAGGTGCAACCAAACTCCATTCACCACCACCCTCCTCTGCCTTACTGAGTTTGTTCTTACTCTGACCAACATCTCCTCCTTTAACTTCATTCATCGCCTCCCAATAAAAATGTCACTACGGGTACCTGCATGAATTGCACAGATATCTGCTTTCTTTTTATGCGTATGAGGAACATTCATTATTTCAGCCCTCTATTGAGTCTCCTCCCTCATACCCCTTCTTTGTACATTGATGACTTTATCAGTTCTGCCCCTTGTTCCAAATGTGAAGTGGACTTCTATTGGCTTTGATTTCAAAGTACATCTTTCCTCCAACATCAGCTTGTCCATCTCAGATTCGTCTTTGCCTCAACTTCCTGTCTCCATTTCTGGAGCAAGGTGACCTACAAATGTTCAGTAATATGGCATGGACTATGCCTCCCTACACCATCCTTCTTGTAATGGCTCCATTTCAATCTCCTAGTTCCTCCATATCTGTTTCAATCTCCTGCACCAGCTATTCTAAGATCTCTTCTTTCCCGCAACTGATGATTCCTGCACAACATGGTACTATCCTCCAACATGTCAAATCTGTTTCACACACCTTCATTTTTGACACTTTTCTTTCTTCGCAAACCATAATAAGGGTCACTTTGTCCTCAATGTCCACCTCACAGCCTCTTTATTCAAAGGAGCATCTACTACCATTGCTACTAACTCCAGCATGATACCATCTTCATCTGCCATCTTGTTTCAGCATTCCCTCCATGATACCCTGCTTTACTCCTCAGTCACCCATAAGACTCCATCTCTTCCCAACAGCAACTTTCCACACAAGAGTGAAAGATCAACACCTATCACTTCACCTCCCTCCTTCTCAGCATCTTAGATTCAAAACACACTTCCAAGTGAAACAAGAATGCCATTTTCATTCTGACCCTTGCTCTCATGCTGACCTTTCTGTTATGGTGTTCCCTTGAAGGTCAACCCAAGTTCAAGGAACAGCATCTTAACTTTTGACTCAGCACTCTACACCTTCTGAACTCAACGTTTAGATCAACAACTAGATCATAACCTCTGGCTCCATTTTGTCCTTTTACTTTTCTATCTTTTTGTTTTTTGGGTTGGCCTTGTCTTATCTTTTTATCCCTTTATCTTGTATTCAGGTTTTTTTAAGAATATTGCAACACACGCCTCACTTAAACACCTTTGTTTCTTTACTAACCTTTGTTTAGCTGTTGCATTATGATATCTTTTGTTATTTAATGTCCCTTGGTCTCCAATTTATCTCAGATTTTATTCTTTGTTTCTCCTGCCTCTCCTACTTTTTCTATTCTAAAGAACTCTTACATTTCTATCTTCCTTCAACTCTGCTACAAATATCGTCAATCTGAAATATTAACTCTTTTTCTCTCCAAAGATGCTGTCTGGCCCGTAAAATCTTTTCAGCATTTTGTATTCCAATCTCATATATGTATATATATATCATCTTATACAACTTATCAGGAAAGGATATCCTTCATTGGATATCCTACAAAGGATATCCAACATTGAAAGAAGAACTGGAAGCAAATCTTTTTTTTAAAATCAGTAATCCAAGAACACTGGAGATAATTGCTGAATCTACTGTCTGGAAAATGTATACAGAAAACATTGCCTCAAGTACCAGAATTTCCCACTCATCCACTACATTAGATCTTGTATTCAGTGTATCTTTCACTTTATCAGCAAACTGATTGATCGACCATGCGGTATTTACACTTCCCAGGTCTACAGTGTCTTCCATGGCAATTGAATTGGTAAAAACACTGATTGCTGCTTTGGTCACAGACCATTCCTTCCACTGCCCCTGCAGGATCACAGTTACACCAATGACAGATTTCATGGTTGGATAAGCTGAGGTTGAAGGCATGAGGAAGACACTAGTCAAATTGTAGGTCTGTAACATTGGTCTTGCACAGGCATTGGCTTGTGGGTTTGTCACAATCCATTGAACTATTTATTGTACCTGCTGTGTCACAATTGCAATGTAAACACATCCTGGAGTTACTTGAACATAGCTTGTAATAGCCATCTTGGCACATGTCAAACCACTGTCCTCCAACATTAGGTTTACAAGCAAACTGACCTGTTTTAGAGACACTTATGGTTCTAGGGACCAGTCCTACTGAGTCACACTCCCAAAACTTGTGGCCACCTGAATCAAGTCCATAGAAATTACCCATGCAAGTGTCACATTGAAATCCTCTGATTGCAGTTACACTGTCCACTCTATGGGTTTCAGATTTGGTTCTTGGACCCATTAATGTTGCAGTTACATGGTTTACATCCATCTAAATTTGAATTGCTCAGTAGTTTGAAGCCAAAGCTGCACTGTTGACATTTTATTCCTGAAAGAAGTTTAAAATGCAAAATGATAAATGAGAAAAATAAAAATTAGAAATCAATATTGCCCATGCTCGCTCATTTGCGAACTTTGGTTCTACCCATTATTAAGGTTCAAATATTAATTGCATATATTCTCAAAAATGTTTTAAATGTACTGAGTATTATTTCAGGAACCTTTTAAAAATAATTTTGGGAACTAAACAACAGAAATCAAACAACAGTAAAAAATACAAAAGTTTCTATTTTAGTGTAGTTTCCTATGTATCTGATTAATTTGTCATCAGTTACTATAGACATCCAACAGGTTAAATTTATTTCCATTGTCTCAAAAATGCAAATATCAGTTACACTTGAAAACATGGTATGTGAAATAATATATTACACTAGAATAAAAAATGCAGTTAGAAGTTCAGCAGAAAGCAACTGCTTGTAGTATGATTGATGACTTACCTAAGGCATAACATTTAATTTCAGTAAGAAAAATAAAAGTACCAGCAACACTACAAATTTTAAAGTAACTGTATTGCGAAAAGAGTTATGACTCATTCCAAACTATTAAAATCAGTCTAGAGGGATTCACCTCATCATTTCTAAAAATATACATAGCACTTATTTGAATTTGTCATGCATGTTCATGACAGCTAATCTGTCTCCAGTGTTACTGAGCAAAGCCTACAGGGCATGCGTTCAGTTTCTTACAGGGTTAACAAGAAAGTAGGGAGAGGTTTCCAGATCCATTAGGCATTTAAGGCACAATCTCTACCTGTCACTTTTTATTCTAGATAAGTGACCTACTTTACAAATTTCTTTGTATTGAATAATTCATTTACAACACAATTGTACAACCATATTAACTGTAGTAAAAATCAACCTCTTGTGCACCACTCTTGTACCACATACTTCAAAATGTAATGGTGTTATGAAGTTCTTTTTGTGAATAACAAGGAAACAACAATGATGTTAATGGATCTAAGGTTCTAAACAGCAACAGATTACCGAGAATATAATTCATCAATTACTAGCATTATCAAATTCTATTTCTGGAGCTCAGCTTGATAACAAAGGTAGAAATAATAATAGCAATAAAGATTTTCCAGTGTAGCAGAAAAGGTTATCAAATATCCTTCCACATCAAAACTGATCACATTTCATAAGTCTTTTTCACGTCTCCGTGTTGTTGCTTAATGTTGTTCATCACAATCCACATTAGCTTTAATCAGGGGCTATTTTAGAAAATGCATTTACAGCTGACTGCTATGCAAATGAAATGGTAAATTTTTTTGATCCATATGTATGGACTGGGACACGCTCTGCTACAATGCAAAGCGCACTTTATCAGGAATGCTCCCTGCATAATATTCCCATATATCAAAATTTCAAAGTGCATTATACACACAATGTATTTTGAGTACTTGATAAATTTTGCTCCATGTAGCCATTGCTACCTTCCAGTAAGTTGCAGGTAACAAATTGCTTTAATCAAATCTAATTTCTGGAAATACCAGTGGGAACCACAGAACATAAAAGCAAGTATCACAAAAACATCATAAATAACAGAGAATATGGTAGTTTGTTAAAATCAACTTAGCAGTGAATTGCAAAATTAAAATTATCTGACCCTTGATAACTAACCACATACATATGATCTTTGAAGTAAAGATAAGTCTCTTGCATTTCATAAGAATTGTTCAAAGGCATATAGTAAAAGAATGAAACGGTTTATCAATAAAGTACCTCACCGCATGCAAATCATTTGAAGTAATACTTTAAACTGGACTTTAAAAGCAACGATTAAGTTGATTTATGTGCTCAGAATACATCAGACAATTACAACCTTGCAGGTGTCTGAGATGTTTAGCAAATATTTGTTTAATATCTTCATAAGAATGGTTACTGACTGACAGAGTTTGGGTCAAATTCATAACCAGGAGGATATGATGCACAAAATCTTATATTTCACCTACTGATAACATTTGCTTTGCACTTGCATTGACCTGAATTTTGGTGACAGGTAATCTCTCCATTCACCGTCCCAGAGGTATTACAGTTACAAGGACTGCAGCCATCAGAGTCTGAGAAGTGCAGATTATAGAATCCATCCTGGCACTGATTACTCTGTCTGCCAGACATGCATCTCTTGCATTTACACTGGCCTCCAATCTAAAGAGATTAAAAATATGCTGGGATGGGTGGAAGCAGATGATACATACAATGATTTGTTTTGCTAGATTTTTAAAAAAAAAGTTAGCCAGAAAGTAGAATAGAGACCAAGAGAAGTGAATGGTAGGAAAAGCAAAACCAAATAACCGTGCACGAGAAACAGCAAGAATTTCAGTAAATGAAAATAGAAACAAAGAATATTAAACTATGAAATTGAAGACATAAATAAGGAAAGTATGTACTCACAAATGGTAAATCCAAATATGGAATGAAATGTATGGACGACTTTTCACAAATATTTCATCCACAAGATTATAAGAAATTTGTCTATAAAGTTTTCGTTCTTTCCCTACATTAACTAAATCTTAAGGTTTACTATTGACTGAAGGAGAGGGTTCAAGACAAAGACATTCCCTGTGGTCTAAAATACCCTGTAGGTTTTGATACCCTTAGTGCAAGACTTTGTTACTGTACTACAAAGTAACCAGTAAAGTATTTGTAAACTCAATAAAGTAGACCATGACTTTGTATGATAGTGTAAAGTGAGTAATATCTGGCTGACAGCCCAAATTATGTCTGTTTTGACTTTTATTTCTATTGAGAGAAGTTCCAAATGTAACACTTATTTACGATAAAGCATCATATCTTGATACAATGAAGAAATTACAGATATTTTCCAATAAACCTTATCCAACACTTCTGGAGCATATGGGACTTGAACCTGGCCTGTGACTGAGAAGTAGAGACATTGCCACTGCACTTCAACAGCTCTACTTGAACAAATGGTATTCTAAACACACAATATACCATTCTAATTATGCCTTTCATTTACACCAACAATAAAATCTTGGTTAAATTCCTTGGCAACAAATCAGAGGCCTGCTTTTTGAGATTGTGCACTTTAGACAGACAAAATTAATAAATCAGCATTTGTTTTATTAAAAACAAACACAATGAATGTTGAAGAAACTCAGCAGGCCTGTAACATATGTGGAGAGAAGCACAGGGTTAATGCTTCAAGTCTTATCTGACTCTTCAGAACTGAAAAGGGTTGGAAAATATTTTGATCAATATACAATTCACAGAGAAACATAGAAAATCAGAACAGGAGTAGGTTATTTGGCATTTTGAGGCTGCTCCTCCCATGGTAGGGGGAAGAGGTGAAGGGAGCAGGTAGTGTAGAAGTCCACTGCGAAAGACAAAAGGATTGTTAATGATGGTGAAAGAGAAAGCAAGATTTAATGGGAGTAAATTGAGTTGTGCAAGTGAGAGAATAGGTCCTCGCTATTGAGAAAAATGTAAACAAGTCATAAACTGTGGTGGTGCAGAAGGGGCAGAAGGAACGAATGAAAAATAGAGAACAGGCATCTTGCACTCGGGTTCTGAAGTTATGGAGTATAGTATTGTGACCTAGCAGTGATAAAGTACCGGAGTGGAAAAATGGTATATTGTTCCTTAAGCTTATGATGAGCTTCATTGGAAGCCAGCGCATGTTAGTATCTGAGCCAGGTGCCTTACTGAAATTTTCTGCACTGATTTTATCACCTTGTATGGCAGGAGGTATATGAATACATTCAGTCAGAGTTAACCTTTAATGATGCCAAAGACCAGTCATTTGGTATGGTTATAGTTTCAATTAATCCAAACATTTCAACAATTAGCTTATTAATTTGATTTGTAAGTTGTATTAACAAATCCGTGCTCTTACGAAAAAAGAAGTATCAATATAATATTGGATCCTGGATTCTATGAGATCCATGGGTGATAATTGATCTGGGCTACATCTGTAAATGAATAAAAGTAGTTCCTTAGCATCAGAATCTGTAATGGGGAGGGGTCTTACAGAGGAATTAAATCATGTGTGTTTACACTGTTGACCATGACATTCTGTCCCATGACCAAAACTAACAGGAATTCATGTGGCACTATAGGTCAAGCCTATAGATTAGATAATCAGTATCTATTACTACAGGAAGTTTAGAGACATTGCATACTAATAGATAATTCCACCCCAAAACCGACTCTAACATTTAATTAGATCATGGTCGATCTGTGTTCCAATTCTAACAACTTTCCTTCTTCCCTTGCAAGTTGTGAAAAAAACATTGTTTGTTTTGATAGCAGTAATCTTGAAAATTATGCTTACTGAAACACAATACTCGGAGTGCAGGAGTGACTATGATTAAAACATAATGTCTGTCAGTTTATTACTGGGATTTTCCCTGGAGCAGGAAAAACCTGTGTCAAGTGTTCAGGTGTACCATGAATGACCACTGCTTACCCAGTAATGCTGGGACTAGCGAGCTGCCAGCTTTCAAATTAGCCATCATTTCTTGGAGGTCAGTTGTCCTCTCTAATGAGACTGAAGACCCACCTCAAACCAGCGAACAGCTCAACTTCAGTAAGATGGCCGAAGGGCAAGTCAGCAAAGCACAGGCACATTTGCCTTGGGGGAAGTTGGGACAAGATCCCTGAACCCCCATATAAAAATTTTTGCCTTAAGCAGCAAATAGAGAGAATTATGAATCATCACCTACATGATACAGACTGGCCTGCACAATTGACAGGCAAGCAGCAGATAGAAGTTAAGAAAACAAAGTGTCAGATGATGCACATTGGCAAGATGTAGGGGTAGACTTAATGGCAGAGATCTAAACATTACGCAGGAACCTGGTGTTGCATAAGTGTTGATCTTTGAAGGGAGCAGAAAGTGGTGACAAATAGTGGTTGGCAAAGCATATGGCATCTTAGGCGTTGTGAATAGAAACACCAGGCTTGATTTACCCTTCCTTTAGTGGCGAGAATAATGGCAGAAATAATCACTGTCAAGTAAGAGTCCAAAACTCAAATTTCACCATCAGGTTAAACTTTAGCAATTAGATCCTCCCGTTTCAAAAGATAAGTTGATTTTTTTCACCACTGAGTGGTGAGAAGTCTATTTGTGTGCATTTTCATCTCAGTAATTACACATCTTGCTGAAATAAATTTTGCCTTCATAATTCTGCAGAATGGAGATACTCAACACTTCAGAAACCTGGTTATATATAACACATACAGTTTGTTGTCTAGTTTTGGTGATTTCTTTGCTTCAGCTACATCTAGCAAAACACTGTCAATGTTTGTTGTTTTCGCTTTTGTTGTAAGCTTGTCAGCTGCAGTGGGTGTGCCAAAGGGGTCAAAGGCAGGATGTGTCCCTACGACAACAGAGGACACAATTGGGGAAAGCATCTCACCAGTTTCTCTCTCAGGAAGACAACTTAGCAGAGAAGATCAGCCAACAGTTTCCACTTCACAGAGGCTACTTAGAGCTCAAGGGAATGCACAACTTGTAGCTGTAGGGAACAGTAAAGCAGCAGAAGGAAATGGATTTTGTTAAAAAGTATGGTACTCAATTAGCATGGGAAAAGGGAAGCATGGTGAGTGGGCAAAGGTGGATTCCAGTCAGTCAGAGTAACAGTCACACAGTCAGCCCAAGGGCTGGGCCATTTCTCATTGACAGAGGTCAGGGGGTTGGTGGGGGAGGTGGTGTTGGCCATCATCAGTCAGGCAGTTCATACAATTCAAATCTCGGAATGGCATCAGTTCAGAGTGAGGATTGAGGCATGATCAGTCCTGGAAGACAAATAAAATAAGTCTGGTTGCTCAATCAGGGAGATCATGCAATTATAGTCCAAGGAACTGGCATAGTTATTTGAAGGGGTGTGTAATCCATAAACGGGATTTCTGGGGCCTGTCCATGGTATTGTCAAGGGTACTGGCAGCTCAAGTCTAGGTATAAGCCTGGTTGCATAGGCTAGCACTCCTATTATCCCTGCAATGGTGCAGTATGCAATGGACCTTTCCTGTAACTCTGCAATGCTGACAACTCTCATTGACATACCAACTATCATGCAATTACGAGGTTTAAATGTATTCCCTTCATTCCACTCCACAGTTATGAGATTGTGACAATATAATATTGTCATTGTCCACCTCATACCGTTAGATTTTCTAGCACTGCTGTGAGTTGCCCAAACATGGACAGACTTTTCTCAGGCCTGTAGCTACAAAGCAGATTTCACCATTGCTTCCGTCGGGTGTGTGTGCAGTGTGAACTGCTTGGATGTCCCAGTCCTTGATTCCTTCCTGAGATATTATTATTAACATTGGTGTCCTTGAGAGTAATCTGGACCTCTTTGACTCCAATCCCTGATTTATAGGTACATGGGACCCTGTTGAATAAAAAAATCTCTAGTTCCCCACTTTCCTGATTATAAATAGGTACATTGGTGATTGTAGAACATCACATGCTTTCATGGTGGGAGATGCTCCACATCTTTAACAACTGAGAACCTTGTCAGCTCCTAATAGTATGAAAAGACAATAGCAAATGTTAGAACAGTGCAAGTGAATAGATACTTACAAAAGTGCAAATTATATACAATAATTGAACACTTTCTGCCACCAATGTGTCAGATGTGTTTTACATTTTAGTGCAGGCCTGGCTTTTGCAGCTCGGATGGAAGGAGCCCACTGACTCGTATCAGTTAGTGACTTTGAAGACTTAGAAAGGTGTCCTCTGGGGATTGAGAGTCTGGACAGCCTCAACCTGCTGAGAGACTCCTGCACATGTACGAGCACACGATCTCAGCCTCAACTGCTGAGGGCAATGGGGTGGCTGATAGAGGGAAGTTGAAGGGGAAGGGCACCTCTAAACTATTCTGGTAAGAACACATAAATACACAAATTAGGATTTGGATTAGGCTATTCAGCCCTTCAAGTCTGACCCACCATTTAATAGGATCAAGAGGACTTAATAGGACCTGTTTGGAACTTCAAATTACTTTCCCACCTACCCCGATAAGCTTTCACCCCCTGGCTAAACAGGAATCTATCTACCTTTGTCAAAAAAAAGTCTCTTCTCCCTCAATCTTTCAGGAAAAGTATTCTAAAAATGCATGATAACTGAGATTAAAAAATTACTTGTTTTCCATTTTGAAGGGTGGCCACTGATTTTTAAAGATTACTCCTGTTCTAAATTGTCCCAAAAGAGGAGACATCCTCTCCACATCTAACCTGTCAGGACCATTCAGGCTACTATATTTCAATCAAGACTTCTCCTAATCCTTTAAAATCCAATGGATACAATCAAACCTGCCTAACCTTTTCTCACTGGACAAGCTGCATGTTCCATATAATAATCTAGTAAACTGTCTCTGAACTGCCTCCAACACATTAATATCTTTCTTTAAACAAGATAACCAACATCCTAGATGCAGTCTCCCCAGTGTTCCTGTAACTGAAGCATCACCTCCAAACTTTTGTATTCAGTTTAACCCAAGTTAAATGATAACATTCTATTAGCTTTCCTTATGACTTGTTGTACTTTCATATAAAACTTTTGTAATTCATTCATGGAAGTGTCCAGATTCCTCTGCAGCCCAAGATGCTCCTTGGGTGCCTGCCTGTCTCTTCTCCTTCATATGGGCCAGGGCATCACCCTAAGTCCTTGTAAAAGCGGGCATCTGGATGAGGTAAGGGAGACTTAGTTCTCCTCTCAATGTACCAGTGATGCTGAGCACCCTGGTTCTATTGACCCTTGCTCAAAGAGGTTGAGGATCTTCATATCCAGCATCCTTCCACTGGTCTTCTCTCTCCCTGTGTAGTTATGGACCAGATTTTCCAGCATGAGGTACACAGTAGGGTTTGGTATGATAGAAATGGGCACTTAAGCGCTTTGTGAGCATGCAGAACCATGTGAAGTGTTCAGGCATTCCCAGTAGGTGAGTATGCACAGGGAAGATTAGTAGTTTGAGAGCATGACATGGATGTGATCCTTTGAGTTTGCGTCATGAATGTAATTCTGGGGCTTGGAGCAGCAAACATTGACTGAGTGATGATCCTGCGAGGTTGCAGAGTGGGATGACACAACTTCTCCCTGCAGGTGATAAGAGATCATTCATTTTCTTATGGCATGGTTGCTGGGAACTTCCTGCTTGCTCACCCCATGTGACTCATGGAATCACTTGCACAACGAATTGCTTGCATAGGTAATAAGGTAAGAAGATTTTAATGACAGGGGATTACCCTTTCCAGGAATGGCACGTATCACCCTCTCCATTCTTTAACTCCAAAAGCTTGGAAAATCTCAGCTGTTGAATAAAACATCAATAAGTTCTACTGAACTATCACAGTGTTGGTGAGCTCCAACTGGAGTATTGAATCAAGTTTTGGTTGTGGCATTATAAGAAAGGCATGGGACTCTTTGAGACAGTTCAAGGGATGAGGGATTTTAGTTAAAAAGGTAGGTTGATTTTATTCTCCTTAAAGTGAAGTAGGTTTAGGGAACATTTTATATAACTATACAAGAATATGACAGTTGAGGATAAAGAAAAAAGTTCCTTTTTTTTTAATCTCAGAAGGAGGAGACACAATTTTTTAGTTTGGGCAAGAAATAAAGGGGAAATGTGAGGAAGAACCTTCTATGCAATGAAATATAATGACCTAGCAATGTTGTCCACGTAATTAATGGAAGTGAAAACAAACAATGATTTTGAAAGAAAATTGAGCATAAATGAAATAAACCTGCAGGACTATAGGCATTGTACTTGGGTGCAGAACTGAATGGTATGGATTCCATGGGTCAAATGACTTCCCTTGTCTGGCATAATTGAGGGTGAGTCTAAGACTGGAACATGGAGAAAGTGTTCTGTTTGGAACAAGTTTCATAATTTGAAATGCTTTGAAATGATGCAAAACAATTAAGAAGACTGATGTAAAATTCTGTCACTGGCAAAGGCAATATACCTTTTAAATAAGATATGGCCACAGTTTTTGCTTTATCAAGGTTTATATCACAAAAGGCCAAGAGTAAGATTGAAATTGTGAATAAAAAGTGAAATCTATAAATGAAACTATATACATTTCATAAAAAATTAAAATTACACAGTTAATTCCTCATTTTATTTACATCAGACATATTTGAACAAAAGAAGTGCTAAATTCAATCTCTGAGTTCTGCTGTTTACTGATCTCAGCTAGCCATGTAGCATTATAATTCATATGAAGTCTCTGAGTTGTGAGGATTCCATCTAATGATTCTAACATAATGACTCTTGTCAGAAATGGGCAAATGTCAACATCAAGAAACAGCAGAATTTCCTTGTCAATGATGTCATACACGTTTGAATAGTTTGGAATCATTCCCTGTTAAGACTTGCACATAACCAATGGGTACTTTGACGAATGCTGAAAAATAAGTGGCAGCTGTTAAATCAGTGCTTTCAGCAGAGCAATGAGCAGAGAAATCCGGTGAGGGAAAAAAAGAATAAGATTTAGCAACTGTTGTTCCTTTATGCCATTCCTGCGATCTTGGACTGCAAACACGCACAAATAATTGAGGGAACTGCCCAAGGAGAGACAATAAGCATCAAGGATAAATGCTATTGTGATCTTATATCAATAGGATGCTAACTGCATTTTAACTGAAACCTCACCAGGGAACTTACTCCTGCCTTCACACAATGTGAAAGCATATTGACAGCTGCAGAAAAGGATGAAGAAACCAAAAAAGGTAGGTTAGAAATTTTCTGCGCCATATAAGGAAAGTCACATCTTCCTCTTTCCCACAGTCTCCCTCCATCTCTGCTCTTGCCTGACCCACCATTCTGAAGCCCCTCTCTACCACTTACATGGAGGTTAGTGCGCTGTGTTTTATTGCCCAGGCGTTGAGAACCAGCACCCACATTTTCACTGTTTTGGGTGGAAAGTGGACCAGAGCCAATCAAAACTGCCAGGAGCAGCGGAAGTGTGCTCACTGTTTTATGCATGTTTCACAATTACATGTGATTTATTGTAATAATTGCTTTATAATTTATGTGATTTATGACACATAAACACACAAAGCATTTTCAGATTAATTGAATTTTTGAACAATATGCTCATTGAAATTATGATTTATTTTTGAGTTAGATGTTTCAATTTAATTTGTTATCTTTCCTTTTCCTAATTTGTGTGTTTTATGCCATGTCCATTTAATTCTTGTTACAGCTGTTTAGCTTCTGGCTTTATTCCAGTTTCTTTCTTTCTGGCTTTTGTCTGTATATAACATAGATGTTAACAATTGAAAAGGGCTCTTACATTTGAGTATGGCCGAGAAAATCAGAACACAAAATATCATTGCATATGCATGGTATGCTATCCATCACTTCACATCAGAGCATTTGTTAAAATATCAAATTATAAAATTAATAATAACAAAATTAGTGCAAAGGATAGCACTGAAAGATGACAAACAGAAAACCATAACAGTGACTTCACTTCAAAAGTACTTCATTAGCTATAAAACTCTTTTTGAGACATCTGTTCCTTATGAATAATGCTATGTAAATGCATGTCTTTCTTTTATTACCGTGGCATGATGATTAGTAACAGGAAATGTGAATATTCTTGTCATATTACCCTACCGTAGAATGATGGCATGATTTCATACATGTTTGTCGTTCAAGATTGGCTGATCACTGGATATACTCTGTTTTACTAGCAGTATCAAAAAGTGAACACAGGATTTTTTGCATTATCCTGGTCAATATTTATAACTTTACTAACAACACTCAAGCAGATTATCTGGTCATTTATCTCTTTCCTGTTCATTGAAGCCCACCATATTCAAACTGACTGCCGTGTTTCCTGACATTACCAAAGAAAACATTATTGCAAGAAGTATTTCATTGTCCATGAAGCATTTTGGAAAAGTCATGGGAACATGCAAGTTGATCTACAAAGCTTTAGTGCCCATGGACCAGTCTAACAAATTTAAGTTGCAATCCAACGAGGAACCAATGCCTTCTTTTAAAAAGTTGACTAAGTGTGAGATCCCAGACATTCGCTGAAAGAATAAGGCTGCAGTCTCCATAATTTTAAGCAGGCAACAAGAAACTTTACAAAGTTAGAACAATCATGCAATATACAATGTACAAATACAAGCTGCATTCTAACATCATATTAGAATTAATCTGATATATGCATGGCTAATAGACACACTGTGGTCAAACACCCTATGAAACATATCAAGTGGCAAATACAGTCAAGGCAAATCCCTTACATTTCAAAGCAATCTCCCAGACATTAGTGACACTGTAGGTTACCATATTTTATTAAACTTTACAAGTGAATCAATATGTTCCCTGTTGAAGACCAAACTTTAGAACACCCATGAAATCACAGATTGTCTCAATGATGGCTCAGTCGTCTGGTAGCTCACTCTCCTAATCAGGACTGTGCTCTCCTGGGATTCTGGAACCTGTACTCCAGCACCTATTCAATGATACTATTTCGGTATGTCCACAGATAGCTAGCTTCGCAGAGCTGATACTACTTTTGCATTTCTGTGACCTCTAACCAGTAACTGCACAAAATAAATATTGCTCGTGGTCTTCCTTCACCCTCACTTCTTTACACTTTGCACTGAATTATTAATGGAATGCGAATTCTTTCAAGGCTCAGCAGCTCCCAAGAGCTGAGCCCCCATCCCGACATTTGGCTGCAACTTCTGACTTCCCAGACTTCTATTAACTGCTTGGAATCTATTACTTTTCTGAATGGAGCCCCTTGGTCTTTTTTGTAAGTATCTGACTAACTAGACTAACTAACTGAAGGCAGCAAACCTCTGCTCTGAGTACCTCTGTCCAATTCTAAGCTAACAGTTCAGTAGTCTGTGAACTGCTCTGGATGTGCTATTGAATGCCCAGCAGAAAGGCCCACCCTTATTCCGAAGCAATATGGAATGAAACAAATGTTTTGCAATGGTTGAGTGTTAGGATGCTTGAGACTGAATAGAATAAGAGAATAAGCAGTGGCTACATATTAACTAACGGGTAATATGGTAAGAACTAGATGTTTACGTATAAGAAACATGTAATCAGTGATGTCTGTTTCTGTGGTATAGAACTAGAAATAGAACTCTGATTAGAAAAGTATATGATTGAACTCTATCTAATCAGCATTTTAACTTTTGATATTTAACAAGTCATAGTTTCATGGAGTCATACAGCATGGACACAGACCCCATAGTCCAAATCGTCCATGCCAACCTGGTTTCCTAAACTGAACAAATTGAAATTTGCTTGCATTTGGCTAATATTCTTCTGAACCTTTCCTATCCATCTAGCTGCCCAAATGTCTTTTGAAGGTTGTAATTGTACCTATATCTACCATTTCCTCTGACAGCTTGTCCCATTCTCATAACACCTTCCATGAAAACTTTGCCCCTCAGGTTCAATGTAAATCTTTCCCCTCTTACCTTAAACTTATGGGGTCTAGTTTTGGACTCCACTACCGTGGGGAAGAGGCCTTGGCTATTCACCTAATCTATGCTGCTCATGATTTTATAAACTTCTGTAAGGTCAGCTCTCAGCCTCCTACAATCCTATGAAAGAAGTCCAAGCCTATCCAGCCTATTCTCATAACTTAAAGCTTCCAGTCTCAGTCACAATATTGTAAATCTTTTTTGCACCCTTTCCAGTTTAATCACATTCTTCCTATAGGAGAGGAACCAATATTAGATGCAGCACTCCAAATGTGGTTTTACTAACTTCTTGTTGAGCCTTAACATGATGCCACAGCACTTGTCTTGTCTTCATAGAATTTCAACAGTGTGGATACAGGCCATTCAGCCCATCAAGTCTACATGAACCCTCTGAAAAATCATCCCACCCAGACCCAACCTGTACATCTTTGGGCTGTGGGAGTAAACCTCACACAGATAGAGGGAGAATGTGAAAACTCCACATAGACAGTCAGCCAAGGGTGGAATCAAACCTAGGCTCCTGGTGCTATGAGGCAGCAATGCTAACCACTGAGCCAATGTGCTGCCACAGCCTATCACTTGCACCAGGAATTTTAGTCCTTGCTCAAATCACTACATGTCTATCACTAAATCACTAATAGTCTCAATTAATGTGGCTCAGACTTAACACATACATGCCTAGCTTAAATTGGTCATGCCATCTAGGTATCCCAGGCAAGGTCAACATTTATTGGCCATATCTAAACAACCTTGATAAGATGTTGTTGAGCCATCGAGAGTGACAAACTTCCCTTTCCCTTGTAGGTAAGGTGACATGTAACTGGAGAAAAATGAAAGAACCAGAGGGAGGTGGGGACATTTGTATCTACTAACCCCATTGAATGGAGATGGTGCTCAACATTACTGAGCTTACAGCTAAGGGCATAGCCAACAGAGGATCAGAAACCATAAAAGGTGCCGTTATCCTCACACCTGCTCTTCATTCACACATTGTGCACCTTTCTACATTTTCTTCTGACTTACCAGCTGCCAATGATGTAAGCTTACATCTGATAGTTTCTTCTCCTGCCTCCACTGAAACATTACCATTGCTTTTCTGTTTCCTTTCAGGTGCCAAAATCACAGCCTGAACATGCAGTTAAGGAACATCAAGCAGCGCATGACTATGATGACACTTAGCTGAGATATTGGCGCTATGGTTACCCTAGAGTGTAGAATAGAAGTGAATTTGCATTTGGCTCGAGACTGGAAATAAGTAGTGCAGCCATGACAGAGGCAACAATAGTAGAAATATAAAATGACTTGGGTATGAAGTTAACACTTCAATGAGGCAGCCTAGAGAAGAAAGTTGAAGGTACACATGACAATAAGTGTGGCGCAATGGGAAACCTACCAGTAAATCTGCAGTCAATGTCATGAATCATGAAACAAAACAACACAACTGTAACAGGGGCTTTGCACTTTCGCGTCCAGAACTAATTGCCAACTGCATGACTATGCCTGTAGACCTAACCATGAACACTGTTGAATACTGATATCTCAGGTTCTAATGCAGCAGAAACATGAGCCATTCAATCTCTGAATTATTCATTGAAAGCACAGCTGGTTGCTTGAAAGCTCTGTTTGTGGCTAGTCAAACTCAGACTTCAGACATTTTTGTTACGATTACAAAGGATCTTGCAGGTTCTTGCATCAACCCGATGATCTGTCCTCCAACAGATTATTAGAATTGCTGGTATGTTACCCTGCAGACGTAGGAACATAAGAACAAGAGAAGGTCATTCAACCCCTTGAGCCTACTCCACCATTCAATAAGATCATACTCAATGTAGGCTAACTCCTTATGTCTGCCTTGTACTCATATCCCTTGATATCCTTACTAAATAAATATTTGTCTATTTAATAATTGAATTAGCATCAACCACATTTGAGGAAGAGATTTCAATATCTTAACACCATTTCTGAGTGTAGGAGTGCTTTCTAACATCTCTCCCGATTGACCTGACCCTAATTCTGAGGCCATGCCTCCTGATTCTAGAATCATCAACATGTGGAAATAGTTTATATTTATCTATCTGTCTTTCCCTGTTAATACACTGAAGACCTTGATTAGATCAGCCCCTTACCTTCTAATTCTGGAGAATAAAGGCCAAATTTATCTATTTTCTCCTCATAACTTAACCCCTGAAGTCCAGGTATCCTCCTTGTAAATCAGTGTTGAACTCTCACCAGAACCAAAACAAAAACATTACTGGTGACCAGATCTGCTCACCAGTACTCTAAGTGCAGTTTAACTTCATTGTGGTTTTCTGGTACACATAACCACTGTCCACTCTCTGTAGGAGAAAAGTTAACTTCCCCATCTATGTTACTCCACCAGTGGCCTTGCCCACCCTTATCCACAAGTCCAGAGCTGCTCAAGGATGCCTTCAAAGCCATTGGCGGTTTTTTCTAGCCTTCCATCAATTATTATGCAACAATTGGTGTTGCACTACATTGGAGCACTTTATCAGATAAATGCACTTTAAAGAAGATACTAATAAGATACACAAGGACAATTAGTTAATATTTTCATGCAATATGAAGTAATTTGACTTGTAATTTGGTTGAAAGGTTTATTTTGTGATAGGCTTCCTTTGTTACATTGTGGTGGCATAGGCACATGTAGTGTTAAATGATGAATGAATGGTGTGATGTCAATGTTGGTGAATGAAAACTGGGGTTGAAACTACTGGTACCCATTTGCATGAGTTCCCTATGACGACCAAGGAAGAATGAGGCTATAAAGTCTCTTAAGCCCTTTCTTCATTTCCATCCTTCTCTTCTATTTCCTCCTTTCAATCCCCATCCTCATGTGCCTCAGCTACTTACCACATCGCTGATGCCAAGGGCTGCTCCTTCATAATGGTCGAGGTTGTGGAGTATTGAGCTGGCCAGCATGTGTCCTGACATCCATATTGCAGAGTTCATCCAGAGCAGGGCAAACAGTGGAAGCTGTCAGTACATCAACAGTTGCTTTACCACATTTCATGTCGCAGCCTGACTTTTGTTACACATACCTTGGCATCTATGCATGGGCCACATACTAGAATAATCAGTTATAGTATCAAAGGACAGCACTTAGAGCAACCATTTAGTGGTGGCTCAAATGCAGCTCAGACAGTGCTCAACAACAGAATGAAGGTATCGTGGCAGCAGCTAAGATAGCAGTTAGCATGCAGAAACTATAAATCTTGGAGGATACAATCTCCATCAGCAGCGCTGAATGATTTGTGGGGCAGTCATTGCTACCAAATACCCCTCAGTGGGCCATGATGTGGGCAAAAAGGAGTGCCCCCTCACCCCAAGCTAGGAGGCTAGCAAACTGTCTCTTCACATGATGGACGCCCTTGATGGGCGCTAGTAAAATGCCAACAGGGATGTGAAGTGGCTCTTAATTAGCTAGTTCATTGGTTTAATGAGTTGCTCACCAACTGAAGATATGCTTTTCTACCACTGTGGTTCCCATTCCCATAAATATTCTATGGTATTGGGAAGACAATTCTGTCATTATTTTGCAAGGACAAACACTTTCCAGCCTGCCTCCAGGGGGCTGGAAAAATCTGGCCCATTATTTCTTGTTATTATTAGCCGGATTTGGACTTCTGCTAGATTCATCTTAATAAAATTCAGCTGTGTCCAGTTGAGAGCAGACCTGCCATGCTTTGCTGGTGTCACAGAAGGACATAGCTTTGAGTCATAATTATGATGCAGGGTGAGGATATTTCCATGGGGTGAGAGGAGTGAATGTGAAAATATTGCAACAAATGAATTTGAAGCAAATTCAAAATTGATGTCAGACTTTTGGGGTCTTAACATACATTGGATTGGAAATCAGGCGAAAGGATCGAGAGTCACTTTTTAATAGCAATCTTATGTGGCAAATGTTAGCTTCATTGATGCTAGTCACAATGTAAGGGTGCGATGGTTTCAAATTTGATTTGGAGGAATTGTGAAGTCTGATTGGGCACCTAAATAGTCTGGGCACTCAGACAAGGCCAGATAACAGCTCTGAGGTCTTTGAGTTGTGTCCAACTATGAAAAATCTCAAAGTGGAAAATTTAATTCAAGTGAAGAATACATTGAAATAATCAAAAATGGAAGCATCGTGTTGTAAGTTTTCACCATTTGAAAATTCCAGGAACATGAAACTTATTTTGTAGTGATTCCTCTCATTATTTTTAGTAAGACAAACATCTGTGAAGAATTCCCAAGTGCAAAATGATATACAACTTTTCTTTTGGGAGTAGGAGGTAAATGTTGTCCTTTAACTTAATAAGCTGTAATGATCAGAAGAAATGCAAAAAGTGCCTCTTGTTGAAGTGTCAATGTCATTTTTCTTTGCAAAAATATTGGATCAAATTCTAAAAAGGAATTGAGTACCAATATCCATTGAGTGCTGTATCAAAAGTAAGTTAATATGGGACAACATAGATGCAACAAAATGCATAAATGACAAAAGACTGAGGGTCAATGTTGCAGTTATAAAACAAATGTTTGAGAATCGGTGGATAACAGCAGACAGATGTCTGAAAGAGATTTACCAGGATGTTGCCAGGATTGGCCGATGACAGTTATGGGGAGAAGCTTGACAGGCTGGAATTTCTTTCACTAGAGCACAGGAGGTTGAGAGGTGATCTTATATTGTGGTTTATAAAATCATGAGGGGTATAGTTAAGGTGAATGGCAGTTGTCTTTCCCTAGGATGGAGAATTTCAAGACGACAGGCCATGTTTTCAGGGCGAGAGCAGAAAGATTGAAAAAAATCACGGGGGAAGCTTTTTTACATATGTGGAATAAACTTCCGCAGCAAGTGGTGAATGCGAGTATAGTGAATGTTTAAAAGACATTTAGCTTGGGGAACCAATGAGAAATGTTTGGAGGGATATGGGCTAAGTGCAGGCAGGTGGAATTAGTTTAGTTTGGAATTATGGTCAGCATGGACTGGTTGAACTGCAGGGCCTGTTTCCATGGTGTATGATTCTATGAAAGGAGCAATGAGGCCAGCTATAAAAAAAGTATTATGAATACTGAAAAAAGGATGTTCAGAACTTGAATGTAAAAGGCAAAATTTAGAATATATGTTGTTTTTCATAAAATGTTGTCATTCTGTGTTTTGTTTGCTTTTGATTCTTAATATATATGGATTTATTTAAGAAAAAAAATCTGTTATTATCTAGTATGTCTGGCAAATGGCCAGAGGCCAAATAGAACTAGGGAACAGTTGATGGTCATATGTTACTTGAAGACAGTTTGGTGAGGTACTTGATTAGGTGTTTATGTGGGAAACAAGCAATCAACATTGCTGAAGTTGAGGTATGTGAGCTGGACTGATTCTAAGTGGAAAAGTCTAGATTCTATCTAACCAATGTTTCAACCTCTAGTGTTTAACATTCCTCACTGAGTTTCTATTGGGAAAATTGCTCCCTGAATACCCAGTGTGCACATGGCCTGCTGAGAAGTCTTCTCCGATACATCTATAGCTGATCATTGCTTAAAAGCACAGCCTGAGGTATCTTCCCTGCCACTGAACACATGTTCAGATGTGCAAAAAGATATCAGTGTTAAACTCTAAAGTGGCACAGCTGATGTCAGATCAGGACACCTCTCAATGGGATATGAGAACAATTTTTTTTTATTTTGAATAATTAGATAGGGAGTTTAAACTGTCTGCAAATTACTATCCCTCATTTTGGACCCCATGAAAGTTGAAGTTCGCCTCAATTTCCATTTATATGTTGGAGGACATTGCTGTATAAAAATCAGCTCTCCATTTACTTCATTAGAATATGTCTGCAATTCAAAATGTAAGCACTTCATTGGTTATGAAACATGTTGGGATGTCCTGAGGTTGTGCAAGATGCTATATAAATGCAAATGTTTCATCATGGCTTTGTTATCAGGGTTTAAATCTAAAAGTCCTCTTTAATGGATTTATATTCTGGAGTGTGTTATCTGCCATGTAGCATTAAGATATGCCTGTTGCATATATTTGAGAAAACATGGAATTTTAATGAAATTAAATATTAATATAAGTGCATGAATTTTCTCCTTCCTGTACCAGTTGGTTGATTCTAGAAAGCAATAATATTGTCAGAGAAAGCACCTTCAAAACACATGACCTCTACCTCCTAGACGAACCACAGCAGTGGATGCTCGAAGACGCTACCTCCTGCAAGTTCCTCGCAAAGTTACACTCCACCCTAACTTGGAAATATAAAGTGTTTCAATGTCATATTTTCATGGAAAATTAGGGATAAAGATTTCCAGCAGCATTCCCAACTCTGACAATTCCTTTGCTCAATGTCTCCAGGGTGAATCTTCCTATAACCTTACACCAGTATGCTTCAGAGTCTGTATATCGAACCATGATAAAGCCAACTGCTCTGTGCTTTATTTTCAGGTGTTAAGCCAGGCACATGAATTTCATTATTCCACAAACTTGGACCCCTGTCGTTATGCCAACCAGGCCACACAGACTTTTGTCAGGGAAAACAAATAGGATGTCACATCTCTGTGCTCAATTTTTCCATTTACTGTGAGGTAAAGAGACCATTCCAAGAATGATCATTTTATGGCATCAGTGGTCAGACCATATCATAACACTGTTCTATTCTAATGAAACTCAATGCAGTCCAAAAAGAACACGTTATCTCTGATCTGGGTGCCCTGCAGATTTGTAGCTTGAATATTGAAATGACCAGCTTCAGATTGGAACTACAGTCCCCATTTTCATTACGGCAGCATTGCTGGTGATGTGGTTTGAGTCTATTGGTGTCACACCCAATTTGCCCTTGGTGCAGACCAGCTTTCTGATACCATGCCAATAGCTTGCAACATTCACTGTGTTCTTGGAAGGAAACAAACCTGGGTTCAGTTCTCTCAATTTTGCTTTCTGTGACCTTTTAATTCTTCAACTAGGACTAAGTATAGGGTTCAAGAACCAACACACTTCTAAATAAGTCCCCAGCCTCTCTAATCCAAACTAAGAGTTGAAAAACACAGTAACGTTATCTCCCATCTCATTAACATGATTGTCCTCCATTTTGGGCTCACAAACTTTTCCAATAAAGCGCAGACTTCAGCAATGTTGCCAGACCTACCCACAAGTGAAGCTCCAGCAAAACCAGGGCAATACAAACAGGTTTAAGCTTCTTTTGAACTTTATTTCTTGCATATTAATACTAAGTATGCTTTCACAAGCTAATTTTACCATTGCATTATTAAGACTATTCTCTACATGTGGTTCTCTCGTCTAGTCATATCTAACAGAGAGATTAAAAAAAGGAAGAGCATACTAGCAGTTAAGACTAAATGCTACAACCTTTTACAATTTATAATGATGCATTAGATAAGGTAATGATAGCTTGGTAGCTGAGCTTGCAGAAAGATAGATAGGAAAGCATATTGTGGAGATAACATAACAAGGATGTGATGGAGGTAGGTTGAGAGGGTGGAGAAAATCCGTCAGATGGAATGTAATGTGAGACAATTTGAAATTTCGTAAAGTAGGAAGTTGGGATTTAAATCTACACCTCATCAACAATTCTGATGAGGACAGCCCTGAGGAGAAGAGGGTGATTGCAGTAAATGTGCAGAAGTATAAGAATATTTGGATTTCTCTTCAGCAAATGTTTTATTCCTTTCCACTTTGAGGGTATCTAGGCAAACTTGTGTTATGTTAAAAGCCCGATATCTTTGCAAATCTTCCAACATCCCAAAAGCAAACAGTGGGCCATATCACGATCATCATTCTGGAAAATCACCCACAGTGCACTCACAAGTGTGTCAGTGGTCACTGATACCAGCTTTTTAACTTTGAGCCATCTTGAGAAATAAAAGAACCATGATGAGGTATAAATGACCTTCATAGTTTAAAAGGTCAGTGCCCAAACAAGCCCAGGATCTATCATGAAACTCTGTAGGATTGAGAGGTTCCTGTCATTCAATGTCCACTGAAAGCCAGCCCACTATTTACAAGGTACAATTAGGAGTATGATGCAATGTTTCAGCCAGGAAAAAGCAGCCTACTTGATTGGCAGTGCACTCACAAACAAACATTTAGTTCCTCCACCACTGATGGTCAGTAACTAGGCTGTATATTATCTGCAAGATGCATTCTAGGAATTCACCAAGGATCCTTACGCAGCAACTTCAAAAACCTGCAACCACATCCATCTAGAAAGACAAGCACAGCAGATAAATGGAAACACCATCACTTGCAAGTTCCAATCCAAGTCATTCACCATCCTGACTTGAAGATATATCACTGTTGTTTTAATGTCATTGGTCCAAAATGTTGGAATTCCCTCCCTCACACTAAATAGATTACAGTGGTGCAAGAAAGTAGCTCACCAGTACCTTCTCAAGAGCAACACTCCATCAAAAAAAATCAGCCTTCCTTCCATTGATTCCATCTATACTTCCTGTCACCTCAGGAAAGCGGCCAACATAATCACAGACCCCTCCCACCCCAGTTATACTCTCTTCCATCCTCTTCCATCGGGCAGAAGATACAAAGGTTTGAAAACACGTGCTAGCACATTCAAGAACAGCTTCTTTCCCACTGTTATCAGACTTATGAATAGACCTCTCATATTGTAGAGTTGACCTTTCTCTACACCTTCTCTGCAGCTGTAACACGGTATTCTGCATTCTGTTCTATTACCCTGATGTACTTAACATAAGAACACAAGAACTAGGAGCAGGAGTAGGCCATTTGGCCCTTCGAGCCTGATCCGCCATTCAATAAGATCATGGCTGATCTATTCACGGACTCAGACCCTCTTATCCACGTTCTCACTGTATCGCTTAATTTCTTTATTGTTAAAAAAAATCTACCTTAGCTTTAAAAATGTTTACTAAAGTAGCACCAACAACTTCATGGGGCAAAGAATTCTACAGATTAACAACCCTCTGGGTGAAGAAGTTCCTTCTTAATCCAGTCCTAAATCTGGTCCCTCTAATCTTGAGGCAGTGCCCTCTTGCCCTAGCCTCACCTGCCAGTGGGAACAACCTCTCTACTTCTTTCTTATCTATTCCCTTCATAATTTTTTATGTTTCTATCAGATCCCCCCTCAATCTTCTGAATTTAAATGAATATAATCCCAATCTACTCAGTCTCTCCTCAAAAGCCAACCACCTCAACTCCAGAATCAACCTAGTGACCTCCTCTGCACCCCCTCCACTGCAAGCACATCCTATCTCAAGTAAGGAGACCAAAACTGTACACAGTACTCCAGGTGTGGCCTCACCAGCACCTTGTACAGCTGCAACATAACCTCTCTGCTTTTAAACTCAATCCCTTTAGCAATGAAGGACAAAATTCCATTTGCCTTCCTAATTACTTGTTGTACCTGCAGGCCAACCTTCTGTGATTCATGGACAAGGACACCCAGGTCCCTCTGCTTGGTCGCATGCTGCAACTTCTTACCATTCAAGTAATAATCCCTTTTGCTATAACTCCTACCAAAATATATGACTTCACATTTATTTACATTGTATTCCATCTGCCAGACCTTTGCCCACCTACTCAATGTATCTATGTTCCTCTGCAAAGTTTCACAGTCCTCTACACACTTTGCTCTGCCGCTCATATTCATGTCATCTGCAAACTTTGACACCTCACACGTGATCCCCAACTCCAAATCATCTATATAAATTGTAAATAATTGCAGTCCCAACACCAATCCCTGAGGCACACCACTAGTCACTGATTGCCAGCCAGAAGAACACTCATTTATCCCCACTCTTTGCTTCCTGTTCGTCAACCAATCCTCTTATGTAAGATATGATTTATCGCAATTGCATGTAAGGTATGATTTGTCTTGATAGCGTACAAAACAATACTTTCCATTGTATCTTATCAAATGTGATAGTAATAAATCAAATCAAAGATGATCAATAAATGCTGGCTTAGCCATTGATACCCACACCACATGAATGAACGAATTTTGAAAACTGTGTATGGCACATATAGTTCAATTAGTAAAATTCTCTGGGTCGAGACTTCTGGCTAGCAAATGGCACACAACTCTTGCTCTGCACTTAGCTATTCCTGAATGACTTTCATGATTCCTTTGAAGGCAGGTGGCTTGGTAGTACAGACTTTGACTATTGGTGAAAAAAAAACCAAGATATTTTGTCAAAGATTTTCATCCTTCTCAGATTGCAAGAATACCAGCACAAAAGGGAAAACAAAGGTTACACTTCATAAGAGGAAATTGTTGTTTGTTCGACAAGTGGATTGGGATTGATAGAGATTCGAAGAAGTGTCACTGGACCTGAAACGTTAATTCTGATTCCTTTCCATAGATGCTGCCAGACCTTTTTCCAGCAAGTTCTATTTTTGTTTGGTTGGTAAAGGCATTGCCATAGAGTGCACCAATTAATGATGATTGGCAGTTAATTGCTGGATTTTATTTAAATTTTAAACCATGCAGACTACGATTGGTCAGGCTATTACCCTGCAAACTTAAACCAGTGAATGGCTATTACATATTTTGTTGAGTTGAAACAGATACAGTGCATGTACATGTTCTATCTACAAATAAGACCCTCCATATTAATTCAGTTTCCAATGTACTCAACAGCATCACATTGCAAGACCACTTGGTCAGCTTCTTTCCATGAGCCTTTTCTAAGTATGCCTACACAGTGTAGCTTGTGACCAGTGGGGCAGTTCCTTGACATCATCAGAATGTTGCTATGTGTCTCAAAGCTCTTCCAGAACAGAAATTGCAATTCCCAGGCTCTATTTCCTTTCCCATGTGCAAGGGAGAAGAAAGTTAACTCTTTTTACTTCAATGGTTCTCATTAAATTGTGAGTCGTTCTGGAACTCATTGTTTAAAAGAAATCAGTCATTTCAGTGGCATCTGATTGAAAGTACATATTACCAGCTGGAAATTACAGAGACAAATGCATGATAAAAAGCTAGTTTTGACAATTGCACATTTACAACATGATGAAGTTTCACAACATGATCTAGAACAGTAAATTAGATCATTTTGTGGATATAAATAGTCCATTTCACTCAGATTAATACAATTAATGATTCTTCAAAAACAACAAAGCAATACTGCGGGCAAAATAATCGCAAAAATAGAATCACACAAAAGGCATGCTTAGCTTCCATATGACTTAAATAATCTAAGCAAGTACAAATATTTAATAATTATTCGCTATCATCACTTTGTTGACATAAAAATATTCTCAGTTAAAAACTAAACAGTGAAGCGAAACCCATTACAACATGATTTGTCACAACAGTCTCATTACGCTAGAGAAAATTCTGCAGAGAAGTTACTTAAGCAATCTTGATTAAGCACAAAATTCTATTCTCTGTGTAACTCACTTGCAATGCCATTCAATTAAATTTTTAAAAACATACTTGTACTTATTAAAATTACCCACCTGATCACACAGGAGGCACCCATTTATGACTCCAAATTGTAAGCAATCACAAGGTTTGCACACATCAGTTGTTGAGAGGCAGACACTTCTTGGTAAAAATAGTCTTTGCACCATTCACAATTTCTTCCTACCAGAGCTGATTGAACAATGTTCACAAATTAATCAGACTTTCAAAGTAGATTTAATTCAAATATGCTCAAGTGCACAAGGTTTGTAAATACTCAACATTGATAAAAAGTTTAAACACAAACACTTGCCTCAAAATATTATGGATGGTAGTTGTGGGCAGAAATGGTAGCTCGATTTTTTTAAAGGAAAGTGGATCACCTCATGGTGGCCTGAAACTGCTGATGGGTAGTTTGGAATAGGTGTAGCCTTACTGAACCATCGTACAAGGTACTGGTGTAGATGGAGTCCTGCCTAAAAGAGAAGTTTTGTGGATTATGGTTTAGTGTCTAATTTTGGACCTGAAGTAAGCAAAAGAACCAACCCTAGGGAAGGCCAAAATCCATCCTGAAATGGGGGCATAGGAAGCTAAGAACACTTAAATAAGATGTTAACGCCTGTTTTGCCACCACAAACATACTCATTTTAAACATATATTGAGTCAATGTGATAGACTGAATGGTCTCCATATGCAATTCCATTTTGTTTGATTTTCTTGCTAACAGCAGTAAAAAAGGAGCTGGAGGGGCTGGTTAATTGCAAAGGGGATTAGTATGCAGTGGCAGGGAATGGTAGAGATTTAAGCTACAGAAGAGTGGGAACATGATGAGTTTTATGGAGTTAATGAATATTAACTTTTCTCCTGGAAAACAACTTTGATTTTCTTTAATCCCACTCTCCTCATCGCAATCTCACAGAGGGCTTTTAAATAGGGCACCCTTTAAATTGAGTCATTTCTACGTCAATATTCTGTGAAAAAAGTATCATTTTGTAATCCATAATAATCTCCCTGCCATTTTATTCTTAGGACTATAATAATAACCTCATAATAATAACATACTTGAACCTTAAAACTGCCCATTAATTCTTAGGGGGTTTAACAAATTAGAAACGTGGGGATATTTCTTCTGTTGAAGTCAATAACTACAGTTTGCAGTCTTAGATTAAAGATCAGTCATTCAGGACTGATAAGAGGGAAAAGGAATTCTGTTCAAAGAAATTCCTTCAGTCAAAAGAATTTTCCATTCTAGGAGCTGTCGTTGCTCAGTCATTAAGTATGGGTATATCCAAGACAGAGATTGACAGGCTTTGGGGCACTGAGTGAATTGAGAATTATAAAAATAGTCTGGAAAGGTAATGTTAAGTAGAAGATTGACCAGATCTTGTAGAACACTGCAGCAGGATTGAAGAGCTGAATGGCCTGCTCCTGCTCATAAATTTTTTGATTTGTATTGTTCTTCTAACAGTTAAAGCAAGTTTTATCAAATCATTTTCAACAAAGTACTGTGTATATTGGAATTCTGAAATACAAACATAAAATATCTGAAAATAATCGGGTTTGGTGATATTTATGGTAGGATAAAGAAAGTCAACTTATCAGATCAATGAGCTTTTGACCTTTCAACAGTTAATGTTAATTCTGTTCCTCTCTCCATAAATATTGTTAAACCAACTGAATATTGCCTGCTTTTTCTGTTTTTATCATCACCTCCAAGATCTTCACCAAGTCATCGACCATACTGTCTTTGAACAATATGCATCAAAATCTTAAAATGTACAGTATTCCTCTACCATGGATTAACACAATAAATGCTGCATTTAGAATGGGAAACTTGATAGTATTGACACAGGCAGCTATGTATTTACATTAAATATGGCTTTTCTGTTCTGTGCAACACAGGAGCAATAAAAGTGACCCCAGGACAATTTTTCTTTCATAAGTATGACTGGTGGATTTTTTTTGATGAGGGAGGAAGTTGAATTTATAGGAAACCTTTACTTAACATGATAGGTGAGTACTGTGAGTAGAAAACAACTAAAACGACTCATTGGAAAATATAACAACTACAAATCTTGAAATGGTTTCAACAAGAGGGACAAAGCTGACAAATAAGTGTTACAGCCACAATATAAATAATGGAAATTAAATGTCTTTTAAAAATTGGAAAACATTCAACTTCAGCCAGAATGTAAAGAAAGCGATATTAGATCACCTGCCAGAGAAACATTCCAACTGAATTCTTTTTTTATTTAAGTCATAGGAGGGAAAGTTAGGAGCAACATACAATAAGTAGCTGATCTGTTAT
Organism: Stegostoma tigrinum; assembly: GCF_030684315.1. Lineage (NCBI taxonomy): Eukaryota > Metazoa > Chordata > Chondrichthyes > Orectolobiformes > Stegostomatidae > Stegostoma > Stegostoma tigrinum. Next base: position 58,615,664 of record NC_081362.1, read on the forward strand.
CACCTATTTCTAAGCCAGTGGTATTTAACAGTGATTCTCAAACTTATTCAACACTGAGCCACTTAGATTAAAAATCCAGAGAAACATCCAACAGTTCAACAGCCTTTTTGTCAGTCACTGTGAAATAACTCATGAAAATTATTGGGAAGAATGATGTTATTTAAGATGGGACCAGTGAAGTGAAGTCAGTTTCAAACTAGAGAGCTTCAGTCTAGGCTTTTAATTTGACCATTGCCACTTCTTTCTGTCAACTCCACAATCCTTTATTTCTTTATTCATTAATGGGATGAGGGCTTCACTGACCAGGCAGCATTTATTACCTGTCCCTAATTGGCCTGAGGGCTGTTGGCACTCAATCACATTGCTGTGGGCCTGGAGATACACGTAGGCCAGACCAGGTAATGATGGCAGTTTCCTCCCATAAAGGACATTAGTGAACCAGATGGGTTTTTCCCAACAATCAGCAATGGATTCATCATTAAATTCTTAATTCCAGATATTTTATTGAATTCAAATTCCACCATCTGCGGGTTTCAAACCCAGATCCCCAGAATGTTATCTGGATCTCTGGATTAACAATCCAGATAATGCCACTAGGCCATTGCCTCCCCAGATTGCAGTTGTTTGTTGTAATGGTAATATCATTTTTTTAATGATGATTCATGTCCTGCACATGGGAATTGGTCTGGTAGTGTGAAAAAAAACACAAATGGGTCTGACCTATTCTCTTGGAAAGCCTTAATTGCAACATTGCTCTTTGGATCAGCCTATAGGCCACTTGCTGGATCCTCATGAATTCAACTTTGCAAGCTACTGGTATAATTCATAAAATCACAAGCAACTCTGAAACTACACTTTTCAATTCACTTTTAAATTAATTTAGATCTCCACACGTCGTGAGCCATTTACTAATCAAGTAACTGGATAGATGATTTATGCCAATGCCAGCCATCATTACCAAGTTTGACACAGTGAGCTCATTGATTTTCGGTGTTATTTTGAAATAAAAGATGGTAAAATAATGCCCATGAACATCTCCCCTTGGAAATCTGAATAAGGCAGGAGTTCATCATATAAAACATCATGGCCATATAAACAGACTCACTAATACAAAAACTGAGTAGCAACAGGTCAACACACACGACACCACTAGAATGACAAACTCCATACAGTATTAATCATCAGGAGACTGCCCAGAGAACAGTTAGGTTTGCAGTTGATGACATGATAATCTCATGCAGTGAGTCATAACTGGTGCTACAGGAATAGAATTGTTTTGGTACATGAATTTTTTCTTTAACATATTATATTACATTATAGAAATAACTCTGATCTTCAGTATTCTTACAGTCAATGTACCATGTTCATATTGCATGTTTACCTTTGATAAACTCAAACATTTACCATAAAATTCAGCAAATATATTTACCAGAAATGTTATTGTTGACAGTTATTGCTCCACTAGCTTGGAAATAGTCATGAGAGAATGAATCTATTGAAGTGTTATAGTGGCAAGTGATGGCATGTTCATAGCATTGGTAAGGTTTACTATTTAAGTATGAAAATGATTGCTTTCATGGAAAGGCTTGTCATTAAATAATGGTTGGCAGTGCTCACACAAAAAGATATCATTTGAGACCTTAGAAAATAAACAATATAAAGTAGCAGAATACAAATTCTTGTACATATTTCTAACAGTTGTAAACTTTATTTTTAAACATTAGGAGATAAAAATCACAATGCTTTTGCTTCTGCTGTTCACTTGACAACCACATACTCCTTAGAGTAATGAACTCCCAGTATATAAACATCAACAGAATTAATTTCTGCAGAGGAAATATCAAGCATTAGAAAGTGATTTTCATGTAAAAATAATTGCACATTTTTGCAATCAAGAGTTGAATAGACAACAGATATAACTTACTTATTTTTGTACACTTATGGGATAGATCTTGACTGTGTGTGATGGTATATAATGGGTGACAGTGAGTCAGCATCATTGCTGCATATCACCAATTATTACCACTTCCACCGAATTCAAGATCCACCATAGGAGGTATGTAGTTCCAGTTGGAATCCTTCCCCACATAAGCTGTGAATGCTGCTTTGATTGGGACACATAGTTTTACTCTTTATATAAGAAAGTTTCTTGGGCTTTCCATCAATGGGAATAGCTTCTCCTTATCGAAACACACACCTCATCATTTTGAACACTACTTAGCACGGTTCCTATCAGATTTCCTTTCTCTGCAGACAACAATCTCCAACATTCCATTCTATATATTTTATTCATTCGTGGGATGAGGGCATCGCTGGCTAGGCCGGTATTTATTGCCCATCCCTAACTGCCCAGAGTCTACCACATTGCTGTATGTCTGATGTCACATGTAGACCAGACCAGATAAGGATGGCAGTTTCCTTCCCTAAAGGGCATAAGTGAACCAGATGGGTTTTACAACAATTGACAATGGATTCATGGTCATCATTAGACTCTTAATACCAGATTTGCATTGAATTCAAATTACATAATTTACCATGACAGGTTTCAAACCTGGGACCCCAGAAACTTACCTAGCTTGTTGCAATGGATTAATAGTCCAATGATAACACCACCAGGCCATTGTCTCCCCTATCCAAGAAATTGAAGTTCCTCATCCCAGGAGCCATTGTCGTGAATCTTCTTTCATTAGTCTTCACATCCCTATTACAGTGTGGTGCTCAGAACTGGATGCTACACTTCACTTGAGGTCAAACCAGTGTTTTACATGGGTTAACATAACTTCTTTCCATTTGTATTCCTATCCCTATTGACAAAGTTTGGGATGCAGTATGCTTCTCTAATTGGTTTCTCAACCTGTCCTACCTTCAATGATTTACAACTATGTAAACCCACGTCTTTCTGCTTCTACATGGTCTTCAGAATTACCTGTTTATTTCGTAATCTTTTTCTGTGTTCATCTTAATTAAATGAATTGCTTTATTCTTCTCTGCACTAAATTTTATTTGCTATTTATCCCGGCATTTCATTAGTCTATCCATGTCCTTGTGAAGTTTTACACTACCATCCTTGTAGTTCATAATACATCAAAGTCTTGAATCATTTACACATTTTGGAAAATTATACTTTGTACATTAAGTTTAAATATAGAGCAGGGAAACCTGTTTATAAACTTTTCTGCTGTCCAGAAAACAATTGACCACTATCCAGTGTTTCCTGTCACTCAGCCAATTTCATACCCATGCTGCTATTCTTTTTATTCCCTAAGTCTTTTCCATTTAGCAAATGACTCCTCTACTCTGACTGCAGTTTAACTAGAGTGATAAAGGTGCACATAAGCCTATCTTTTCTGCATGCTATCTTTAAACCAAGGCCAGGGCATAAAGGCCTAATCTTCTGTGCAGTTGTAATGCAGCAGGTAGTACTGTTATATGCAAACATTCACCCAACTCAACACTGCTGTACATTGATTCTAAATATGGCTATAATTGAAATGCGGAGCAACGTCCAGGGAACTCCGTTAAAGCAAAATAAAGTTGGTGAGAGTGAAGAATGGGTAAAGCTCATTTCTGGTACTAGCCATACTCTGATAAGAATTAAAAAGGTCCAGTTTTTTTAATGAATGTTTGTGAATGGATGAGTAAACGGGTGTGAGTGTATGTGTGGGTGAGTACACTGGACAGATTAGGTGAGTGAGGTGCATTGGTGAGATGTGTGTGAAAGTCAGTGTGGATGAGTTGGCGGGTAAATACGTAATTAGATTGGATGGGTTAGGGGGATGGGTTCATTGATGATGATAGGGCTTAGGGGTTGATGAAGAAGATACATAGTTGTTAGACCAGCTTTTAAACTTTCTAACATCCCAAGTCTTTAACTCAGGTTCCAGGTCTTGGAAGAAACTTTCACGTTGAGGCCTGGGCAGCAAGGGAATTGCTCAAAGAAGCTTAAACTTTCTGGACAATTCCCTCAAGAGGCTTGCATGTTTGGATTTCCACATGCATTATACATCATACATCTGATTTCTGATGATCTGGAGACTAGAAAATTTTATTACAATGCAGAGCTGTTTCCAGTGCATATTGTTTGAATGACAATCATGTGAACTGACAGGAATGTTAGAGTGCAGTCAGTTCTGCCATAACACAATAGTTGCTTTCTTGCACATCACCTTATAGAAAATTGTGCTATAGAAGTAATGGGACCTAGGGGAATAGTGGGGTTAGGGGCAGACCACCAAGCAATATCACTCAAAATCGCTCATAAAATCACTCAAAAGCCTAAGACAAAGGATGGCACAGTTTGAATAAATGTTTAATTCATATCTAATGATGAAATAAAGAGTCGATTTAACACCTTACCTTGAAAAAATGTCAAGATGACTTGATGGGGGAGGAGGTTTTGAGGTTTCCCTGTTGTTAATGCAGGGGGTGGAGGGTCGTCATCATCATCATCATCAACACTTTCAGGTACGGTTGTGGTTGTAGGTTTTGGGTGAAAAATAGTTAATCCAGAAGTGGGTGGCTGTGGTTCATTGTCTTCTGACTGTTTCTTGGTGGTTGGTTTGAAAAAGACCTCCTGCTTTTGTTGCTTTGCCCTTTTCCTTCTTTCATGTTGAAGTTCATAGGGTGCCAAGTAAGATCTTATTCCACAAACTGCTACCCTGCTACATTCTACATTGTAATTGTCATCCTCTAAGAGTTGCAACTGCTTCTCAATTTCAATGGAAAGAGCTTGTGGTACTGCATCCTGCAATTCATCTTCTTCATCTCCTGCTTCCACTTTCCCCTCAGTGACAAGTTATTGCTGATCAGCTGTAGAGATATCTTCACAGTGGGACTCAAGCAGCTCTTTAACATCCTCACTCTCCAATTCTTCAATTCCAACATCTTTTGCAAGACCAACACAATGTTCTTTGATTCTTGGGAGTCCTCTGATGGATTAAAGCCTTTAAAATCTTGAGAAAAATCTGGGTGAAGCTTCCACCAAACCGCATGCAAGCAGTTCTTACCGACATCACCCCAGGCCTCCAAGATAGGGCCAATTGCCCCCTTGATGTTAAACCTCTTCTAAAATTGAAGCACACTGTTCTTATACCCTTCAGTGTCTTCTATCGCCCTCTTAAATGTGTGCCTTAAATAAAAAGTTTTAAAATCTGCTATTGTACCCTGGTCCATGTGTTGAAGGAGAGAGGTTATTTTGGGGGTAGAAATAGCACTTTGATGTTTTCAGAAAGCTCACCGATGGTGGGAAGATGGCTTGGCACATTATCCAGGATGAGGAGAATCTTGAAATCCCAATTTTCTTCCTGGAATACTTTTTTTTAAAAAACATCTTCCAAAATATCAACAATAAAGTCAGAAAATAATTGCCCTGTCATCCAACCTCTTTTGCTTGACCTTAAAGTAGATGTCTACAGTTGACTTAAGATAATCTTTCAAGGCTCGCAGGTTGGCAAAGTGGTAGTCCACCATAGGCTTAAGCTAACATTGCTCATGCTTAGGACAAAGCCTGCAAATGATCATATGATGCTGATATGTACCCCTCCACGCACTGATGGAATCGTATTATAGCCAACACAAGTTTGCGTTTTAGAAATAGCATCCCCTATTCATCAGTCACGTTATAGCCAAATTGCATTGTTGGAATATGTGTATTACCTGAACTGACTTATATATGCAATTAACCAACTTAATAAAAACTTCTGAAAAATCAAAATAGTAACAAGAACTATGCATAAACCTCCAATTATGGTCTAATCAACATTCAGTTGAAGTGCAGTGGAATACTTCACATTTCAATTCTATCCCTTCAGAAATAAACCCTAGTGTTCTATTTGCCACTTTAATAGCCTTATCACTACACTTAGTGTTTTACTGAGCTCCACTACCAGTTTTCTTCACTCCTCTGATCTCACTTAAATGATTATTTTCCATATAATATGTCAACTGCACTTTTTAATGAAAAATAATACCTTATGCTTGTGTAGACAATCAGTTGCCAATTATGTGCATATTCTGCAAATTTATTTAAGTCTTTCGGTAATTTGTTAGTCTTCTTGAAATTGATTATTTGCCCCCAAATTGATGTCATCAGCAAACACAGAAATTCTGATACCAAGGTAGACTATTCATATAAATTCTGAATAATAACAGCTCCAACCAATGTTCCTTCTATTTTTTCTTCACTGGTGCATGGTCCATTTGCAGCACAGCTACGGACACATGCATCTTATAAATAATATTGCTTCTTCTCAGTCCTTTCGTCCCTTGCATATTACATTCTAGACTGCCACATGGGCTTGTAAGATTCAAATTCATATTTTTTGCCTTCCTGAATAATATCCTTTACATGTACTCTCTGCTTTCTGTCCAATATTATCGTGGAGTGGCTAAAAGCTAACTTTCTGGCTTTGCAATGCTGACAGTTCCAGTTGAAAAAGATTAACCCATCACACATCCAAATAACAATATGCACTACTGGAGGGTAAGTGATTTTGCTAGCACTATCGCATTTTGCCATCTTAAACAGTCAAATATGATGGTTTTATATGCCTGCAAAGAACTTCCAAGTAAAATGCAGCATATATTAAATCAAACTAACCCATTTTAACTTATGGAAAAGAGAAATCTCCAATTCATTTTTACAAAGCAAGTTAAAATTATTAACTATATTAATTTAAAGGATTACATTGCTCATTAGTTCAACTTGACAACTGTTTAAAAAATAATTCAACTACTAATAAAAAAAGTCACCTAACCTCTATGAGTGCCTAATCTGTGATTTATGCATAAACAGGATTTGAGACCTGATGTTTATTTGTACCAAATGTAAAAACAAATCGCTGTTTCTTGCTTGTGAATTTCAGCATGGCAGTAGCACAAAGTACACTGTGATTGGTTGGAGAATGACACCATAACGTTCTGATTGTGCCAAGCTACCGTGTGATTGGCTGACACTGTGGAAGGTCACGTTGTGATTTATTGGTGTTCTATAACATCACACTGTGGCTGGCTAGCTTTCAATCTGCATTGTTATTAACGCTTCTATTATTATCTGTTAAATTCTGATAAACCATCAGTGCACACTTTGGTTTCCACGATCAGACTGCTTTGTGCCAAAGTAATTTCCCGTATTCAAAAATGATTTTTAACATTGTACGTCGGAGGAAAGGGAAGACACAAGAGTGAATATTAACTCATCATGGTTCTAAGATAAGCCAGTGCACCAACACATATTCTGAAACATTAGTTCAGTGAGTTTCCACTGTGGCAAAAATGTTGGAAGGAGTTGGGAAACCAAAGTCCCACCCCACGCACAGCATCTTTTACTTTCATGGGAGCAGGGATGTTCTGTAATTCATGTATGCATGGCTGCAGGAGATAGCTGACTGTTAAAAGGATCAGTTGCAACAAAAACAGAGAAAGAGAACAGGCCTGTCAGCACAGGTATTTGTATTTAAGGTATTATCTCTCTCTTAGCTTACTATCATCAACCTCTTTGTTTGCCCATCCTTTTTTTTCTCTCTCTTTCTCTAGTCACTGTATCCATGTATTCTCTCTCTCTCTCCCCACTCCCCCCCCCATCATTAACATACATTCCACATGCCCACAACTATCGTCATGTTGTCTGGTTCCTCTAAACAAATTACAGACAACTCCAACCTGAATATTATGAATGAATTTGCCCAGGAGTCCTACAACACCGAAGTGATAAAATCAATATGAATACAAAGCAACCTGAAATGTCAATTTTCCTGCTCCTCTGATGCTGCCTGGCCTGCTGTGTTCATCCCCAGCTCCACACTGTTATTTCTGACTCCAGCATCTGCAGACCTTGCTATCACAAAGCAAAACAGTCTCACTTTATTAGGAACAAAATCATAATAACCCTGAGTACTACACGTATTATCCCTTTACCTATTTGGCTCCTTGGAGCTACAATACTTCCCGAGTGTCTTGTAAATTTATGCTGTCGCTCTCTCTGTAGCTCTGTCTCTGGGTAAGTATAGTTGCTTCCTTCCTTTGTCTCTCACTCAGGATGGTAACCTGGTCTCTGCCTCTTGTCATGCTGTTCTCCTCGGAAGGCCTCAGACAATTCCAACAGAAGTTCCGAGAGAGGTCGGCACATGAACCCAGTTTTTATACCTTTCATAAGATGACACAGTGTGAAGCTGGAGGAACAGAGCAGGCTAGGCAGCATCAGAGGAAGAGGAAAGCTGATGTTTCAGATCAGAGCCCTTCTTCAGAAATGGCTGCTTTCCTGAGGCAGCAGTGAGTATTGTTGGAGTCAATAGAAAGGAGGCTGAAGAAGGGTCCAGACCTAAACATCAACTTTCCTGCTCTTCTGGTGCTGCTTGGCCTGCTGTGTTCATGCAGCTCTACACCTTGTTTTCATTCATTTAGATAGCATGCTACTGTTTGTTTCTTTGTGCAGCAGGACCTAGTGCCTTTCTGTCTGGGCTCTCCTTTGCTTAGTGGATAAGTTGTTGGGTGTGTGTCTGTCCAGGATAATTGTTGTCTTTTACATTATGCTAATGTAGTTAGGACCTGGCTGCTATGTTTGCACTCTGTCTAGTTTGTGCGTTTTGTGATTTCAGTTTTTCACTTGGCCAATGAGCCCAGCATGCCCTGCTGTTTGGCCAAGTTAGCAATCTGGTGAATGGTCTAGGCTCGAAACATCAGCTTTCCTGCTGCTAAGATGCTGCTTGGCCTGCTGTCTTCATCCAGTTCCACGCTTTGTTATCTCGGATTCTCCAACATCTGCAGTCCCAATTATGTCTTAGCAATCTATCTGTGTTTTCACAACCAGGGGGCTGCTACAGTCAGTTTTGATGAAAGGCTACTAGACTTGAAATATTAACTTTATTTTCTCTCTACAGATGGCTCCACACCTGCTGTGTTTCTTCTGCACTCGACTTTTGATTCAGGTTTCCAACATCTGCAGTTCTTTGTGCTCATTTAAATGATCAGCTGCTCTATTAAAATCAGGTTTTGGAATCCTGAGGAGGTGGAGATCAGATCAGGTGAGACAAAGTTTGTTCCTGGTGCAGTTATTTTGGGTAACCAGGGTACAGTTTGGAGAGGTAAGGTACTCCTTTGGACCTGGTCCCAGGGCACCCTTGGGAAAGGTAAGCTTCAACTTGGTGGAATTAAGGCATTCTCTGGGAAATTTAAAGCATCCCTGTGAGAGAGGTAAGGCATTTTTAGGTTTGTAAAATGTAGGCATGCTTCTACGTGAAAAGTAAATAAACCTTCTTTTCTTCATTCATTCATGGAAATTGGATATTGGTGGCTGGAGACCATTTATCGCCAATTCCTAACTCCCCTAGAGAGCTGACTTGTTCAACTGCTTCAGCACTTAGGGTGCAGGGACAAGCATTGTGTTATTAGGAAGAGAGTTGCAGGATTTTGACCCAGTAACACTGAAGGAATGTCAAAAAAGTTCAAGGTGAGGCAAGTATGTGGCTTGGAGAGGAACATTTATGTGGTGTTCCATGCATATGCTACCCTTGTATATCTAGATAGTAGAGATGGCAGTTTTGGAGGATACTGTTGAACATGGTGGATTGAGGGCCAATTTAATGGGATGTTATGTCCTATGTGGAGGGAGATGTCTTGAGTTTGATGGAGCTACTACCATTAAAGCATGGCATTTAGAAGAGAGGAGCTGAGTTATTTGCACAGAATGCCTAACTGCTGACATTATTAATATGGCTGGCTCATAGAAGAAGGTGATAGTGGGGGATTTAGCAATGGTAACACCTTTAAATGTCAAAGGGCGCTTGTTGGATCCTATTTCATTATGGGTGGACATTGCCTGGTTCCTGTGAGGTACAAATCATATTTTCCACTTAATAGACTAAGCTTAGAAATTGTCCAGGTCTTCTGCATAGGAATACAGGCTGCTTCAGTATTTGAAGAGTCATAAATACTGGTGATGTTTGTGTAAACCTCAACGAACAACTCCACTTCCGACTTTATGTTGGAAAGTAGGTAATTGAAGATGCAGCAGTAGATAGTTGTGTTTAGGTCACATTCCAGAGGAATTCCAACAGTCATTTCCCCGAGCCAAATAAAAGTCGCAATCATCTTCTTTTATGCTGGCTTTAATTCCAACCAGCAAAGAGTGTTCCCCCGATTCCAATTGGCTTCAGTTTTGCTTGGGCTCTTTGATTCAACCGAGTGAAACGCTGACTTGATATTGAGTCCTTTCAGTCTCACTTATCTTCTGGAGTTCAACACATTTCTCCATGTTTGAATTTGATTTTAAAATGATGAATCAAGACTTTATTTTCTGTCAGCACTTGTCCAGATAAATGCCAAATGAATACTAGTTGAGTTGGCATGGAGATGGAAGGACAAAGGGTGTGAGTTGGAACTGAATTGGTAAAAGGGCAGCAGATAGGGCCACGGGACTGGTTGGGGACCTAAGGGTTATGAGGGTCTATTTGAGATCGGCATTTGGGCATCAGGTGGCATGGGATTTGAGTGACCATTTGAGTTTGAGTGGCACAGGGTATGAATGGCCAGTGAGGATGGCTAGCTCAGCATAGGGTGGTTTAGGTGTTATAAGGGATCATGGTGCAGGGGAACAGAAGCATAGGTTGGCATGAAGAATGTGGAAGAGTACATTCCAACTAACATTTGTTGCATCAGTCAATTTATTGTGCACCACTAAAGGACCGAGGTTATATTTTTTGTGTGGCCCAAAATTTCATTATCTTTCAATTAATTGACTGAACAAACAGACTAACACAGCACAAGTGTACTGGTGTAGTAGCTTTCCCAGTTTGGTAGAAGTAAGCAATTTCACATATGCAGCCATTTTAAATCCTGTGACCATCCTAAAATTGAAAGGGGAACCCAGAAAGCCAGGCAGCATCAGAAGAGTAGGAAAGTTGATGTTTTGGGTCAGGATCCTCCTTCAGGGCCCATTTTCTGAAGAAGGGTTTCGATCTGAAATGTCAACTTTCCTGCTCCTCTGATGCTGCCTGACCTGCTGTGTTCCTTCAGCTCCACGCTGTATTGTCTCTGACTCCAGCATTGGAAGTTCTTACTATCTCTAAAATTGAAAGGACCTTTATTCTGATTACTTGATATACAGCGGCATGGAGGGACGTTGGTAAATGTTAGTTTTCTTGATATTACCACCTTACCTTCATTTTTGGGTTGTCCTCTGTATCACGTTATTTGAAAGGCAAAATGAGTATAAAATTGTTTGCTGAGAGACAGAGCTAATTTCTTCCATGTACTGGTTATACAATGAGCAGAGCAGAGGAAGAATGTTGTATGTACCTTGCAAGAACATTGATGAGCATATTATTGGCAAACAATAAGAACACTGAAAAGAAAGGGAGCTGGAGCAGACCGTACAACTTATCAAATCTTTTCTCTCACAAAAATAATCATGGCTGATTTCAATTTCAATTCCATTTTCCTGACTACTTTTCATATTCTTGGATCTCTAGCAATCTGCCTTTCTCATGTTAAATATGTTCAAACATGTCGTATCTGCACACACTTGGTTAGGGAATTCAAAAGATTTATGGCCATTTGAGTGAAGAAATGTCTTCTTATTCCAGTGCTAAAAATCACCCCTTATCCTAAGACTGCCCCCAAGTTTTAGATTCTCTTGTCACAGGAAATAGTCTCTCAATGTCTATCCTATTAAGTTCATATGGAACCTCGTATATTTCAATGAAATTACCTCTCATTCTTCTAAACATCAGACAATATAGGCTCACCATATTCATTTATGTTTACAGGGCAACACTGTTCCAGGAATATATGCAGTGAACCTTTGCTGTGCTGCTTCCAAAAAGTATCTATTCTTCCCCATATGCTAATTCCAAAAGTGTGCAATGTACTCAAGATGTGGTCTCACCAAAGCCCTGCACAATTTCAGCAAGATTCCCTTATTATTGTATTCTAAACCCTTTGCAATAAAGGCCAACATGCCACTGGTTTTCTCATTGCTTAATGTAGTTGCTTGCTAATTTGGATGTGTCATACAGGAATACAGCAAAGCCATTTTAACATTCAGATTTAGAAGTTTCGGCCATTTAAAAAATGTCTGCTTCTCTGATACAATGGCAAAAGTGTATAATCTGACCTGTCCCCACATTATAGTCAATCTGGAACCTTGTTTCCATTCCTTTAGGATTCTGCATCTCTTTGCAAACCTTATGTGCCCTCCTCAGAATTTACATTTCCACCTAGTGTTATATCATCAGAAAATTTAGATTCATTAGTCTTGCTTTCTTTGTCCAAATCACTACTGTAAATTATAAGTAGCTGATATGCCAGCACTGATCCTCTGACACTTTACTAGTCAAAGCCTGCCAACTTGACTGTCAATTACCCATTTATCCCAACTCTTTGACTCCTATCAATTAAACAATCCTATATCCATGCTATTATATTAGCCTCAACTCCATGAGCCCTTTTCCGATGTATTAACCTTTCACTTGGCAACTTACCAAATGCCTTTAAATCTCTAAACATACTATGTTAACTGATTCCCATTTAGCAACTCTATTACTTACAGTCTCAAAAATTCTCAAATATTCAAACATAATTTCCCCTTTTAAAAAAACATGTTGGCTTTATCTAATTACACTTCCTATAATTTAATGAGTACATTCCTAAGATTTCTAAACAATAGGTTCTGACATTCTCTCCAATACTGATGTTTTCTCCCTCTCTCCTTCCCTGAATAATAGTGTTACTATAACTTCCAGTGTGCTGAAATTGTTCCAGAATCTACAAAATGTTTTACATTCAACTAGAGATCCTTACATCTCCAAAACAAAAATAATTATTTGAGTCTTACATATTGGATGTCTTTCAGTTATATTCAGCATCATAAAATTTAAGAGCCTATCATTCAGAGCTTGGACGATTAACACCTTCTCACTTTTGTCTCCTGCCCTGTTCCTGACCCTGCATCTTTTGCTATTCTAAGGTTTACTCCAGCTCTAGCGTCCTAAACTATATAAACATACAACTACCATATATACTCCTATTATTGTGACAGACATGTGTGTCATTTAATGTTGGCACCATAATTTGCAACTGTGCTTTTCCCTTGGGCAAATATCTCACCATAGATAACTCTTAACCTCCTTCTCCCTTTTGGTTCCATTATCGAAAGAATATGTACTCTGGTTCACTGCAAAGAATTACAACAAGGCTGCTCGGATTCTGGTGACATGACTCTTCCATGGGATGTAGAGACAAATAGCCGCTCCATGTTTGTCACATTGTATATACTTCATGGAATTTAGTGGTTGCTGTACACCAGGATGTGTGATAGGCCATGACAACACATGTAAGTGACCAACAGTCTGATCCTTGAACAGGACTCATAGGCCTCTGTTGCTGACAAGACTCTACCTAAAAAGTTATTGTGCAAAGTAGGAGCTCATGGTTTAGGTAGTTACATACTAGCACACAAAGAAGTTTGGTTAGTTGACAGAAAACAGAAGATGCATAAATGCCTGTTTCAGATTGACGGCATGTTTCCCAGGGATGCTACAAAGGTCTATTCTGGGGTCCAAGCTCTTTACAATATTTATTAATGATTTAAAGGAGAGGATCAAAGACAAGCCATTGTGGCTACATTTACAGATTACAGAACGGGTCAGAAAATATGTTGCGAAGGTAACATAACAAGGATGAATCTAGCGGTTGAGCATAATGTGTGAAAAAATGAAGTTGTTCACTACAGCAGGAAAGATAAATAAAACAGTGTTATTTAAATGGAGAGTAACTGCAGAATTCTGAAATGCAGAGACACTTAGGTGTTTTCAAACATGAGTCACAAAAAGTTAAGGTGCAGGTACAATGATTAAGTAAATAATGGAACATGATCTTTTATTCCAAGACAAATTGAACATAAAAGTTAGAATGTTATGCATCAGTTATTTGGGGAATTACTGAGAACACATTTCACCTCTAGTGTGCAATTTTGGTCTCCTTCTTTGAGAACACAAATGTACTGGAGATGGTGCAGAAAAGTTTACAAAATTGAAAATGCGAAGATTGGACAGGGTCTGCTTATTTTCACTGCAGTATAAAAGAATGAGGCATAGCCTATTGAATTACACAAGATGCTGAATGATCTTAACGGATATGTAAAAAGGGATTTCCTTTTGTCTGGAACTGGGGGTGTGAGATGATGTTTATAAATGAAGAGTCGTTCTTCTTGAGGACACATATGAGAAGAAATTTACTTCTGTCAGAGGGTTGTGCAACTTTGGAACACTGCCATGGAAGGCAATGGGCATGAGGTGATTGAATTCTTTAAAGGTAGAGGTTGATTGATTTATTTATCTAACAAGAACCTCAGGATATTGGGCGTATATGGGAATGTACAATTCAAAACATTAACAGAACATCCCTTACCTTATTGAATGGTGGAACAGGTTTGAGAAGCTGAATGGTCTAATTCTGTTTCTAATTTGTGAGTTCGTATGATATTTGGTACTAAATGGATATGACCTGTTCATATTCCCTGAATTTATTTCTGGTGAGCTTGAAGAGACCATGCCACATTTTCTTAAAATCTGTTCCTTGTAGGAATAGTATCTTTTAATTGTTCAGATCAATTAATAAACTCAGTGACACAATAACAGGTAGATCACCTTAAGTCAGTCTGTTGCAAAGATTACATGTTTATTTATTCAACACCCATTACTTAATACCCAAACTTTTTTAACCTGATCTTCAAGAATAGAGTCATGTTGAGGTTGTAGAGAACTTTGTGAGGCCTCTTCTGGAATACTGTGTCCAGTTCTGGTTGCTCAGTTATAGGAAGGATATTATTAAACCGGAGGGGTACAGAAGATATTTAACAGGATGTTGCTGGATACGGAAGGTTTGAGTTACAAAGAAAAGCTAGATAGGCTGGGACTTTTTCACTGGAGCATCAAAGGTTGAGAGGCAACCTGATAGAAGGTTATGAAACAAGTAGAGATATAGGTAGATGTAATGTAAGTAGTCTTTTCCCTAGTATGGGGGATTTCAAGACAAGGGGACATATTTTTAAGGTGAAAGGAGAGAGATTTATAAAATACATAAAAGGCATTTTTTTTTATACTGACAGTGGTTTGTGTGGAATGAACTTCCAGAGGGTAGATGTGGGCACAATTACAACATTTAAAAGGCAGTTGGATAAGTATATGGATAGGAAAGATTTGGAGGGAAATAGGCCAGGAACAATCATGTGAGACTAGATCATGTTCGGCATGAACTAGTTGGACCAAAGGGTCTGTTTCCGTGCTGTATGAATCTGTGACTCTAATATTCAGTAAAATCAACTAAGTAAATTAAATGGTAATTTCAATCTCTGTACAAATTTATATTATCAACCTCTATGTGGTTCTCCTGCACACACAGACATTTCTATGGGTTGGCCTTGGTGTCACACTGATCAGCATGACTGTGGCAGTCACACCTTGCAGACAGATCAACAAAATGGTAATTGTCAAATAATGAAGGATACATACTATTTTGCTTACAAACAACCTAAATGTGCCAGAAATCAGTATTCTGACAGTTAAAACCTATTTAAGCAACATGACTTTACAAATCACCAAAGAATTTGCGTTTATTGAATTTATCCATTCAGTATGGCTCTAGAAGCCTCTGCACTGCCCCCTCCTCCCATCCTTCTGGTATGCAATTAGTTCTTATACAATTCAGGGGGTTTCATCACTACTCCAGCATCTGGAAATCTAGACCAAGTGATAATAATTTGTCATGTAAAGAAATTCCTGGCATTGGGCCAAAATTAATTTCTTCGAGTTTGAATGGCCATTGTGATATCACTTGCCGAACTTACATTTTGTGCGTTATTTACAATCTTCTATAACTCTGTAAGTTCACTTCCAGAATGTTCATGTTCAAGCATTTTAAGAGTCAAACTTTCAACACCAATGCTCAGTTTTGTGACTGTTCTTTGTATTCTCTCCAATGCTAAAATGACCCCATTACATTATAGTGAGCAGAACTGGACATGTAAGAGTACTAATTTGTTGCTGCCTAACTCACAGACAGGCTGAAGATGAAGATTTGATTATGGGGAAATTCTGATGTTTTTATTTTAATTTCCATTTATAATTTTTATTTCTATTGCTTACCAGACCATTATTACCAATTTTACACTCTCATGCAAAGCTAAAATAACCTTCAAAGACGGAAGCAGAAGAGAATTGAGGGACCAGCAAGAATCACTACACAAAACTTTGCACATAACAAAACTGATTGCTGATTTAAGTGATCTACCTTCATGTACAATGTCAAAAACTGGCTGGTTGCGAATGCCAGAGTAAATGGGCAGATCGTCTTCATTACTGTCTTCCAGCTCTTCGACCTCTTTCGCTTTCAATCCTGCCCGATCACGTTGCAGTACTTTTAAAAAAGAGTAAAAGAGAAGCATAACATTCTGGATCGTAGTAGGACAGTGGTGCATGTTCACATCACCTGAAGTTTATAAAATTGAAAAGATTATGTGATGAGATGAAACTGGAAAATGAGAAGGAGGATGAGTCTGAATATTCCAGAACTCTTAAGCAGTTTCAACCTCATCACTGTCTCTTTTGCTAGGAGTGAGCTTATGTAGCTGTGCATGTCCACCATTTAGGTGTTATCAATTCTAGATAATGCTGCACATTCTCTTACGAAATCAAGTTAGTGTGGCAGGGAGCGTGGTGTAATTTGCCTGGGTGATGTGAATGTCATGATTGTACAGTCAGCACTGTGAAATGTGTGAGACCTACAGAGAGCTAAATTGTGTGAAGGCATGAATGTCAAATATGAGCTTGATTGTTAGAGACTGTGATGGACATTTAACACACTGACCTGTGAAAGAGTGTAGTGCTTCCATTGTTAGGATATGGCATTCGAAGATGCACACTGACCTTGATTACTTGTACGTGGCCATAGAAGTTTTTTGCCCTAATGTGGCCAAATCCTTAGGTCTACATAGCTGGAATTCAATGCGACAACCATCTGGTTCCATTGACTTACTAATCATTACCTGGAGGATTTCGCGAGCCCCTGAGAACGGAAGACATTGTCCCTCCTCTACTGCACCAAAGGCATCCATTGCAGTATCTGAGAATGTTGGAACATTGTCTTTTCTATGCCCTGCACTGCCATTAGTGACTCTTCCCAATGCTGTTCCATTCCAAACATACCTTGCCATTAAAAAGAGAACAAGGGGATGGGGTGGTGGACAGATATTTTTTATTCATTCATAGAATGTGTGCTGTCTAAACCAATGCATTTTCTCTAGACGTTGTTGTCAGCCCTTGAGGCTAGGAAAAGGAAGGCCATCCTCTGGAGTATTCAGTCATTCAGGATCTCCAGGTCCCTATTGAAGAATCATAATTTTGACTTCTCCTACTCTGAAATGTTCACACTACATCCCTTGAATGAGCTAGCAGATTTGGAATGTTCCTGCACAGCAGCCTTTTAGAGGTGGGAGGGGCAGAATGGATGAAAAGTCATTCTGGGAATGACGCACAATAAGACAAAAATCAGAGTGAAACATGCCATAAGGGCAGGGTATGTCATTAATGAGAAGACTTAGGTCAGATGGGACGAGAAAACTTGCTTGCCCTCGTTGTGAAAGTCACTCCAAAATTTCCACACAACCTGGAATTAATTAGCCAGTAAAACTAAAGATTCAGTCCAATATTTTATGTAAAGATCGGTTTTCATGCTTTATAAACCATTTATTTGTCATTGATTCAGTGAATATCTTGCAAAATTTTATCTGAACTTTTACAATTTTTTTAATGTCAAACATCATAGTTGCCCTTCTGAAGTTTTAAAATGAGTGAAGTTAAACATTAATAGTGTATTTTAAATATCATTCTGTGACTTAAACAGCTAAGAAACAACACCAGAAATTTAAAAAAAAATTTCGTCAGAAAATCCACAGCAATTCCAAAAAGCAACTCCATTACAATTCGGTAGTAGATGCTACTGCAACAAAATGCGATCTGAATTACGCTAAGGGTTCCTAAGGAGAACCATGTGAGAATAGGGTCTTTGCCTCGCCTTTGCAAAGTCATTGACTTAAAAAGGGAAGAGAAATTGGATCTATGATCATTAAAATTCTGTTGCTTTGGGTCTATTTAAGGATTCTCAACATAGGAGACCATCAATCAATTTTACTCAGATAGTAGTAAGGGAATGGAACGATTTGCCTGCAATGGTAGTAGATTCGCCAACTTTAAGTACATTTAAGTCGTCATTGGACAAGCATATGGACGTACATGGAATAGTGTAGGTTAGATGGGCTTCAGATTGGTATGACAGGTCAGCACAACATCGAAGGCCAAAGGGCCTGTACTGTGCTGTATTGTTCTATGTTCTATGTTCTATAATCCAAAGTGCAGCCCAAGCCATAGGTGTGGAAAAGGATTGTAAACCTAAGGGGACCAGAGACTTGAATAATTTCTTTTGAAAGGTTTTACGGCAGTCCTTTTTTAAAAAAAAAATTCTGCTCTGCAGGATCAGCTTAAGGATTCTTCTGGAGTAATGAGCAAGTCCAACATAAATGCTCTTTTGGCATCTTTGTTATAATACCACATCATTTCTCGCTACTTTTCAATTCTAGATAGGAAAAGTGTTTGTTAAATATTGCCCACTGAACTTATAAAATATGCTAATATATGTAGCTGTTCATTTGTTTTAAGGATTGCTCAAAGGTAACTGACATACAGTAGCTCTGTGGATGTTCTGTACATTTAGTAAATCAACAAATGTACTGGAGGGGTTACATTTTCAAGGAAATAACATTACAAGGCTTGTTCAACCATTAGCAATTTACATTGTATCTCCAAGATCTGTAGATGATCATTCTTGTAGCAAGTTAGTTCCGTTTCACTATTTCAATCACTTTCAGTACCTTCACAGGAGTGAAGTATATGATCAGAGATAATGTCACTGGTATGAAAGTAACAATCGACTTAAACATTGTTGTCCTTGATAACAAGGATCAGTGATAATAAAATAGTTTTGATAATATTCAGCCAAATGTAAATGGTTTTAACTGCACCTTTATTACATGAATATAGGTGATACAATGACATTTATGCATAGAGCGTTGTTACAACTATATACACAGTAATTTATTTTTCTTTGCATGCAGTATCAAGAATCAGAAATGATTCATAAAAGACCACACAATAAAAGGGAAAACTCCACAAATACAGATGAGGACTTTCAACATCAAAAGAATCAAGTAAAAACAGAACCATATCTCATAACTGAAATGTGATACAAAACTGAGCAGTACATTTTTGTTTAAAAGACATAACTCCAATATGAATATCATCTGAAGATCTGTAAAAGTGGAAGAATATTTCAAGTGGAAGTTAAATGTTACTCGACCAATCATGATAAATTGGAAAATATCCTCCACTGGTCATCTCAAGTAGAAAACATCTGCCCAATTGATTTGACATATTCATGGAAAGCACTTAAATGATTATTTCTTAAATACTTAATCAAACCTTACCTTCCACTTACACTGATTTCATTCACTCCATAATATCTGCACCTGAAGTTCACTGACATTTGTCTGGTATGGTATTGGTCTCTCAGGTGATTTCTTACATGAGTATGCTTGACAAATTCTTGAAGAACTGGAGAATCATAAAACTCATTGTACCCAGGATGCCTGTTTGGTTCAGAAGTCAATATACTGAATGTCACATTTCCTGAGTATGGAATGGTGTTGGTTAAATATAAATGAATTTGAAAGGAAAAAAAAATACTAATTCGTACCGGAGCGGAATGAAAATGGTTTCCTCAGCAGACAAATAAAACCTTACTTGAAACCACTAGTTTACATGAGCAATTCCATGTGCCTGTTATTGTGAATCATGCTGTATGTTGACTGGCATATAAGACAATCCGAAAACTCATGTTTTTGCATTTGTGTGATGGATAAGTCGACCTGTCTTTTCAAATGCTTTTCACAGTTGGGGCCTGCTTCAATTTTGCATCCCAAATGCATGATTTATTTAGGAGTACCTTGTAACTGTGCAAAAAGCACAAAGCACAAAGCAAATAATACAAATTCTGTTATAAAGGACCATTTGACTTTTTGACACATCCACTTTTTGTCTCAAATACTGATAATGACAACCCAAATCAACACTGGTGATTCAGTCATATACAAGGCACTTAAGCAGACCCCGGTAATCACATATGCCTGGCCATTCATTTTTAAAAGATGTAGAAGTCCAAATGCAACTCTGCTCAACTGTTTAAAGACGACTGTACTCCCTGCGTGTTATGATACCCTTTGCAATCTCTGTCCATAGTTGGGCCCACACCAGTTTTCATTCAATTATTCTTATGATCTTTGCAAATCTCTGCAAACTCATTGTCAAGTGACAAAAAATCATCTGCCTAAATAGCTCATATGAATGCATGATGCCACCTTTAATAGCTGTAACCTTATAAAATGATGGGGAAAATGACTAATAAATAAACTTTGCAAAGTAGTGTCATGAAATGAAATCGCACCCACTGCTCTGGGATGAGGCAAGAGTATTTTAACTTCCTGCCCTCATCGAAATCTTGCCAGTGATTTCTCATAATTCCTGTTAACATTCCACCTGAAAATCAAAATTTGGGTAGAAGGCAGGATCATAGTACATCAGTGCAGGAATAGGCTATTGAGTCCCTCCTATCAGTAAGTCTATTTAAGCAACTTTACCCCTTTCCTTTTTGTACAATGTTGTCACAGATTGTATGAGCCTCACTTACAACCAATGATCAGTATGGATGTATGGAAAAAGCTGTGTCTTTCCTTATACTTGGGGTATGTACCTGAGATATTTTCCCAACTGATCACTGCTCGGATACTGTTGTATTTGCTACCTCTACCATGATGTGGTGGTGGGCAATGTTGTTTGGGGTAGTTCACTGCAACTAATCATCTTTTATCTTGGGTCCATCTAGTGATCAGTGATTATGCATACACCACCATTTACAGTGTCTACAGGAGAGACACTGGTTAATTTATGAAAGCAGTAAGTACAACAACATTTTGTCAGGCATACTCGGATCTTAGGGAGTTGGTGCAGATACATTTATTCTCTTCAAAAGCTAGAACTTCTTCACTCCACCCACAGATCTTGTACAGCATTAGTAAAAGAGGTAAATTGAATATAACATGAACGTTAACCTATTCAAGGAGGGTACTATAAAGAGTAGTATTATGCTTTCTGTCACTGTGACACAGTATGTTAGCTTATGCGGCTGTTACCCGGAAGGTTGGTTGTTCAAAACCATCCAGAGATGACAAACAATCTCACTTTTATGGGTGGCACGGTGGCTCAGTGGTTAGCACTGCTGCCTCACAGCGCCAGGGACCTGGGTTTGATTCCACCCTTGGGTGACTGTCTGTGTGGTGTTTGCACTTTCTCCCCATGACTGCATGGGTTTCTGCTGGGTGCTCTGGCTTCCTCCCACAGTTCAAAGATGTGCAGGGTAAGTGGATTATCCATGTTAAATTTCCCACAGTGTTCAGGGATGTGTTGATAAGGTGAGTTATAGGGGGATGGGATGGGTCTGGGTTGGATGCTCTGAGGGTCGGTGTGGACTTGTTGGGCCAAAGGGCTTGTTTCCACACTGTAGGGATACTATGAATAAATAATTCAGTAGCAAGCTTCTGTATTTAAATTGAGACAGTTATACTCTCATATACTTACTCTGAAATACCACAACATCTCATAAT
The DNA here is from genome assembly GCF_030684315.1 of Stegostoma tigrinum. NCBI lineage: Eukaryota > Metazoa > Chordata > Chondrichthyes > Orectolobiformes > Stegostomatidae > Stegostoma > Stegostoma tigrinum. The sequence continues at coordinate 58,637,427 of NC_081362.1, forward strand.
CTCAAATATGAAGAATGGATGGAGATAAATGTGGTGTACTGTTACAGGTAATAGTTAATGCAATCTCTGATTTACGGTCCCTGATATCCCATATGGCAGGCCGAGGGCCACTTGAAATGATTTGGTGCTTTAAAGTTGAATTGATTACCTTCCAAAGTGGAGAGTTCACAGCAGACTGAGATATTAAATTGTTAAACCTCTCGGAGGGTGGTTCTCAGATAAATTTAGATTAGAGCAGAATGCTTTATATAATAGAGGCAACCCTTGAACTGAATGGCTTGCTGAACCATTTCAGTAGATAATTAAAACAGTCACTGGATCAAAATCTTGGAATTCCCACCCTCATGGCATTGTAGGTCAACACAGCGACAGTTTGAGAAGACAACTCACCACCACCTTCTCAAGGTCAACTAGGGATGGGCAATAAATGCTGGCCAGCATTCTGGATCCCACAATTCTACAAATGAATAAAAAAAAAGTTAACAAAATTGCTATGTGTCTGGAGCTACAAATAGGCCAGGCAAGGTAAGGATTGCAGATTCCCTTCCCCAAATGGATATTAGTGAACAGGATGAGTTTTTATGACAATTGAAAATTGCAATATTACAATTACATGGTTGATTCTAGACTTTTCCTATTGAATTGAAATTTCAGTATCTGCCCTGGAGGAATTCAAATCAAATCTCCAAAATTACTCCAGAAGCCTGGATTATTAGTCAACTCACATTACCATTATGCCACCTCCTCACTAAGGATTGTAGTTGTGTTCTATGTGAACCATTAGTGAGAAGCTTTCAGTGGTATACATTTTCTTGGTTGTGGAGATAGGTCAGTTATCTACTTGATGTGGTCGCTCCTTTCATGTTTAATGTTGGGTCCTGGCAGATGTAACACATGCAGTTCCACTGCGGTGTAAGTAGGATTTTAGTAATAGCTACAATGAAATGACAAACTCATTTGTATATGAGGCATCTGATGGAGTTGCCTGGTATGCACTCTGTGGTGGAAAACCTACAATACTAACTCACCACCATAGAAGCATTGTGTAGATAGTACTGCATACCCTGGTAGAGGATCCTTTATCATCTTGCAGTACTGAGGCCAAGTTCCCTTGAGCTGCCCAGCAGGCACTGACCTCCACAGCCATCACTATCCAAGCTGCCTCAGCAGATCAGATGGACTCCTGTTGCCATTTCAAGCAAAACCAGTGCTCAAACAGAATGCCCAAACCTTCCACTGTTGGCCCATCTCCACTTCTAGTCTCATAAAAACAGGATTCCACCCATCATCATAGAAACCCTAAACAATATGCTGTCTTTCTGACCTAAGCTTGTATACTTATCCCAATCTATATGAAAATTAAAATTCCGCATTAAAACCATGCTGCTTTTACCATTTACTTGTATAATCTCTGTGTTAATATCTATGCTACAGAAGTAGACAGAAACCATATGAACACATGGAGCAGAAGTAGGCCACTTGAACCCCTCCACAATTCAATTACTTCACGCCTGATTTGATTATTCCATTTTATTGCCTTTATCTGATAACATGCCATATCTTTGCTTATCAAGGGTCTTCCGTCTGAAAAATGTTCAAAGACTGACTCTACTCATTTTTGAGGATTTTGAAGGCTCATAACCTTCTCTAAGAAAAAACGTCTCTTCATCTCTGTCTTAAATAGATGGCACTTTATTTTAAACAGTGACCCTTACTCCCACAAGAGAAAACCTCCTTTCCACATCTTCTGCAAGACCCCTCAGACTCTTATGGTTTAATCAAGTTGTTTCTTACTCTTTTCATTTCCAACAGAGATAAGCATATCCTGCATAGCTCTCACAGAAGGTGTGGGGGCATTTTCAAATGTAGAGGAGAACTTAAGCTTTTCTCATGAAGCCCTGAGATTTCCTCTTCTGGCCTTGATCTTCTGCACCAGTAGCCTGGCCTGGCTGAAAACTTACTGCTACTTTCTACTCATACAGCTGTGTTAAAATTGCTGTTAGGGCCTGGCGACATCACTTAGCAAATGAAAAGTGCTCTCCCAATTTTGGTTGAGTGGCCTGGTCAGTTCCACTGCATCAAATTGCAGAAGCTCCAAGTGGCTCCAGGGTAGAGAGAATGAGCTGAACAATTTTAATTGTCTAACAGCGTAGTTCCTTCTCAGTTGAGTGGGTTAAACACACCACATAAATTGCTTTATCTAGCTTCAGAGACAGAAAACATTAGCTTTGTTTTGTTACTGGAATACAACCTTGCTCCTTGACTGACAGAAATTAACACAATGATAGATTATTCATCTCAAGCTATAACATCAAATCAGACACTGATAACATAGTCCTGGCAAAAAGACTGCAACTGTGACTACTTGGGCAGTATGCCACTGTAACACAGAAAGCTGAATTCACACTAAAGACAAGCCATCATCACTTCTTTGTGAAAGGGGTTTAAATGCCAGTAGCAACCGTGAATAATCAAAGACATTTTGCCAGTGGAAATGAAATAAGCAAAAATGCAAAATTGAGGCTTATCTTGCAAAACCAACTATTGCCTGGAGCAAAATGCAGCAAAGGGGGAATTGAAAACTGAAAAAGTAAATGCAACAGTAATAACTTGCAGAAATACTTCTGAAGCTGCCAGGTGCAGGGTGCAGCGGCTCAGCATGCATCTTATTTTTAATGTGGGAGGTTTACGTCATGGTGGAACCCAAGCTGACTGTGTGAGTTCGGCTTGGGATATTTTAATACGTTACTTAAATATTGAAATAAGATTATGTATGCCATTAGCACTGTAGCAACCTCCTAACTGCTAAAACTCAGATTGCCAACTTGGCCAAACAGTAAGGGATGCTGGGTACATTGGCCAATTGAAACTCTGAATTCACAAAATCCACAGATTAGACACAGTGCAGACATAGCAGCCAGGTGCCTTTAGTCTGCACAGATAGTCCCCACAAATTATCCACTAAACAAGGGGCAGCACTGGGTCCTGCTACACAAAGAAACTTGACAGTAGCATGTAATCTAAACTCCACAAATCCTTCTGAGGAAGGATCACCAGAAACGTTAAGTCTGACTTTTTCTTCATAGATGCTGCTAGACCTGCTGAGCTTTATCGGACAAGAGCATAGTTTAGCTTTTAGCCTAAATCATCTGATGAAAATTCAAGTGCGCTATGGCACATGCCTTAATCAGACACTTTGAAAAAATAACTATGCAAAAACACAATTGAGAACAGCAATCAAATGATACCACACAGGAGTTCCCCAGTTAGATTTGTGCTGTATCTGGTAAACTTCACAAAAACATGCAAAGGTATGCAGAACAACTCATTTTGCCTTGTTCTTGCAATTAGCAGATTTCTTACTAATGTAAAGAACCTGAGTGATGGTATTGGGTGGGTCAACAATTTCCCTCTACTCAGCTTGCGTTGATGTTTTATACTGTAGGGCGAACTTTTTATTTCTGAGTTTGAGAGGTCCTTGTTGATCAAATTTCCGGCCACTGCATTGTGAACACTTCAATCACTTGTCTGTTTTATTTCCCAACAGAATGTCAAGTTTTGCTCCTTCTCCAGTAGGTACATTTACATATATTGATAAATAAAATGATGTTGAACAAATTCCTCACCATCTAAGCCTAGTCCTAGTCAATGTTTGGAAAATTAAAATCTCTTACTATTACAAACTTATTATTTTTACATAGATCTGAGATTCTCTACACGTTTGCTCCTCAATTTCCATCTGACTAATGGAATGTCTATTTTACAATCCCGTCAAGGTAACCATCCCTTTCTTATTTCTAAGATCTACTCACATAGCTTCACTTGATGATCCTCAGAAATATCCTAAGTACAGTAGTAACAATTTCTTTCATTAAAAACACCACTTCCCCACCTCTTTTACCTCCCCTTCTGTACTTCCTATAGCATCTAAAACCTGGAACACTGAGCCGCCAATCCTGTCCTTCCCTTAGCCAAGTTTCCGTAATAGCTATAATTCAAATTTATGCCCTGAGTTCATCAGCTTTACCTGTAAAACCCCTTTTATTTTTTTCAGTGTTACTTTGTTCTCTGACTTGCTCTTATCTACATTTTGTAATTAACTTACTATTTTCTGATTCAGAACTGTCCTCATCTGCATTTCTATTTTCGTGCTACTTAGGAAAGCTCCCCCATATTAGTTTACAGGCTCAGAGGCTGTTTTCAGTTGATAGGAGTTCCAGCTAAGTGCTTGACTTATTTTTAAAATTTTAAATGTTTAATGTTTTTTCTCTCTTGCAAGCTTAAGATTGAAATCTACGGATAAGGAAGGGTAGTTTTTTTAAAATTATCTAAGGCTCTTTTAAGAACTTCTTTTTAGGCTTAGTATCACTGAAGCCATGCAAAAGTCACAGAGTGTAACAGTTAGCAGATTCAGAGATATGATTACACAACAAGATCAGTCAGATAGATAGTGAATGCCAGGAAGGCTAAAAAGATAGTTCGGAAATCTCCTGTGGCTATCCCTCTCTCAAAAAGATATTCCGTTTTGGGTACTGTTGAAGGAGATAGTCTCTCAGAGGAAAATAGAACTGGCAGTCAGATCTTGGGCAGTAAGAATGAATCTCATGTTAGATAACAAAGTGTGGAGCTGGATGAACACAGCAGGCCAAGCAGCATCAGGAGCACAAAAGCTGACGTTTCGGGCCTAGACCTTTCATCAGAGAACTTATGTCAATTGGGATTTGCTAAGATTTAAAAGAACAATTGTTTGAGGGGACTGTCCAGTCAGGGGCACAGACAGGAGATTCTGCAGCCATGACCATGAATTCAGGACAGTATGTTGGCTTCCTGGTGCCAGGATAAAGGACATCTCAAAACAGTTGAATCATATTGTTATAGGGAAGCGTGAGAAGGTGGAAGTTCTTGTACATGTTTGGAAGAATGTCACAGTTAGGGAAAGGATTGAGGCTTTGCTGTGTAAATATAAGAGGTTAGGGAGTAGGTTAAAAAGCAGAACCTCAAAGGTAGTAATCTCTGGTTTACTCCTGCTGCCATGTTCTAATGACAGTAGGAATAAAAAGATGGGGCAGATAAATCAATAGCTGAAGAGATGGTGCAATGTGCAAAGATTCAGATTTTTGGATCATTGGGATCTCTTCTGAGGCAGAAAAGACCTATTCGAAAGGGATGGGTTTTGCTTGAACTGGAAAGGGAACAATATGCTGTGTCTGTTGGAGATTGATGGTAGGTGAGCTATGGGAGTATGGTGCATTGAGGTATGCGAGATGAGCAGCACAGTTAGTGGGATATGTCACTTACAGATATACTCATTGGCACTGACCACTCCTGTGAAGTCCCTGAACTTTTTGTGGCATTGCATTCATTGCTCTCCATTCCTCACATTATCTGCCAGCACAGTCCAGTCCAATTGCCTTTGACAAGTTTGTTTTAAAGTGGACTACTTTGGAAAGATCACATTGTGCCTCGCTTTTAGCTTTCACCAGGAGGGTAACCACTGCAGCAACAAAAATCCTTGGAACAGAAAATCTTGTTGTAGGCAGAAGCAAACTATATTGACTGTTCAAGCAGTCTTGAACTAGGGTCATAGTCCAAACTTTAGATCAAAAGAGTCAGGTGCAAAATCAGAAAGCACTTCCATGCAAAAGGGTTCTTTCTTCGATAAAACACAACTGATGTGAGATTAATTGTTAATTTCATATGTGAGATTCACAGATGTTTAAGGAATTCTTGACAAAAAGCAGCTGTTTAAAGTTATGTTGCAGATTGGTCATGATCTCACTGAATGGTGGAGAAGGTTTGAGCAGTTAGCTGGACTATTTCTCATTCTATTTTATAGTAAACCAAACATATCAGCTAGTTCATGAGCTATCAGCTATTCACTGAGCACTGGTAAGGAAGAAATGTTCTGTAGCTCTTTGTCTTTTTTACATCTGTACTGAAATATTATTATCACACCCAATTTATCAGCCAATTTATTTAAGTAGGCAATGACATTAAGCAGCTGTATAAAATAAATTGAAATGGGTAGGAACACGGCTAATATTGAAATTTTAAAAATCAAGGAAATGAGAACAGACAGATGTACAGGACAGAGGTTAAATAAACTACTGAAAGAAAGAGGAGCATAGAAATATTGAAAAACAGTTTTTGTTTAAATTCTCAATGATCAGCACTTTGTACATGCTAATGTATTCATAGGAATAATCATCCCATCCTTCACACATATGTTAGATATAGAATAATTTGTGTGTGTGATTTTATATTTAGGCTATTTGTGGCATCTATGGAGCTTAAGATAGATAAACATACCATTATGACATAAAACTGGATATGCTAAAAATCAATGAATAGAAGATGGTTTTGTGTTTTGCAACTATATATCATAAATGCAAAATGGTATACATCTTACATCAATTATAATTTTATAAATGATTTTACTGATTGCTTTATAAGGTGAAATTTTTGAAGTTATCATACAAACTCGGCAATCCGTTAAGCTCAATAGAGCCCTTTTTTAGAGCACTGCCAGTCAAAATGGGCAGGTATAGTAACTACGCTGCAATCTGGAAAATACAATTCTCAATTGTGACTTCAAGGAGAATAAACATACCGAGGAAACTGAAAGCAATTCACAGTATCAGGATGTTCAAGGGGACCATTATTGACCATTCCAAAGGTACTTGTGCAGCCTTGAGTAAAATGCTGCCAATCTTGCCATGGAGAGTTTCCAGTCATTTTCCTTTGATTCTTAACAACTACAGGCTGAGGGCTACTAAACTGCAAAATAATACAGAAAACATACAAGCAATGTAAAAGGGAAGATAACACAATTTTCAATAAGTTTTGCAAATTTACGCAAAGAATTTAGTAAAATTAAACTTTAGAAGTATTGATGGTAATGTCATGTTCAAACAATTTATAATCACATTCATTGAAATTAGCTGAAATATAAAACATTGAATGATCCTACATATCTGGTTGTGCTAGGCCCCGTCACTTACAGATTTGGCAACTGAACTAAATAAGACCAGTGATGTCAAGATCAGAGCAGGAGTTGGGGGCTTTCTGTGACTTTTAATGACAATGGCAATAGTAGGAAATACTTTTGCTTGTTTTTCTGCTTCTTAATTATCATTCCAGTTGTCTACTCGCACATAAAAACATTGGCAGCTGTGTTAAAATTGCAGGAAACTTAGAGGACAAGGAAGGATAATGCATCATAGTCACAGGTACAGATTAGCATGGCAGACAGGCTAGACAGATTCAACGCATTTCACAACTCATCACCCCACTGTACATTTCAATCACATGTGTTATAGAATGGTATCAAAATCCTTTTGTGGTTTGTCAGAATTCTGGAGTTATTTGAACTGCTCACAACTTAGACAAATTATAGAGTTTAATATGTCGGCACTATTGCTTTCAGCACAAATTTTAGAGAGTTTTGAATTGAACAGCCTTCATAGTCCAACAGGAATGAAAACCTAGGGACTGCTGTTAACAAATAAATCTTTGATTGCAGAGATAGTAGGAGCTGCAGATGCTGCAGAATCTGAGATAACAAGGTGTAGAGCTGGATGAACACAGCAGGCTAAGCAGCATCAGAGGAGTGGGAAAGCTGACATATCGGGCCTAGACCCTTCTTCAGAAAAGGCCAGAAACATCAACTTTCCTGCTCCTCTGATGCTGCTTGGCCTGCTGTGTTCATCCAGCTCTACACCTTGTTATCTCTCTTTGATTGCATGTTGATTATTTGTGATATTGTGAAGAACATTCCATTTTGCCACATTTAGATCCCTTCACATCTTAAATTTTAGAAAAGTTAAGATATTCTGACTTTTTCCATATAACTATGATGTTAACTGAATAGGTATAAACCTTTCAATAAAGGCTTGCTCCTGGCTGAATCAGGGAAAGAAAGAAAGAAGTCACCAGCCAACAAACTTCAACAAACGAGCTGGTCAATGATCAGGAAGGCTTTATGTGGGACTTAGTTTTAGGTCCCCCTTGAAAACTGTAGAGTTTTAGCTTTCAAATCTCATTTATACTAGCCATCGTTTTAAGGCTCCTTTGAATGGAATTTCATGATCTCCACAACAAAGATCTAGGCCAGGATGAAAGTTGGGTCCATCTGTGTTATGCTGGTGTAGTAATATTAGATCTCAATTCAAGCTAATGAACAGAAACTTCCAACTTAGAAAGTAATTTCCAGTGCTGTGCTTTTTGTATGTCAATCGCACAGCGGAGGTGTAAGGGTTTTTGGAGCCAGAAAGAACAGCAGAATTTAATATGTGTTAAAATTAAAATTCTTTATTCTTTCATGGGTTGTGGGTATTGCTGGCAAGATCAGCATTTCTTGCTCATCCCTAATTGCCTTTTAGAAAGTGATAGTGAGTCACCTTCTTGAGCCACTTAGTTCAACACTGAAGATACTACTATTGTGCTTCTAGCAAAGTAATTCAACGGCCATGGAATTGTGGCAATATACACACAAATCAGGATGTTTGATGACTTTGACAGAAAATTGAAAGTGCTGACATTCGCATGTTCCTGGTGCGATTTGCCTTCTGGGTGGCAGAGGTCATGGATTTGGGAAGTACTGTCAAAAACCTTAGTGAGGTGTCAGAGAGCATCTCGTAGCTGCCATTGCCCTGCCACCTCTCGTCGGTCTGTCCCTCGACTTAAATAAGGACAGTTGCAGAGGTATGAAGAAACAGTTGTCTAAAACAGAATGGGAAAAATAGGCTTAGGGTAAAGCCAGTGGATCAGCACGGGCAGATATTTAAGCAGTTATTTCATAATGCTGAGCAAAAATTTATTTTGGCCAAAAAGAAGAACTTGATGAGAAGGATGAATAACGCATGGTGAACAAAAACAAAGTCGCTGGATAAACTCAGCGGGTCTGGTAGCATCTGCGAAGGAAAAAACAGAGTTAATGTTTCGAGTCCAGTGACCCTTCCTCAGAACCTTCCTCAGTTCCGAGGAAGTGTCACTGGATCCAAAACGTTAGTTCTATTTTTTCCCTCCACAGATGCTGTCAGACCTGCTGAGCCTTTCCAGCAACTTTGTTTTGGTTTCTGATTTACAGCATTGTTTCCTTGGTGAACAAAAGTAGTCAAGGAGAGTATGCAATCAAAAACTAAGACATACAAAGTGGCAAAACTTGGGATAGGTCACAGGATTGAGAATGTTTTAGAAATCAGCAATGAATGACTAAAAACCTAATGAAGAGGGACAAAGTTGATTATGAAAATAAATTAACAATTTAAAAACAACAAAAAGCAGGAGCTTCTACAGGTAGATTAAATGACAGTAGCTAAGGTAAGTTCCCCTATGGGGATGCACCTGGTGAACTGATAAGTGGAAAAGGAAAATGTTAGAAAATTTAAATAAAATATCTTTAGATTGGTGTTACAGTTGAGGAAATAGTAAGCATTCTGAATAAATCAGAAAAGCAAGGTGCTAACAGAAGGAAAGATCTTGAACAGTCTGTATCCTGAGGGACAAAGTGTTTGACAAACCAACGGGTCTGAAGATCGACAAATTGCTAGGACCTGATGACCTGAATCCTAGTATTTTAAAGGAAGTGGATGTAGATGCAACAGAGGCATTGGTCAAAATATTTTAGATTCTGGATTCTGGGAAGTTTCTAGCAGATTAGAAAACTGCTAATGTGACATGCTTGTTCAAGAAAGGAGAGATCTAGAAAGCAGGAGGTTATAAGCCAGCTAGCCTAACATCTGTTGGTGGAAAATGTTAGAGTCGGCAGATTGCATTTGGTATAGATTAGTGTGAGGTCATGCACTTTGGTAGGGAGAAACAAAAAGCAGACTATTGCTTAAGTGGGCAGACTTTAAGGGTAAACAACACAGCTGGATCTGCACGTTCTTGTACATAAATCACAAAATTTTTAATGCAGGTACATCAAATAATTAAGAAGGCAAATAGAATTTTGACCTTTATTGCTAAGGGGTTGGAATTGCAAACCAGGAAGTCTTGTTACAACTATACAGAATGTTGGTGAGGCTGCAGCAGGAGTACTGCACACAGATTTGGTCTCCTTGTTTAATAAGAGGACATATTGGCATTGGGGGCTATTTAAAAGAGATTCACTAAGCTAGTTCCTGGGATGAAAGAACCTAACTTATCAAAAATAACTAAATAGGTTGTTCATTACAATTTAGAAGAATGGGGCTGATCTTATTGAAACATGCATGATGCTGAGGCAGTTTGACAGGGTAAATGTTGAGAAGATTTTCCCACTAGTGAGTGAATATTGATGTAGAGAGACACAGTTACAGTATAAGGGGATGCTCATTAAAATTGAGATATGAAGGAATTCTTCTCCCAGAGCATAGTGAATGTATGCAATTCTTTACTCCAGAGAGTTGTGGTGGAGATAGGTTTTAGAAATATCAAGCAATTTGGATAGCAGGACAACTTTGATATAGGCTGTTTCAGCATAGCATTTTATTGCATGGATTTAATTATTTCAGCGTTCTATTTCTTTAAAAAGACAGACTTTTCAAACCAAAATTGCTCAAGTTACCTCATGTTGTCCATTCTGCAGATCACCAGTTCTGCTGACTCCACCATCCAAATGAACTAAACCGGTAAAAACAGAGGAGATCCACGATGACCCAATATCCTCATTATTGATGCATTTCAATGGATAACAATTCAAATTCAATTGTAGCAGCCAGTCGTGAGTTGTGTCTTCAGCTCTGTTTGGAATCCAGTCCCTTTGTAAAAGTGGATGAACTCATGGATGGGTGCCTGGACAGTGACAGTTTGTGCGGGTGCGCATGACTGGTCATTTAACACAAAGCAATTCATGAATTTCACTCTCATATTAAAACCAGCAATAAAAGAAGACAAATACAAATTCAGTAGGCAAAATAAATCAAATAGCATGCAATTTTATTTAAATGGCTCTTCATATTTATCAAATTAATTCATATTTTTGAACAAACTTTAATGCTAATGAAAGAACTACACTTAAAAAAAACTAGAGACATATTTACCTGTTTGTGAGACCTGTCTCCATAGAACCATAAATCTTGCATTCTACCAATGAACTGCTCAGACCCTGTGAAATAGTAATCAAACAAGTCATTACGATTAAAAGGTACATGCCAAATACGTACTGGGTCGTGCAATGGTTCAGCATACTGAAGGAGAGTTTATTGTAAAATATGTACTTCTTAACAGTTATTCTGTTACAAACCTTATTACCACTAGAATGCAACTCAGCTTATCAACAAAACAAGAAAGGAGCAGAAAACCTTTCCTAAAAAGTACTGGGAGTAAACATACTTTGCTCTCCTTGCTACTTGTATTATTGGTAGCTGTTTGTTCATTGCTCATAGGTAATTTTCATAAGTATTTAGCAGTTATTTGATCAATTGTGCCCTCATGCTCCTGATTTTCATGCCATTCATGTCCATTGTGTTTTGTTGCTGTTTGATGAATATGAGAATTCAATTTGAGCCAAACAATCTCAAGAGTGAAATACAAATTTGCACTTGTGGCATATTTGACATCTATCAAGTGGAATGGAAGCGAGATTAAGTAGGGAGAAATTAGTTACAGTCAGTTTTCAGCAGAGCATCAATGGAGGACATAAATGCCAGCATCAACAGAATAGTGTGGAGAAGGTAGTGTTTCACATCATGAAGCCAGTTATGAGTAAGGCTATTTCATCTGCTTATCACAAAGAACATTCCAGAAAAAAAAAATACCATTTCTGCCTTAAACTTTTTTCAACTTCCATCTGACCTTCATCCTACAATCTGGTATGAAATCCAAACAGTGGTATTAGCATAGACCTTGTGATTTCCATCATCACCTGATATTTTAACATTCTGTGTTTCCATTTCTGCTTTCAAATACCCAATAACTATCCCCTAGACAACCACAACAACCAGTACACTAGTCTGCTGATAACAAAGTACCATCACTTAATCTGATTGTCACAGCTACCAGCTCAGATATTGACCATAAATTTTGCAGGATCAAAGACTCAGGATCAGCATGTGTTGAGTCAGCAGGGATGAGTAGAGTACATCTGTGCCAGTAGAAAAGGACTGCGTGGTTACGAACTTCTTAGGGAGAAAGTCTCAAATATATTCTGCATGGTGGGGATTAATGGAGCGATGTAGAGAATGCTGATAGGCAAACAGAGATGCCTACCACAGAACCTTTTATCACTGTTACGGAGCATTGAGGAGCCTGATACCAACTTGCCACAGGGTTTCACAAAGAGCCCCATGCTGATTCTTCATCATGACACTTGTAACCAATCCATGATCCAGTGTGTGGTGTTCAATCTCTAGCTTTCATGGTGTTTCACTCTTCATTGAACCTGACAACTTTAACAAAGAAATTAAATGTTGTAGATGTCAGAAAGAATGATTTGTTGAGATTTCACAACATTGGAAACTATTACTCTAGCAAATAGCTAAAGTAAAAGTTTATTGACTAAACAGCATTTCTTTTGTTTGTTTTGCATGCAACCTATGCTTTAAACAACAGAGAAGAATTTCCCCATTTAATTTTTATAAACCAAAAATCTACTATGTTTATACATTACACTGTCCCTTAAGTGAACACTTCACCCTGCAGGAACAAATCTAAAATTATTCTCAGCTCCAGATAATCTGCTTCATTTTCACTTTCTCACCCAGGGCTGCATGTTCCTGTGAAGAGTACATAGCTTAGCTCCAAGCCAGGCAAATCTTTCAGCCTCCATTAATTCCCTGCAAACTTAGTCTTCCATCTAGACAGAAGCACCTATCTTTATTCTGTATTACGACTGATATAGTCAGCATTTTCTCTACTTGATTTGCAGTTTGTCTGCTCCTATATCTTGATATTCACCTCCTGAGTGAGTGGAGACCATATAGGATAAGCCTGTACGCTGATGTATGTTGTGATGTACATGAGTTTATAGGGAGGTCTGTAACCTAAGTTAAAATATTGTTCCCTTTACTTTCTTGTCCATTGCAACAAGAAACACACTACTTTTGCATCTAATTGGAAATGCAAATGATTTTTCTTTGATCTCACCTCCATTTCATCTTAGAAGTAAACAGATACTTGACAATACAAATGTTTACAGCTCAATACTTAAAACATCTACCTAAGCCATTAGGAGACTCAAAGCTATTTATGGTATACTCAGCTACTGTGGTCATTGGCACCAAGCAAAATGCTTCTTCTGAGTAAAATAATCTCTGTTCTTCATTGATCGCTAATGATCAAACCGTGTATTGTGAGCAGACTCCAGAACAAGCCACTAGCGACCTTCATTTATAGATAAATTTAAATATTCAGTCTGAAAAATTATTATAAGCTTATAAAACAAAGTAACCTCATAAGCTTCACAATTGTGACAATTGGCACATAGATCCACCCAACATCCCAGTACTGCAAACAGAAACTCAGACTGTGGTCCTGAAATCCATCTCGGTGCCATGTTGGTTCAAATTGCTGCCATTATGACTGTGGATATCAGTGTTCAAAAGTGCACACTGGCTCTCACAGTAGTCCACTTCTCTGTACTCCAAAAGATTTATAGGACAGCAGAGACAGCAGTCCTATTGGTCTGAAAATCTGCCCTTGGACTATGTACTAACTGTCCTCTCTCAGGATAATCATGTTCTTTCGCCCAAAAGTGCCATGCCACCAGAGCTGTTGCTGTAACCTGTCAGCCAGCCAGTACAAGATAACAAAGTGTAAGCTGGATGAACACAACAGGCCAAGCAGCATCTCAGGAGCACAAAAGCTTCGGGCGTAGACCCTTCATCAGAAAGCCAGCCAGTACCACTGTCACCCATGGCAAAGTGATGCTATCTAAACTTGGGTTCACAAGACCAAGAGCTGCTTGAGTTTATCCTCCAAGTTCACCTGTAGTCTCCCCACCTAAAATACAGCCTTGCAATGACCATTGGGATTAAAATGCACAGAAGTTTAGGACAGGCAAAGGAACCAAAAGGACAAGCATTAAGGGAATGCACTAGGAGAAACAGTTGTCGGTACGTTATTGGGAGAATTTCTAGAAAAATATTGTCATGGAATGGGTCTAGTTGGTGGACTTTATTTCAGGATTTTGACCGAGAGCACACTATGGTAGTATATAGCAATTAGATTGAAAGAGGGACAATGATGGGCTAACTGTAATGTGTGGTTGGCATCTCAGGGAGCTTGAGTGTCTGTTCATAGGCAGCCTTGTCTGGACCATACGTCTCTTGGATGGCTTCTCCCTTCATCCTGCTCTTCGTTAACTCAAGGTAGCCCCTGTACAGAGAAGCAAGGACTGCACCTTCATGGCAGAAAGGATACAGAAGACCACGCAGATCAACATAGGATTATAGACAGGTTTCTATGAGTACTGGGAAATGGAGATCTCTACCTGAGTGATGAAGGGAATGGAACTATTAGGTCTGCATGCCAATGCACTGCAATTTGCCCTTAATACTTTTGGTATCTGCATGTTGATAAGAGTTGTAATGGTATGGCTATGTCTCTCAGAACCATCTAAGGTACCTAGCATAGATTTACTGTCAACAATCCTTCTTATTAATATTAGTTTAAGCTACTGATACCAAGTGGGCAAAGATGCCTATGTGAATTCTGGTAGAAGATATGGTTGATATTGATAAACTGTAAACATTTGTTACATAGTAGTTAACAGCTAGTTGCAATAGATTTGAGATATATGATAGTCTCCTGTGAGACATCAAACTCAGCCCAACAGTAAATATGCATTATTTTTAGCTACTTGAGCTTATCACTAAAACAACAGCTAAGAACATGCAAAGAGACAGGTTAACTCTTCCCAAGATCAGTCTTTTATATCCTGATGAACATGTCGAATCTCATTGCATTACTTAGTTCTTTGATGGACCAATTGTATTGTACAGCAGTGTATTATGCATACTTGGTCAGTTGTAGACAGGGATCCTTAGTCAGGTGTAGAATGGGATCTCTGGTCCCTGATCAGCGAGGATTTGGTTCACTGTTGATATGCCTAAGATGGCAGGTATACTTTACTGATGCATGATGAACATATTGTGGCTACTGCTAGGACAGTGTGCACTCATTGAGAGGATCTTCTAGACATGGTGACCTACCACTTGATTGTGGTTGACTTTACAGTTGGAGAACATTCCCCTGATGGTCCAATTAATATGTAAAAGCTTTAAAGCCCACATTTGCACGTAATTGCAGCCTGCGTCATGGATCTTTGAAAATTTCACCTGCTGACAAGCTCACCTGCTGTATCCTGTTTCTTTTTGGTCAGTGAGAAGATGAAGGCATGCCTTCTCTTTCTATGCATTATCTCCAAATAGTGTACCCCAAGGTGTTCCTAATGTTTCTTGCTCCTGCCTGGAAGGAGGCATTCATAATGAGCTCAGATCAGATGAATCTACGCAAATTGCTGAGGAGAGGGAAAGGAAATATCAAGAATTCCCTTATTAAAATCTGAAGGTCACAGTTGCTTTGACAGGCACTTACAGCTCCTTCCTTGCTGTCCTGCATGATTGTTGGTTCGTTTGCAAGAGGCAGCAACATTCAGTTTCCATCTCCCATGTGAAGTACAGGCTCCTGACACACTGCACCTTACTGAAGTGCAGGTAGGAGATATGCTCCTAGAAATACTTGCAGGGATAGCACATTCTATTGACAGCCATTCTCCTCCACGTGTCTCTGTATAGCATTTCCTCTTTATGTTGCCTGTGCTCCATTTCTAAGCCATGCTGCAGGCTAAGAGCAACTGCAAATATGGGCCATTAATGAATCAGACTTTATTCTGACTGGCTGACCAACTCCTCTGATGTCTTTATCAAGATCCAGCACCGCATCATTGAAAATGCAAAATGTTCTCTAGCTTAGTTAGCTGGATGGCTGGTTCACGGTGCAGAGTAATGCTAATAGTGCAGCTTCAATCCCTGCACTGGCTAAGGTTACTCTCCTTCTCAACCTCTCCCCTTCCTGAGGCAGAGTGATCCTGAGGTTAAACCACCACCAGTCATCTCTCTTTCTCTAATGAGAAATCAGCTCTATGTTCTGGTAAGGCAATGGGGATTTTAGCTTTATCCTTTGTTCTTGATTAATAATGTCTCAAAGTAGTTCACAGCGAATGAACTGCAGCTACAATTACTACAGCATTGTAAAAATGCAGCACCCAATTTGTACGCAACAAGCCCATGCAAACATCAATGGAAATATAACCATACAATCTGTTTTAGTGATTTGGGTAATATACAATGGCAAAGGCACAGGATAATTCCCTGTTTCTCTTTGAAGTAGCATGATGAACTCCATATCAACTCCAGTCTCCCAAACTGCCTCGATCCCTCACAGATGCCTCCCAATATAACAGACCCAAAGAACATGCCATATCTCTAGCCCTGCACTCATCCGTGGAACATCCGGGCAACAAAGACACCTACTTCAAGTTCCTGCTCATTGACTACAGGTCCACCTTCAACACTACTATGTGAGCTTGGTCTCAGCTCCGGCCTCTGCAATTGGATCCTCAGCTTCCTGAGCCATAGGCTGCAATCAGTGAGGATAGACAAGTGCAACTCCGCCACAATAACACTCGACACTGGACTGGCCCCCCAAGTATGCATCCTCAGCCACCTAGTACTGCCTGTATACCTACAACTGTGTTGCCAAATTCCAAACGAATGCCATCTACAATTTCGCTGATGACACCACCATGATGGGATGGATATCTAACAACGAAGAATCAAAATACAGAATGGAGAAAGAGGGCTTGGCGATGCAGTGCAATGGAAACTATCTGTCTCTCAATGTCGGAAAACCGAAAGAACTAATCATCAACTTCAGAAAGAAGGGAAGAGAACACGCCCCCATCTACATCAACGGAATGGAGGTTAGAGAGTGAACAGCATCAAGTTCCTTGGAATGACGATAACCGACAGCCTCTCCTGGACTTCTTACATAGATACAACAGTTAAGAAGGTACAACAATGCCTCTTCTTCCTCAGGCATCTCAGGAAATTTGGCATGTCCACTGGGACCCTCACCAACCTCTACAAATGCATCACTGAAAGCATATTGTCTGGTGCATAATGGCCTGGTGTGGCAACTGTTCTGTCCAGGACTGCAAGAAACTACAGAAGGTGGTATGCACAGCCTAGGCAATCATGGAAGCCAACCTTACATCCATGGACAGAAGCCTGAACACACGCACGAGCAAGTTCAGGAACAGCTTCTTCCCGGCCATTATCAGACTGTTGAATGAACTCTAGCCTCAAGTAATGTAACCTGCAATGTAAACTGTATGTCTCTAAGTCTTTTTGATCTGTAGATCCTTTGCTTGCTATGATCTGCCTGTACCACTTGAAAACAAAGCTTTTCACTGTATTTCGGTAAAAGTGACAATAAAACCAATCAATCAATTAATGAACTCATTTTACTGAGAGACTTCAATTTAGCATTTCATCTAAACAACCGCACAGCCAACAAATTAGTACAACTTCAGTATGCACTGGAGTGTCACCCTGGTTTCTGTGCTGGAGTTGAGCCGGCTTTGCAAGAAAATACAGATGTAAAAATTCATGGCTAATTATATAGAAGGGATGAGCATAGCTGCAGGTATCAAAAGGAGGTGAGGGGCAGAACAAACATGCGACAAAACATGCAAGAGATGATAGGGCCACATAATATTTGTAAAACAGGAAGTTGTATAATTCCAAAGGGAGGCAATTACAGTGGAAAAATGTAGAAACTTACTTTACATCACAAAGGAGATTTGATAACATTCATTTAACAGAAAATCCTTGAGAAATTCAGGAAATCTGGCAACATCTATGGAAAGAGAAGCAGTTAATTTCCAGCCCAGAGAATCTTTGTCACCTCCCCAATAATCTCTATCCCTCCTATTACCTGATCACTACCCTTACCTCTTTTTTTTTGAACCACCTGCTCAACCACAGTATTATCTTCCCTCTCCTTAGTCTATTGTTTTTCAGCTAACCTTAATATTTTACCCATCTCCTTCACTCCCACATACTTCTGCCCCAAAGGACAGATGGCAACACATGGAGACAAGCCACAAACCATTTAGCATTTGCCTAGTTCCTCCCTTTCTATACGTTTCTATTACACAGGTTCAGTTTGCTCTAAAAATTCAACATAATTCTTAAAAGAAGAAGATACTAAAATGGGGGATATCTTTTTGATCTTTTTCAGCCCTATCCCTCTCTCACTTTTCTGAGTGATAGTTAGGAATTATTTGTCACCAATATAAAAATCGATTTTATGGGTGAGCACATGTGGAAAATTAGTACACCAGAAGTGATTTTTTTTAATTCAAGATAAACTGACAACAATATTAAAGCAACAATTTTAGGTCTACCTGCTCGGCAGAAACCATGAGACATTGCTACTGAACGGCTAAAACCAATGGCATCCATCTTTAAATACATGGGTTAGGCTCTGATACCATTATCAAAGCCTGACTGCTTTCTTAACTCTGGGTCTGAGTGGAATAGTTGCTACATTTTTCCCACGGGATCCACCAACCAGGAAAAAGAACTGTGACTAGAAGAGGTTTGAACAGGCAAAACTTTCACTTCTGCTTCTTCTGATTTTTCTGAGGGGGCCACTAAAGAACACGAGTGCTTCTCCACATACCACTATTAAAATAAAAGCCTTTCTAGCCTCAGTGTTTATTTGCTCCAAATGACATGAGTTCCAGTGAGCAATTTCTTTTGGTGAAAATATAAAACGCTCGAGATCTCAGTGGGTCAGGCAGTATTTGTGGAGAGAGAGAACAAGCTAGATTTTTGAACCTAGATGATACTTCATCAATTTTTTAGTCCTGAAATACAATCCGCATCCCAAAATGGAGCTTCGGCACATCAGTTAGTTGTCACTTGTCATTAGGTTCAAACATGAACATGACTGATGACTTTTAGATAAAACCAGGCAGTTAAAATGTCCTGAGCGTCACAATGCCAAGATCTGGATGTTTGATACAAAACTCTTACTCTAAGTTAATATCAGAACTCAAAGCTCTTTACTCACTCCTCACCCTCTCTATACAAGAAATTCAATTAGTGCCAAAAATGAATGTGCATTGGCTTTCATACCTATGAAGATTGACCAAAGATATTAACCTAAAGCTTGTCAAAAATTGGGTCACTGACTTCACCAATGTAAAGCCAGTGAAATGCAATGCTAACTGACCATGTAGCACAATTGAAGTTTTCGAGAAGATTTGTAGCTTGGGTTGTGGATGAGTTTGTAGACATGCTCACCAAGCTGATGGATTGGTTGCAAACATTTTGTCATCGTGCTAGATAACATCGTTAGTGCGTCTCCAGTGAAGCATCGGTGTTCTGTCTTCCTTGTTGCTTATATGCCTCAGTTTGTTGGGGACTTTGGTACCACTTCTGGTTCTATTTCTCAGTGGTTTGTACACAGGGTCTAATTGAATGTGTTTGTCGATGGAGTTCCAGTTAATGGGCCTCCAGGAATTCCCTGGCTTGTCTTTGTTTGGCTTGTACGATTAGCAATGTGCTGTCCCTGTTGAATTTGTGTCCCTTTTTGTCTATGTCTAGTTTGTCTCACTACACACGATTGATAGCAAGCAAGGGAAGGTCGAAGCCATATTGTCAGAATATCATTAAAATTTCCAAGCTTAAGTTAGAACACAACAGACCTCTTGACAGAATCTAAAATATTGAAGCAGCATTCCAAACTATGGTTTCTAAACTCAGGTGAGCCGTTAATATTTGCTTAGTAATTGGAAATGACAGTCTACAGACTTAAAACATCTGGATTAACAGCTGAACAGTTTAAAAGATCTCCAAAATATACAAGCCAAAATTGCCATATTAGAAGAACATTTCAGTTTCAGATTATATGTTCATCCTCATTGTCTAGAATTCATATCATTTCAACAGATGCCTACAGAATTCAAAGGACACTTCATGAGCAGATGAAGAGAAAAAGGTCCATTATGTGGAGATAGCTGAGATGCTGGAGTCAGAGATAACACAGTGTAGAGCTGGAAGAACATAGCAGGTCAGGCAACATGGGAGGAGCAGGAAAGTTGACTTTTCGGTTCAGGACCCTTCTTTTTTTAAAAATACAGAGTGGCCAGTCAAGACTGTTGAATTAATAATCACATTCACTCTCATGGAAGCTTTCCAAAAGGATTTGCTCGACAAATTAATGTTTTCTTTATTTATTCACGGGATGAGGGTGTTGCTGGGTAGGCCAGCATTTATTGCCCATCCCTAATTGCCCAGGGGACAGTTAAGAGCCAAACACATTGCTGTGGGTCTGGAATCGCATGTAGGCCAGACCAGATGAGCATGCCAGTTTCTTTCCCTATAGGACATTAGCAAACAATTGGTAATGGATTCAGGCTCATCAGTAGACTCTTAATTCCAGATATTTATTGAATTTAAATTCTACCATCTGCCATGGCAGGATTCAAACCCTGGTCCCCAGGACAATACCTTGATCTCTCAATTAACAGTTCAGTGATAACACCACTAGGTGGTCACCTCCCCTGTAACATCGTGTCAAAGAGCTACGAAGAGCTGAAGAATGGATTTAAGTACAAAGTCATCCTCACAGGGCAACAAAGCTTACAGATTGTAAAGTACACACTCGAAAGTTGACACCATTACCACAATGCCCAAATGAAGCAAAACATGATGAAGCTGTGGCCTTCTGCATGCACCAAGGAAACATCCAGCTTTCAACTAATTTTACAAGTCACTTGGCAGAAAGGTGCACAAGGTAAAAAGGCTGAAACAGCTACAAAGAGCTGACCCAAAGAGAGCACATAAAGGCGTATCTTCAAACTATAATAAAGAACATCTGGTATTCTACCGCAGATGTACACATGAACTGACTGATGAACCAGAATCTGGCAAGTCACATGACAAAACAAAGAATGTAAACACATGCTTCACAAGGTCAATACATTGAAAAACTTCAATATCATCATACCTTTCAAAGTGCAAGTACAATCAATCCATCTGAATTTCTTTGATAGTCTGCATCATCAACACTGCTGGGCCAGCAAATGCAATCATACCAGCATGCCTAATACCTCCAAACTCTCTTACCTTGTGGTATCAATGCCAACACTCATAACAGTCTATTGTATCAGCTAAACAGCAGAGACACAACAAAACTGCAACAGACTATTCAAAAAACCTTTGAAGAACTGAATAAGGAAGAGCGGAACTCTTCATTTTCTTCTGAATAAGTGGAGATAAACCTCAGCGCTCTGCCGCAGAGAAAAAATTTAAAGTTCAACAGGAAAACATTGTTTTAGCTCGGCATAAATTCATACTTGAGAATATCATTGATGTGGAGATGCCAGTGTTGGGCTGGGATAGGCAAAATCAGAAGACGCATGGTACCAGGTTATAGTCCAACAGGTTTATTTAAAATCACGAGATCCAAACGTTTGTGATTTTAAATAAACCTGTTGGAATGTAACCGTGTCGTGTGACTTCCAAGGATATTATTATTCAGATTATGAGAAGAAGTCATGAAGGAGAAAAATATATTGGACCAACAGAGGGCTAAAACTTTGATGGAATAGAATCTGAAGAATCCAGGGTCAAAAGCCAGAAGCTTGAAAATGAGCTGGAAGCTCTTCAGAAACAAAACAGTAAATGCCAAGAAGATCCACTTAAAACAGCTTGAGGAATGAAATCAATCAATAGCTAATCAGGGGAAAAAAACCTGGCTGCAAATCACCACAATAAGCAAATTTGGAACAGCAATCCATGAATGGAAAACTTGACAATACACACAGGAATGAAAGATAATGTCACTGATTACTGCGAAAATCATAGGCACCTCCAGACAAACCACCATCACAAGGTCTGGATGTACCAGCCAGTAACCAAAATGTTACAGAGACTCATAGGCTCACTTATTATTGTGGAACGGTTAAACTTTCTTTTGGAAAGGAGAGGAATGTTGCATGTGTACATAGAGCTCATCTTTAAGGACTCCATGTGCTGAGTCTAAATAATGTTGCAAGTCTGCCTTGCAAGTAAGTCTGATGTGAACCTGCAAGCTACATACACAGAAATCAGTTGGGTGTCTATAATTGCTTCATAATTTATTTTACTGTTTTAACAAATTACTGTTTTAAATAAACCAAACCGCAGAGTTAATCAATCGCTAGCAGACAGGTGATTATTAGACAATTACCATTAACATGACTTTCTACTGTAAGTATTGGTCCAGTCTGACTGCTGGGCTCGTTTGTGATGTCACTTGTGGGCATGACATTTACTCTCCTTTTAACGTGATATTTCAGTAACCACTGAAAGGGTAAGTTTATAAATAACAATGTTATTGCACAATCCTAATTAACTCATGTTATGTTCATTAATTTAAAAATATTTGAAAGCAACTCAACTCCACAAATCAATTCAAAACTGGCTGTCAGGATTTGAAAAAAAAATCAAGAACAAAAACAGAAGTTGCTGGAAAAGCTCAGCAGGCCTGGCAGCGTCTGTGAAGAAAAACATCAAAGTTAATATTTCAGTTCTGGTGATCCTTCCTCAGCATCCACAGTTCTTTTGGTTTTTAAATACATCTCAAACACCTAATCTGACCAAACCTATTTTACAACTTCTATTAGGTATTAAAGTGCATTGATTGAGCAGAATATTCTCAACTAAAAGCATTTTAAACAAAGGATATTTGGAAAGTTTGAAGACAGTTTATTAGTGTAACGAACAAGATTGTCGCACTAGCTTCTTTTTGACAACAATTAAGAAGAATTCACACATTTTACACAATGCATGGATCCAACCAAGGCCTGGCACAGGGATAAACAACAGTGCCCAACAACCAGGGATCTAGGTTGTGGGACCACTGCACTTGGGCTGGGGGCCAGGAGTCTGGGTATGACCGGGGCTCTGAGCCAGGTGTGGAATTAGGGCCCATGCTTTCTGTTTGTGCCCCTGGATCAGACCACAGTGTTTGTAACTCTGCTGCTTATGAGAGTAAATATTTTTGACAGCAATATTGTCTAATGGGACTGTATGGCTAACATGCAGATTTTAAAGCTTATTATAGTCTCACCATTTAGACTCAGCCCAATCCGTATGACAACATTGCCGGTTGCACCTGCAGTTTGTTCAATGAAAAGTCATAAATCGAAAGTAGTGTTATCTTCCTTAAAGCCATTTATGAAGAAACTGATTCGAGAGTTCTGTGCCTTAAATAAAACAAATCAATGGAAAGGATCACTCAATCTTCCGCTCATATTTAAAAGAAACATTATTTCTAATTGACCTTCACCTATATGTACTTCTATCTGATTTTGTTTTCTATTAGATATCTATATCAATCAAATCCGGAAATAATGTTTTTACTTGAGTAAAAGCATTGATTTGTTGTCACAGGACTACAGTCATATACAGGTGATACAGGAAACATGTCAAATCCCTCTCAAATTATATACAGTCTGTTCTGCTACAACATGTGTTCGAGCAACACGAATTGGAGATAACGCGATTGATGAATGGGAGAACACTATTTCTAAAACGGGAACTTGTGTTGGCTATGACACAATTCCAACCCCACTTCTTCAACCCATGGATGGCACGGTGGCTCAGTGGTTAGCACTGCAGCCTCACAGCACCAGGAACCCGGGTTTGATTCCAGCCTTGGGTGACTGTCTGTGTGGCGTGTGCACATTCTCCTTGTGTCTGCGGGGGTTTCCTCTGGTTTCCTCCCTCAGTCCAAAGATGTGAAGGGTGGGTGGTTTGGCCATGCTAAGTTGCCCATAGTGCCTGCGGATGTTTAAATTAGGTGGATAAGACATGGGGAAATCAGGTGTATGATAATGGGTTTGGGTGGGATGCCTTTTGGAGGGACGTTATGGACTTGCTGAGCCAAATGGCCTGTCCGCACACTGTGGGGATTCTATGACCAGGGTGCAATAGCAGTTTTTAAGCTTATTATTTAAGGCACACATTTAAGAGTCTGGTTGCAGCCAATGAGGGGGTTAAGGGCAATGTTCTTCAACTTTGGAAGACCTTTAACATCAAGAATGCAATTGACATTATCATGGAGGCCTGGTGTAATGTCAGTAAGGACTGCTTACATGTAGTTTGGCGAAAGCTTCTCCCAGATTTCTTTCAATATTTTAAAGGTTTTGATCCATCAGAAGAGCTCCCAAGAATCAAAGAGCATTGTGTTGATCTTGCAAGGCAAGTTGGATTTGTAGAAGTGGAGAGTGAGGATATTGAAGAGCTGGTTGAGTCCCACTGTGATGAACACTCTAGAGTGGATCAAACTTGTCACTGAAGGCGAAGTAGAAGCTGGAGATGAAGGTGAAGTCCAGGATGCAGCACCATAAAAGTTTTCCGCTTCTGTTTTGTCTTCTATCCTGAGAGAAATTGAAAAGCAGTTGCAGCTCTTGGAGGACAACAATTATAATGCAGAATGCAGCAGAGTAGCAGTTTGTGGAATAAGATCTTATTTGGCACCGTATGAACAGCTTCTTCACGAATGAAGGAAAAGGACAAAGCAGCAAAACTGCATGTCTTTTTTAAGACAACCCCCTAGAAACAGTCAGAAGACAATGAGCCAGCCAGCTTCTGGATTAACTATTTTTCATCCAAACTCTGCAACCACAACCGCACCTGAAGGTGATGATGATGATGATGACGATGACAATGACCCTCAGCACCTACATTAACAACAGAACAACCTCAACACCTCCTGTCCCATCAAGTTATCTTGACATTTTTTCAAGGTAAGGTATTGAATTTACTGTTTATTTCATTATTAGATATGATATAACATTTATTCAATGATAATGGGAACTGCAGATGCTGGAGAATCCAAGATAACAAAGTGTGGAGCTGGATGAACACAGCAGGCCAAGCAGCATTTTAGGAGCACAAAAGCTGACGTTTCGGGCCTAGACGCTTCATCAGAGAGGGTCTGATGAAGGGTCTAGGCCCGAAACGTCAGCTTTTGTGCTCCTGAGATGCCGCTTGGCCTGCTGTGTTCATCCAGCTCCACACTTTGTTATCTAACATTTATTCAAACTGTGTTATCCTTGGTGTTAGGCTTTTGAATGATGTATGAGTGATTTTGAGTGTTCTTTTTGGTGATCTATCCCTAACCCTGCCTTTCCTCTAGGCCCCATTGTTTCTATAGCACAATTTTCTATAAGGTGATGTTGTGCAGGAATGCAACTATTACATTACAGCATAACCCAATGTGTGCATATATGTAGGGTGCGAAAAAAAATAGCAAATGCTATTGAATCGAAATCTACCTTCAATACTGTACACATTCAACTTTAAAAACACATGGACAACAACAAATGCCCAACTTTTTCTCAAGTCATAGCAGCCATTCTGTGTTTTAAACAATAATTATATCATTTGTGATCTTAGATTGAAAGCAACTCCCTTTTTTTTGTATGAGTGAGTGTTCTACTTCAAAGTAGCTATTTACTAAGAAGTTAAAGAATAACAATATGACAAAACTAATTATTATGCACCCGTAAATTTTGGCTTGCAGTAATAGACTTGATCACAAGTTGCAGCAACAGTATTTAGTTGTTCCTGAATATTAAGGAAGATTCTGAAAATGACTTTTCAGGCAACATCATACAGTCTACAGAAAAGTGAAACAAGATTGACAGACTGACGCCATTATGGAGATAAAACAGCAGACATGTGCATAAATAAAACAGCAAATGTCTTGGAATTCCAAAGGTGTATTAACATCATGTGGCAGCCTGAACAGTATTTTGACTGAAACCTCAGACTAAACACTGAGATTGGCAAGAGTGGAAACAAGTTTTTAAAAAAGGCTGCAGTGCCATCCTTAACATTTTAATGCAGTGACCATAGTGAATATAAGTATTCTAGAACTTAAGGATGTCTGCAGATAGAGAAATTAATAGATCAGATTTTGTGTTCACTATCCTGATCACGCCAAAACTGACTGCAACTTTAGATAAATTGGGCTTGTGCAGACTAGCATGGACAACCTGATGTTACAGTCTATCATTCAGTGTTCAGGAACAGGGCATGGCTCTGTAATTCCCCTCACACTGAAGCAGCACTCATGAAATCAGCAACAACTTCCCACTGTCAGTCTCCCATATCCTGTTAGATATCCCAGGAAATGTCACATATTGATCAATCAGACCTAATTGGTTTTTATAATGCTCACGATAGAACTTTCCCTGAGAAAAAACTTCTTAAAATTCACTTACGGGCTGATGGCTTTGCTGGCTATGCCAACATTTATTGCCCATTCCTTAATGCCCAGAGGGCAGTTAAGAGTCAACCACTTTGTTGTGGATCTGGAATCACACATAGGCCAGACCAGGTAAGGATGATAGTTTCCTTCCCTGAAGTACATTAGCAAAACAGATGGGTTTTTCCAACAATTGACAACGAACTTATGGTCATCTTCGGATCTTGGTCCATATTCTTTTTTAATTGAATTCAAGTCCAACATCTGCCATGGTGGTATTGAAACCTTGGTGCCCAGAACATGACCTGATCTCTGGATTTATAGTCCTGTGATAAAGCCACTTGGCCATCACCTCCCCTCACATATCTGTGGAATGATGTTAAATAAGTAATTAGTAACTAATTTTAATGGAATGTTCAGAATATTTTAGCATGTATCTTCACTTCATGGCTATGTCCTAAAGCTCAATTTGTTCAGCATAAACACTTTGACGATTTTTAATTCATTCATAAAGTATGGTCATTACTCGATATGCCATCATATTTTGTCCTTCTCTAAATGCCCTAAAGAGGGTGGTATCCTTACATCTCAAATCATTGCAGCCTTTGAGGTTGTAGACTTGCCCGCTGAGCCAGTGTGTTTGATTGCAAACGTTTCATCACCCTGCTAGGTAACATCATCAGTGTGCCTCCAGTGAAGCATTGGTGTTCTGTCCTGCTCGTTATTTATATGCCTTGATTTGCTGGGGTCGTTGGTATCATTTCTGGTTTTGCTTTTCAGTGGTTTGCATATTGGAGCTAGTGCAATGTGTTTGTTGATGGAGTTTTGGTTGGAATACCAAGCTTCCTATTATTCCCTGTCATGCCTCTTTTTGACTTGTGCTGTTATAGATATGTTGTCCCAATCAAATTTGTGTCCTTTTTTGTCTGTGTGTGCTGAGACCAGTGAGAACTGGTTGTGTGTTTGGTGTCGAGTTGGTGTTTGTGTATCCTTATTGTCAGTTCTCTTCCAGTTTGGCCTATGTAATGTTTCTGACAGTCCTTGCATGGTACTTTGTGCATTACATTGGTTTTGTTGGTTTTGGGTATGGGATCCTTTATATTTGTCAGTAGCTGTTGTAGGGTGGTTGTTGACTTGTGGGCTACTCTGATACTTAGGGGTCTAAGTAGTCTTGTGGTCATCTCTGATATGTCCCTGATGTACTCATGTGTTGATTGTCTGGCCATGTTGTATCTTCTTGTCGTGCTCTGTCACAGAGCTAATGGTGGTTTGCTCTTTCTGGGTAGCCATTCCTTTTGAAAACTCCATATATGTGCTTCTGTTCAACTTTGTGCAGTTCTGGGTTTCTGCAGTGTGCTGAGGTTCATTTGAATAATTTCTGGATGCGGTTCCATTTATGGGTGTTGGGCTGCATCAGGACATTAATTTCTGGAGGCAATTTCATTAAGGAATGTTAAGGCAAAAAAGATTATGAAGGAGCTGCTTGCTTTCTTTACCCATTATGGATGACCCAGGGAGATTCAATCAGATCAAGGGCCCAATTTTAGTGTCAAATTATTTAAGGAGGTCATGAATAGTTTAGGCATCCAACAGTTTAAATCAAGTGCATACCATCCTGAAATTCAGGGAGCATTGGAAAGGTGACATCAGACCCTAAAGACCATGCTGAGGGCTTATTGCCAGGTTTACCCAAACAGTTGGGAAAAAGGTATCCCATTTATATTATTTGCTATTAGAGATGCCCTAAATGAATTGACTCCGTTTCATAGAATCATAGAATCCCTACAGTATGCAAACAGTTTATACCATTTGAGCTGATATTTCGACATGAAATAAGAGGGCTTTTAAAATTAATTAAGGAAAAGTTGATAGGTCTGAAGTCAGTGGTCTCACTGTTGGATTATGTATGTGAAGTGAGAGAAAGATTAAACAAAGTTGGTGAATTAGCTAGGCAACATTTGAAGGTGGCACAGCATCCTTGAAGCAAAAAGCAGATAAGAAATCAAAAATTCCTACATTTGCTCCTGGGGATAAAGTATTAGTGCTGTTACCAGTGATAGGAGATCCCTTCAAAGCAAGGTTTGGTGGTCTCTATTAGATTGAGAGGAAGTTAAGTCAGGTGAATTATCTGGTAAACATACCCAATAGGAAAAAAAATTATTATCGGTTATATCATGTGAACATGCTGAAACTTTATTATGATAGGGAAAGAGAACCTGAGAAATAGGTATTAGTTACTGCCACTCTGAGTGAGGAATCAAATCCAGATGATTCGGATTTTGACATGCCTCAGAATAAATTTAATAATGAGGAAGTCCTTAAAGAATAGGATAGGGTATCAAGCCATCTGTCTCAGGGATAGAGATCTGAATTAAAGACTTGTTGCAGCATGATGAGGACATTTGTAGGAATAAAATGGAAAAGACTAGTACTGAAGTACATGAGGTTGACAAATGGAATGCTGTTTCAATAAAACAACACCCCTACAGGTTTAATTTAATCCTCTTGAAGCAGTATAAGTACAGAAGGAAGTGGAAGCAAGACTCCAAGAAGGCAATCGAACTGAGTTAAAACGATTGGAGTTCACCGATCTTGGTTCAAAAAACTGATGGTACTTAATGATTCTGCATAGATTATTGGGATGTCGATACCATGACAAAATCAGACTCATACCCAATTCCAAGGCTGGAGGACTATGTGGAAAATATTGGACAATCCACTTACATAACAAAGTTGGACTTATTTTGTAGTTACTGTCAAGTACATTTGTTGGAGTGAGTGAATGTGTTTCTGTATTTATAATCCCAAATGGGTTTATATCAATTTAAAGTAATGCCCTTTGGAATGAAGAACGCAACAGCCACATTTCAAAGACTTCTGAACAGACTCATGGCAGGATTGACAAATTGCGCCATCTATATAGATGACTTAGTGTTCTTTAGCCATTCGTGGGCGGATCACATGGCGCACTTGGCAGAGCTCTTTGAGAAACCACTGAAGGAAAAGTTGGTCATACATTTGGCAATTACATAATTTGTGAAGGCGGAAGTGACGTTCTTATGAGATAACATCAAAAACTGAGGGATGACACTGAGGAATGTGAAGATGAAGGCCATTGAGGAATTTCGAAGACTAACTTTGGAGAAGGAAATGCTACAATTTTAGAGGACTGAGCAGATTTTGGTAGCACGGTGGCACTGTTGATGGATTTATTGAAGAAGAACATGAAATTTAAGTGGAGACAACAGGCAGAAGGCATATGAAAATTTAAAAGCAGTGTTAACCGCTGCACCAATTTTAACCAAATAGAGTTTTTTGAAACTCTCTAAAGTCACCATCGGCATAAGCAATATAAGTGTTGGAGCTGTGTTGTTACTTGAGGATGATTGTGGAATTGAAAGGCCAGTTGGTTATTTTTCAATGAAACTCAATATCCACCAAAAAATAATTTTCAACCATTTGAAAAGAGTTATTGAGCTCGGTACTGGCTGAACAACATTTTAATGTTTATGTTGCAAACAATGTACCGGACACAGTTGTGTTCACTGATCACAATCCTTTGACATGTTTGGAAAGACTGAAGTACAAGAACACTTCGGAGACTCATTTTACAAGCATTTAATTTACAGATTGTACACATTGCAGGCCGTGAAAATGTTATTGCAGATGTGTTACCATGGGTTCAGAAGAAAAACGAGTATGTAAGAAAGAAACAATAAGAGTTCAATGTCATGTCCATGTGTATAGCACTAATTTGAAATATGTAAATCTAGATTAATGACTTATGTATCTAGTAATAATGGCATAATGATTTAGAGAAAAAAAATGAAGCCATCTTTTAATAATGATGGTTGTTTTCTTAAGGGGAAGTTGGTGTAGTACTTGTGGATTGGAAGGCAGGATGTTAGAATTTGTTTGTAAATTGACGAGGGGGTTGGTGGAGTCCATGGCCTCTTTAAAAGATGTGCTTTTTCAGACTTGGGGATTAAAAAAAAGTCTGCTGGCAGCAGCAGTTGCACAGAAAGTTCTTGAAATTGAAACTTTGTATCAAAACGCTATACTGTTAGCAGGCAAAGCATCATTTTTACCAAGGCAACAGGGTGTTGAATTTAGCCAATTAATCTACACCTGGCTCTAGATACCAAAGCCCAATTAAATTTAAATCTGATGGTTTTGACAATCTCAGACCAACCCTAAAGTAAGAAATTAATAGGTCCTCAAACGTATAAAAGAAGCGGGCATTTGAAATTTGGGGTGACAGCAAACTGCCATCTGTTAAAAGAATAGCTCTCATGAGCCATCAGCTCTAAAGAAAGAGAAAACCACTGCTAAGATCTCGGTGTAAGTGCCATCTATATAAAGGTATTATGGCATTCTTAGCTAATAGTCCTGACATAAGAATTCAATGGAGAAAGGCATTCCTGATGAAAAGACAGCAGAGAAGGCAAAGAACATTCCAGAAGACTTATACTGATTGTAAATTTTAGATATTAAGTTTCTTTTTATTAATTTTCTTTATATAAGTAGGACATGCATCTATTGGAACAGCATACTGTTAGAATTTTGTTTTATTGGAGAATAATTAGTAATTAAGGGGGAATTCTTTGGCTTGTTAGTAGTTCTGTTAATTAGTTAACTGTTAGAGTTAGATAAATAAATTGTATGTGTTGATTGTAGAGTGACTATCATGAGTTCATTTTATTTCACCTCTCCTTTATAACAGACTGGGAGGTGAGAGGTAGTTATACCAGTTTACACATTTCTTTCAACAGATTATGAGGCAAGGTGAGCCTGTCTGGGCTGTTTCAGCTTTAGTTTTTTGAGGAGACCTCATCTCCGCTTCGTAACAGGTTATACTTTTGAAGGTTTTCTCACACCAAGTGCCAGAAGTTAGAAAGCTAACAGCCAAACAAAAGACTGTCTGTCACTCCAAATATTGCAAACCAGTTAATAAAGGAATCAGGACAAAGAAACTTCATTCAGCCTACAAAAATAAAAATTATAAAATTGAACATTCACCTACCAACATTCACACTACCAGTAACCTCCACTGCAGTGGCCATAGCATTCTGTTATTCACAAACAATTCAGAGACTGGTCCACGTAACTTTTGTGCCTTTAGGATTCACCTTTATTTCTAATCAGTATGTGTGTGTATTGTGAATTTGTAGAAATTAATAAAGTCACTACTTTCGTTAATTCAACAAAGTCTAATTAAGTTGGCTCATTTTTAAAGCATAAATTTATTGGATCTAGGAGAAAGGTTTTAGGGAAGGGTTTTCTTTAAAATTAGCCTTGGTTGCAATCTTTAAGTGGTGAGTAAATAAAGATATAGGCTTGATAGGGATGAGGCAAGTGGAGTTGTGTTGAGATACTGTAACAGTAACCATATGGTAGAACAGCGTATCAAGTAATAAATAATGAGAAGCTGCCCAAACAGTAGAGCAATTGTCAAGGAGATTTTAACCTACATAGAGACTGGGAAAAATCTGGTTGGAGAAAGTTTTCAGAATAATTTCTTAGGCAAACATGAGATGACATCAGCCAGAGAGCAAGAAATGACAAGACCACGGATCATACATTTCAGGAGCTGGTTTAGTCCATTCAGCCCCTCACATCCGCTCTGCCATTTGATAATTGCTGACACATTTCTCAATGTTGCCTTTTGCCTGCCCGTAGCTCTTGATTTCTTTACTAATCAAGAACCTTTCTCTATCTTAAATACTCTCAATGACTTGGCCTCCACAGCCCTCTGAAGCAATGAGTCCCATAGATTTACTAGCCTCTGGCTGAAGAAATTCTCCCCATCTCACTTCTAAAAGGTCATCACTTCATTCTGAGGGTGTGCATCTGGGTCCTAGTTTTTCCAACTAGTGACAACATCTTCTCCAATATCCACACTGTCCAGGCCCCAGGGTATTCTTTAAGTTTTACTGAGATCCTCCCTCATTCTTCTAAACTCCATCAAGTACAGACCTGGAGTCTTCAACAGCTCCTCATATGAAAAACCCTTTAAGGCCAGCACATCCTTCCTTAGATATGGGCTCACAATATTCCAAATGCCATCTGACCAGAGCTTTGTACAGTCTCAGTGGTGTATCACTGCTCTTGTATTGTCGCCCTCAAGAAATGAATGCTAGCATTGCATTTGCCTTCCTAAGTGTCAACTGAACCTACATATTAACATTAAAAGAATCTTGAACTGGATGTCCTAAGCCCCTTCATGCTTCAGATTTCTGAAGCCTTGCCCCATCCAATCTTCCTAACAAATTGGGTTGCCTCACACTTTCCCACATTGTATTCCATCTGCCACGTCTTTGCCCACTCTCCTCTTCCTTCCTTAACACTACCTGTCTCTCTAGTTGTCTTTGATCCATTTGCAAGCAGCAACAATGGCCTGAGTTCCTTCATTTAGATCTTTCATATCTAACATGAATCGTCATTGTCCCAACACTGACCCCTGCAGAAGTCCACTAATTACCATCTTGAAAAAGATTCATTTATCCCTACTCTCTTCCTCTGCTCATTAGCCAATCCCCCTGTGTCCATGTCGGTACCTTGCCCCTAACTTCATGGGTTCTATCTAATTAAACAGCGTCCTGTTCGGCACCATGTCAAAAGCCTTCTGGAAATCAAAACAGATCACATCCACTGTCTCTACTTTGTCTAACTTGCTTGTTATCTCCTCAAAGAATTCTAACAGATTTGTCACATATCACCTCCCTTTGATGAAACCATGCTGACTCAACTCTATCTTACTATGTACTTCCAAGTACTCTGCAATCTCATCCTTAATAATAGACTCTAAAACAATAACAAGGTCAGGCTAACCATCCTATAGTTTACTGTCTTCTGTCTTCCTTCCTTCTTAAACAGAAATATTTACATTAACCTTTTTCCAGTCCTCTGGGATCCTCCCTAACTGCAGTGATTCCTGAAAGATCACCACCAATGCCTCCACAATCTCCTCATCTATCTCCTTCAGAACTCTGGGCTATTCTCTATCTGGTCCAGGCCATCCACCTTCAGGCCTTTCAGTTTCCCCAGCACTTTCTCTTTAGTGATGGTTACTTCTGCCCCCAGACTCTCTTGAAGTTCTCGTATTCAGCCAGTGTCTTCCACGATGAAGACTGATGCATCGTACGTATTCTGTTCCTCTGCCATTTCTTTGTTTCCCATTGCTGGATCTGGATTTCACCAACAGTAATAGGATTAATTACAGACCTCATAATTAAAGCGTCCCTGGGTACCAGTGAGCATAGTGTGATTGAATTTTGCATACAGTTTAAGGGAGCAAAGTATGGTTCCAAGACTACTACTTTTAAATTAAACAAGGGCAATTATGAGGGCATTAAAACAAAGATAGCAAAAAAAAATTAGCAAACTTTGGATTAACAAAATGGT
Organism: Stegostoma tigrinum; assembly: GCF_030684315.1. Taxonomy (NCBI): domain Eukaryota; kingdom Metazoa; phylum Chordata; class Chondrichthyes; order Orectolobiformes; family Stegostomatidae; genus Stegostoma; species Stegostoma tigrinum. Next base: position 58,671,090 of record NC_081362.1, read on the forward strand.
CAAGAGGCACAGTGGTAAATATTTAAAGAGATGTCCAAGAAAGCATATTGCAGATGCATCACAAACAATAAGGAAAGTTCTATGTGATAGACCCAGCATCTATAGTTTACTTAAAAAGTCAAAGTATCAACCTCAAAGAAATTGAGCAAAGATGGGTGCCAGATCAAAAAAATTGGACAGAAAAATATACAAAGAATTATTAAAAGTAAGGAGAGAAAAGTTAGAATATGAGAGAAAGTCGAATATAAAAACAGATAGGTAAAGTTTCTTCAGATATTTAAAAAAGAAAAGAGTTAAGAAATTAAATGTTGGTCCTATAGAAAATGCTCTGGGAATTAGTAATGAAGGATAAGAAGATAGCAGACAAATTGAGCAGATATTTTGTGTTCATCTTCACATGGGAGGATATAAGCAATATCTAGCAAACAGCTGTACATTAGGAATTGAAAGGGACAGGGGATCTCAAGAAAATTGCAATTACCAAGGAAGTAGTACTGAGTAAGTTTTGAAACTGCAAGTTGACAAGTTTGCAGGTCCAAATGGATTTTGTTCTTTGGTCTTAGAAGATGTAACTTATGAGATAGATGATACATTGGTTTGAGTTTTCCACAACTAATTAGAATCAAGAAAGATTCATTTAATTGGTAAATAACTAAAATGGAGGGAGGCAGAAAGCATGAAACTACTGGCCAACTACGTCTACATCCTTCGTTGAGAAAATGATAGAAGCTCTTATTACAGATGTTCTAGTAGGGCATTTGGATAAGTTCAAGATGATCAGTTAGAACAAATATGATTTTGTCAAAGGAAAGTCGATTTAACTAATTCATTGGAGTTCTTTGGAGAAATAACTTGTGCTGTGGTTAAAGGGCAACCCATGGGTGAACACTAGTTAGGTTTTAATAAGTCATTTGATAAGGTGGGACATCGAAGATCACTGTGGAAAATAAACGCCCATAGTGTAGAGGGGAACATATTAGCTAAGATAGAAGATTGGTTGGCTAACATGAAGCAGAGAGTGGGAATTAGTGCATTTATTTTTATGCTGGCAGGGCATCACAAGCGGTGTGCCACAGGAGTCAGTGTTGGGTCCTCAACTCTTTACAATTTACATAAATGTTTTAGGTACAGGGAGTGAAAGCATAGTAGGCAAGTTTGCTGATATCAAAGATAGGTAGGAAAGTCAGTTGTGAAAAGAACATAAGGAGGCTACGAAGTGATTTTGATAGATATAGATAAGTGAATGACAAAGATCTGGCAAATGATGTATAATGTGGGAAAATATAAAATTGTCCATTTTGGGAGAAAGAATTTAAAAAGCGTATTATTTAAATGGTGAGAAATTGCAGAGCTCTCAAATACAGAGGGATCTGGGTATTCTACTGGATGAATTGAAGATGTTTAATATGTTGGTACAATAAGAAATCAAGATGCTGCTTGGCCTGCTATGTCAGCCAGCTCCACACTTCGTTATCTCAGATTCTCCAGCATCCGGGTTATAGGGGAATGGGTCTGGGTGGGATGCTCCAAGGGGCGGTGTGGACTTGTTGGGCCAAAGGGCCTGTTTCCACACTGTAGGGAATGTAATCTAATCAATCTAATCTGCAGTTCCCATTATCTCTGATACAATTTTAAGCTCAGAGAATGATGTTTTATTGAGAGTGAAACTGAATGCTTCAGACGAATAAAGTGATGGTGAGACCGCATGTGAAGAATTGTGTGCAGTATTGATCATCAAATTTATGGGACAATGTTAATGCACTGAAAACAGTTCAGAGGTTTACTGGATCAATACCTGGAATGAGTGGATTGCCTTATGAGGAAAGCCTAGAAAGGCTAGGCCTGTATTCTCTGGAATTTAGAAGAGTCACAGATGAATTAATTGAAATATGTAAGATCTTGAAGGGATTTGACCAGGTGGATGTGGAAAAAGATGATTCCTATTATGGGAGAATTAAGAACTAGGGGTTTTGGTCACCCATTTAAGAGAGAGATGAGGAAAAAAGTCTTTCCCTCAGAGGATTGTGTTCTTTGGAATTCCCTTCCTCCAAAGGCAGTAGATGTAGAATTTTTAAATAATTTTAAGGCAGAGATAGATAAATTCTCATTTCAGAAGGGAATGAAAGATTATCAAGGGTATGTGGGAATATAGAGTTGCGGTTAAAATCAGATTAACCAAGAATTTATAGGTTGGCAAAGCTGGCTCAGAGGACTGAAGGCCTACCCATGTTCTTTGTTAACATTCATTATGAGGAGCTAGGTAATTCATCCTCACCCAGGGGCTTCACAGTTTGCATTTCTCATCTGGAACCATAACAATTTGCGGAAACTTGTCAAGGATCTAGTCATAATGCTGGGAATATAAAAATGCTTTTAGATATGGCATGACTGATGTACAATACATTTTAAAATGAGATCTGACTTTTTTTAAAATTGTGCTGAATCATTATAAAAAATGCATTTTGGTTATTGTTACATTTTTGAATGATGTGTGGTCAATATCTTGAGCAATGTCTTTGTTATTGAAGCAAAATTTGATCAAGGGTGATATCAAGGACCTCCAATAAAATGTAAAGGCAAAGTCCATTGTGATAATGGGAGTTCCTGCTAATGGCTGAAGTCATAGCTTACGGATTGAAAATGGCGAAGGTTATTTCAGGCTTTCACCTCAGCACGAGGACATTGCTGCAGGAGTTGGTCAAGACAATGTCATAAATTTGCCATCTTCAGCTGATTCATTAATGTTCTCCATTCCATCATATAACAAGAAGTGTACTCATCTACTAATGATGTTATGTGATTGCAACATTCTACTCTGTTCACAATTATTCAGAAAATTAAGCAGTTTTTATAAGCAACAAATAACAAAGAATGCAGGGGTTCCAGCCAATGATTTTCTCCATTAAGATAAAACCTAACAACATTCATTTAGCATTCAATGGCATTATCATCAAATTTCCTACCATCAACAACTTGGAAGATTGCCATTGCTTGGAAAATTGACTGGTTATGTCACGTTAATGAAATGGTTGCTGTAGAAAGTCCAGTGCAGGTTAATCAGAAGCCCTTATCTCATAAAATGAAAACTTTCAAAAGCCCTCCCACCACTTGGAAGGCGCAAACAGGAAAATAACAAGATATTGACTTTTTGCCTGCACAGATAAAGCTACAATAACAGTTGAAAAATCTTAATATCATCCAGGACAAAGCAGTGTCCTTTAACAGAAGCTTATCTGACATATTGTATATCTACTTCGACTATCTCTGGTATCTCAAGACTGCAGAGCACAAAACTGGAAGCATCATCTTCTTCAGCTGTAACTCCCAAACATGTGGTCTCCACCATGGAAAAGGGACAGAACAACGGGACAAATATTATCAATTTCAAGTTCCGCTTGAAGTAAAGGCATTGTCCCAAAATTGTATAGCACATCTCATTATTCCTCATAATGCATAGAGTTAAAATGTGAGAAAGGAAGGAGTAACTTCATCACATGAACTGCAATGCTCAATGAGCAAGCCCACCACCACATGCTCAACACAATAACTGCTGGCCTTGCCAGCTATGTCTGTATATAAAAACTGATATTTTAAAGGAAATCAAAGCAAAAAAAAATTCTCATCTGGATTTATTTAAATAACAAGGTGTAGAGCTGGATGAACATAGCATGTCAAGCAGCATCAGAGGAGCAGGAAGGCTGACATTTCGGGCCTAGACCCTTCTTGAGAAATGGGGAAGGGGAAGGGGGTTCTGAAATAAATTGGGATGGGGGGAGGTGGATAGAAGATGGATAATGGAGAAGATAGGTGGAGAGGACACAGACAGGTCAAAGAGGCAGGGATGGAGCTAATAAAGATGGGTGTAGGTGGGAAGTTAGGGGGGAGATAGGTCAGTTCAGGGAGGCCGGATAGGTCAAGGGTCTGAAGAAGGGTCTAGGCCCGAAATGTTAGCCTTCCTGCTCCTCTGATGCTGCTTAACCTGATGTGTTCATTCAGCTCTACACCTTGTTATCTCAGATTCTCCAGCATCTGCAGTTGCTAATATCTCTGGATTTATTTAAAGAAGTCTTTTCAGAAATGCATTTTTAATTAATTATTTTATTAATTATTTTTATTAATACTTTCAGATAGTCAACTGTTAAGCTTCTTTTAAAGTAAGATACCTCGTTCCCTTTCCTTCAGTTTGTAGTGGGCATTCACAACAACATATTAGCAAAAGCAGGCTGGATTTTTTTTACTCTGTCAAGGAGCTGAAATATAGATGAGCAAATAAATGCAAATGAATTCTGAAGCACATCATCCCATTTAGCCTCTATTCATTTCTTTGACTAGACACGGTAGACATGTAGACTTTTACTCTATTGGAGGGTTTAAGAAGTGTTTTATGAGCTGCAAGCTGCATACAAAAACTGCTTCCTTTCTTCAAAATCTAGTGCTGATTAACTTCTCAAGTAATTGTTGTCTGGCACACATGTACAACTGAAAGGATGGCAGAGGAGATGAGCTTTATTTTTCCTTGATATCCACTTTAATCAAATCAAGCAGTGCCACAAAATTGCATCTTTATGGATGAAAGCCCAGTGAATGACAAGCAAAACAGGAAAATATGAAAGCAGTTCTAATTTAGGTTCAAATGAAAGATGTGCTTTTCACAATCAATAGAAGAAGCACAAGCCTACCTTGTTAACATAATTGTAAATATATTGCAAATATTTTCCAAGCCACTGCATGTGTACTAGTGCATTTTAACAGAAAGCCTCGTATTCATACAGGCAGGAATGGGGCATCACCAAATGGCAGAATGCTCTGATCATTAGGCCTTGTGACAGACTGCATTCTTAATAATTCCTAATAAATTATACTAAAAAAAATTGAAGCTTTAAAAGCTCTATTGCAGGCAATTAAGTCTCACTGAGCACTATTATTGGAGTCATGTTACATTCTCAAGTGAAATAGCACTGAATAGAGATTAAAATTTTAGAAAATGTAAAATAAAGGAAAATCCCAAACATTAGGATAACTAAGGAAAGAGTAGGGCCCATTAAGGGCGACAGTAATAATATGTGTGGAGTCAAATGATATAAGTAGGGTTCCAAATGAATACTTTGTTTCAGTGTTCACTAGTGATAGGGACAATTTGGGTATAGACATCAGGGAGAAGGAATATGATAGCACAGACTGAGAGAAAGTTCTGAATAGCCTGGCAAGTTTAAAAGTAGATAAATCTCCAGAGCTGGATGAAATGTCTCCCAGGCTGTTGAGTGAGACAAGGGACAAATAACAGAGATGCTGTAATAATTTTCTGTTCCTTTCTGGCCACAAAAGAGGAAGTAGAAGACTGGAGGACAGCTAATGTGATAGTGTTATATAAGAAGGGGGAAAAAGATAATCAAGGAAACTACAGGCCAGTCAATCAGCGATGGGGAAACCATCAGAAACAAATCTGAGGGACAGAATTAATCTGCACTTGGAGACTGCATCTGCCATGCATTTACCCCCTTAGAACACATATAGACTTCAAAGGTAGCTTGTAGGACAGTACCTATCCTGATCAAATCATTTTTCACTGTATATCATACAAACACAAAATTGGGTCAAAGGCTACAACTTTCATACATGATAAATGCTCAGTCTATGTCAAATTACCTTGAAAATTCAAAGTATATCAATAATTTAAATAATAGGGTTATTCAAGTCACTTCACTGTACTACTAATCAGTGGTGACATAAGTGATAATGGGAACTGCAGATACTGGAGAATCCAGGATAATAAAATGTGAGGCTGGATGAACACAGCAGTCCCAGCAGCATCTCTGGAGCACAAAAGCTGATGTTTCAGGCCTAGACCCTTCATCAGAGAGGGGGATGGGGTGAGGGTTCTGAAATAAGAGTTTCCCTGAGGTTGGTCCGGAGGGAGGAGGGTAACTTCTTCAGGTTAGGCATCCCTGGAAGAGGCTTCGCAGTGAGGTTAAAATTGTATCAGTGATAATGGGAACTGCAGATACTGGAGAATCCAAGATAATAAAATGTGAGGCTGGATGAACACAGCAGGCCCAGCAGCATCTCAGGAGCACAAAAGCTGACGTTTCAGGCTGTAAGTTGTACTTTTTGACTGATTGAATGCTCACAGCAGTCCAAAAAGCTATTCTACCTGTTACAGAAATGAGCAATGTTGTGAAGGAATTTCAATGCTAGTGCGATAACAAGTACATAGACCATACAATGCAATGATTGGTTGACTGAATCAAACAACATATTCCACATCGTAGACAGAGTACAGCCTGCCACACACAAAACCCAAGTCAAAACATCTACGGGTTGAGGTGTCTGGGCAGCCCACTTGAGAATCAATCCTGAATATGCAACAAGTCACAGTGACAAACAATTCAAGGTAATCAGTTGATCTTATTATATAGATTACGTATGTTGCTGGAAAAAATGTACACTCATACATAAAGACTCATTTACTACAAACAAAAAGAACACTTTCTCACCTTGTAACATATTTTGCATTGTGCAGAAGCTTGTGGTGTCTATATTTCTTAATTGCTTGCTCCATGGCAATACCTCAGTCAATCAGAGCCAACTAACCAGCATCCTTTCCTTCTGGGGTATAAATTATTGTGGCAACTTAAAATTTGATATTCTTCCCTCTGTCCTCAAGAGTGCATGACATAAATCTTCCGTAATATGTCTCTTTCAAGCAATATTCAAACTGTGTTAATGTTTAATGTTATGTTTCTTTTTTGTGTGTTTTATGCATCAAAATAACATTTTCGTGGAAAAACCCACAATAAATCTAGGAGGACTTTTTTTTAACTGTACTTATTTCTATTGACTCAAGCATGAAGGGTGTAATTGGGCTAGACTGACCTTTATTGTGCATCCCTAACTGCCCTTGAGAAAATGCTAGTGACGCACATTCTTGAACCATTGCAGGCTATGCGATTGTGAAGGGTGCTCCAAAATTGTGACCCAATAACAACGTATGAACTGCAATATATTTCCAAGTTAGGATGGTGTGGATTGGAGGGGAGCTTGCAGGTAGCATTGTTCCCGTTCATCTGGTGCATTTGTCATTCTCAGCGGTAGTTTACAGCTGCAAGTTTAGAAGGTGCTGTTGGAAGTTGTTAGTGAGTTAATATAATGCACCTTGTAGATGGTATTCACTGCCACCACTGTGTGTTGGTGACAGAGGGAGTGAATGGTGATGGTGGTGGATAGGGTGCCAATCAAGTGAGTTGTTTTGTTCTAGATAGCATCAAGCTCATGAGTGCTGTTGCAGCCATACTAATCTAGGCAAGTGGAAAATATTCCATCACACTTGTTATGAAATTAACTTAATGAGTTTCATAGGGATTTTCCAGGGTTAGGGTGAAAAACACCATTTCATGCTGGTTTATAAGTATCAGTACTTGTGCATTGCATGACATTACTTCCAGCTTAGCCTGCTCTGCTCTTGGAGCCGTTAACATTCTTTTAAACATTTAAATGGCCCAGTCACGCAGTTGATCATGAATGCTCTGATCCCGCATGGAAAGCAGGAGTCAAGAGACTCAATAGAACCTACAAAGGGGAAGCTTAAATGACCCAGTCAGGTGTTCCGGGGTGGTGTAAAGCCATTTCCATAGGTAGTTCAAAGGTAGGCATAGGCAGATAAACCAGGATCAAGGATTTGTGAGACATGTGAGACTCCAGAAGAAACCAAGATAATCATCAAAGGTTACCAAAACCAGGAGAAAAGAAGAAATATTCTGAGGCTGGGCAGAGATCCACAGTAATGGAACTGTAAAAGAGAACCAAGGCACCAAATTGGAGATGAATGCCGGCTTCATGTTGCCAGAGTTATGGGAAGTCCCTTGGAGAGTTGGAAAGGAGCTAGAAATTAGTCAGCGAGTTGGGGTTGAGAATCATATGGAATGAGATGAGAGCAGGCACTCCAGGTCAAAATGACCCTTGAGGAAGTTAAGAAGGAAGGACTTCAAGAGTGAAGAGTGAAATCCCTCTGGATCTGAGTGTTAAAAAGATTTTTTTGATTCATAGTAGTTATTGACATCAGGGTGAAATGATATCTTGGTTGCATCTGCCCCATTTAATGTGCACTGTAATGTGCTTGACCACTTTATGGTGATGTCTGTTTTCAAACCTGCGGAATCTTTTGCCTTTCTTCTATTAGTAAAGGATTTGGGATTCCCAGTACTCAAAACAAAAGGTTACTGGTTCCTAACCGGATCAAAAACAAACTTGAGTCTTACTAGTAGATTGTAGCATACCCTTAAGTTATAAATGGTGGACAGATTATGGGGAATCTGATCAGATCAAAGATTTCAAAATCATGAGGGATCAGGTTTGGGAGAAAATGTTCCCACTCACAAGAAGATCAAAACCAGAAGGCACAGGATTAAAATATTTTACAAAAGAAATAAATGTGAGGCAACAAAAATTGTTTTCACACGGTGAGTCATTAAAGTTTACAATGCACTGCCTGGAAATGTAGCGGAGGCAAGTTCAATTGAGGCATTTAAAAGGGCATTATTTTTCTTTAGCTAATCATCCAAGGTGCAGGATTATGGGAAAAAGAACAAGCCTGGCAGAAAGTTGAAGTGCTGATAATGCTGGCATAGACATGATGGTCCAAACAATCTCCTTCTAACCTGTAGCAAAGCTGTTTTACTCACCTCTTGACTTGAGCTCTTTTGTCCGTGTCTGGACCAAAGCTACAATGATGTAAGGAGATGAGGGACTTTGCTCAACTCAAATGAGTGTCAGAGAGTAAGTTATTGCTGTGTAAGTGCTACCTGATAAGCCCACTGACAGCAACTTCCATCAATCTGATGATAATCTAAAGTAGACTGAATGGGGATATTGGCAAGGTTGATTTTGTCCTGCTTTTTGTGAATGGTTCTTTTTGAGAAATTTCTCACTTTGCTGGGTAAATGCCAGTTTTGTAATTGTACTGGAATAGCTAGGTGATGAGCATAACTATTCTGAAGAACAGGTCTTCAGTAGATTGCTGAAATTCTTTTGGGCTAGATAGTCCTGTGTCATAAATTCACCAGGTGACGCTGCATTTTGATGTATCTCGGAAGCTGCCCCTGGCACGCTGAGCTGCACTTTTCATTGCACGAGGCCTGATTTCATTGGCTTGATGATAATGATTAAGTGGGAGATATGCCAAGGTGTGAAGTTGCTTAATATAATTGAATATAAAGCTGATGGCACACAGGCCCTCATGCATGCTCAGTTTTGCTCATGCATGCACCATGTTGAACACATGGAGGAAGAACTGAAGGTGGCAAGAGTACAGAATGCAACTAGGTAGGAATTTCAATGTCCACCACCAGGAATGGCTCCATAGCACCATTGCTGATTGAGCAGTTAGAGTCCTGAAGGACAAAGCTACTAAACTGGATTTATGGCAGCTGGTGAAGGAATCAACAGGAGGAAAAAACATATTTCACATCATTTTCATCAATCATCTGCCTGCAGATGCATAACAGTATTGTTAAGAGTGATCACCTCACAATCCTTGTGGAGATCAAATCCTGCCTTCATACTGAGAATACTACCGCCGCCCCCACCGCCACACCCCCACCATCATATCGTGTGGCACTATTATTGTGCTAAATAGGAAAGACTGTGAACAGATCTGAAAACTCAAGATTGGGCATCCAGGAGGCACTATGGTCCATCAACAGCAGGAAAATCATAGTCCAATACAACCTGCAACCTCTCGGTCTGGCATATCCCCCACTGAATCATTCCCAATAAGCCTGGAATAAACCCTGTTTCACTGGAAAGTGCAAGAGAGCATTAAACTTGTATCAGCATACCAAAAAAAATGAGATGTCAACCTGGTGAAGCTAGCAAACAGGACTACTTGTATGCCAAACAGCATAAGAAGCAAGTGATCTCAGAGCTAAGTGATCCCTCAACTATTGGCTCAGATGTAAGCTCTGCAATCCTGCCATATCTGGTCATGAATGGTGGTGGACAATTGAAGTGAATTGGCTTTATTGTCATATGTACTCAAATGCGTACACTGAAAAGTCTACAGTCGCCGCATTACAGTGCTATCTTACATACAAAGGTACCTTAGGCACAAATACATAAGAGCGAATTCGTAGAAAACAAAAATAAATTGGAAAAGTAAAGAAACAAACAGTCCAGCATTATCAGTCATAGGAATAAAATTAGAAAAATAAAGAAGTGAAAAGTTCAGAATGTCAGTCTTTCCAACCCAGTCTATGCTGTCATCTAGCCTCAAGGGAGACCTCCCCCACTGCCTCACTGCCACCTGTACCAGACCCACCAATGTAGGAGTTGCTCCCCTTTAGGTACTATCACTTAGTCTCTGGGCCCCACTTTACTGATGCTGCTGAACCCACACTTGCCCCGCAGCCAAGAGTCACTGGCTCCGCTGCCACTGCCAGGCCACAAGACCCGCTTCAGCTAGAGATCTCACCTTGCCAGCGCCACCAGATTGAAGTGACCAATTCCGCCAATGCTGCTATCACCGACCGTTGGAGGAATTTTACTGTCACTGCCGCTAAAGTAAAAACGCTCGGAGAACAACCTCGCTGCCATTGCCACAGGCCCCAAACGGTGGGAGAACAATCTCATTGCCACTGGCCCTGAATGGCAGGAGAATGCACTCACTGCCTCTGCCATCACCCACTATAGCTGGGTGAAGCCAGGTCTGCCACTCCACCGACCAACCCACCGCTGAAAAAAAGAACAAGAAAGACTAAAACAAGAGGAAAATAAAGTGAAAGAAAAGAACAAAAGCAAAAGTAAAATAAAGAAGGAAAGCAGATGGGAGTGGATGGATGCTGGGCAAGAATCCACATGTAGTCCTGTTATTTTTCTGCCATTTTGCATCAATTAAGCATTCACTGCAAAGGAAGGCTCCACAAATATCCCCATTTTCAATGATGGAAGAAGCAAGCATATCAGTGCAAAAGATGAGCCCGAAGCATTTGCAATAATCTTCAGCCAGAACTGCCAAGTGGATAATCAATCTCAGCCTCTACCAGTATTCCCCAGCATCATAAATGTCAGTCTTCACCCAATTCAATTCACTCCATGTGATATCAAGAAGCAGTTGGAGACACTGGATACTGCAAAGGCTATGGGCCCTAACAACATTCCAGCAATAGTACCAAAGACTTGTACTCCACAACTTGCTGCACCCCAAGTCAAACTGTTCCAGTCCAGTTACAACATTGGCATCTACCTGAGGATATGGAAATTTGCCCAGGTATGTCTTGCGCACAAAAGGCAGGACAAACCCAACCCAGCCTGTTACCACACCATCAGTCAACTCGCAATCATCAATAAATTGGTAGAGAGTGCCATCAACAGTGCTATCAAATAGAACCTGCTCCGCAACAACTTGCTCACTGACACCCAGCTTGGTATCTGCCAAGGTTACGCAGCTCCTGACCTCATTATTGCCTTCATTCAAACACGAACAAAAGAACTGCATTCCAGAGTGATAGCGTTGACATGAAGGCTGCATTACAGCAGTGTGTGGGGAATCAAGGAGCCCTGGCAAAACTGACATCAATGTGAATTTGGGTAAACATTCTGCTGGCTCATGAGGTCTGGATTCGATATTGAGGACTTTGAGAGCAACTTGTTCCTAATTTTACACCGCCATGCTGTCATCTCCAGTGGGTGTGTCTTGCTGGTGGGACATTTCAGGCTAGTCATCAATTAGCCGGAGCAGTTAAGGATGACATTTTCCTTCCCTAAATGGCATTACTGAACCAGGTGTCTCCTAACACAATCATAAATGGCTTCCTATTCATCATTATTGAGACTAGATTGGAATTTTAACTTAATTCAATTTCCACAAGTAGCCATGGTAAGATTCGTAAACATGATTCCACAGCAGCGGCTTAGGTATCTCGATTGCTGGTTTAGTGACAATCCCAGCAAACCATCACCTTCCATGATCTCAATTCAGCATCACTATTCTTCTTAGATAATACCACAACCAGAGGGAAAAAAAGCTCTGCCTGTGCAATTTACAGAATTAAATGCATAGATTCAACATATAAACATTAGCTCAAAATATGAAGAACTGCTTTATACATATCACCTTATGCTGCCAAGGAATGGTTAGCCCAAACCCCTGTCTGGAATGCTATTAAGATACTTAAGATTATCAGATGCCAGGTGGTCATCGTACAAACTTATTCTCACATGCTCATAAATATTAGAAGTACATTTACTTATTAATTTTAAATGAAAAGAAATTTTAAAATTTAAAAAAAATGAGAATTTGTGGACAAATGCAAATTAATTACAGTTTTGTTGAAATATAATAAACAAGGCCTGGATAAAATGCATAAACTATGCAAGGGTTTTCTTATCAAAATATTATTATGCATTTAATGTGTTATCAGTTACACAGGAAACAATGAAAAATGCAAGTAAATTGGTATAAAGTTTGTCTTTGGCATTTCTGAGTAACCAAAAGATGCATACCATTTCTACTGTCTTAACACAACCAATGGCTGATGAACAGCCAATTTCCTTTTATCACATTATTGCAGCCATGAAGAAACACATTTGTTGTACTCAGCCCACTAAAGATACCAGTACGAATCTGACATATACATGTCTTATATCAGTCGAGTCCTCAGAATATGAGGAATTCAACAATATATAACAAGTGGCATGACAGTTTATTTACTGGGAGAAAATTGTCTCTATCGAAAAAGAGAAACTCAAAATGTATTTTCAAAGCCAAATATCACTATTCTAATAAGGCAATATTTCTTGATAAACTATTTTCCCTAAAAATGTGACACAACATTTAAATTTTCATGAACTGAGGACTTCAGATAGATATTGCATATATATTTGTAGCATGGTTTAATCAGGCAAAATATATCATACAAATAACTAAGGTCAGTGTTGGAGTATATTTTCATTGCCACTATTCCACTAAAAATAAATTTTCCACATTACAGTCTATACAGATCATTACCATAATATTTTCAATTTGGTGTGTAACAGCATTTTGAAACAAAAAGTACTACAATATATGGTCCCTTTTTTCCCATATTGCTGTAAAATGGTATTACCATAGTAGAAGTCAGGCAATGCTTTTCACCTTATACTTCCATCAATAAAATACTTGATCACATATCTTACATTGTGTTTGTTACTCTTAGTGTCAAGGTATAGAAGGCAGGAAAATATTGTCCAATATATACTAGGTGAATTTAAATGTCCTTGCCCTACCCTTGCATAAACCATCAATAAGCTGTTTAACCACACGGAGTAAAACTAAACACAAAATAATTTGAATTATTTGCAAAACTGGGCTTTAAGCTTAAAAATGCTTGTGTAAACGGCAGTATGTCTTCTACTGGAGAATACCTATCCATTGTAGCAGGCCTCCATGGCCAGCAGCAGTGCTAAATTCTGCCAGCTTCACAGCTTTCTAACTCTAATGAGCTGTAGATGGCCTGTAGCTCTCTGGGCTTCCGTTATCCATTGTCTTTTGCTGTCTGATTTTATCCCACATCCATAAGTTTGGATTCAAGGCAGACTGGTCAAGAAGGAGGCAAGGTCAAGATTGTCTTCAGATTTTGGCTTCTTGACATCATAGATTTAATAAGACTAAATGCTACATAACATGACATTCAAATAATAATTAGGCTCTAATCTTACGTTACAATCTTAAAACACTACTCCATGAATTCTTGTGCCTAATTGCAGTCTTTGTTTTTGTTATTCATTCAAAGGATGATGGCATCATTAGCCAGACCTCCATTTCCTACCTGTTAACCTCATCCCACCTCCATGACCTGTCCGTCTTCCCTGGACTGACCTATCCCCTTCCTACCTCCCCACCTATACTGTCCTCTCCACCTATCTTCTTTTCTCTCCATCTTTGGTCCACCTCTCCCTCTCTCCCTATTTATTCCAGAACCCTCACCCCATTGCCCTCTCTGATGAAGGGTCTAGGCCTGAAACGTCAGCTTTTGTGCTCCTGAGATGCTGCTTGGCCTGCTGTGTTCATCCAGCTTCACACTTTATTATCTGGCATTTATTACTCATCCCATTTATTACCCATCCCTAATTGCCAAGAGGGCAGTTCAGAGTCAACCACATTGCTGTGGGTCTGGAATCAAATGGAGGCCAGACCAAGTAAGGATGGCCGTTTCCTTCCCTATAAGGGAAAGACATTAGTGAACCAAATGGATTTTTCCAACAATCAGCTCATGGTCATCATTAATCTCTTAATTCCAGATTCTTCTTTAAAAAATAGAATTCACATTCCACCATCTGCAGTGGCGGATTTGAAATCAGGTTCCCAGGAAATTTTCTAGGTTTCTGGATTAAATATCCAGCAACAATACTTCTCGGCCACTCACCTCCCTCTATTCCACATGCCAATTTACAAATGGCTGGACTTCAAGATTCAGCCTAGCTTCTGTGTGTTTTTCTCTGTGTCCTTTCTTTCTCAATTCCATCCATGCTGTTTCTGCTATCTATGCCTAGTGAGGAAAAGCTTTGTGACATCAACGTAAGGTCGCTCCAGGGTCCTAAAGCCCTGACATAAATCTTTAACACAACTTTCTGGACAGGAAAGTTCATTGCTGGCCTTCCCATTACAAAGCCTTTAATCAAAGATTTGGCCAAAAATTCTCATGCTTATTCTGTCAAAATAAAGGAGGTATTCAAGCTGCATGACAACAAGCAAGACTCAGCTGATCATCATCACACACATGCTCAGATTCTTAAAGTGACAGCTAATCATATTTACATAACATACAACATCCCTCCTCCTTCATACCAGAGTTGCTGCAATGAAAACAATTGACAATATTTACAATCATATATATGACAGTCAGAGGTCAGATGGTCTGGAAGATGGCTACGTCCTTGTGTTGCTGTTCGCACATCTTAGGCATCTGTTTACTTCTCTCATTGCTTGTCTGGCCATTCCCGTAACTCCAGCCAAACTTTTGTGTAGGCTATTCTGTTTCTGGTGGACTGCTGTGTTCATCCAGCTCTACACTTCGCACTAGAAACAGTCTAGAAATTCTCAAGAAGCATGCCTTTTTCTCCAATGGGAATCTGGGAAGCTAAGAAATAATAAATTGAAAATAAAGGATGACAATCAAGTAAAATCCTTGAATGGCAAGGCTAGATCAGTGCCTTCTGCAATCAGACCAAAGGTGGGAGCAAAAATCAAACAAAGTAAGACGTGTGAAATGAACCAGGGTAACACTTTATTAAGCCTTACAATTCATCTGTTTGAGAAGATCCACAGTGACAAATATACCTGTGACATTAGTAATGCACAGTCAAGAGCTCACCTGACGATTGCAGCCTTGCTTATGACCTTCAAGAAAAGTTTAGGGATGAGGATGTTCAAAATAGTGATACGGCCATCCTGTATCGTGAAATTAGCAGATCAAATACAGCAGTGCAATGGACAGAAAGATCCACTCAACTTCAGCCTGGTGCCAAGTATGAAATGAACCATCTTTGAGCTGGCTATTCATGAACATAAGCCAGAGGGTTGTGAAAGATACACTTGAGACATTGGAGACCAACAAACCAGAGCTTTCTTGAAAGTTAATGCTCTTCTGGTTCTTCGGAAGGGCTTCAGAACAAAGAAGCTGATGAAGGTAGCACGACTGCTCTGTGAACGTATTAAGCCTGATGCTCCCAAACAGTGGAAAAAGAGACTGTGGTGTTTCATATCAGTGACAAGTATGAAATAAACAAGTGGGGCTCTATTGCTGAACTGTCAGTCTGCAATCTGAAACAAGAAGATATGGGAGACTATACCTGTAATTCAGGAGATCAACAAACTGCAGTTTCACTTAAAATGAAAGAAAAGCCAATAGTATTCATTAAATCTTTGGATAATATTGTTGGGCAAGAGGGATGAGTGATCACACTGGATTGTGAAGTATTGGAGG
Source organism: Stegostoma tigrinum (assembly GCF_030684315.1). NCBI lineage: Eukaryota > Metazoa > Chordata > Chondrichthyes > Orectolobiformes > Stegostomatidae > Stegostoma > Stegostoma tigrinum. The sequence goes on from NC_081362.1 coordinate 58,687,046, forward strand.
CCAAAGTCATTCCTATCAGAATAAAGGAGGAGATAACGAAGAGTAGAGCTGGATGAACGCAGCAGGCCAGGCAGCATCAGAGGAGCAGGAAACCTGACATTTCAGGCCGAGACCCTTCTTCAGAAATATTTGAAGAGGAAGGGTCTAGGCCAGAAATGTCAGCTTTCCTGCTCCACTAATGCTGCTTGGCCTGCTGTGCTCCTCAAGGAGGATGGGTAGTGTGTTTAACAACAACAGGAGATTTTTTATATGGTGTTCACTCTATAAGAGAGCAAGTGAAACCAAAAGGTATCTCCTTCTGCTGCTGTCACAAACAGCCAGCATTCCAAGGCAAACAAAATATTTCAAGGACTCTCCAATGCTCTCTCCAAAGTATGGCAAAGTTGGCCTTAATGACTGGGAGGAGTATGTCATCAATGGTTCAAGTATGGCAACACAGAGAGCTGGCAGAGAAAAGAGAAGCGAATCCTGCACAAGTCACTGGGCTGGAGTGAGAGTGGAAGGGATGATTGTTGAGTTATCAGGCCCTGTTTGGACAGAAAAATGTGAATTACTAGGCCTTATGGAGGCCAAGAAGTTGGAAATTATAGAACCTGAGTTGTCAGATGGGGAGAGGGGAGGGCTAAGGGCACAAAGGACGCTCTCGGCGGAGACATTGAAGTTGCAAGAGTAGAGGTTTCTCCTGGCAGCATGCTCCTGGAAAAGTTGGCTGGAGCTGGAAAAGTATGAAGAAGTCATCTCAATGGTGTTTCCCTTTCCTGACGATTCTATCTGCAACTTCATCTCCATGGGGCATAAAAAATTAAACTTACTTTTGCCTCATTATTTCTTCATAAGCAAGGACTATTATGTGCTCAAGGACCACAATGTTCTGAGGAAGGGTCACCAGACCCGAAATGTTAACTCTGATTTTTTTCTTCACAGATGCTGCCAGACCTGCTGAGCTTTTCCAGTAACCTCTGTCCTTGTTCCTGGCCACAATGATGGGTTAATCTCAGGTTGGAATGTTGTGGCCAGTAAGTAACACAAAGATTAATGTTAATGCCAGTTGTACACAACCTTAACCGATGATTTTGATGTAGGGGCAAAATAATACTTTGAAGCTTATAGATGATACAATACTTTGTGAGAATGTGAGTTCTGAGGAGGATGCAAAGAGACTTCAAGGGAATTTAGACAAGCAGAGTGTATGGGCAAGAGCACGAGAGGTGGAACATAACGTAGATAACTGTGAGGTTATTCCACTATCGTAGGTGGACTGAAACTAGAAACTACTTTTTAAATAGGGGGAGTGTTAGTGTTCAAAAGGATCTATATGTCCTTGTTCATAAGTCACTAAAAGTTAGCATGCAGGAGTAGCATTTGGGTGGGACACATGGTCTTAAACACAAGAAAATTTGAGTACAGGAATAAATCTTGTTTCAGTTGGACAGAAGACTAGTGAGGCTACACCTGGGTTACTGGTGCAGTTCTGGAAAGATATATTTACCAATGAAGTGTGCAACAGAGGTTCACCAGACTAAATCCTGGGATAGTGGGACTGTTCTATGAAGACAGATTGAGGTGGCTAGACCTCTACTGTCTGGAGTTTAGAAGAATGAGAGGGATCTGATAGATACAAACTTCTTAAAGGACAGACTTAGTAGATGGAGAAAGGATGTTTGTAGGTGTAGAACAAAGAAACAAAACCTCAGGATAAAAGGCAAGCCACTTAAGACTGAGATGAGGAAGAAGTTCTTCACCCAAAGGGTGATGAATCTTTAGAATTCTATCTCAAATAGTTGTGGAATCTCAGACTAAGTTCAAGACAAAGACTGACAGATTCTCCATTACTAATGACCTCAAGGGATGTGGGTATGGTGTGGGGATATAGCATATAGACCACCATGATCTAAAATAGTAGAACTGACATGAAGGGCTAAATGACCAACTCCTGTTTTTTTCCTATGGTTCTGTAACTTCACTATACTGTGCACCCCAACTCTCAACACCACTCCCTGACTATCCTGAAGCAAATTCCATAAATTTAATGCAACCATTATTTCTTTAAAAATTTGGTCAGTCTCTTCCTATAGTTCTGATGAAAGGCTGGTGAAATCTTCAAGGAATTTCAAACACAAACTACATTTTAAAGTCTTATCCCAAAGTACTAAACATTTTCAAATCCAGTGGAATAAAATATTTAAACAAATTCAATGATGTTAAAGCAATAATCCTCTTTTTCACACTTAACACACAGGTGTTCTGAGGACGGGTCATTGGCCCCATAACATTAACTCTGATTTCTCTCGACAGATGCTGCCAGACCCGCTGAGTTTTTCCGCAATTTCTGTTTATGAATCTTTTATGTATGTTGATGTTTTGGGTTGTCACTATTTGGAGATATTTAGATGTTTTGAAGGTTATTCATTAACCTTGATGAAATGGCAAGTAAAACACGAGTGACCTCTATAGCAACCAAATGTTTTTAACTTCCTGCCTTTGGAGAGTCTTCAACACAATATCACTTGGGCTATTCAACATTCCTATACTCCCTGAATATTGCAGATTCCACTGAGAGTCTAGCTCACTCAGTGAGATTTTCTCAGAAGAAAATAACATTGATGACTTTTCACCGTGGGTATATTCTGCTGTTAATGGGTCATCCACAATGTTCCACTTGTTTCACATGGCATTTTAACAAAAACCCCTGCTTTTCCAGCAGGTTTTGTGAATAAGGCTATTTCAGCTTTCAAATTATTGCTGTACTAATGCTCCTATTTTTCTGGCCCCTAATGAATGTTGTAAGTGTTATAATATTTATGCTGTAAGCTTACAAGATAAAACCTGAACATCTTGGATTGTATATCTCACTGATTCATATTCTTTGGCTGTTCTAGGCAGATTGCTTCTATCCAGTGTGCAAAACACAAGTCACAATCTGTTGTGCAATCTGTTATGCAATGTATCATAGCGTACTGCATTTCAACTCTCATTCATACATTTAATCACCCTCATAATTTATATGACTTATAACTGAAAATGTATAACTTAAGATAAAGCTTAATACATGAAGTGTTAAATATTATTAAAAGGCATATATTTACATAGTGCAATTGTGACTGGTGTACAAAAATTAATTTTTACAAAATTAGGCTTTGAATTTGTTTTGCTGATTGAATAGCCTGTAAGCTTCAGCAGTTTTTAAAAATACAGATGTGTACAAAATATTTGTAGCAGTTAAACAATAAAGAGTAAGCAACATTTGGAAAGACCTGGAAAAAAATACCTTTTTTATTAGTTAAATTAAATACTAGTTAAAAATTTAAATGCCACAGGGAGGTGTGTGTGTTTTTGTGTGTGTGTGTGTGTGCGTGTGTGTGTGTACATGCTTGTTCCCATCCACATTCATGTTTAACCAGGGCAGATTTACACAAGAGCAGGGGACCCTAGTGCTGATCTCAGTCAAGTTATTATAATACACAACAAACAACTAACTTTGAATTTAACCTCGCATTCTGACAGCCACCACACTTAGTTAGTTGTCTGCAACACACCAGGGCAAACCAGGCAAGAACACAAAAAGCACTTCTTGAATAAAAATCAAGTACAAGTCCACAGTGAAAGTGAATAGCTGCAGTGGTGCCTAGCAGTGAGGCATGCACAGCTCTTCAATATACTTACTGCTTAACAGATGATTTCCAAATTCTTAGATGTCACTCTACCTATCTTGGCATTTGGACACCATTCTCTGCCTTTTCCTGCTATCAGTAGAGCATGGGAGCAACCTGGGGAGCTGTAACATTAACATTGGATGAGAGACAAGAGAAGCATCTTTAGTAATACCAAGAGCAACAGAAACAACACTAGCAGAAACACTGTCTGCCTTGTTCCTAGCACATACTGCTGCACTGGAGAGAAGGGATGAACAAAGAGAGCTGATCAAAGGAGAAGACATCTTCCCAAAGAATCTAAAAGCAGAGGATTATATCTTACAATATTTGAGCACCAGTGTTTAGGTTATCATTACAGTTTGCTGCTGATACCTGCAGTCTCCTGGAACAAGGCCACCTTTCCATTCAACCAGATTCATTCCACTGAATGGAGAACAAAAACAGAAATTGCCAGAAAATCTCAGCAGGTCTGGATGCATTTGTGGAGATAAATCAGAGCTAACATTTTGGATTGAGTGACCCTTCCTATTTTTGTTCCTGATTTACAGCAACTGCAGTTCTTTCAGTTTTCACAGGGGAACAGCACTAACCTAATCCAGGTGTGTACAGAGATCCATGCTATTGATATAGTTTATACAGATTTCCGTAAAGTCTTATTTTGTCAAATGTATGATGTGCACTTTATTTTTTCATAGAAGACTTAACCTTTCTCTTACATAACCCCTAGGTACACCTTAAGTATCATCTGTTCAAACATGGACTCAGGCATCTTTTAGCTACTCTCAAACCACTGTGCCCAGGTATTTGTACATTTTGTGGCCAGATTCTAGTTGGATACCGTAGGAAGCAATTTAACTCCCTTGGTGCTTGTTAATAAAGGTGAAGAGAGTACTTTTATTTCATTAAATGAAAGGGTGGTAACTAATTTAAAAATATTGTAGCAAAGGGATGAAACTCTCATAGATCAGTTATCTTTCAGAGGTAAAAGAGAATGGGATTAATTTAAGTTACAAATGTTATTTGTTCCCCCTCAAACCCTAGACAACAAGATACTGTTTGATTTAATCCATTTCCCTTTAACTACCATCCTTCACTGAAGTAAGCCAAAGTGTGTTCTCAAAACCCAGGTTCTCAGATTTCAATTTTTGAAATAAACCCACAGGAGAAAAAAAAATTAAGATGAAATCAACATAGGATTTATCATCAAAACATTCAAAACATGGGACTATTGTTTTACTCCCCCATTTGCAATGTAAGCCTACAAAGAAAAGGTAAATCTTGGCTGAACTTAGACGCCAGGCAAACTCAGGCCTGGTAAGTGTTTGGATGGGAGACTGCCTGGCGATACCAGATGCCGTAGACTTTAGGGGCAGCATGATAGCGCTGTAGCTGGCATTGCTGGCTCACAGTGCCAGAGACTGAGGTTCAATTCCAGCCTTGGGCATCTGTGTGTGTGGCGTTTGGACATTCTCCCTGTGTCTGTATGGTGGTTTACTCCCACTGCCTGAGGATATGGAGGCCACGTGCATAGCCATGGAAAATGTGGGGTTATGGGCTTAAGGCCATTCTTGGTGAGATGCTCTTTAGAGGGTTGGTGTGGATTCCATGAGCTGAACAGCCTCTATCTGCACCATAGGGAATTACTGATTCAGGGGAGGAAGGAGAGTAGATGTGTCATAAATTGCAAATTTGATAAATCCAAATGTATTAAAAATCAGTTCTCTTGAATTACAGCTTCCTGGAGATCAGTGTCCAATACCAGGTTCCTCACTGGCCTGGACTCAGTAGCTTTCCTTCATGTAGGCAAAATGTAAGCATTTTTCCAGGCAGCAACTTGATAATAGATACGGAGATTCTGAGGAAGGCTGTTAACTCAGTCTGGAGATTTTCCCTTCCTCTAGAGGCCCAACAGCAATTGCCTTAGGATCCCAAAATTGTACATTTCGGCAATTCAACAAGCTCAAATTTCTGTCATGTGTCAAAGACAAGTATTTGAGGTACTGTACTCTGGGGGATGATTGGAAGGTCATTAAGCTACAAGCATAGTTTTATCTCTCCCGCCAGAGATTCCATCACAAAGTGAAGAGAAAATTGTAAACACAGAACTGGCCATTTTAATATAATAAATTTAGATGCACTTAGGGAAACAGCTCCAGAATTAGTGGATGCATTGGGGGTCATCTTCCAGGATTCTACAGACTCTGGAACAGTCCCTGTATCATGGAGGATAGCTAATGTCACTCCATTATTTAAAAAGGGAGGTAGAAAGAAAACAGGGAACTATAGACCAGTGAGCCTAACATGTGGGGAAAATTCTTGAATCCATTATCAATGACTTTATAATGGAGCATTTAGAAACCAGTAGCAGGATCAGACAGAGTTAGCATGGATTTATAAAGGGGAAATCATGCTTGACAAATCTGTTGGAATTCTATGAAGATGTAACTGGTAGAGTTGACAGTGGGGAGCCAGTTGATGTTGTATACTTGGACTTCCAGAAAGTGTTTAACAAAGTCCTGCGTAAGAGATTATTGCAGAAGATTAAAGTACATTTGATTGGGGCAAGTGTATTGATTTGGATAGAAAATTGGTTGGCAAAGAGGAAACAAAGAGTAGGAATTAATGGGTCCTTTTCAAATTCGCAGGCAATAACTTGTGGGGTGCCACAGGCATCAGTGCTGAGAGTCCAGTTATTCACAATATATTTTAATGATTTGGATTAGGGAACAAAATGTAAAGTCTCAAAGTTTGCAGATGACACCAAGTTGGGTGGGTGGGTGAACTGTGATGAGGATGCAGAGATCCTTCAGCATGATCTCGACAGGTTTGTTGAGTGAGCCAAACATTGGTAGATGGTGTGTAATTTGGATAGATGTGAGGTTATTCACATTGGAAGCAAAAACAAGAAGACAAGCTGTGACTGGAATGGCTGTAAATTGGGGGAGGGGAGTGTGCAGTGAGACCTGGGTGTCCTTGTGCACAAGTCTATGAAGGTAAGCATGCAGGTGCAGCAGGCGGTAAAGAAGGCAAATGGTATGTTGGCTTTCATTGTGAGAGGTTTCGAGGACAGGAGAAGGGATATGTTGTTGTAGTTATACAAGGCCTTGGTAAGACCACACTTGGAATATTATGTGCAATTTTCGTCTCGTTTTCTGAGGAAGGATGCTCTTGCTCTCGAGGGAGTGCAGCGAATGTTTACCAGGCTGATTCCAGGGATGGCTGCTCTGATGTATGAGGAGACATTGACTAGGTTAGGATTTTTTCTTGCTGGACTTCAGGCGAATGACAGAGGATCTCATAAAGACTTATAAAATTCTAACAGGACTAAATAGGGAGGATGTTCCCAGCGGTGGGTGTTTTCGGAATCAGGGGTCACAATCTGAGGATTCAGGGTAGACCATTTAAGATGGATGTAAGGAGGCATTTCTTCATCCAAAGAGTGGTGAGCCTGTGGAACTCATTACCACAGGAAGTAGATGATGTCAATACATTGAATGTATTCAAGAAGCAGCAAGATATAGCACTTGGGGAAAATGGGGTCAAAGGTTATGGGACGAAAGCAGGGTTAAGCTATTGAGTTGGACAATCAGCCATGATCATGTTGAAATGTGGAGCAGGTTCAAAGGGCCAAATGGCCTCCTCCTGTGTCTATCTTCTATGTTTCTATGTTTTTGCTTTTCAGAGCTGCCTGGAGGCAGATTCCAATCTCCAAGCCCTCTGCATCAGCTTTCACTGGAATAGTGATACAATGCAGGTACTTCAGAAACTTCTGGAAATAAGATCATATGATTAGCCTCAGCCATTTTAAGAGTTCAGCAAGCTTCTCTGTTTAAAAAAAAGTTAAACATGAAACTATAGAAGAGAATAGTTTTCTTTGGGATTTCTCTTCATGCCCTCTAGCCATGACAGTTCCATTAATTAAATGTAAACTGCAAGTTCATAATAGCATTTTCTATCATACATAGGGTTATATCTAATTGAATCCACTAGAGAGGGCATGATAATAGCAGCTTGGGAGAATTTGGCCAAACTACCCAGGTCGCATTTCCAACCGCAGGAAAGGTTCCACAATTAAGGTTGCAGAAGGGAGGGTCTGATGTAGGAACCATTAACTAGCAGTGGGACATCATTTACGTGTTTGAATGAGCCAATTGGCATTGTAACTTTGTTGTGGCTCAGGGATTAAATAGAATCCACTCACTCTCTTGTACTCCCAAGAGCTGTCCCACAAACTCTGTTGGATTTGACAATGGCCTTAATTCAATCAGGCCTCCCCAAAGAACTGGCCGATTCCTCATCAGTTCTCCAATCCCCATCTAGCCCATTAAATCCGATGCATACATATAATAAGCACATTCATAGTTTTAACACTATTCTGGAAATCAAGCAGAGGGAAAGGAGGGACAGTGTTGAGTTGTTCATCAAGTGGAAACAAGCCAGAAGAGTTACCTAAAGTTTCAACCCTATTGGTATCAAGTTGGAATGCTGTGTTTTAAGCTTGAATACTGCCCTTCCTTGGCATCTAATAATTGAAACCAGAATAAAATTTTGCAGAGTCTCTCCTGCTTACCTGCTGTAGCCACAAGGAAGGACCGTAAAAACCAAGAGGTGTTGTAATCAGTATTTACACTTAGTTTCATGTTTTTCAGTATCAATTCCGTTACATTATGGCAGTGGGAGAACCCCTGTGGAAATCTGTCCTTAGGGACACCAAGATAAACTACCATGTTGTCAGTCTAGGAAAATTTTCAAAATTATAGCATGGGTGGTCAACCTTCCCTGTTAATAATTTGGGCTTGGGTGGGACAATGTCTGAACCTATTTTGTCAAACACATTTATGATCTAGCCTCTTAATTGCAGTAATGCTTTGGATTCATCACAGAGAATTATGATGGCAGTATTTAGCAGGATGAATATAAGATTAATGACAAAAACCTGTAGCCACATTTCACTTGTCTATGAAACAGTCACACTTTCAGATGGAAATCATTAGCAATGGGGATATAGAGCACACTTAGTTCTTACTATAATTGTCATGACCATTTGTAACGTATCTGAAATCATGCTTAATTTAATCATTTAAATTAGTAGAAAATTATATACTTTTTTCAGTGTAAACTGCTCCATATTCATTGCATTTGCAATAAAGTCCTTGTTCATTTTTAAATTATCCGGTCTTTGTTTTACTGAACCGCCAAAAGTAAAGGGTGAAGGATAATGATGCAAGGCACCATAAAGGTTTTTAAGGAAATCAGAAATATTATCAGTTTGAGTCCATCATTTTGTAGGTTACGGAGTGAAGATTTTAATACTTCTAAAATACTGAAAAAGTTTCTGTTTTTACAACCTTTCAGGCAAAAAGATCCAGGCCACTACAACCCTGAGGGTGAAAATGTTCTCAACTCCTCTCTAATCTTCTTTCAAACACTTAAATTTATGCCGTTTTGTTACTGATATCTCTGCTTTTCTGTGCATTCAGTTTAGGCTCCTTCTGATTTTGTACGCTTTGATTCTCCTCAACATCATCTGCTCCAAACAACCCAATCTTATCTCATAGCTCAAAAACTTCCTCGGTAGGTTCATTCTGATAAATCTCCTCTGTAACTTCTCCATTATAACTACAACCATCCTGTAATTCAATTTTCAGATCTGTGGGCAGTACTGTAGCTGTGGGCTATCCAGGGTTTTATGTAGTGATAGCATAACCTCCTTGTTATTTTCTTCTATGCTTTGTATTGTTACCATTCATGAGAGCTCCAAAATACTGTAGATATTTTTAATTTGCAATAACAAAGTGCGCTTTTTGAAAGAGGACTGAACAGCCAAAACTACATGTAGCTGTAAATTAAGTAACTGTTGAGAGAGAGGGAGGAAGAGAAAGTGTGAAGGAGAGAGACAAGCATCAAAGAAACTTCAAACAGACTGGATTGTGATTCCCTGTAACAAAAAATGATTGAAAGGGGCTGCAACACCCTGTTAAACAACAAATAATCACCTTGTGGATTATATACCAACATGCAGCATTTGGTGTTTTTCCCTTGGAAGAATACACAAGTACATGAAATAAAAATCCAGTTTCAAATCTACTTGAGTGGACTAGTGAGAATGAATACTCTTTTATAATGACCAAGGTTTGAAAATTAGCAAGCTTTGAAGGCCACAGTGGAAAAACTATCCCCTTTTACCCCTGTGTTGCAGTTAAAGGAACACCCTGACTCAATTAGTGTGTGACAAACTTGATTTTAATAAAAAGAAATCAAAGAAATTTCAATCTGCCTACAAAACTAAGATCTCAAGAAAATGACTATTCAATTACTAACATCAATGCTACCAGCAACCTCTATTACAACAGCTGTTGCAGTGGAGGCTACTGGAATTGTTGACATTGGTGGTTGAATACATTTCAGAGACTGATCCATATGTACTTTTTTAAACTTTTATTTTTTAGGCTCCCCTTTTAGTTTCAATTCTGCATATGTGTGTGACATTACTAATTCTTCTCATGTTAGTGATTCAGAATATCTGCTGACACCAATGATCTGATGATAAGTTCCGACTGTGCATGCTCACCTTGAATTTTCTCTTAAAAACACACAGACACACGCATGCAGAATATAAAGCTAATTTTTAAGAAATTGAACATGAATTTAACCTACTCAGCAGCTTTTATTCTCTTCACCTAATTTTTGTTTTCATTCTCCAGAGTTTCTTTTTAAGTTTTTAACTTTCTTTATTTCAATATATTTCAGAGATTTTGTTGCTACTGCACATGCGCCAGGGTGTCAGCAAATACAGCTGCAAAAATATTAGCTCATCACACTTACGACTTTTTAAAGAATTCTTTTATGGCATGTTACTGGCAGGACCATCACTTGTTGCTTATCCATTATTGCCCTTGAATTGTGTGGCTTGCTGAGCTATTTCAGAAGGAAGTTGAGTCAAACACAGTAGTGTGAATTTGGAGCCAAATGTAGGCCGCACCAGAAACAATACCAGATGTCCTTCCATACAGAACATTAGTGAACCAGATAGGTTTCTACAATAATTGACAATCATTACATAGTCACCACAAGGCTAGCTTTTTTAACTCCAGATTTTTTTCCCCTTACTTAAATCCAAATTTCATCATCTAACACGCAGGGACTTTAACCTCGGTCTCCAGGACATTAGCCTGGTCTTCTGGATTTTAGCCTGGTTATATCGTAACTACATCACCATTTCCTATATAATTTCAACTACAAAATTTTTCCGTTTAAAATAAAAATCAAAATATTGGTACGCCAAATGTTCAAAATAATTAGGGTATACACATCACAGTGGTGCGCTATTGATGAGTACTACATAAAATTCGCCACAATCAACCAAATTCAACTCTTCAAGCCTACTTTGTCTACTTACTTTTACAAGGAGCATGTTCATAAGGTCATTCATGGTTTTGCTGCATCATAGAACACGTAGAAAATCATCACCCACAGTTATTGATTCTTGCAATAGCTGTCAATCTAATAATCCTGTTATATTATTGCGAGGCATAGGCATAAATCACTAGGATATGAACCACAGAGTAATCTTTGTCACTTGTTCACAGTAGTTTTTATTTTGACATATTTTGTAGGAATAGCTGCTACTTACGAAGGATGGCCTTCAAAAGAAAACCAAGAATTGAAAGCATTTGTGAAATTTAGACTGAGTGCAGAATATTTTGTTACAGCTACAATGCATACAATTAAAATTCTGAGAATTTCACAAAATTGTATTATTGCAGGCTTTTTCCATTAAATATCTGAAGTGTGAAGAGTCTAGCTAATCTTCATAAAGTTTCCTTTCTGTCGAAGGTTACTACTTTGTACATTTTCAATATTCCACCGAAAAATCAGATTGACATGATTAATCTAATCCTAATATACTCTGGGGTGTCATTATCACTTGTCAATCCAGCTTCAATGTATTCCAATTGGATTATTTGTTCTAAGTTTTCATTTTCCAGCTGGTATTTTATGCTAAGGTTCTCAAGGAAACTTTATTTTTGGCTAATGGATATCTAGACCATATGTTTGTCTTTTCAATAACAACTTGTCATGAGTTAAAATATTTGAATACAAGAAAGCTTGGAACAAGAAATGGTGATTAGGTCGTTCAATCCAAATGGAGTAGCCATATCATACACTAACTAAAAGTAGTACCTAAGATCATAAAAATAGATGACTGGTCTCAAGGTGACAAGGTAAACTTTTGCATTTGAAGAGCCGCTTCCTTGCTTACCTGGTTAATTAAGCATGTGTGATAACTGTAAATTAATGTTGAATACCAGAATGTAGACCTATAAAACATATATCTGAGCATGCTGCAGTGGGATATGGACTATGTCTAGCAGTTCCAGAGAAAACTAACAGGCAACAGAAAACTGAAAGTCTTTCCATACATACTGATATCACTGGAATGAAGATATCAAATAGAAAGTCAAAATTCTTGTGAAAACTACGTTGTCAATTCTTACAATGCTTTTCATATATATCTGAGACTAATGACTTGGCACGAGGTATTAGATGAAAGATGTAATGTACCAAAGGATCTTTCGTATACAGTACTTGCAGATGCCTTATTTTGTGCTCAGGTTCAAAAATGTTTACAAGGTGTATTTAGCAACAAGCCACATTGTGAGATGCTCTGCTAAATCAAGGAACCAAACAGCCTGGAAAGATGAAAAGAGAACAAAAAGAAACAAACAGGGAAGTGCACCAGATTTCAACAATCAGTACTCATCAGACTCATCATTTTATGATGTGACTTGTATCTGCAGCACTTGCACAAGGAATTCCTCTAAACAATCGGGCTCATCAGCAGCCCACAACATGACAGCATAGCAAAGTAAATGAATGGCTTCACCACTTATATTATCCTCTTTCAAAATGAATGCTCCTATCACATCTAATGCTGTGCATTTAACATTTTGAGGAAAGCACTAAATAAATGCTTTCCATCAAAAAGGTTAACATAGTGAAATTCATGCATATTCAGATATCAAAAGTAGAACAGCTTGAATGGTAGGGCAAGGATAGTAGGAACTGCAGATGCTGGGGAATCTGAAATAACAAGGTGTAGAGCTGGATGAACACAGCAGGTCAAGCAGCATCAGAGGAGCAGGAAAGCTGACATTTCAGGCCTAGACCCTTCTTCAGAAAATATTCTCCAGAAAAATAGGCCTAAAACGTCAGCTTTCCTGCTCCTCTGATGTGCTTGGCCTGCTGTGTTAATCCAGCTCTGCACCTTGTTATCTCTGAATGGTCGGGCAGCTAGTTCTGATGTACAGGTATGTTGTCAAAGCCCATAAACTTCATTGTTTCCTGTTTGAATTAACTAGTTGGATCCTGACATATATAACGATAGAAACTAGGGAGAGGGTTGAGTAGAATCTTCCATTGTTGACAATTTTGGCTGAAGATGTTTGCAAACACTTCAGATTTGTCTCTTGCATTGATACACATGGATCTCCCACAGCTGAGAATGGACATATTCTTACCACTTATGCCTTCTGTTATATTGTCCAGCTTCATGTTGAACTGGATCGTCAGGGGCAGAGAGTTTTGTTTAGATCCACTGGCTGTAAGACCACTTAGCATTATCTCTGTTATGTTAATCATGTCACATGTAAGTAGCCCTGTGCTGTAAGTTTATTAGGTATGTGTCTACTTCTGGCACGCCTTTCTAAGCTGCCAAAAAGACTAGGTTTTGTCTGCTTTCTTTCATACCCAATGCTGATGGACGAGTCAAGAATGTGTCCAGCCAAATCTTTCAGATTGTGATGATACTCAAGTGTGGCAGTGGCACACTATATAGGCTCTTGACCTTGATTGAAAGATGAAATTACCTTTGCCTTTTCTACTTCTGTCTCCATACTCATCTCTCCAATTGAAATGATATAGAATCATTAGCAATATTTACATTCTCAAATCTATCCATGTCCAATTATTTCTGGGTGGACACACTATTATGCATATATGAAAGTACTATTCACAATTATTTACTGTTTGAACGCAGAGATACTACTGATGACTTCAAAGTATTAATACTGTGGGAAATTGGAAAGCCCGGATACGTTGTAGTTTACAGATTCTGTATTAATGCCTTGAGACAACTTAAAGTAGCCCATTAAAGGACTTTTCTTATATGGCTTGTGACCAACCAAGCTAGCTGCAATCAGACAATAATGTACTAGTTCATTTCTTTAGATTGATTTAAACCACACAGAACAGGTTTCATTTGAAATAAATTGTAACTAATTCAGATCTGTAGCAATATTCGTTACCATGTCAAAGCAAATGACCTCCAGTAGCCTTTAGAGACACAATCCTATTTCAAGTGTGTGCTGAGAGACCAGTCTTAACTGGTTCTTCCAGTGCTTTATGAAGGAACAGGGTATTTATAAGCTCATAGCAAACAAACAGTGAATGATTATATTTCATCCAAATGAACAAACTTTAGGAATAGATTGTGAAGTGATGTAACCGCCTTACCAAAGGAGTTCAGAATCAGAATCATGTTATGGTCTTCTTAGGGGAAAAAATTTACATGAACAAAGACTCAAGCATAACCTCATTATGCATTGGTTAGTGATACAGATTTAGTCTTTGTCCCGATAAGATATATTTCTCGTAAACACTCCCCTTTAAAGGCTGAGTGTTACTGGAGGGTTCATCATACAATGAATAAAATTAAATAGAATGTAAACACGTAGTATTACCCCATGATTTCTAGTTATTGGGAGGCAAATGGCTTTTGCCAGCATTTATGCGCAAATTATACAGCTGAGTGATGAATACATGGTTAAAATTTGCTATCCAAGTTATGCCCGATCCACAGGTAGCTTCTCACTAAACCAGAGTTCCCCATAGTATTGTGTTGAATGTTGTAAAGTTACTTGCATTTGCCAACAAAATTAAGTTCAATCATTTGACATTTAAATACCCTGTCAAAGATGTGATAACTCTCGCCTAAGGAGCTATTACTGATGTAGAATCTCATTCTGTCAGGTTTTAATTGTCTATGGAGATTTAGAAAATGCAAAGTTTTAACTTTGCAAATTTATTTCATTTTTTACTTTCTATCTCTTTTAAATGACCCTTAATCCAATCTTGTTTTCTTTATGAGAGACAAAAAAAAACTGCAAGTGCTGATATCCAAGGTAGACAAACAGGACGCTGGTAGAACACAGCAGACCAGGCAGCATCTGGAGGAAAAGGGTAGTCAACACTTTGGATATTACCCTTCTTCTTCAGGACTGGTGAAGAAGGGGAATACCCAAAACTTTGACTGTTCCTTTCCTTCAGATGCTGCCTGGCTTGCCGTGCTCTTCTAGCCTCCTGTTTATCCACCTTGTTTTCTCCATTATCCTTCTGTACCTGGTTTGAAATTGAACTCACCCGCTCCAATTTACACTTCCTAATATTCATAATTTCACAAGCCTTCAATACAAATTATTGCAAAGATTCAATGTTTTCTGCCTTCATTACATAGTAATAGGGGCTGCATATTGCAAAAGAGTCTTGACATCTTGCCATCAGGATCAAAATTAGGTGCTGCTGTGATCGAAATAAAGTGACCACACAGGAAGGAGCAATCTTGAGTTAGTCTAGAAATTAACACTAAGCAGGTGGGGTATGGGGGTCAACCAGTTTGGAATGTGCCATTTAGTGATGTTGCTAGAGATACAGATGCTATCTTTAGAGGGCTGCCAACATACTTTGAATGCAGCTAATACCTAATTGTCACTGATATGTGGAGTAAACTTGCTGCCCCATTGTTACTGGTACACAAAGCACATCTGCTACCTTCGAACGAGCCTGTTGCCTTCAAATGGGTCTGTTGCCTTCGAACAGGCCTACTGCCTTTGAACGAGCCTGCTGCCTTCGAACGAGCCTGCTGCCTTCGAACAGGCCTACTGCCTTTGAACGAGCCTGCTACCTTCGAACAGGCCTGCTACCTTCGAATGAGCCTGCTGCCTTCTAACAAGCCTGTTGCCTTCAAACAAGCCTGCTGCATTCAAATGGGCTGGCTACCTTCAAACAAGCCTGCTGCCTTCGAACAGGCCTGCTGCCTTCGAACAGGCCTGTTGCCTTCAAGCAAGCCAGCTGCCTTCAAATGGGCCTGCTGCCTTTGAATGGGCCTGCTGCCTTGTATCCCCTATTCCCATCAAGAGTAACCCCACTGAAAACCTGAGGGAGCAGATGTCTGAAACATGGCAGAGGGAATTGATACCTTGTTGTTGAAGATCTTCCCAGCTGCTTCAGATAAACAGGAGATCCTCTTCATCAGCAACACTGTGAAAAGACCAGCCTAGCAGGCCAAACAAATCAGGGCAGCGACCACAGAAGATGACAACAGCAATAAGTCATTGTAGCACCTAGTTGCAATGTCATATTTAAGTTAATGACCTTGTTCAACAGCCAAGGTGCGTAGTTGACACCTCACCTCCCTTCCAGGCTTAAATGTGGCAATATCTGATTGGTGAGGTTGAAGGACAGGCCCAGTCTGTCAAATGGGTATGGGGGAAGGGGGTTCAGATAGTAGCACATCCTTTCAGGGGTATGATTACACCTCCTTCACTGGACTATTTTTTCCAGGTCAACAAGAGGAACAAAGTTCTGCCTCAGAGGGTCCACCATCACATTCTTCCGTTGAAATCTTGACCAATTCAGGCACACTGACATTGATGAGGAACTATTTACAGACCCCAGATTGATAAGCACAGATGTTCCTGAGCAGATTTCAGAGGCTGTGAGAGTCAAGCGTGTGCACTTGGAGAAATGTGAGAGGACTGGGCCATGCTGAGCCCTTAGCTGATGATGTTTGTAAGTCATTTGTAAGGTAGCACAAGTCAAAGATACAGCATGAGATGCTTATCGACCTATTGGAGACTCACAGAGTATATGTTCATAAGTATAAGGTTTTATAGGAGGACTGTTTTTTGGGCTGGGTCTTTAAGATAAAATAGAATTGTAAATATGTGATCTGCTAAGATTTTTAAGCCTAGACAGATTGGTTACTGTGAAGGTTGGGGGGTTTGGAGAGGTGACAGGTCATGTGTTATTGAAATGCACATGCTAGGTTTAATACTTGAAAAAGGCAAAGGAGGTGTCCATGTTATTGCAAACATATTGTCTCAGAGATTTTGAATAGCATCAGAGAGAGAGACAGACAGATAAACAGACAGAGTAATGGTTGTTGTGGTGTGCAAAGAGAAAAGACTGTTTTCTCTATTAGCTATGACACATCAGGGTGAGGAAAGCATGTCCATTGGTCAAAGAGAATGTAACCATGGCAATTTCAAATCTAAACATTTAACTCAAATTAAGCGCCATCAAATTTGATTGACTACCATCTAAATTTCGCATATTTCAGACAACCTTAGAATTCAATGTACCTGACCAATTTTGTAACTGCTGTGCACATGTGTGTATTATTTGAAACTTCTACAGACAACTGGCAATTTTAAAATTATTTATCATAGTGAGGTGAGCATGATTTCTTTGCATTGGCAAACTTAGAAAACTAGCATACATGACTGAAGGTGATAGCGGAAACCAGAGATATGAACATGGCTCTTTATTCCAGATTGGAGAGCCACCATCAGGTTTAATGACCTGCTCTTGCAGGAAAACCAAGTTGCAGAGCTTATTTGAGTACAAGCCCCCATGATCTGCCATCCCTTAACTTCTCCAGCAAATCACTCCTCATATCAGCAAGCCTAACAGGTAAACCAGCCATGTCCTTTAAGGTCACTCCCCACATCCACATCTATCAAAGTAGTGCTGATGCTCTCTCAATCTTACAGAAATCCCTTGGTGGTCATTGACAAATGTTATCCTTCAATCTTCGAGAAACAATCCACAACTCACACACATTGGTCCCGCCATTCCTTGCAGCAAAAATAAAGCAGAAATCACCAGGGAAAAGAAGAGGGAATTTGATAGGACCCTGTAGTCATCATTCTACACCTCAGCATTTGAGGAGGTAGTGGCACTGGTGAGAAGCTGGGGCATAGCACATCCAGAAATATGGAGATGGGGATGCCTAGCTACCCGGTGGCGGAATTAAATATAACATAGCCAGTGATGTTCATGTTCACTTTATGTTTTTAAAATCACAAGGGGCATGGAAAGGGTAAATAGCTAAGGTCTTTTTCCTGCGGTGGGGGAGTCTGAAACTAACGGGCATGGATTTAAGGTGAAAGGTAATAGATTTAAGAAGGACATGAGGGGTAAATTTTTCATACAGGGGGCGTTGCATGTATGGATCAAACCGTCGAAGAAGTGGTGGAGACGGGTACAATTACAACATTTAAAAGCATCTGGATGGGTATGTGAATAGCAAGGGTTTAGAGGGATATGGGTGAAATTTTGTGGCAAACAGGACTAGCTCAGATTTGGACATCAGGTTGGCACAAATGAATTACACCAGAGAGTCTGTTTCCGTGCTCTATGACTCTATGGATGGAAATATGATCTGCATAAAGATGTGTTAGAATCTTTACACCTTGTCAGTTCTAATTCATATTGCCCAGATCCTTCAAGTGTTCTTCAAGAGATGATATCAGAGAAGGCAAAGTTATCTCAAAGAAAGTTACTACTTCTAAGGATGAACTGCCACAGCATTCTCCTAAGGCTCAGTTGCATTTACCTCTGAGGGCCCATCAGTACAGGTCACTGGGATTCACCAGGTATTAGCCACTAAAAGCATGATTGGGTGAGAATCTATGAAACACGGACTGCAAGTATTCTAATTAAAATTTTTTGCCTCCATTTTTAACAACAGGCAGTCAGGTAAGATATTTCATCTCGAGAGGAAATGAGTGTTTCACTGATGTATTGTTAGACATGATTTATATTATTACCAGCGTAGGTGCTGAACAACTGTCCTAACTCAAGGTAAATAAATCTCAGGAGCCACATAAGATGCAGCCAAGGATCCTTTAAGTAATAACAAAAGAGAAAATTCTAAGAATTGTAGCTCAAATCTTCCTGAAGGCACTGAATATTAATGTGGTACCTGGGACTGAAGGCAGGTAGCTATTACACCTACATTTTCTAAAACAAAGGTAGCTAAAGTGCTTGAGGAAATTACAGCCATTGTGGATACATTCAAAATAAAATTATTGAAGGTAAGATTGTGGTGAATTTGGATAGAGTTGAAATAGTAAAACATAACGAATATGGTTTAATGAAGGGGACACATGATCAATTACATTTTATGGCTTTATTTGAAAGATTAATGAAGCAGCTTGATCAGAGAAAGACAATGAATCCAGGTTTTTTTTGGATGTTGACAAGTACCTTGACATAGTTCTTCATGAAAGCTAGATCTGAAAATACAGCTACTGAGAATTACTGCAAGTATTTTACAATGGATATGCAATAGGTCAACTTAAAGAACCTAGAGTATAATAGAACACAAATTATCATCATCTGTGCAGTGTAATACCAAGCTATTTTGTAACCTATTTTGTTTTCTGCCTTCGTGATCTAAAGAGTCACAGGCACAACTGCTACTACTGCAGATGTTACAAAATTCGTGGCACTCAACTTCAAAGCAGGGCACCATAAACTACAGGAGATTGGGAAGTAGCAGAGCAATTTAATGCTGTAGAAAAATGCAAATACTTCAGCAGGGATTGAATATCTGGAAAAGAATTATCGTTAAAATGGAAATAATGTGGAAAGAAATTGAAAGAGATCTGCATGTTTGAATTGATAATAATTTGAAATGATCGCAGCAATGCTATCAGTGAGAAAAATACTTCAGCTGCTGAGAGGAATTACAAGATCAACATTGAGCCAAAATAATGCAGTAATCCTGTGACGTTATAAATCTTAGGTGTGAATATACTGAGAGCGCACTCTACTATTCTGATGCAAATAGTACAAAAAAGATATGCTATTGAAATGGTACAGAGGAAAGCAACCACAATGACTGAAGGAATAGAGGGAATGGATTATGAACAATTACTATGTAAGAAGTGAATGGTCTTGCTGAAAGGTAGAAAGTTAAGAAATGGCCTAACTGCTGTATTTAGGATTGTAAAGAGATGAGACCAAGGCAAGTTGTTTCACCCTGTCCAGAACACAAGAAGCAGAGGCCACAACCCAAGAATGTTCAAAACTATTCCATGAAAACATTGGAGAAGATATTAGCATCAAAATAACATGCAAAGAGGTTCAGGGCTTGGAGGAAGAGTTGAAAGTAAAAACATCAGAGTTATAATCTGTCATGACCTGATGGAGTAAAACACCATAAGTCAAGCCCTGCTATTCCTGGAATTGCACCAAATGTTAAAGTTATTTTTAATGTACACCAGTACACAATTTGCCTGACTTTCAGGCCAAGACTAATAGCAAGCACAGAACTAAGAATTATTTATAATAAATAATTAGATTAAAGTTATGGCTCACAGGTAAAAATCACTGGCATTTAATACTACTCACTAAAACTCCAGTTTCCTTACTCCCTTTCCGGCGGAGGTAGAAAACTGGAAAATCAGTTCAGAGATTTTTGCTTCCTGATTCTGATGTTGAGACATTCTACCTTTGGCCAGCCAAGCCCTTTGTGTTCAGTTGCCTTTCCCTGGAACATTCCACTGATGTGCAATTAGTACAGGGAAACTGCCTTACTTGGAAAATGTACCTAATTTATCAGTTGAAAATTGACAGCTCACAGCAGCTGCTGCAGGCAAGATAATGGGTTTTCTTCAAATTTAAACTGAGTTTTTCACTGCAGAGAACAGAAACCTTCTACTGGGAAGAAGAACAGAACAGACTACTCTTTCTCCTCTCTCTCTCTCTGTCTCTCTGTCAGTCTGTGTTTCTGGAACTAACTCCCAATTCCAACCTGCTGAGTTAGCTGAGAGTCAATCAGCTTTACTTGTAAACAACTCCTTGGCTCCTGGTCATCTGTATATTACAGGAACTCAGAGGTAGAGAAAAAAGAATTCATGCAACCATCCTCGTTAAGGAAAGCAGTGCTTTGTCCTTGCGGTCGATATATTTTAAAGACACCAAACTAAAAAGACATGGGTCTTGCAAAGGCCAACCACTGCATATGTTACTGCTGCCAGTTTAAAGATAATAGAGGCAGCAAAAATGTCCAGGAAACGTTTAAATCAGACTCTCAGTGCAGATTTCAATTCAACAACTACTATCCAGACTTAATTTGGTTCCAGACCTTATGCTAACCATTGTGTTTCCTCATTGCCATGCTTTTGAGAAATTTTGTTAGGTAGAGATTACCTTTCCGGGACTTAGAAATAAAAGTCTTCTTGGTGGATTATTGACACTTTATTGCAGGTGTGTATTAGATCAGTAAGTGATTTACTGACCGTAATAGTTCCATTCTTAGTAACTGACTAATTTGATGCAGTTAATTTCAAAATGATACATGCTACGCTTAGCATCAGGAGTTTCCTTTTATTGTTATTTCACATCAGAGTCATGTGGCACCATTTTGAAGGAGTCTTTCCTGTGCCCTATGCTTCTGATTACTGCAACCTCCAGTATAAGTATATCCTTCCTCAGATATGGAGATCAAAACTGTTGCATTCTCATCAAATCAGTGTACGAGTGTAGCAAAATTTCCATACTGTTGTACCACAATCCTCTTTCAATATGGCCAATATTTCATTTTCTATCCCAACTGTTCCTGAATGCTCACTATCAGTTTTCCTTGTATGATTTTCTCTGAGCTTTAACATGCAGAAGGCTGAAACCACACAAAATATTTTGCTTTTCTTTTCTTATTACCAAATTGAGCAACTTTCCACTTCCTCAATTATATTCTGACACCTTGTTGCCCACAACGTGTCTGTATCTTTTTGCAGACACTTTGCGTCTGCTTCACAGCTTCCATTTCGATGGAGTTTTGTCCTTAGCATTCTCAAAAGCCAGAGTAGAACTTCATATCCAATTCCATAGTCAACCACTCACCTACAACCAGGTGCTTAAAAGGATTGGCATCACACTGGACTATATATTGACCTACCTGCAACAGCACCAGAACAGTACAAATCTCTTTTTCTGGAAAACAGATGAGACTGGGATGCTGAATTTATTCAAGCTTGAGTTAAATTGATTTTTAATAGACAAGGGAGTCAAGAGCTATGGGGCACAGGCAGGAAAGTGGCGTAGATTTACCATGATCTTATTGAATGGTAGACCAGGCTTGAAGACTCAAATGACATATTCCCGCCAAACTGTCAAATGTTCCTCTGCTCCCATAACAAAAAGCCAATGTCATGACGAGAGTGAATCTCATATAAAAACTGATCAATACCACCTGGGGCACCAGAGCCAATGTGCTGCTCCCTTCAACCTCATGTATCAAACAGTAGTGAAATGCAGATGCTGTCAGACCTGCTGAGTTTCTCCGGCAATTTCTGTTTTTGGAATGTTCCTTAATCTGTCTCAGGAGCTAACATTCTAATGTAGTGGATATTCACCTCTGGAAATCCTGGAGTGATAATTCTGCCATGTTGAGACCAACAAAGCTTGAATTGTTCTCTATCCTAGCACATGTTGAATCTTATATCCGCAGGGAAATAAAAAATCCTTCTACTGTCCACAGGGAAACAACCTCCTCAACGGACACCACTAGCTGACAGCACACAAATCACTGCCACTGACACACGACCTCAAACAAAACCTGCGCACTGTCTAAAATCCCATAGTCCCTGCAGGAATGAAGTCCACAGCCCACAAAGTGGCAACAGCCCTGCAATTCAATGGGTGAGTCATGACATTACTAACTGGAAACTGGCAACTGACCAGAATGGTGAAATCACAGGTTCCCACGAAAGTTCTGGTAAACCTTAACCACTCGAGTACAGGTCGGGAAGGTTGAAGTCACTTGCTCCACAAATGGAACATGAGGTACTATTTAAATTAAGACTGGAGCTTTCCAAATCAGAGCGTCACCCCCACAGTGAACTTCTACACCCTGACAGGTCCATTTCTGGTGGCATCACAACCATTCACACAGCATCAGCTGTAGCTACTGAATGGATGACCAACCTCAATATTGAACTGGTCCTGCTGGCCCATAAATGAAAAATTAGTCATTAACAAACTGGAACATATTTCTTAACATGGGGTGGAAATTTCCTGTATTTGATATGCAGTCAGCGATGGCAAGAACGTTAGGAAACAATGGAGAGAATGAAAAATCAAAATTTTAATGTTGAGAACATCTTTTATAAATTTCTCCTCGAGTCTTAAATGGCAACTTTGGAATGTTGCTATTGAACAGCATCCATCTTATTTTCCAGTGTTTCCTTCTTTATAAGCCCAATTCATCTTATAACTACTTCCGATTGTCATCATCTTTACTGACAAACTAGATGGTGCACAAATTCCTGACATGTTAACCAGAGTGGGTATTCTGCAGCTCATTGAGCATTTGTCCTGCCCATTACCCAACTGTTTCCTCATCCACAACAATATCAGTTGTGATCAGTTTCCAGGCTGGTTTGATCAAATGGGTGTGGCCTGCTGGCAAAGTCAGATGTAAGGAGGAGTACTATCCCCTTCACAATACAGCGTCCACCAGGATCTTTCCCTGCCCATGAAACAGGGAGTGAGCTTTGCTCTCCATTCAGCCACAACAGTGCAGCAGAACACAGTAAGGGTCATTCCTGGCTTTCAGTGTCAGAAGTGGCTTGCAACTTCAGTTTAAATAAAGCACCAGCAGCACAAAAACCAGAAGATGTCAACATGGCAAACACTCTACCCTCCTACTGCACAATTACCTAAGAAAGGCATCTGAGAGCCTGGTTGCTTTCTTACTAAGATGAAGCACAAAAGACTGAGTATGCCCTCATGGTCCTCATTCATCAAATCACAGTCTGAAGATGGAAAATTTCCACCAAAGGTTGTAAATAGTTGAGTCCCAGTTCCTCAGTTTAATTGGCCCCTCAATTATCCTCTGCTTCCTGTTGCCAATTAATGTCCTTGACTTTGAAAGACAGATTCAAAATATTTGTTCAGCATTGCTGCCATTTCCTCAGCATTTACACTATTTCCTTATTCCCCATGATAATTTTTCCTGTCTCTGCCTCTAAATGGTTAACATTTACTTTAGATATTCATCTTTTCATATACTTTTAAAAGGTCTTAAAAATGCTTTTGTTCCCTTGAACAGTTTACTCTCAAAATCCATGTTTTACTGCAATATCAACATTTTCAGATTTATTTTGTTTTATTTAATTTCTTGCAATTCTCAGGGTTAATACTTCCTTTGAAATGTTATTAGTCTTTCGTTTTCACCAAATGCAATCATAAGTATGGGAACTCTTGTTGAGTTTTTCTTTTAATGGAATGTACCCTAGTTAGATATTTTGAATCGTTTCTTTAATTTTTTCCTTTTTTTGTTTATCACCATGCCTTTTAGTTTATTTACCAAATCAAATTTAACCAACTTTCAATTCATGCTTATGTAAATGGCTTTGCTTAAGTTGAAGATCCTTGTTTGTGAACCAAGCACATGACTTTCAAAACTAATAAACAATTTTATTGTATTATGATCACAGTTTGAGAAATGAACTTTTAATATGAGATTACTAAGAAACAATGCCTCACTGGAACTAAAGTAACTTTATCACTAACTGTTTCTGCATTGTATTTTTTCAAGAAACTGTCACAATAGCATTCTACAAACTCATCTTTAAAACAACTTTTTCCAATTCCACTGGTTGAATCTGTATGAAAATTAAAGACCCCACATGTATTATATTACCTTTGTTACAAGCTCTAATTATTTCCTGCTTAATGTCAAATCCAATGCTCTAACTATACTTATGGGGCCTACAAACTACATCTGGTATTTTTTCACCTTTATCTTTACACATACTAATTTTACTTCTTGATATTCTAAGTCAAGATTCTTTCTCACTCCTGTCCTAATGTCATCCTTTACTCTCAGGAGCACTTCTCCTCCTTTTCCATTCTGCAATGTTGTGTACCCCGTAAAATTCACTTGCGAACAATATTCCCATCAAAGAAAAGTTCTGAAGAAGGATCATTGGACCCAAAACATCTAACTGTGCTTTATGTCCACAGATGCTGCCAAACCTGCTGAGTATATCCTGCTGAACAACTTCTGTTTTTATTTCAATATTCCCTTTAAGCTGTATGGCCACTGCAAGGTTCCGCATATGGTAATGAGTATATCAACACAATTCACAGCAGTGATATTTGCAACCAAAAATCACTTATATGCACAGATGTTAGAGAGCCACACAGAAGAAAAAGAAATTAATGGAATGTTGCTTTCCAAATTTAGTCAACTTGTAACAATGTCCCTGGAAATGAAATTTGTGCTATTCATTCATCGATTTAATTCTGAATGCCCAGCTTACTTAGACAAAGAGCTTTTAATTTTATGTTTCTATTGTATTATTCTCTGATACAATATTACTGTTAATTTTTTCTGCTTTTCTCCCACAACCCCTGATCCCTTACTGATCAAAAACCTATCTATCTCTGTCTTAAATACGCTCAGTGACTTAGCCTCAACCTTCTGCAGCAATGAATTCTACAGATTTGCCACCATGAAGAAATGTTGAAGAAATTCCTCCCTGTCTCAATTCTTCATCCCTTCACACTGAGACTGTGTCTTCAAGTCCCAACCTCTCTTACTCATGGAAACATCTTCTCCATGTCCACTCTATCCAGCTCCTCCCTCATGTCTTTGTGGTTACCTTTACTCAATTGTAATAATGTTACATCTGATTCAAGCTTCTCCTTCTCAAACTGCAGGTTGAATTCTATTGTATTATGGCCACTGACCGCTAGGGGCTCCCTCATCTTCAGCTCAGTAATCAAGTCCACCTCATCAAATCTAGAATTATTTGTGCCCTCATAGGTTCGATCACAACCTGGTCCAAAACTCCATCTCACACACACAAAAATCCATCTTGTGGATATTCCACAAATGCCTTTCCTTGGGATCCACTAACAACCTGATCTTCCCAGTCCACCTACAAATTAAAGTCTTCCATAATAATTATAACAGGACTTTCCTTACACACCCTTTTTATCTCCTGATTTATTTTCTGTCCCACATCCTGACTACTGCTAGGAGACTTGCACGTAACTCTCAACATGGTCTTCTTTTCTCCCCCCTCACCCACATCCCAGACCACAAGAAGACTTTCCACATCAAGTAGACGTTCACCTGCACATCTGCTAACGTGGTATGCTGCATCCGCTGTTCCCGTTGTGGCCTTCCTCTACATTGGGGAAACCAAGCGGAGGCTTGGGGACCACTTTGCAGAACACCAATGCTCAGTTCGCACTAAACAATTGCACCTCCCAGTCGCGAACCATTTCAACTACCCCTCCCATTCCGCAGACAAAATGTGTACCCTGGGCCTCCTGCAGTGCCACAACAATGTTCACCAAAGGTTGCAGGAACAGCAACTCATATTCCGCTTGGGAACCCTACAGCCCCATAGTATCAATGTGGACTTCACAAGCTTCAAAATCTCCCCTCCCACTACCACATCCCAAACCAGACCCGCTTGTCCCCACCTCCCTAACCTGTCCTTCTTCCCACCTATCCCCTCCTTCCACCTCAAGCCCCATCCCCATCTCCTACCTAATAACCTCATCCCGCCCCCTTGACCTGTCTGTCCTCCCTGGACTGACATATCTCCTCCCTACCTCCCCACCTACACTCACCTTTATTGGCTCCATTCCCGCCTCTTGGACCTGTCTGTCCCCTCTCCACCTATCTTCTCCTCTATCCATGTTCAATCTGCCTCCCCCTCCCTCCCTATTTATTTCAGAATCCTCTCCTCATCCCCCTTTTCTGATGAAGTGTCTAGGCCCGAAACGTCAGCTTTTGGGCTCCTAAGATGCTGCTTGGCCTGCTGTGTTCATCCAGCCCCGCACTTTGTTATCCAGGATGCATAGTATCTGTTTAAGCCAGGATCACTCAGCTCCTGACCTCATTGCAACCTTAGTTCAATCACAAACAAAAGCTGAATTCCAAAAATAAGGAGAATGTGCTAGCCCTTGACAGCAAGGCTGCATTTGACCAAATGTGTCATCCAGCAAGATGGTTGTGGTTGTTGGAGGTCAGTCAGCTCAGCTCCAAACCAACTCTGCAGGAGTTCCTCAGGGTGGTATCCTTGGCCCAAGTATCTTCAGTTGCTTCGTTAATGACCTTCTTTCCGTTTTAAGGTCAGAAGTGCAGATGTTATTGATAACTGCACAAAGGTCAGCACCATTCATGCTTCCTCGAATACAGATAGTTCTCCTATAACGCGATGGTTGCGCTCTTGTGCGACTTTGCGCTTTGAAAATCATGCAACCTGTACAGCAGAATGTTTGCATTATCCAAATGGCACCCACTAGACATCAGTCACATCATAGCCAATTCGCGTGAACAAACCACGTGTTATAGCAGAACTACCTGTACTGAAGAAATTCACGGCCAAATATGGACAGAATCAATGGAAGGAAGGCTGTTTTTTGTGACTGACTGGTCTGTGTTCAGTACTGTGTGTAACATCTTGTGATCTTGGGCTGAGCAGTTGCCATACCAACCTGTGATGTATCTGGACATTATGCCTTCTATGGTGCACCTACAAAAATTGATTAACATCATTGTGGACATGCTGAATTTCCTTAGCTTCTGAGGTGTACTTTCTTGACTCTAGCATTAACATGGATGGACCAGGATAGATTGTTGTTAATATTTACAACCAGGAACTTGAAACTCTTGACTGTCTTAATCTCAGCACATTGATATAGACAGGGGTATGACCGCCACTCGGCTTCCTGAATCATGACTGGCTCCTTTCCTTTGCTGACATTGAGGGAGAGATTGTTGTCTTTATACAATGCCACTAAGCTCTCTATCTCCTTCCTGCAGTATGTCTTGTCGTTCTTTGAGATTCAGCCCCGCAGGAGGGTGTCATCAAATTTGTAAATGGAGTCAGAGCTGAATTTGGCCTCACAGTTGTGAGTGTGTAAGGAGAATAGTAAGGAGCTGAGTATGCAGCCTTGCGGGGCCCTGGTGTTGAGCATTATTGTGGAGGAGGTGTTGTTGCCTGTCCTTACTGATTGTGATTTGCAGGCCAGGAAGTCAAGGATCTAGTTGCAGAATTTGGACCAGAGTCCTCAGTCTCAGGGTTTGGAGATGAATTGGGTTGGGACTATGTTTTAACAGCTAATTTTGAGGGGCAGAGCAGACAAAGGGAACATAACTTTTACCATTGCCCCTTTCAACATTTCAGAACACTGCATTCAGTAAAAAAAAGCTAACTGTGTGAACCACCTTCATTTTCTCACAATTTTAATTGAATTACAATTGCTCCATGCTAATCAGAGAGAAAATGAATGTTGTGACTGACCAAGAGAGGTTCGAAAAGAGGGGAGAAATTCTTCATCCTCACTTGGTCAGAACATCGTTCAAAAAATAAGAGTTATGACAGTGGCAGTTCAACATTCCCTCTGCACTGCAATGCAGTAGCAGCATAAATTTGTGCGGTTAAGTCTCCAGAGTAGATCTTAAACCAATAAGCTTCTGACTTAGGGATAATAGTACTACTAACTGAGGTGTGGCTGGCACAAGATCTTAATGTGTTATCGAGGGAACCAAGGCTGAGTGTTATGTTAGCGACAATGGTATAATAACCAATAGCTCATAAAAGAAAGATTATTTTCTGGGTTAATTTATTTAAAATAGAAACAAGAAGTCATAATTTATGAAGCAGGTATTACAGCAAACCAACCAATTTCCATGTGTGCAGTTTGTCAACACAAACTAGACAAACAACATTGTACATCATACACTGTTCTGACGAAGGGTCACCAGGCACGAAACATTAACTCTGTTTTCTCTTTCACAGATGCTGTCAGACCTGCTGAGCTTTTCCAGCAACTTTGCTTCTGTTCTTGATTTACAGCACCCGCAGTTCTTTCGGTTTTGATTTAGTAACACTGTACACGTGTTGTGCATGGATTTCTCAAAGGTGAAGTCCCTTCAAGGCAAGGTACATATACAACATATTTCTCCCCACGAATAATAGTTTAACTGTTTACATTAAGAGGTGAAGTTATGGGTCTCTGAAACATGTAGGTAATTTACTGGATACTCCGTACACATCTCATTATGGTGACTTTTGTCTGGACGGGTGCCGTTGATTGCCCACAATCAGCAAAACTCTCCAATACAATAATACAATCAGACAATAACGAAGGTGAATAATCAGAGGGCCCGGAGGTGATGTATGGCAGTGCTGCAGTTGCAAAAGCCAGGGAGATGAAGTGATGTGCCAAACAGGATATGAGATCTTCAGTGTTTTCTAATTGTTGCCAGAGTGCAAATCCCTCAAAGATCGTTTGATTACCCCTCAACAAATTTACTAAATTCAAACCACTCCCTACTGGCCTGTCACCCTGGCACTTTGAAGGAAAAACGCTTCATGCTCTTGGCATTAATAAGTCCATCCACATGGTTCCATCAAATCCTCAGGCACTTATCGCTTTAAATAAATTCTTATGTGACTCATTCTCACATGCTCCAACCCTGGCAAGGTCTGGTTAAAATCTCTATGCACTCACCTGAAAAATATGGAACAAAATATCTCAGCTGCAGATGTTACTGAACCAACAGCTTTTGAGGGATGAAAAACAGTAAACAACGTACACTGGTTTGTCAGAGGGGTGCCAAAGCCTCGAATCTAAGAATAGTTAGACAACACTTTCTGCTTAAATTTACCGCTACTTCCAAGACCCAACAATAAATGGTGTTAGTGATAATGGGAACTGCAGATGCTGGAGAATCCAAGATAATAAAATGTGAGGCTGGATGAACACAGCAGGCCAAGCAGCATCTCAGGAGCACAAAAGCTGACGTTTCGGGCCTAGACCCTTCATCAGAGAGGGGGATGGGGAGAGGGTTCTGGAATAAATAGGGAGAGAGGGGGAGGCGGACCGAAGATGGAGAGAAAAGAAGATAGGTGGGGAGGAGAGTATAGGTGGGGAGGTAGGGAGGGGATAGGTCAGTCCAGGGAAGACGGACAGGTCAAGGAGGTGGGATGAGGTTAGTAGGTAGGAGATGGAGGTGCGGCTTGGGGTGGGAGGAAGGGATGGGTGAGAGGAAGAACAGGTTAGGGAGGCAGAGACAGGTTGGACTGGTTTTGGGATGCAGTGGGTGGAGGGGAAGAGCTGGGCTGGTTGTGTGGTGCAGTGGGGGGAGGGGACGAACTGGGCTGGTTTTGGGATGCGGTGGGTGAAGGGGAGATTTTGAAGCTGGTGAAGTCCACATTGATACCATTGGGCTGCAGGGTTCCCAAGTGGAATATGAGTTGCTGTTCCTGCAACCTTCGGGTGGCATCATTGTGGCAGTGCAGGAGGCCCATGATGGACATGTCATCTAAAGAATGGGAGGGGGAGTGGAAATGGTTTGCGACTGGGAGGTGCAGTTGTTTGTTGCGAACTGAGCGGAGGTGTTCTGCAAAGCGGTCCCCAAGCCTCTGCTTGGTTTCCCCAATGTAGAGGAAGCCACACCGGGTACAGTGGATGCAGTATACCACATTGGCAGATGTGCAGGTGAACCTCTGCTTAACATGGAAAGTCATCTTGGTAGCTGGGATAGGGGTGAGGGAGGAGGTGTGGGGGAAGTGTAACAGCTACTGTCAAACCCACGCTCAACAACTCCCAACAACAACCAATGTTTTCTCATCCTTCTCTGCCCAATTTTCACTCTGGGATCACATAAACTTTAAAACATTAGAATGGGGTCACATTTAAAGAAAGTTTAGGAAGCACTACTGTAAAATAATTGTCCAACCAAGGGTTGTTGCTAAAGATAAAGTACACCCTTGTCTCTTTTCGCATGTTTAAAAACGGGTACCCATAAGATGTTAGAAATGTATGTCATTTAAATGTACTATGTTGTTTTAAGTGCAAACTAAATTGAATGCCTATTTATTTGTAATGCCAACCATCTCACTGGACTGTATAAGTCTAAGTGAAGCAAACAAAGTAAACAAGTAAACACAATTAAAATTGTCTAAAGACAAAGCTTGCTTGAAACAACACCATAAACTATTTTATTGTAAATAGCTTAGTAATGCCTCTTGCTGTGAGCAATCATTCGTGATCCATCCTAAACATAGCTTTTATAATGATTCCTGCATAGTATTTCTTTTATTAAATTTCTGTCAAAATAGATTTTGTAAAAGCTCATTAAAGGGATTTGTGCAACAAATGAACTTCAAACAATCAGCATGGGAACAGGGATCTGGACATCAGAATCATATATGATTGGGGGACAATTGCTTTCTAGCAGATTAATGACCTTTCCAAGTTGCAGAATAAGATCCAAACTGCAATTATCACCATAGCAACATTCAAAGCAACATGGCCTGAAGAATCAACAATCTGCCTTTATCTGAAGAAAAAGCAGCTCGCTGAATACACTCACTCTCATTATAATAACATTGCTTTAAAACTGCAATTCCATGTATTTTTCCAACAAAAAAGTTAGTTCACTGAATAATCATATATGGCATCATCAAACATGTATTATAAATTGAAAAGGACAGACTTTGCTCTTGAGAGACTGACGGGATTTTTTATTTATAACATGCACTGTATGAATAAAGGTATATCAAGCCATTCAAGAAGGATCTGTGAGAATCAAACATTTTATGAAGACATTTTTACCTGGGCTGGTGAATATTTCACATTTCCCAGTTACTGATATGATAATTCAGATTTTAATAGGGCTTCTTGCAGTTTTTCAACCCCTGAAGCGTAATTCATTCAATGTTACCCTTGTGCATACAGGATTTCAACTATCTTTTTTTCTTGTACATCTCATCTGTAGCAAAGTTATATTGTTTCAATACCTGATGAAATGAAAAAAGGCACTACTCACATATGAGTCCGAGGCAAGCAAAAAGCCAGGATTCAAAATCATTTCGGTTACTTTCAAAGAAATTTGAATTATTGCTGAAATTTTAACAGTACATTTACGTTCAGGCCAGGGGTCATTTTTTTTTTCTGAGGAATTTGCTTGAGATCTCTTGAGAGGTACTTTATGAATTTTGCAGTGTTTTTTTTATTTCCACCAACTCCTGGTGCAATCACAGAGTAACACTATCCTTTGGATGTTTGTTAACATAGAGGCTATTTGGACTCTTGTAGATGTGGAATTAGAAGAATTTGGCAACATCCTCAATGGTCATCACCCCTCTATTAAGCTGGAAAACCATAACACGGAAGTCTACCTTCCTGGACATGATAACATTTGGACTGGCTCAAGACAACATGCATACATTTGGAGTAAAACTTTGTTTTTCCCTCAAAATAACAAACAAACTTAATTTTTTTAAAAAGCATATTCAATTTGCCAGGTATTCATATCTTAGTACTAAATTTTCCTGGTTCCGTTAGCTGAGTTTGTCTTTGCTGATAGTTTCAAAACTCATCTCTTCAGCCCCTCTCCTTCTGTCTTTTGACACCTTCTTGCCTTCTCTCCTTTGCAGCAAACAACATCTACTCTATGTCTCCTTTCCAGCTGTTCACTTCCGCTCCTTATCCTTTCTAGGTACTTACTTCTCTTCCAATGTCCTCAAACCACCACTATTTCCCAAACCCTCCTTTCACCAGCCTCTGTCCAGGAATATCATGTTCCCATTTCCCCACCACCTGGTCTCAGCCATCAAACTTACGTACTCCCCACATCCTGGCTAAAGCCAGGCAAACCCACACATTCCCCCACCCTAGATAACAAAGTCTGAAGCTGGATGAACACAGCAGGCCGAGCAGCATCTCAGGAGCACAAAAGCTGACGTTCACCCACCCTGTCCTGCACTGCCCTACCTGGCTGACATGTGATTCCTTTGGATCTTTCCAATCCTGCTCATGACCCTGACTCATTTCTCATTGCTCCTGAACTCCTGAGGAAGGGCCACTTGACCCTGAAATGTTAACTCTGATTTCACCCATCAGATGCTGCCAGACCTGCTGAGTATTTCCAGCAATTTCTAATACATACTCTGTTACATATCTTGTATACATTGAATGCACGCATTCAACCAGGTCAGTTATATCATCTAAACATATTACTGCACACTCACTAACATACTTCCATCTCCTTTGCTTGGATGGTGCTGGAGGAATCTGTGGTATTGACTGAAAGATTTGATTCTCAGTAGAATGTTATTATGCTATTGCTTGATCAGAGACTGGACAGTTTAGATCCATGTTCCCACATGAGGAGCACAGTGACAACTGTGTCCACCACTTACAAAAGGTGCTGCAGGTATTTACCAAGCCTACTTGGAAAATACCTTCAAAAACCATGATCAACATTATCTAGAAGGACAAGGGCAGCAGAACACCACCATTTGCAAGTCCCTTCCCATCTGTTCACCATCCTGGTGGCACAATGGTTCGCACTATTGCCTCACAGCACAAGGGACCCAGGTCCAGCTTGGTTAACTGTTTCTATGGAGGTTGCAGGTTCTCTCTGTGTCTGCATGGGTTTATGCCTCCCCACAGTCCAAAGATGTGCAGGTTAAGTAGATTTGCCATGCTAAATTGCCCTACAGTGTCCGAGGATGTGCAGGTTAGGTGGATTAGCCATGGGAAATGCAAGGTTATGGGTAGGATGCTCTTTGGAGAGTCAGTGAAGACTCGATCAGCCAAATGACCTTTTTCTGCCCTACAGAAATTCTATGATGTTGACTCAGGAAAATATCACCATTCTTTTACAGATAGTAGGAACTGCAGATGCTGGAGAATCTGACATAACAAGGTGTAGAGCTGGATAAACAAAGCAGGCCAAGCAGCATCAGAGGAATAGGAAAGCTGACATTTTGAGCCTAGGCTTTCTGAAGAACAGCCTAGGCCCTGAAACGTCAGCTTTCCTGCTCCTCTGATGCTGCTTGGCCTGCTGTGAGCACCCAGCTGTGCTTCTCATTATCACCATTCTTTTAGTGCCTCTGGATCAAAGTCCTGTAATTTCCTCCCTGACTACATATGGGTATACCTGCACAAATGGACAACTGTGGGTCAAGAAAGCAGCCCACCACCCATTTCTGAAGAGCAACCAGAGATGGGCAATAGATGCTGTCCCAGTCAGTAAAGCCCAAATTCCATGAATGAATTTTTAAAAGTAAGAAGAGTTGCAACAATGATTGCAGTCAACAAAAGTATATTGAGTAAAGCCTTAACAATATGATTTGACAAAGGAGCCATGGACGTTTGGAAAGACAGACCCAGATTTCTGCTATGCTTTGTGTGTAATGCTCTGGAACTAATTTGAGATCAATGCCCCGTTTTCTTCTGGATCTATCCACAAGAGGGAAAACCCTATTAAATCTTGTCATCATTTAAATAAGTCAATTACATCACCTCTCAACCTTTTAAACTCGAGAGAATGCAAACGTATTTCTTTAAAATTTCATAGTTATGTGATATCCTAGAAACCTCATACAACCAGGAAAAGGCTGTTCGAAGTATCTAACAAGTGCATGATAAAGGAAAATGTGCAACAACTTAAAATTAGAATAAGAGGGAAAATGCTGTTCAGTCAGCATCTGTTGAGATGATAAAGAGTCAAATGTGAAATGCACCAGTTTGTCTTTTTACAGATACAGGCTGATCTATACAACAGCTTACCATTCTTATTAGTCTATCAATGGCGGTGCCTAGCTATCAAAGTGGTTATTTGATTACAGGACAAAAAATCAGTTCGAAGCTCTGAGGAATAGTCAGTGGACCCAAAACTCTGTATTTTTTTCTTCATAGATACCGCCAGACTTGCTGAGCTTTTCCAGCGAGTTTCTTTCCCCCGATTCACAGCATCCACAGTTCTTTTGGTCTTTAGTTTGATCAGTTTATGGTTTTTTTGCCAATAATCGTGGCAGAACTACAAACTAATCAAAGAGAAATGTGGGAAAATTGACTGCCACTGTGCCCCAGCACAAAGAAAGACTGTTGCAGAATTAAGTGGACAACAGCTGATCACCTTTTAATGAAGTTCACTCAGATGACTTTTTAAGAAAAACTGCACTTGTAATTACAACCACCATACTGTTAATGAAAATACCAATTCAACACATCTGTTCAATTAACTTTAACTGGTGGATACATTGCCTTACACTGCAATAATTGATCTATAGCAGTGTCGAAGGCCAGTATGGAAAAGGCATAATTCAGAGCATGGAAGAAGAAGGCATCATATGCTGTTAAAAAAGAAATGCTTCCTGTGATTGAAAAAAGTTGAGCTGGACAAAATGGCTGGCCAAATTTTTAAGTAATGTTTTGCTCCCAAAGCCAAGGCAAACCAAACTCCTAACTAATTCCAAGTTGTTTGCTTTCCTTTTACTGTAGTGATGGGCTTCCAACTTAGGATTTCTATTTTGTTTGGGTTTTTACTTAGAGGAAACAAATATCATTAACAGAAAGTATAGAATATATAGTGAAAGATCAGATCGATGTAATAGAAAGTAATATACCTGTTCAGTTACTTCTTCATGATGGGCATTACTGCAGTGATGGCTGCAGGAGGGAGAGTGCAAAATGCCAAGGGTTAAGTCACTTGTTGCTCACTATTCATTAGTCACACTATTGAATAATCAATACAAGCATTTCTCAGCTGTAAGCATGTTAAGGACGCAGTTCTCTATGTCATGTAATAATTCAGGCCACCAGGCAGTGAAGGCTAAAACTGGAGCTTAGGCTTCAACACTTACCAGCTTTATTATTTACAGAGACATGCATGAATGGGGTCTGGCATATTAATCTGCTATAGAAATCCTTCCCCAAAACAATTAGAATGTCACTGGTCACATCAAGAAAGAGGACATCAACTGGAATATTTACATTGCTGATAAATAAGGCTGTTAGAAACCTAATTGTTTCCCATCTCTTGGGGATGGCCACCCTACAGAATTAGAAAGTCAGCGCTCCCATTCCCATCTGCTGTGGGCACCAAAGATTAAGTCCAATATCTCTTTGAGAAACTGAAATGTTATAATGCACAAGGATTCAGACAGGTACAGATAAGAATACCTTGATTTTTAGATATGATGCTGTGGGTATTTTAGTTTTGTGATAAGCTACTCCAGTAGATCTATCACCAATATAACATCTATCTTGGTTTCCTCCACATTGCCAACATCCTTCTAGTCAATGTAAAGGGTAGAGACAACACAGGGCATAGATTTCAAATACTTGATCAAGGATGAAATTACAATATATCAAGGTAAACAGAAAATTGAACTGGAATACTTGAAATTTCTAGCACCCAATTTTCATGCATAGAAGTCATTCTACTTCTAAATGATCCTATCCTTCCTTTAAATGATTTTACATATTTATAAAACCTATTACTATTATTATTTGTTGCTTGCTAAACCTTTTTCATACTAATTTCTAATATTTCTGTCATTTCTTCTGCAGTTGGTTTAATTTTCTTTTGTTAATGTTCCTAGATTTGCTCTGTGACCCTTCTGTAAGTCACATTTTAATTTTGATTTCTGTATACATTCAAAATAGTCCAGCCTTGATGCATTACCTTTACTTCCTATGGAGGTACGTCTGCACATTATCCTAATCATTTTCTGCTTCAACATTTCTTAATACTAATCATGCTCTCCTTCTATTTAAATACAAATATATTTTTTTAACCACCTGGGTATTGAACATTGCCTTGGCAGAGTGTGCAACAAGACCAGTTGGGGGAAATTACATACCAATAATACTTCTTGTTGAATATTTCTTGCACAGCAGTATAATTCTGCACAATGGATGCTTATTCATAAATGTACCAATTGTCTGTGGGATGTGCTGTTTACCTGCCTTTACAAATAAGTTAAATAACTTTGTACGATTGATGTGATTTGCCTCCAGCAGGACATTTTACCCGATGCATAATGTCCTTTATAACATGGAAAATTAGGCATAGATATTTTGGTTTTGAAGAACTCAGATGTTTATCACATCTAGCTTTTTTATCTAAAAATTTCATTCACTGTTATCTCAATGCCAGAGCTAACATTAAGCTATTAAATTATACATAGCAGCACGCTTATAGGAACATCTCATGCTTCAAGTGATTGTATGCTAAGATGGAGTATACAATCATCATATCCTGTTTCACATATTAGGGTACAGTGATAGTGTTGTAAGCATGTCTCTTAAGGTTATACTGACATGCTGATCTTTAAATAACACAAGTACCTATAAGTTACGTGGAAAGAACAGGGAAGTGGGACTAATGGGTGGATCTTTCAAAGTCCCAGTGGTACAAGAGTGTAAATTGATTCATTTTGTTTGCAGGATTCCATCCACTTCTTCTACCGCTTGCCAATGCTTTAAAATCCTTTTCTTTATTAAATTCACTGACTCCATATTTGACCTCCAGTAAAATACTTATTTTATGTGCAGCTGCAAATGCTGCCTGATTTCATTATGTATCACGTGAAAAAAGAGACATTTTTATCTCACTCTCAGGTTGCCTTATTCACATCTTCTTGAAGGACTAGAATCCTCGGAGCAGTATTAAGCACAGATTCTTTGGCAGTATTTTTCTGTCATCACTGTATTTTGTACTGTAGCATACCATTTTCACAAAAAAATAGCAAACGTGGGAGCCTGGTCTTTTAAGTTTTAAAAGATTCTACTTTAAGCTACATAAAAATGTACACATTCTTACAGTGATTGTTTGCTGATTTCAGCCTAAAATAGCCCACAGGATATTCAAGAATCTTTACAACTAAAAATGTTCAATGCAAGTCTAAACGAAACATCAAAGGTGAGGCCTCTCTGTGAGAAACAGCAGGGCTCAAACTACCAGTTGCTGAGTTAGCAATCTGCATTGTTTCCAATAGTACTGCTTTTTAAAAAAAAGTGAAGGGAAAACATAATTTATCCAGGTAGTAATTTATGCATGGCGCCAAGAATGTATTCTCATGATTGAAATTTATTTTGTCGCACAAATCTAGCAAGTGGTGATTAATTTTTAAAAAATGTCAAAAGCATACTCTCAAATAAATTGCAAACAAAGCCAGCACCCCCCACCTCAAAAATAGAATAAACAGTAAGAAATCTGAGCATACCAAGACTCCCTTATTAGCATTTTCTTGTTCACTTACATGCAAAGTTAAGTCCAGGGAAATTGATACACTCGCTGTCTGCTTTACATACTGGAATTGCATTACCTAAAGTTGCTTATCATTATTTCAAGAAAGCACAAAGGAAAGTAATCAGATAATGAAGAATTACTTTTACTCCAGCAGTTTCACTCCTTTTTAGTAACACACACTTTCCAAAAGACGCTTAGAATTGGGATTGAAACTGTCCCAGTTTCAGTAAATTTTAAAAAAATTGTGCGAGGCCAAAATGAACAAGTCTCAAACCAAACTAAAGATGAAAGGAAGCTCTTTTACCTGCAGAATAGTAAACATGTGAAAAGCAAAGATAGCAGGAACTGCAGATGCTGAAGAATCTGAGACAACAAGGTGCACATCTGGATGAGCACAGGAGGCCAAGCAGCATCAGAGGAGCAGGAAGGCTGACGTTTCGGGCCTAGACCGTTATTCAGAAGGGTCTAGGCCCAAACCATCAGTTTTCCTGCTCCTCTGATGCTGCTTGGCCTGCTGTGTTCATCCACCTCTGCATCTTGTTATCTCTCTTCAAAGATGAACTGGATAAATGAAGCAGTTGAAAATGAAAAGTTACTAAATTCATACATAAATACAATCAAATAATTGATTGAACAGTGGTTCCTTTGCTACTTTAACTAAAAGAAAATGTCATCTGAAAATCAACTAGCCAGGTGAACAGTGGGCAGTGTTTCCAGAGATTTTGCTTAAATTTTGCTTGATTAATTTTGGGGACTGGGGAATGCTTGTGTGGAACTTTGCTTCAAGTGATTAGACAGAAAGGTTAGAATCAATGATAAAAGCAGATTGCATACAGAATAAGTAAAGAGCAAGTTTGATGGCTTAATGTGGTAAGTGTAATGACTTAGTATATCCAATGCATTTCCCCCTGCAACAAAAACATATATATAAGAATTTGTGGCCCATACAATCCATTAAAAAAACTGGCATGCGTTAATTCTTAATATGTGCTTCAATGAACATCTGTGCCAGTAATGCTAAATTTTAAAATGTGCTCCACTTCTATTTCCTTATTTTCAAAAATATTATTTGCAAACCTCTTTTTGTTAGAAAAGGTATAAACATCAAGTACATTTATTTTGTCACTGACGCCATTTACAAGTGACATAATGGTGCACTTTAACACGGTATATGCCACCACATGACATGTTTGTTTCAAATCTGACAAAGGTGTGCAAATATCCCAATGCTGAGTCAGTGTTCTTTAAGAGAATGAACCTTGCTTCATATAATTGCAAAAACTGTTGTTATTTCATTAGAATAATCCACAGTACAATGTAAATGTGCTTTAAGTAACAGCGAAAAATAGGAAGAGGGATTTTGTTTTTCTTCTCCCCCTCTATAATGGAGTATCCTTTTCAATTAACTGATGCATAAAACTTTTATAAACCTGGTAATTGGAAGGCTCCTAATATAACTGCCTTCACAAGTAGTTTCAAATTCCTCACCATCCACAGGAACAAATGTGACTAAAAAGGTCAAACTCAACCTCAGTCATTTAACAAAGGAATCAAATAACTCTTTTTTATGTAAAGTAAAAGACATTACGTTCTGTGACAAAAGTGACATAAAATTTTCAAAAATTCTCAGTGAGCACATCCATACTGGTAGAAATATTTTTTTCTCTTTGTCTTACAGAGCTTTGTTTCTCCTAAGATAAGAAGACATTCCTGCCATCCTAGAATAAAGTCTGAATGTCATATCCAGTTATGTTTCACAATTGAGATATACTATTTTAGCAGTCGTACTTTAGTTCTTAAAGAACTAGCACCTGAAACACAAACCTGTCCATCATTCAACAGGATTGGAGTCAGGAATTCCGGAGTTAATGGAAGAAAACCATTATTTTTCCTTACTTGTTTTAAGAGGTCCATTACAAACCAATAGAATGCCGATTATTGCTGTAAATGTAGCATATTACTTAGGAGGTTAGGAAAATGGCCATGGTGCCAAAATCTTCCAGACCGTCTTTTAAGGCTCATCTCAAAGAATGCCCCAGACTGACCCAAAATTAGTGTTAGGTCTCATTTCCAATATTTCCAAAACTGTGCATGCCTCCATAGGCAGTTGGCCATTTGAAGAAAACGACCTAAGTCGCTTAGCAGTTGCCTCACAAATTCACATTTTAAATTAACAGGAAGGTCTACTGTTGAATTTCTTCCTTTTTCTTTTCCTCTGCTGTCACAAAATGAATTAGTGGCCATGAGATTAATTTGCTAATGTCTGTACCGAAATCATCAATAATATAGATTTACAATGATTCATAGTTATGCAACACCTTGAATTACAAGAAATTCAATAAATATTTGAAATGAATCATTTGTTTGATATAAAAGGCACAAACATATTTTAAATATTTTCCCTGCCAATAAGACAGCAATCACCTTCTACTTATAACAGCCCTTAATTTTGATGATAAATGTCCTTATTTGACTTGCCATGCACTTTATAGGAACTGCACAACTTATACATTTCTTTTTTTTTGCTTGATTTGCCAGATGAATCCATCCATTGGAATAGATTTTTCCACGTGTATTCACCATTACTGGTGGCTGCTAGCCAACAGATGCACAGCAATAAAACATGGTACCACTTTCCGAAATTGTTAGTTTGAAAACTGTTTGTTGATACCTTTTTCAGTACTGGTCCTAAAGAAAAACTATCAGAATCATCAAGTATAACAAAGTTTCCTTAGCATGAATATTTTAGTTAAGAAATTTTGAATGAGGTACAGATTCTGAAAGAACAATACATGCTCAGGATAAATTTGGGTGAAAGAGGAGTCAAACTGGGTCAATGAAAAATGGAACTAACAGAAAAAATATGTAATGCAACCTGGATGATGGTTAAAAAAAACAGATTATTAGTTTTCTGAAGTCTGACTGACTTCCAGAAACTGTGCTAATGTGTATCTTTCTGTGTCCCCTTGTTGTGGAT
This sequence comes from Stegostoma tigrinum, assembly GCF_030684315.1. Lineage (NCBI taxonomy): Eukaryota > Metazoa > Chordata > Chondrichthyes > Orectolobiformes > Stegostomatidae > Stegostoma > Stegostoma tigrinum. The sequence continues at coordinate 58,727,832 of NC_081362.1, forward strand.
ATAATTCAGTTCAATTTCTTGTGAAGCAAGGTGCCTAAACTAAATCCTGCAGTTTTGTGAAATGTTCTACATTTCTGTGAATAAAAGAATGGTGGGGAACAATTTGAATGTTGCTCCAAACTACAGGACAGTGAGAGTTGCAGCTAACTGTTATTCAGCACTGAAAGAGGTTTACAGGAGAGCAAGTTGTGTCCATGGATAAAACCAGGTCTGATACCAGAATGATGAGAAAATGAGAGAATTAACTGTAGGTAAAACCAAACCAAAGTGCGAACATGTGGAGTTGTTAGAGGAGCATTGAGGCCTGAGCTAAAGGAGAATGCCATTTGGCCCCATGAACCCATTCTGGCATTCAGGTAAATTCCGGCCAATCTTATGATCTGATTAAGCCCCAATCCCCTTTCCTGACTGCTCCCTGGTAGCCTTTGACTTCCTTTTGCCTCAAAATACCAGGTAACTCAGCCTTGAGTCTATTCAATGATCCAGACTCTAATACTCCTTGGGGTAGGCAATTCCCTAAGAGATTCCCCATCTCCTCTCCTTGTTAAATGGTAGGCCCCTTATTTTGAGATTGTGCTACCTATTTCTAATTTGCCAGCAAGATGAAACATCTTGCATTGGAAAGAGTACAAGAGCAGTTTACAGGAATAGTTCCAGGAATGAGAAACTTTAGTTATGAGGATAAACTGAAAAATTTGGTCTTGTTCCTCTTGGAGAGCAGAGGCTAAAAGGTAATCTTTTGAAGGTTTTCAAAATCATGACAGGACTAGATAAAGGTGGTAGGGAAAAACTGTTACCACTTATAAAAGGAGCTAGAATGAGACAACATTTAAAGTTAGCATCTATGCTGCCAAGCCCACTCAATGAAACAAATAAAATTCTAACATCATCTCATGTTTTTCAAGGCTCCAATGAGTGTAGGCCCATTTGTTCAATGATATAACTCTTTCATCCCAGAAACTAACCTACTGAACCTTCTCTGAATTGTCTCCAATGCAAAAATATTCCTCCTGAAATAAAGAGTACAAAACTGTATGCAGTACTCCATGCTCCCAGTCTGACCTCATCAATTGCCCATACAGTTGTAGCAAAACTTCCTAACTTTTAGGTTCATAGAATCCCTACTGCCCAACAAGTCCACACTACCCCTCTGAAAAGCATCCCACCCCTTCCCATTCCCCTAGTCTAATGCACCAAACTAAATATCCCTGGGCACTATAGCATAGCCAATCAATCTACCCTGCACATCTTTGGACTGTGGGAGGAAGCCCATGCAAACAGGGAAAAATGTGCAAACTCCACACAGACAGATTCCTGAGGCAGCAATTGAACCTCGGGTCCTGGTACTGTGAGGCAACATTGCTAACCACTGAGCCACCATTCCTTCCCCATGACAATAGGAATCAATCTATTTTCCTTCATAATTACTTGTTATGCAGAATCATTGATTCAGATAGGTCTTACAGCATAGAAGGAGACCATTTGTCCTATGATGTCATGCTGGTATTTTAAATTAGCATCATTTACCTAGTGCCAATTTCCTGCATCTTCCCAATACCATGGCATATTACTTTTATCCAAATTATTGAAAGCCTCACTTGAACCTGCGTTCACCACACTTCCAGGCAGTCCATTCCATACTCTAACTACCAGGTGGTACTAAAAATTATGTTTTCCTATCACTCTTCCTTTTTTTTTCAAATAACTTTAAATGTTGTCTCATTCTAGTTCCTTTTATAAGTGGGAACAGTTTATCCCTACCCCCTTATCTAGTCCTGTCAGGATTTTGAAAACCTTCAAAAGATTACCTTTTAGCTAGCTTCTCTCCAAGAAGAACAAGAACAACTTGTTCAATTTGCACTCATAATTAAAGTTTCTCATTTCTGGAACAATTCCTGTAAACTGCTCTTGTACTCTTTCCAATGCATTCACAACTTTCCTATCATGCAATAGCCAGAACTTTACACAAGACTCCAGCTGAGATCAAGCATGTGCCTAATACAACTTCACTATCATCTCCTTGCTCTTATTTTCTTTGCCTCTGTTAATAAAGTTGAGGATACTGCACGCTTTACATACTGCTCTTTCTGCCTGTCCTCCCATTTTCAATGATCTGTGCGTCAAGGTCCGTCTACTCCCATGCCCCCTTTAGAATTGTACCCCTACTTTGTACTGCCTTTCAATGTCTTTCCATCACCTTCTCTGATTTCTATCTGCCCACTCCACTAACTTGTCTACATCCTTTTGGAGCTCTTCACTGTCAACCTCACAGGATACAATTCTTTCAAGTTGATTGTCATCTGAAAACATTGAAATTGCTCACTGCACTCCAAAATCTAGTTTACGAACAAATATCAGGAAAAATAAGTGTCCCAATACTAACCCCTAAAGAAATCCACTCCAAATCTTCCTCCAGCCAGAAAAATATCCATTGACCATTATACACTGAATCTATCACTCAGCCAATTCTGTGTCCAATTAAACCAACCCAGTTGTTTCATGAGCTATAATTTTCCTCACTGATGTGTAGCACCGTGTCAGGCACAATGCCTCACTGGTTAGCCCTGCTGCCTTCCAGGGCCAGGACCTGGGTTTGATTTGTTCCTCTGGTGACTGTCCATGTAGAGTTTGCACATTCTCCCCATGACTGCATGGGCTTCTTCCAGGTGCTCTGGTTTCCTCCCACAGTGCAAACATGTGCAGGTTAAGTGAATTGTCCATTGGAAATTCAAGGGCATAGGGTGGGTGAGGGAGTGTGTCTAGGTGGGATGCTCTTCAGAGACTCTTCATGAACTGAATATGGCCTGCTCCCACACGGTAAGGATTCTTTATTTAAAAATATTTGAAAGACCATGTACATCACATCAACAGCATTACCCTCAATCAAAGATAGCAAGAACTGCACATGCTAGAGTCAGAGTCAATAGAGTGTCAATACAGGATTCTGATGAAGGATGTAGACCCAAAACATCAACTTTCCTGAACCTGTGATGCTGCCTGAACCATTGTGTTCCTCCAGCTCCACACTGTACTTATCCTCATCCAACCTTTCTCTTACCTCTTCAAAAAACTCCACCAAGTTAGTTAAATGCAATTTTCCTTTTAGAAATCTATGCAGACTCTCTACAGTCAAATGACCTTTTTCCATATGACTGATACCTGATTTACCTGATTTAAACTTCATTTCTTTCTCCCTTATTCCAACTTCAACTATTAATTTTCTGATCTCTATGCTAGTGCCAATGACATCATTTCATGAACATTGGCGTTCCCCTCCAATATTCTCTCTCAGTTTCCACAGCCCTAACAAATTAGTTGAAAGCCCTCCCAACAGCACTGGAAAAATGTCCCATAACTAAGTCCCATAAATCTCTCTGGTGAAGGGTCTAGGCCCGAAACGTCAGCTTTTGTGCTCCTGAGGTGCTGCTTGGCCTGCTGTGTTCGTCCAGCCTCACATTTTGTTGTCCCATAAATATCTCAGCTTTGCTCAAGTGTAACTCATTGGGGTTGTACATGTGCCATCTTTGGCACAGCCAGTCCCCAGCATCCCAGGAATACAAAACCCGCCCTTCTGCACCATCTATTCATCCATGCATCCATCAGGCTTATCCTCTCATTTTTATACTAAATTTCACTTTCACTAGATGCATTCCTGAGTTTGTGAAACTTGAGGCCCTGCTTGAGAGCTTTCTACATAGCTCTCTAAATTATGATTACAGGACCACATTTCCACACCTACTTAAATCATTGATATCAATGTGGACCATGATTATGGCGACCCACCCTCCACCCCCTCCACCGACCCCCCCCCCCCCCCCCCCCCCCCACCCAACAAAGAATAATGTTCTGCAGCTGCACATGACATCTTTAACCCTGGCACCAGGGAGGGAACAAGTAATCCTGATGTCTCACTGACTGCTGTATAAATGCCTTCCTTTTCCTCTAACTTAATGAATTCTCTATCACTATCACAACTCCTTTGTTCTGCCTCTCCTCCTGTACAAATGAGCCGCTTGTGGTATCATAATCGTGGCTGACTGCACTCCCTTGTCCTCATCAGCTTCCAAAATGGAAAAACCTTCATAAGCAGGATCCCAGGATCTCCTTGAATGCTATGATTTATGATTCATGTCCAAAGATACTCAGATCTACCAATATTGTAGTTTTCTATAGATAATCTCCACCAAACCAAGCAACTTCATATTTTGTACATGATAATGCAAGATAATTACCTGTAGAAACAACCAGGCCAAAGAATGAACTGGCAATATTGGCAAAGATTTAGCACATGTACAATGAATTAACCCAGACGTATTCAATTGCAGGTGCTTCGCATCCTCTTTACAATTAGTTGTCCTATCTTTGTACTAGCAGCAAATTGCTGCTACAATGGCACAGATCAGTTGGTGTCTGAATTCTTGGAACACATGACCCTTTGGCAGTCCCAAACAAATGGCTGCAAAGGAGCTGCACGGCACGTTTGACTTTCTGAAATGTGATTACCTGTACCCAGAACCTTCTGACAGTGTTTCCAAATCTGACTTAATAACCTAGATAATTACCCAGGAAATGTTAGACAGATTGGCTCAAATCTTCCAATCTTTTTGTTTATGCTGTTGGGAAAGTTATAAATTAATTTGGCAGGGAACATGGGGCACAGAGTAGATGTACTGAGAGCTAAGACCGATCAGATAGAGAAGGAATACGAGTCCAGTCCAGTTGGCGGAAAAAACCACGGACACGATAAGGCATAGGGGAGGTCCTGGAGGCTAAACTGTATCTATTTTAATGCAAGGAGCTTGACTCATAAGGCTGAAGAACCTAACAACTTACGATATTAATCATCACATAGGAATGCAATATTTCTGCAATCATTAAGACATGGTTGTAGGAATGGCAGCTCAGCACACAATCATAGAATCCCCCTAGCTTGGAAGCAGGCCATTCAGCCCGTCAAGAATGCACCAACTGTCTGAAGACCATCCAACCCAAACCCACCCACCTAACCTATTCACATGACCCTGAATTTCCCATGGCTAACCTATACCTCCCTGGAAATTATGGGCAATTTAGCATGGTCAATCCTCCTAACCTGCATATCTTCTGACTGTGGGAGGAAACCAGGGCATCCAGAAGAAACCCGCAGAGACACAACGAGAATATGCAAACTCCACACTGACAGTCAGCTGAGGTTGGAATTAGACCCAGGTCCCTGGTACAGTGGTAACCACTGAGCCATTGTGCCACCTAGGGTTTAGAAGTTTCAGCTATGATGGGGTAATATAACAGAAGTGGGCGGATCGCATCATTGATAAAGGAAACCATCATTGCAGTAATGATGGAGGATGCCCCAAAGGGCTCATCAAATTAGGCCATCTGGATTGATCTTAGAAAAAGGGGCAATTATTTTGCTGGGAATATATTACAGGCCTCCCACAGTCAAAGGGAGATAGAGGAGTGGCTATGTAGGCAAATCACAGAAACGTGTTAAAGGGTTATATTTGTAGGGAATTGCAGAGTGGATGCCCAAACATGGTGTATAAGATTTGGGGAGAGCCAGAGAGGTAGCTAACTGGATACAGGAAATCTGAAGACAAAAGTTGAGGCAGTAGACCTGTATAGTCACTTGCACAAAACATCAGAATGGGACAGAAAGGGGTAGAGATTAATGATAATAATGCATCAGGGAATATTGACCTTGTGGAAGAACAGTGGTAAAATTAAATCAAATTTACAAAATACAATAAAAATAAAGTGGAACTTTTTAATAAGATAAATGAGTTAACAGCACAAAGAGAAAATTGATTCAGTTCTAATAACAGTGATACATTTGCAAGGTGACCACGGTTCGGAAATAAATATTCTTCCAGGATACATATTTCAAAACTCAAGCAGACCAGGAGAAGCCCTGATCAGAAACGAATATGAGTCTAAAATACTTTCATAACAGTTTTCTGAAAAAAATACATTGTGGAATCACCTAGGGATAAAGCTATCTTAGATCTAGTATTGTTTAATGAGGCAGGATTAATATATAATCTCATAGAAAAGATCCTCTGGGAAAAAGTGATTATAATGCAAATTAGTCTCATATTACATTTCAGAACAATATACTTGAGTTCAAACCAAAACTTAAATTTAAACAAAGTCTATTACATAGGTATGACAAGAGAGCTGGTTAATGTGGTTGGGCTAAATGGTTTAAGAGGCATGGTTGTAAATAAACAGTGGCAAATAAAAAAAAAGGTAATGGTTGAAAAAATGCATTTCATTGAAACAAAAAAATCGGCAAGAAATACACATCCCTGCTCATTAGGGAAGTTAAGTACAACGTTGGATTTTAAAAATAAAAGGGCCAGATTTTCCGAAGTATATAAATCTCACGTAGCATGCCACACTTATTTTTTGCAACAAAACAGCATTTCTGACTAGAGATTTCAGTCAGGGATCTTTCAGAAATGTACAGCTATACTTTTGTCAAATCACCAATAGTGTAGAACAGCAAGAGAAAAGTAAACCACGCCCACTTTCTCATCGAACTCAGTTGTCTTCAGCCAAAATAATAGTTTACTTTTTCCTGTGCATCACGTAGCTCAGCTGGCTGGACAACTGGTTTGCACTACAGAGTAGTGCTAAGTGTTAATTCAATTCCTACACCAACTGAGGTTATGATGACGAATTTCCTACTCAACCTCTTCCTACCACCAATTATCCCAATCTCATGAGCTATGATATGGTAAGAATTTGGTGTCTTTATCTGTTTACTTAACTTCAGTAAAACCCTCTAAATTCTTTGATTTGAAAGGATACTTTCAGAGAGGTCTAATTGTAGGGGAATTGCCCAATGGATTCTTCAATTTTCCAGACAATTCCTCTCAATAGGATTTTAAAATGTCCTATTTGCAGCTCCCACCTATGCTTCAGAAACATTTATTTTTCCATGGGAAAATCTGGGAAATATTAAAAACTGTCAAAGCATGACCAAAAATGTGAAATTTGGAATAAAAAGATTCCAAGAAAATGAGGCCAGAAAAGGGGAAGGATGTAGCAGCAGTAGACATTGATCCCTTTGAAGTTGAGACAGGAGAAAGTATCATGAGGAATGAGGAAATATAAGAGAAGTCGAACAAATATTTTCAGTTTGTTTCCATAATAGAAATGGTATTGAGGGTCTGCCTGCAGCACGTGGACTGCTGGAGTTCAAGAAGTCAGCTCACCACCACCTTCTCCAGGGTAACAGGAATGGGCAACAAATGCTGATCCAGTCAGTGATGCGCACATCCCATGAGTGATTTTTTTTTTAACAAAAAGCATGCATCACAATCGGAAATAAGGATGACGAATTTCGAAGACGTGATGGCCTACAGCCCAGGATTTCAAAAGGTATACGTGCAGAGATAACAGACGTATTGGTTATGATTTTCCAAATTTCCCAGACACTGGAATGGTCCACACTGCTTGGCAGTTTGCAAATATAACACCACTATTTGTGAAAGTTGGAGCAAGCAAACAAAATATTATAGCCCAGTTACATATCCAAATCATCTGGAAAAAGCTGCAATCTATTATTTAGGAAGTCAAAGAAATGTATTATAAGATCATGGTACAAAAGACAATATGAGTTTAGGAAAGGGAAATTGAAAACTCAATTGAAAATTTCTCACACTGAGGTCATAACTAGTAGAGTTGATAAATTTGTGTTAGTAAAAGTATTTCACTTTGATTTTCAAAAGACATTCAATAAGATACCATATAAAATGTTAAGACAAGATGAGTTGTGGAGTTTTGGCTGCTATGTGAGCCTGTATGGGAACTGATTAATGGACAGAAAGCAGTGATTATGGGTAAGAGGTTTATTTTTTAAGTTGTCAGGCTGTAACTGATGAAGTGCTGCAAGGATTGGCGCTTGGATTCCAGTTATTCACAATATGTTAATTACTTAGAGTAGAGCACAGAAAATAATGTATCCAAAATTACTGGCATTAGAAAGATATGTGGGAAGGTAAAAAGTGAGGTGGACACAAAGAGGTTGCAAACAGGTAAAGACAGATGAAGTGAGTGGGCAAGATAAGAAAATGTGAGGCTGGATGAACACAGCAGGCCCAGCAGCATCTCAGGAACACAAAAGCTGACGTTTCGGGCCTAGACCCTTCATCAGAGAGGGGGACGGGGTGAGGGTTCTGGAATAAATAGGGAGAGAGGGGGAGGCGGACCGAAGATGGAGAGAAAAGAAGATAGGTGGAGAGAGTATAGGTGGGGAGGTAGGGAGGGGATAGGTCACCCTACCTCCCCACCTATACTCTCTCCACCTATCTTCTTTTCTCTCCATCTTCGGTCCGCCTCCCCCTGTCTCCCTATTTGTTTCAGAACCCTCACCCCATCCCCCTCTCTGATAAAGGGTCTAGGCCCGAAACGTCAGCTTTTGTGTTCCTGAGATGCTGCTGGGCCTGCTGTGTTCATCCAGCCTCACATTTTATTATCTTGGATTCTTCAGCATCTGCAGTTCCCATTATCACTGAAGTGAGTGGGCATCAAGGCAATAAATGAAAGTCCAATGTGAGGTTACTCACTTTGGTAGCAAGAATAGAAAAGCAGATTCTATTTTAAAGGGTCATGAAAATTCTAAACTCTAAACACGGCATTTTGAAAAACATGGTGCATCAACAAGTGTTGCAAAAATGTTTAATTTTATGATGAATCTTTTTAAGGAGTAAGTCTTTTAATAGGATTGAATCTTCAATGTAAAATAATGTAAGCCCATGATGAGAAGCTATTAAATAAAGTAAATGCGTAAAGGGGTGCCCTGGGCTTATTTCATCAAATCAGAGTTGAAAATGGGAAAATACCTCTAAGTCATCTTCCCAAAAGTTCAGAACAAAAAGATTTAAATTGCTTGTGACAGTAACCAGTAAGCAAGGGAGGTCTTAAAATACTTTCCAGATCAAGCAACAGGTTTAAAGTTGGAGGTAGTTGGTTTAAATCTCTATCTGGGACATCCCAAGTATGTCAAGTTGTCACAGGGGACAGATTGCAGGCTGGCAAGTTTAAAAATAAGAAAAAACTGAATTTGTCAGAGCTGTACAATTTCCAAAGTTTCATCAAAGAGCTTATGTTAAGCTTCTCTGGGCAGAGGTGTCAACATGATAGTAAGATGGAAAGCATGATGGAGAACAAGATGAAAATCAAGCATTAGCTGCTTTCAATTCATATATATGGTCCTAAACATTTTTTAAAAAAGAGCACCTCATTTTGCAATTGGTCACTTGCGACACATCCAGAATAATTTCATTTTAACAGTTTGAAATGTTAATCTCTGTCACCACCAGCCATCACACCCCCGCCATCTCCAAACCCAAGCAACATCATCCAGCACACTGGCACACAACACTCCTGCCTCAACTCACTTTGCTTTTTGATTCCTCACTGATCCTGTGTGACCGATGTATAAATTGCTATGATCTGCCACTGACAAAAGTGACACTTCCTGCAATGGAGAGCTTCTAGCAATCATAGCCTAGCAGCTCTTCAGAGAAGACTTCTGCCCCAAATATCATTATTCCCTGGAAGATGCACTGAGAATGTCCATGGCTCTAATTCCCTAATGCTCACTTTTTCTCTCTCAGGTTCTCTCCATGTACATCTTATCCTATGCAATCACTTCTCTATTACTCTGCCTCCATCTCTCAGTATTGGTCTCTCCATATATTTATCTGCATTGCTTAATTTACTCCCAAGTAGCTATGAACAACCTTCAGACAGCACAATGCATGCTCCATCATGGCTATAGCTATTTTTAACTTGAAAGAAATTTAAATATGTAAAAAAAAATGTAAAGAAAATATTAAAACACAATAAACATAATAGGGCAGAAGGTAATTAGAAATAAGAATTTAATTCAATTTCAGATACTTGACACGATAGACAACAACACCGCCTACCTTCAGGCCACATCTTGGGAGCCATAAGGACTCAACATAAGGCCAATATGTTATCATGGACAATAAGTTCCAAATTAATGATCAGGCATCATAGGCATACAGGACGGAAATGGGTGTGATAGAAATGTGCGAGCCTCAATGAATCATGTGAAATATCTCATGTGCATCATTGTCAAAAATCACCGTCAAGATATTGGTGCTAGCAGCAAAATCACAAAAAATACTTTGTTTACTAATAAGACAGTTACAATGTGACTAAATCTGATAGTTGAGATGAAAATACAAAGACTATGAAATTTGGCCTTCAGCAGTGAAATAATTTTATTGGTTATAATATTGTGAGAGCACATTTACTGCCAATATACTGGTTACAATGTCAGTCATCAAAGTCAATTATTTTACAGAACCAATATATGGTGTACACATATATATTGTGTGTATGTATTTATATAAATATATTTATATGTATATACACCTTAGGCTTGCCAACTTCAATATACAATGTATTCTATGATGATCCAATATATAAAACTATTAAAATAACTAGAAAGTTCAGCATTGCAAAATGAATGTGTTTTCATCACCATTGGTATAAAACATACAAAAACTCAGGAAAGAATACAGAAAAATAATAACTAAAGAAAACATTTTAAAAAACAAAACAAAATTCCTTGTACAGTTGCTTTTACCTTACATGTTCCTGTTTACTAAAATAGGTGAGTGAAATGTAATCTCCCCAACAGCTTTGAAATCGCAGCCACTAAAGCAAGAAAAGTCAGCCATTTTAAATCAGCCAGGAAATCAATGGTTGTAGGGAAAAGGGAATACTCTGAAGTTGAGGAATATCAGGTTAGCCAAGATCTTACCAAATTTTGGATAAGACTTGATAGGCTGCTTGGCCTGCATGTTATGGAAGATTATACACTGTACCAATGCAGTGGAGTCAGGGAAGGGTCCCAGGGGACTGGAAAATGACTAATGTAACATCCCTGCTTAAGAAGGAGGGAGGCAGAATAGACAATACTATAGGGTGGTTAGCCTGACCTTGGTTGATGGTAAAATTTTAGAGTCCATTATTAAGGATAAGATTGAGGAGTACATGGACGTGCATGGTAAAATAGAGTTGAGTCAGCATGACTTTATCAAGGGGAGGTCATGCCTGGCAAGTGTGTTAGCATTCTTCGGGAAGGTATTAAGAAAATGATAAAAGCGAGTCAGTGGAGGTGAACCATTTGGATTTTGAGAAGGCCTTGATAATGTGCTACACAGGAGGCTTTTAAATAAAATCCCCTCGTATTAAGCGCAAGGTACTGGATGATATATAGGATTGGCTGGCTGGCAGGAGACTGAGAGTGGGAATAAAGGGGTCTTTTTCAGGATGTAGCTGGTGACTAATGATGTTCCATAGGTGCTACACAGTGGGGCAATTAATCAAATTAGATAGTTATGATCTGGATGTTGGATCTGGGGACACTGTTGCTAAATTTTCAGATGATACAAAGATAGGTAAAGAGGCAGGTAGTGCTAATGAAGCAGGGAGGCTGTAGAAGGACTTGGAGAGTGGGCAAAGAGGTGGCGGATGGAATGCAAAGGCAAAGTATGAGATTATGCACTTTGGTACAAAGAATAGAAATATAGGCTATTTTCCAAATGGGGAGAGGCTTTGGAAATCTGAAGCATAAAGGCACTTAGGAGTCATATTTCAGGATCTTCTTAAGGTTAACATGCAGGTTCAGTTGGCAGTGTGGAAGGCAAATGCTATGTTAACATTTGTTTTAAGAGGGTGAGAGCACAAGAGCAGGGATGTACTGCTGGAGGCTGCATAAGGCTCTGGTCAGACCACTTTTGGAATATTGCAAGCTGTTTTGGGCCCGTATCGAAGGCTGGCCTTGGAGAGGACCCAGAAGAAATTAACAAGAATGATCCCGGGAGTGAAGGATGATGTCAAATGAAGAGCGGTTGAGAACTTTGGGGTCGTATTTAATTGACTTTAGAAGGATGAGGGAGGATCTCATTGAAACTTACAGAATACTGAGAATCCTGGATAAAGTGGACATGAAGAAGATGTTTCCACTAGTTGGAGATGCTAGAACCTGAGGGTACAAACTCAGAGTGAAGGGACAACCCTTTAGAAATGAGATGAGGAGGAATTTTTTCAGCCAGAGGGTGGAGATTCTGTGGAACGTATTTTCGCAGAAGGCTGTGCAGGTCAAGTCACTGAGTGCACTTGAAAGATTTATAGATAAGTTCTTGATTAGTAAGGGGGAAAAGTGGTTATGTGGAGAAGGCAGAGGATGAATGGGATTGAGAAACCTATCAGCTCTGGTCAAATGATGGAGCAGGCCCAATTTGCCAAGTGGCCTCATTGTGCCATGTGTTCTGTTCCATGTTCCAGCCAATGCATGCATTTATGCCAATGAGATCAATCCTTCAGTGGGATATTCTAGTATGAATTCGTAAGAATTTTTACGAGTTTCATTTCTCAACTTTCAACAGGTGCATTAATTTATTTGTTTTATCTGAGTGAATGCCCCCATTAAAATAGAGAGAAGAATTGATGTGAAACACATTGAAGCTGTAATCTTGGGTATGCAATAGAGAGTACAACCCGCCAAGGGGACACCTCAAGGAAATCTCATAATACACCATGCATTGAAATTACATTTCAATTTGTTTAAAAATGGATAGACTGAAAATCCAAAGAACTCTCAACATGCGTCCAAATAAAAACAATATTTCCCAGAAGCATTTCTTACCATTTTTATGCTATAATAATGCTGACAGTATGTTCAAGCTTAAATTTTATTGATGGTACTGCAAAATAACATCCAAAGTTTTGATAAACTAATTTTACACAGTTTTGTTGGGTGTCAATTTTTGCTCTACATACATCCAATTTGCACTACAGCAACTACAAATTACAATAGATAGGATATAATGTTAAATTAAGATAACTTACTGATTTCGCCACAGTTTCTTCATATTCACTATATAACAGCTTACGTTAACATACTTTAGCACATTTTCCTAACAAAGAATTCTAATGTGAATATAGATTAGCTATTTGACAGCTGAAATACCTTGGGATATTCTTTAATTAGTTAGTTCTTTAGTAATCTAGGGAAATGATGACCAATTTCCTCGGGTTTTGATAGCAACAGAGATTCATCAATGAGAAACACAGACTGTGATCATGGAGCTAAGAATAGCTGATTTTAGTGATGAAGAAAGAAGCTGGCATTTTTTTAAGCCAAATCCAAATTTGATGTCAAATCCAAGTTTCATTATGAGTTTCAAAATATGTAAATAAAACTTACAACTCCCTGAGGTAACAAGGTGTAGAGCTGAATGAGCACATCAGGCCAAGCAGCATCAGAGGAGCAAGAAAGGGCTTAGACCCATCTTCAGAAATTGGGGAGGGGAAGGGGGTTCTGAAATAAATAGGGAGAGGGGGGAGGCAGATAGAAGCTGGATAGAGGAGACAATAGGTGGAAAGAAAACAGACTGGTCAAAGAGGCGGGGATGGAGCCAATAAAAGTGAGTGTAGATGGGGAGGTAGTGAGGAGATAGGTCAGTCCTGGGAGGGCGGACAGGTCAAGGGGGAAGGATGGGGTTAGTAGGTCAGAGATGGAGGTGGGGCTTGAGGTGGGAGGAGGGGATAGGTGAGAGGAAGGGCTGTTTAGGGAGGGTGGGACGAGCTAGGCTGGCTTTGCGATGCGGTAGGGGGAGAGGAGATTTTGAAGCTGGTGAAATCCACATTGATACCATTGCACTGCAGGGTTCCCAAGTGGAATATGAGTTGCTGTTCCTGCAACCTTTGGGTAGCATCATTGTGGCACTGCAGGAGGCCCAGGATGGAGAGACCGGTATTAGAGATGATCCAGGTGAACTTCAGGTGAACACTGAGCAGTTTTTCCATCACCTCCACCTCCGCACTTACTTCTTTAACTGTGGGCCTAACCCTCCCTCTACTGACACTTTCTCCCATTTCCAATGCACCCCCTCCTCCTGGAGACCATCCAAGGCCTCCTACCACACCCCTTGACCTCTTCATCTCCAACTGCCATCATGACATGAATCACCTCAAACTCTCCATCCCCTCACCTACTTCAGCCTTCCCCCCACAAAACATGCAGTGCTCCACTCCCTCTGTTCCAATCCCAACCTCACCACAAAACCCGTGGACAAGGGAGGCGCAGTTGTAGTATGGCGCACTGACGTCTACATCACTGAGGCAAGACGCCAACTCTCCGACACCTCCTCCTACTACCCCCTTGATCATGGCCCCACCCCCGAGCACCAAACCATCATCTCCCAGACCATTCACAACCTCATCACTTCAGGTCACCTCCCACCCACAGCCTCCAACCTCATCGTTCCCCAACCCTGCACTGCGCGCTTCAATCTCCTTCCCAAAATCCACAAACCTGACTGCCCTGGTGGACCCATTGTCTCTGCCTGCTCCTGCCCCACCAAACTTATTTCCACCTATCTGGACTCCATTTTCTTTCCCTTGGCAACTCCCTACCTACGTCCATGACACCAACCACGCCCTCCACCTCCTCCAGAACTTCCAATTCCCCGGCCCCCAACATGTCACCTTTACCATGGACTTCCAGCCCCTATACACCTGCATTCCCCATGCAGATGGCATAACGGCCCTCTGCTTCTTCCTGTCCCACAGACCCGACCAGTCCCCCTCCACTGACACCCTCATCTGCCTAGCCGAACTTATCCTCACCCTCAACAACTTCTCTTTCAATTCCCCCTCTTCCTACAGACAAAGGGGGTAGCCATGGGTACCCGCATTGGCCCAAGCTGTGTCTGCCTCTTTGTAGGTCACGTGGAACAGCCCCTCTTCTGTACCTACACTGGGCCTAAACCCCACCTCTTCCCCTGTTACATCGATGACTGTGTCGGCGCTGCCTCGTGCTCCCACAAGGAGCTCAAACAGTTCATATACTTCACAAACACCTTCCACCCCAACCCCTAACCTGGACCATCTCTAATTTCTCTCTCCCCTTCCTGGACCTCTCTGTCCCCTTCACCGGCAACCACCTCGAAACCGATATCCATTTCAAGCACACTGACTCCCACAGCTACCTAGAAAAGACCTCCTCCCATCCACCTCCCTGCAAAAATGCCATCCCCTATTCCCAATTTCTTTACCTCTGCCAGGTCTGCTCCCAGGATGAGACATTCCACTCCTGTACATCTCAGATGTCCTCGTTTATCAAGGACAGCAACTTCCCCCTCTCAGTGGTCGAGAAAGTCCTCGACCATGTCGCCCGCATTTCCTGCAACTCATCCCTCACATCCCTTCCCCGCAATAAAAACCAAAACAGAATGCCCCTCATCCTCACGTACCACCCCACCTACCTCCGGATCCAATTCATCTTCCTCCAACACTTCTGCCATCTGCAATCTGACCCTACCACCAAAGATGTTTTTCGGTCCCCACCCTTATCTGCTTTCCAGAGGGACCACTATCTCCATGACTCCCTTGTCCACTCCATACTCCCCTCCAGCTACATCACACCCGGCACTTTTCCCTGCAACAGCTGGAAGTGCTACACCTGCCCCTATACCTACCCACTCACCCCCATCCCAGGCCCCAAGATGAATTTCCACATCAAGCAGATGTTCACCCGCACATCTTCTTATGTGGTATACTGCATCCTCTGTTCCTGTTGTGGCCTTCCTCTACATCAGGGAAACCAAACAGAGGCTTGGGGATTACTTTACGGAACACCTGCACTCAGTACGCATTAAACAACTGCACCTCCCAGTCGTGAACCATTTCAACATCCCTCCCATTTCACAGATGACATGTCCAGCCTGGGCCTCCTGCACTGCCACAGTGATGCTACCCAAAGGTTGCAGGAACAGCAACTCATATTCCGCTTGGGAACCCTGCAGCCCAATAGTATCAATGTGGATTTCACAAGCTTCAAAATCTCCCCTTCCCCCACCGCATCCCAAAACCAGCCCAGCTAATCCCCACCTCCCTAACCTGTCCTTCCTCTCACCTATCCCCGCCTCCCACCTCAAGCCCCACCTCCATCTCCGACCTACTAACCTCATCCCGCCTCCTTGACCTGTCTGTCTTCCCTGCACTGACCTACTTCCTCCCTGCCTCCCTACCTACATTCACCTTTACTGGCTCCATTTCCACCAAATTGGCCGGTCTGTCTCCTCTCCAACTATCTTCTCCTCTATTCATCTTCTATCCACCTCCCCCTCTCTCCCTATTTATTTCAGAACACCCTTCCCCCGCCCTCGCCATTTCTGAAGAAGGGTCTAGGCCTGAAACTTCAGCTTTCCTACTCCTATGATCCTCCTTGGCCTGCTGTGTTCATCTAGCTCTACACGTTGTTATTTCAGATTCTCCAGCATCTGTAGTTCCTACTTTCTCTTGCAACTCCCTTGTCACTTTCCAGATGACAGTACTGTTTGTTCCTGCACTTACCGGATGAGATGTTTGAAGGTGGCTTGGTCAAGTATACTTATTAATATGTAAGTATATGGGTACTTACATATTAGCACAGACAAAGAATTGGCCAATGAAAAGAAAATGAGCAAAACAGGTCATTTTTCAAGTTAGCAGACTGTAACTGTAGTTGAGTGCTGCAGGAATCTATGCTTTGTTGTCAGCAATTTGCAGCATCTATCAAATGTCCACGTTTGCTGGTAATGCAAAGTTCAATAGAAAAGTAAGCTCTGAGAAGGATGTAAAGAAGATGACAAGGTATAAAGACATTCTTAAAAAGCAGGAGGCAGCAGCTGGATGGAAAATGTAAAGTTATCCACTTTAGCAGCAAGAATAGAGAAGGAAAACCTATTTCTAAAAGGATGAGGCACTAGTAAATATTGGTATTGAGAGGAATTTAGATTACCTGTATAAATCACAGAAAATTATATGTAAATATAACATGTAAGCTTTTATTGCGGGAATGTTGTTTATCTATATGTAAATACCACACCTGATGAATGGCAGACTTCTCTTATTTTAGAGAATAGCCTTTTAAAATAAGCATGAAAAAAAACTCTAGCGAGTTATCTGTTTCCACATCATGGTTGGTAAATAACATTAAAATGAACATATGTCTAATTTGTCAATAGAAGTCTTGCAACACAATGCCTATTTCTTTCACCTATTGTACTTCCAGCTACAACTTCATTTCCAATGGCCAAGATGAAAATTCCTAGATTTGAAGAAAGAAGAGAAGCCCCTGAAGGATGGTAAGGCTAGCATGATTGCATCTCATATAAACTCATCTTTGCTTCTAGAGTCAATTTTACTGACCCAGACTTGGGTCTGTCTTTGAGACACCCATTGATAAAGGGAAAAACACACAGCTCATCCTGCTTTTGTGTACTGTCCAGCAGACATGTTTTACCACTGGAATGGTTCTTGGAGACTATCCTACTGCACGCTTGCTGGGTCACACAATGTTTGTAAAATCAGTCACTAATAATCCAAAGACCATAGACCTTAATACCATAGACTGAATTAAAAATAACTGACTTAACTGCAAGGGGATTTTTTTTTTTAGAATTTTCTATGAGAAGGAGGCATTGGCTCAATAAGGTGCAGAATATTTACCAACCGCCAGTGTTCACCAAATTACACAGAGTTTATACCATTGAAACAGACCATTCAGTCCAGTCAGGTTCTGCTAGTGTTCATGTTCCAAATAAGCCATGTCTCATCTAAGCCTTTTTTTTTCAATTCCTTTCCCCGCAGAGAAGTGGCTGAGCTGAGAATCCTGTGACAGGCAGTTGGTCTTATCAAGTGAAGCAGGTGAGCTGAGGGCCATCGCAGAGAAGCAGACAGATTGTTCACAGACCTGAGTGGGACTTAGGAAATAAACAAGATTTTTCTAGATCATATGTAAGTAGGAACAGAGGTAAAGTTGAAGGAAAGATCCACATTCTATTTAGTTCAGGTATGGTTGGCAAGCTCAAGTCCATGATTTGCACATCTGCACGATATAGGAAATCCTAAATGCTCTTGTTGGGTCTGGATGACCATGTGAGCCTACCAAGGCATGGCACTGTAAATAGTCCAGCTGTTCGGGTGGGGAATGGGTGGGATGAGCTGGGGACAGTGGGGGAGAGAACGGGGGTGTTGATTTCTGGAAGAAATGTGGAAGCACCATCGTGGTACGGGATACATAGGTGCAGGCAGCAGCCAGGCACTTCTGCAGCTGAGCATGTGATGCCAAGGTCAAAGATATCATGGAATGGAGTGAGAGATGAGCAGCCAGTGATCTTGGTCAATGTTGGAACCAGTTGTATAGGAAGAAAGAGAAATGGGGTCCTGCAGTGTAAGAATACAATATGACATGTATTGAATGTGTAGCTAGACTGATGGTGCAGAAGGAAGACATTTACATTTCTGAGGCATTGTGACTGTTTTGGGGGTAGGTGGGACCTATACAAGTTGGATGGGTCACACCTGAACAGAAACAGGATCAACAAATGGAAAGGTTTATTGGGAAAAATTTAAACAAATTGGCGGAGGGATACGATCCTGATAAGAGGGTCAGAGGGAAGAGAGGCTGAGACTGGATTAGAAATCAAAACACAACTAAGCCTGAAAAGCAGAGGACAGACTGGATAAAGTAGATGTGAGTTTAACAGGGCTAAATGAATTATATTTTGAATGTGAGGAGCCTGAAGGATAGGACAGACAAACTGAAGGAACAGGGGGGCATGTGGGAGCAGGATATCATAGCTGCAACATGGCTAAAAGATAGGCAGGATTGACAGCTCAACATTGGACAGCTGGATGACAGAAAGAGGAAAATGAGGAGATTCACAATATTGATTTAGGAATCAATTGCAGTGGTGAGAAGGGATGATATCCTGGAAAGATCATTAAATGAGGCCACATGGATAGAAGAAAGAAAAGAAAAAGGGATGTATTACATGCCTCCAAACAGTCAGGAAGAGATAGAGGATCAAATACATGATCAAACTTCAGAGAAATATAAGAATAATAAGGCAATAATAGGAGGTTTTTTAATGACTAGGCCAGTTGTATGCAAGGTAGGAAGGTTGCAAAACTCTAACTTGCATCCAGGAGGACTATTTTTAGTCAGGATATAAAATGCCGAACAAGGGAAGAGGGCTGTTCTGGACCTAGTATCCATAAATAAGCCTGGCCAGATGGAAGGCATGTTCATGTGGAAGCATTTTGGCAATAGTGATCATAACTCAGCATTAGATTTAGGATAGCTATGGAACAGGATGAGAATGAGCCAAGAATGATAGTTCTAAACTAAGGGAAGGCTAATATTTCAAGAAATGATACAATTAGATCAAAGTGGCTCTTGTGGCACCGTTGTATTGATAATAAGGCAATAATAGGAGTTTTTTTAATGACTAGGCCGGTTTTATGCAAGGTAGGAAGGTTGCAAAACTCTAACTTGCATCCAGGAGGACTACTTTTAGTCAGGATATAAAATGCCGAACAAGGGAAGAGGGCTGTTCTGGACCTAGTATCCATAAATAAGCCTGGCCAGATGGAAGGCATGTTCATGTGGAAGCATTTTGGCAATAGTGATCATAACTCAGCATTAGATTTAGGATAGCTATGGAACTGGATGAGAATGAGCCAAGAATGATAGTTCTAAACTAAGGGAAGGCTAATATTTCAAGAAATGATATAATTAGATCAAAGTGGCTCTTGTGGCACCGTCGTATTGATCCTACATCTGAGCAAGGAGAACTGGGCTCCAGATCCACCTGCTTCGGAATTGTCATATAAAAACAGGTTGTTTAGAAATAATTCAATAAGGCCCGAGTAGACTAGGAGTAGTTACTTGCAGATAAAACTGTGTCAGACCAGTGGGAGGCATTCACGAAGGAAATAGTATTAATTTAGGATTAATATTTTCCTGTAAAGACAAACAGTGGTACCATGAGCAGAGGACCTTGGGTGTTAAGGAGTGAAGAAGTTAAGATGAAGAAAGTTCAGCTTTATTTATTCTGAAATTGGTAATGGTGCCAAACTCATACTTGTAGTATGGCTAAAACCTCAGACGCTTGTGAGACCAGTGATGGATATCCATGTCTGCAATTTCTGCCTCCCCAACACAGTAAATAAAATTCCACTTCTACTACTACTAGTCAGAATTAAGAACGAACAAAGCTGATAATGTGTTTCTATCTATTTCAGGAGGCTGAAAAAAACACTGAAAGACAATGCACAGAAACAAATAGGATGCCCACTGGAAGAGATAATCCATATAAAGAATTAGTCATGGGTGGAAGTCAGGGAAGAAAAGAAACCAAAGGGACTAAAACAATCCAAAAATTATGCTGCTAATATATCATTATTACAAAATTGCATGACATGAAAAGAAATGCAGAAAACTGCAATTGTTCATTCATGTACAGTACTATAAATTTCTAATCTATCACTCACGAGTCATTAAACGTTTACGTGCCAATGTTAGCTTTGATTTTTTTGAAAGGGTGCCAGAACGTATTCCAATTTGGATGTGAGAACTTTAGTAAACTATAGAAGATGTGTATGCACATCTATAAGTGTAACAAGTTTACAGGACATGCAATCAAATATCCTATTTCTCCAGGTATAACTGCAAAATGCTCATAATGACTTGCTAGCCAACATAATGCCGTGGATTAGGACATATTTGTGTGAACAATGGCATAACATTTTTGTTAAATTCTTCATTTATTTTGAAGAAGCTCTGAGCTAACACCTGTTGTATTACTTACATTACATCCTCAAGGTCACTTTTCAACAATACTGTTAAGGTAAATGAGCTTCCAAATCCAAGATTTTGTAGAGGAGGTGTAGTGTTGCATTCTGTTGATTGCAAAACATAAAACTGGTGGCATTACTTGAACGGCCTGGTCTCACATCATATTTGACCTCAGTGGCACAAGTGCCTAAGGATCCAGTTTAAAAAATCAGCATAGGAGGGATTTCTATGAGAGTACTCTTCACCACAGAGTCGCTGGTTACAGGCAATATGCTTTCCACAGCAGTTGTGCTGAGATAGATAGTATTTCTAACTGGCAAACCACATGTTGCCTCAGATGGCATCGTCAATAGACTTCTGTGTGCTACTATGTTTTCAAGCTTTGGAAAATAATCTTGTGAATTGACAAATTTTAACAAAAGATAACATACAAATATAGTGACTTCATTATTTGAAATATCAATGCAACACCCCATTTTTGGTAACACACAGGTCATTCTTGGTAGAAAATGTATCCTCTCAAGAAACTAGATTTAAATGTTTGACCATGAGTTTACTGAAGATGTTACCTTTATCAACCAGAGCTCCAAGACTTAGTGCATGGTAAAGTTTAGAACTTTAGTTGTGTCCTAAATTGGACACCATTTCCACTAGGATGCAATTTTTCTTTTGTAACAAAACTATTGGGATCTTCAGCGCAAGTTATGATTTGAAACTCGGTCTGTGGAAGAACAGAATGAAATATTTTCATTCTATTTAAACATTTCAATATTATTACAGATTTAACTTAGTTCAAAAGTTGTGCGCTGTAATATTTTAGCACTACTTGCAGAAATTAAAGATACAAACAGTCCTTTAATTTAAACATATGATTTTCGACAAGGTAAATTGAAAACCCAGTGTAATTATTACAGTTTTAATTGTAGTGAGCATAGCTTCTATTAATACAATTTCTCACAAGTAAATTCAAGTAAGTGCCAACACAATGCTGATTTCCATTAAATGCTTTTAAAGCAATCAACTAATAAACCATATAATCAAGTCCACACAGTCTTTTTTCCATACCCAACATTTGCACACGACCTTAGCCCTCAGTAAGCTGATTACACGGCAATGCCATATGGCTTGCACTCTGTAAAACTAAAGCATTCAAAATGTGAATTACATAGCGATAGAAGAGAAAACAATAATTTGACAATGAAATGCAGAGTTCAGGGCACATCATTCCGTGCTTTTCTGTTAGAAAAGTAAAACAATTCAATGCTAATTCATCTAACTGCACAATGAGGCAGAGGACACTCGAGTTGTTCCCACTCCAGATTAAGAAGCTCTCAGAAGTAGAGACACATGCTGCAATGTCGCTAGGCAACGAGAGCATGGAGTGAGCTGGGTTTGTGCTCAATGCCACACAACAGTAGCTTTGTGTCCGCCGAGTGCTTAAGATCTTACCTGTGTCCTTAATCCTATCCATAAATGCCCGCCCTGCATAACTAAAATATATTTTTAAAGCAAATTAAAGTGTCCAATAAAAGGCTTTAACTTGGAATTGCTCAACTTTGAGAGACAATTCTTTCCCACAACAGAATTGGAATTTTGGGCATGTGCAATTCTTCCTCTGAATTAGGCGAAACAAAAGGTGCAACGTTGTTTTTAACTCTTTACTAGGTGCCCAAGTCTCCAAATGCACAATTTTTACGAAGAGGAAAATTTAGTACTCATGACTTTTCCCATCCTACCACTACCAAAATACCAACTGAGTACCACTTGCCCAACTGTAACTTCCCAAATTCTTCAGTGCTCCTAAAATCTACCAGGATGATTTTGAGATGATTTCAAATACTTTCATTACAATGATGAAGGGTGCAACATTTGGTGTTAGGCCATGGATGATATCAAAAACTAAGGTCCTGATAGGTGTGGAAAACTAGGAAGGGAGTATACTTGGCTGTAACTGGAAAACACTGAATACCATGAAAGCGAGATCTTGTTGGTTATTTTGGAAAACAATTTCAAGCTGAGTTTTCCCACAGTTTGGCAAAGTGTCAATTTTGCAGACTTTCATGGAAGGTTTTCTCTCTATGCCCTAGCATCATTTCTCCTGCAATCGTTAACTGTTCTCCTGATTAATTGTGCAACAGCCCCCTTAATGCCTTTTTCATTGAATTCTCACAGAGGCAGAATTGCTCGGCACTGCCAATACCTTCCAGTTTAGTTGTCACTAGTGCCATATTTAAATTCTAGCTCTGTATCACTTAAAAGGTCACAAGCCAGGGATGATTATTTAAAGTGTGTTGCCATATCACATTAAAACAGGAGAGGTCTGAAACTGAGAACTTCACACTCCATTCTACCTACAGAGACACAGAGGTGCTGATGGGTGGGTTTGAGGAAAAAGGGGTCATTTCCTTCCCTCAGGTTTGTCAGAGGGGACAACAGAACCAAACACGACCTTAATGGTACAATGCCCATGGTCTGAGGAAATATGCAACAGTACCAGAAGAAGGTTAATTATCATTTTGCACTCTGCCAGTGTAAGTGCTAACATCTTCTCTCTGTTACCTCACACTCAGTCAACTCTGCAATTACATGTATTTCCCACCAAGCTAATGGTATAGCACTCTCACTATTGTATGCAACATCTTCCCTCAATGGCTCTTAACCACCACATCCTCCTAACTTACTAAGCCTTCCTACTCTCAGTGCTTCCTTCTCATTCACTCACTACCTGCCCTACTCCAGCACAATGCCTGACAACATGCCCAACCTCTTTCATCTTACTTAATCACTCCCGTTGTCTCATTGCAGGAAAATTGACTGAGAAGTACAAAGATGGGCAACAGGGTGGCTTACACTTGTTTCCTCATTGAATACTAGGAGATCTTCGGGTCAGTGGGAGAGGATTGAGGCCGTTCCTGTTGGGATGCCTTGATCTTCTTATTGAGGCAACAAATTAAGCTTCACTGTGATGTTCTGCATTCCATTCCCAATAACACCATTGTGGATGCATTTGTAATATGTTGATGCTTCTCTCCCTATTGTGCAAATAATTCCCTCTTCTCTCCTGCAGGCACAAGTCACATCAACAGAGCCTCTACCTTTAAGAAGCACCTCACCCCATCAGCTCCCCTTGATGTTTGACGAAAGAGCCACCGATCCCTAAGAGAATGTACAGGTATTTCTCCCATAACGTATAGTTGAGTTCTTGTGTCACCTTGTGCTATAGAAATTCACATTATAGGGAAATTGCTACAGAAAATCACTGTACCTGTACACCAGAAAGTTTGTGTTGTCCAAACAGCGTCCACAATTCATTAATTGCATTACAGCCCCTTGGCGTTAATGAAACCAGCATTATAGCAGAACTATATGTACAGGCAAGGCTTTCTCCTGCATCCTCCACTATCTTAGATAGTTTCATCTTGATGGGTACTTTATCTGGGTTTGACTTGAGAGCCCAATCTGGTGAGCACATCATTGACATTTCTTCTCAGCTGGTCAAAGACAACATGCCCCAGATCACTGCCACTTGTTCAATGTTGGGGGGGACTTGGGACCGCAATTACCTAAGAGATGCAGTCAACCATTCAGAAGGAATTTTTAGTTAGTTTAAAGCTTTTAAGAAGCAACAGTTTAGAAAAAATGCATTAGTTAAATAGGCAAAAGTAAAGTATTTTATCTGTGATGGTTGAGGATGGCTTCTTCTCCAGAGAACAAAGTGGGTCAATTTCAACTGAAATGTTGGGGAACTCTGCTGAGTTTTTCTTCTTCCTTCTCCTGATCCATCTTCCAAATGAAGAAGGCAATTGCCTGATGACTAAATAAAAACCGAAATAATTACAGATGCTATAAATCAGAAATGTGAGTTCTGGGGAAAGGTCACCAGACCCGAAAAGTTAACTCTGATTTCTCTTCACGTATGCTGCCAGACCTGCTGAGCTTTCTCCAGCAATTTCTGTTGTTGTGTCTGGTGACTAACTCTGAATCTGAGCACTTGTTAATATGTCTTGGCTTTGAAGCTGGTGACCTATGCCACATCAATCACTTGTTTGAATCCCTTTAACTGATGAGCAATGGGACAACTACTCATGATGTCAGAATAACGCTTGTCCCCTCATTGCCTACCTTCATCATGATGTTAGTTTCCATTTTTCTTAAAACCAGGACTTATATAATTCAAAAACCTGCATTGATATTAAGGCACATAAGGCACCCACTACTTCCTTGATGCCCCCTCAATGAAACATGGTGGTCTCAGCAATCTTGTGATCTTCATTGTACCTTTCCTTTGTTCTTGTTTAGTAGAAATTGTTATTGTTTGGGAAATGCAACAGCAGTTACAACAGCTCTCATGCTACACAGTCTACACCAGAAAAATTCATGTCCATAAGGATCACAATTTTCAACATAGCTACAGGACTGCCAGAGACATTCACCTGCAAGCCCCAGGCAGAAGATGATCATCAAATTTCATTAACCTTTTGGTCCATCCCAAGCCTGCCTTGAATTATTATAGTTTGACTAGCTGCTGCTTAATCAGTTATTTCTTGACTTTAAGGTTATCATTCCGTTATTTTAAGAAATTTGAGGTCAGGACATACATTCTTGCTCAATGAGAATTTTTTTTATTTTTATTCACTATTACTTTACATCCCTTTGTGTTGCAGACTTGCCAAAAGCAAAGCTTTAATCTTAAGTGGTATATTTCCTGCGCCATGTAATTGCCTTGCTGTAGGCTGTTTCCTCACGTATTTCTTCACCCAGGGAACATTTACTGATAATATAGTATTTGTGTATTAAGTTTGAAATTAGTGAGATGTCCATTAAAACAAATATCTTCTTTCCAGAAAGCTAGTCCAGGATCACCTATTTCTGATAGGAGCCCCTTCAACTTGTCTTCTTTTCTAGTCTGTTGAATCTCAAGAAGTTCTTTACATGAATAGCCATTTACTTCTTGATGTTCTGTGATGGTGTCCTCCTTTGGCACATTCCCTGTTAGTTATTGAGGCATTTTTCTTCATAGTTTGGCAATGTTTGTGCCTCTGAGCCTGCTCTACAGCTCTACCAATGTCTTACAGTATCTGGTATGTGGCTTATCTACTGTACTTGCTTCTTACATGTGTCTTTAGGGTTTTATACTTAAGGAACTGAATGGATTCCCCTCCGACAATGTTAATCTTCTCCTCTTGGGATTGACCTGTATGGCTTCCAGGCTTCCGGGCTTCCACTTTACTCATCGTCAATGGACTTTCCCAAAAGCCAAATGTTCTTGTAAAATAATACATTTGACAAAGACATATCAGGCTCCTTAAGAATTCTGATTTTAAAGCTCCATAGTCACATCTGTCCATAAGTCTGTCTCGATAGTTAATTAAGTTATCTATGGATTCCTCTGAAGGATTCCATTAAAATAATCTCTTTCAAGTATTTTGTTTTTCTGAGATTAAATTAATTTTGCCAAGATTTTAGATATTCATCGAAAGTGTCAGTTGCCTCTTTCAATTCTATTCCTGATACTGTGTATGCGTGTGTATGCATGCGTGTGTGTGTGTGTGTGTGTGTGTGTGTGTGTGTGTGTGTGTGTGTGTGTGTGTGAGAGAGAGGGGAGGTGTGTCAGATAGCTTTAAAGACCCTTAGGGTCTTATACCCTTTGGATAGGTGGAGAGGGTATCAGGAACATTCTGAGACTGTCAACATTATTTGTGCCTGAAACATACATAAATCGATTGGAAATGTCAAATTGTCAAAAAACTGCCAAAGTGTGCAAGTGATTTGTATTTTTTGGGCTTTAAATTTAAAAGTCTGTAAAGTTTTCCAGAAAATTTCAGTTATTGCTATGTCCCTCTGTCCATTGATATGATTCTGGGGGTTACCGTTGTAGGATTTGTCCTCCACAATTGATAAGTAACATTATCATAGTGGGATGCTTGTTAAATGAACAATTTTACTAGCAAGTCGAAGTGTTTGGAGAATGCATACATTCACAGAAGAGATTAAGTACTTGAGTCAAATGTCTGTTTTCATAAGAGAAAATTTAAAGGAATTTCAAGTTCAGCAGAATTTTACACAGTCAAAACATTAACTCACTTTCTCCTTCTACAGATACAAGCAGACCTGATGAGCTTCCCCAGTATTTTCAGTTTTATTTCAATTTTCCACCATCTGATGTATTTTGTTTTCAACAAAATATTGAATTTTGTTTTTATGTTTTATCAAACAGATTGTTTTAAAAATAGTCACATTTTCACTAGATATATTAATTTATGTCAGCATGGCTCCTTAGATTGCCAACGGTGAACACTAGGTGTGTTGACATGGAGGAGGGACAGCAAATGGTCATGAATGAGGGACATCGGTTTAGAATTTGAAGGGTATAAAGCACAATAGAGATGTGAGGAGCACTGATTGACTTGGAAATTATGGATGAACATGTGGCCAAGGTTCAGGTGAATAGGATGGAAGGGACAATGTAGGACTATGGCCTTAGTACCGTACACTGGGGACAGTTGGTTGACATGAGTTATCACTAAGTTGGCATTGTGGTTATAAAGCACTGAGGTGGATACAAGGGCATTTGTTTGTATGCAGGGTGTGGAGAGGTCATGGGGATTGGGCGCAGGACATTAAAAGCCATGTAGGTTATGGGGTGCTATGGATGAGCATGGAGTGAAATTGATGGAATGAGATGGCACTGGATGTCTAGAGTAACTTGCAATACAATTTGTGGGTTATCATCAGTGGACCATACGGAGTGTGTATGGGAAGGAAATGATTTGAGGGCTGAAAGGCTTTTTTTTTGTTTTATTAGTCCTTATTTAATTTTCCACACACTGCCAATGTATATGTCCAGCACACATCAGTTACTAGTAGCCTTTGCTTTCATTCAGGGGTCACCAGCCTGGTCACAGGGAATCCTACTGTACCAGAAATGCTAATCTGATTTTTTGGGTCAGTTACTCCTGGGTTGGGTTTGAGGGGGTGGAAAAAGTCCCATTTCTGTGCTTCCCAAACCAGGCTGAAAATCGGGTCCTCAGTTCCATTCCAGCCAAACAATGTAGCAGTCATTTCAAAACCAATACATCATTCTTAAGGTGTTTGCCAAGAACAGTTCACAATAATCCAAGGCCTTGTGCAGTTAAAGATGACTTCTACCCCTTTCTATTCCAATCTCCTAGATATTAAGGCCAGGTCTGTTAATTATTTTCTATATCTATTCATGTCACTTTGACCTGGACCCCTAAGTCTATTACTACGAGTACAATCTTGTTTCTCTGCACAGCAGTAGATGAAAGTTAAATATTTGAGTGGTTATTAGCAGTGAGTGAATCTTTAGAAAGGTTAATTCTTCCTCCAGTCTCAAATAGAAATTGTAAAAAGGAACTTTTTGTGCGTAATTTTCCTGGTCTCTCGATTATGTCCCAGGCACCTGACTCTGATTCTGATGAGCTTGTCACAGAAATATCTGTGGGTCATAAATTCCCAGTGTAAAATTAAGATGCATCAATTCTTTATACATATTTCATTAAATTGTATCAATATAATTTTGAAACTGGGACTTTGTATCAGCAACATTATCTAATTGAAAAACCCATTTCCAAATGTAGTGAGTTATTCATTACGGTGGGGACGCAGAGGAACAAAGCATCTCCAAATTAGTCATTCAATAATTTATTTATTATCACAGCAACAAAAAATAACTTTTTATACATAAACCCATTCATGTTTCAGGTGCAATTTATATTTAGTTGCCACCATTCAGTTAGCCCTAAATTTTTGAAGTAATAAACTTAAATAGGATTACATTGGATTACCTCGGATGTACAGTACTCACATTATTCATCCTGTTCATTTGTGTTTCATTTGAGTCTTCTCACATCTTTTCTCTTATAACTATGTCAAAATAATTCCATTCTCCCTCATGGCCCCCTTATCTAGCCTTGCCTTAAATTTTTCAACATTATTCTCTTCAATACTACCGATGTTCGTGAGTTCCATTTCCTCACAACTCTATAAAGAGGTTTCTTCTGAGTTTTCTCAAATTTCTTGCTGACTTAAATTGATGACCTTTAGTTTGTTGTTCCTCAAAAGTAGAAGTATTCTGTCTGTATCTTTCAAAGCTCTTCATAATTTAAAAACTATCAAT
Source organism: Stegostoma tigrinum (assembly GCF_030684315.1). Lineage (NCBI taxonomy): Eukaryota > Metazoa > Chordata > Chondrichthyes > Orectolobiformes > Stegostomatidae > Stegostoma > Stegostoma tigrinum. The sequence continues at coordinate 58,756,649 of NC_081362.1, forward strand.
TAACCTGCAGCCTTCTTTTTTCAAAAGAAAACAGACTCAGCCATTTTTGCCTCTCCTGATAGGTATAATTTTTGGTCATCATGAAATGGGTATCCAATCTGGGTCAACATTTGTGGAGAGAAAACTTTAGCCAAGAATTTTCTGAGGTCATTTCTGCTGACAACAAAGATATAAGATCTAGGCTTTGTTCTTAACACTTTATCTGAAGTTAGATGATAGTAGTGACATACAGCCTGTGAAGAAAGACTGGAACAGTTTGGACTACATTCACTGGAGTTTAAAAGAAAATGAGGGTGGTATCTCGCAGAAACCTATGAAATTCTAACTGGACAAGTCAGGATAAACACAGGAAGGATTTTCCTATTAATTGAGAAGTCCAGAACCAGGGCCTCAATTTATGCAAATAGGGTAGGTCATTTAGAACTAAGATGAGGAGAAATTTCTTCGCTCAGAGTGGCAAACCTGTGGAATGCTCTGTAATAGAAGGCGGTTGAGGATAAAATATTGACTGTTTTGAGGGTGATGTTTGATATTGTTCTTAGGGCTGAAGGGATCAAAGGATATGGGAAGAAAAGGATTGGATGATAACCCATGATTTTATAGAATGGAGGAGCAGGTTCAAAGAACTGAATGGCTCATTACAGTTCCTGTTTGCTATGTTTCTATGTAAAGACCATGGGTATGAGCAAAACACTATTTAGGCCGTATGCTTCATGTAATAAGTACAATCCTAGAAAGTATTTTCATTTAAAAATAAGGAAAATTCCTGTATGATTGTTAAACCCATATCTTGTCTTACCCAGAGTTTGTATAAATGGCTAATATCTGTTTCTTTGTACTGTTAAAGGATTTTGTTTTCTACATAAGTCAAAAGATGTCAGTCAACAACTAATTGATGTTCGCTTGCTGATACTTCTAAGAATTTAGAACATGAGAACCTGGTGTCCCACCACTGAAGAGGAATTTGATAGCCTTAATGGTCTCAGCCATTGAAAATACGTCAACAAACGATACTGATCAGCCTTAATTTAGTTGATCTGTGACATTTTCTATGCTGGACCTCTGATTTGGTGAATTCTTATAAAGGTTCACCTACCTGTCCATGATTTGAGTCTTATCAATCACCAAGGTGAAGCCATCAACAGTCAACAGGAGTGCACTTCATGGAAGCTTTTCACTTCATTTTTAACAAAATCCTACGTTTCTCAACTTTGCTTCCACTTTTCCTGTGTGGCTGTCAGTTTCAAAACTTAATGTGTTCACAAACATTTACAAAGAATTTATGTAAAAGAAATTTTTGTAGAAGTTCTTCATTAAATTTCGAACTTATAGAAATTGGAATAAAAAGGTTCAGTGTTTTCTATTACTACTTTGATTATTTCTTCTGAATACATAATACAATACCTTTACATTGCCTTTAAACAAACGTCATAATATTTTACTTTTGGAGGCCTGCATCTGTGGTTATGTAGAGATGACAGGCCATTCTTTTCTTTGCTGGTATAGTATGGCCTATTGATTCTTATATCTGGTTGTATTCATTGAGAAAGAAATATTTACAAAAAAATCACAAACTCTTATTTTTATTCAGCATCATGGTCCTTTGATATCCACCTAAGAAAAGGCAAAAAGGACCTTTGTTTAACTCTTCATCCAAAAGACAAAACCTCCAACAATGCATCAAGGAACCAGTAATGTTGGGAACATCAATATAAATGATGCAAACAAATCCTACTATAGGATTAGAACTCACAAGTCTCTAACTAAAAATGAGGCAGCGGTTAATTCCACTAAGTTATTACTTATTTTTCCATATTGTATTGAAATCTTCCATTATTTATGCAGGAGGCATCTTCCCTTGTTTTCAGACCAGTTCAAAACTTAATGGCTAACTAAACTAACTAAATACAGGTAAGAAATTGTAAAGGTTGCAGAAAATTCAACAAGAATGAGTTTTGATGGTTTTGAAATATGGGCAGAAATTTTATGATGTGGCTAGATTCTCAGAGACCAACTGTGTAAGCCAAAATGTCAGCCCCCACAGATGTCTTGAAGCACTGGTCTCATCAGGAAAGTGAACTTCTAACAGGCCAATTCCCCTGCTACCAAACCTCTCCACAAATATGCCTGATTTACATGGATAGTTGCCTAGGAAATATTAGAAATAAAAATCTTAGTCCAAATCCTGGGAAACTGCAGCCCTAACATCGAATCACTCACAATGATCCCCATCTTCATTCACCCTTCACTTCCTTAAATGCACACCTCTGGTCCCCATCATCGTCTGCCTCCCAACCACCAGACCGCCATTCTGAATATTTCACTACCCATTGTGAAAATGGTACTGTTCCACCAAACTCTACCCCCTCCATACTGCATACAGGTAACCAAACCTGGCTAGCTCCCAACATGATTACCCCACCAGACCCAAACCCCCTTATCGAAGCTTGTCACTTAACTCACCTGTCAGCCTATCCACCTACAACCCAACACAACTACCATCTCTCTGATGAAGGGTCTAGGCCTGAAATGTCAGCTTTTGTGTTCCTAAGATGCTGCTTGGCCTGCTGTGTTCATCCAGCTTCATGCTCTGTTAAGTCATACACCATCTCACCCACTTTTCACTGAACTCCACTGACTCCTTACAAATCTACCCCCTCACCCCTGCCATCCTCCCCAATCTTCCCATTTACACATTGATGCATGCACCCATTCATTCATTCATTCCACTGAGAAACTGAATGTTTATAATTGCCTTACAGTAGCTAGTGGCTTAAAGAAAGTGGCTTGTCTGATCTCTCTCACTGCTCCACCTTCCCCCCATCCCCCCAACCATGCCAACTCTCCAGTACCGTGACAAAGCAATCCAATTGAAGATTTATTCTCCAGTTCTGGAGAAGTTGGTGTCAGAAGTCCTATCAAGAAATACAGAGCAATGTCGGGGTGGGCAAAAGGTCGAGTGGAGCATCAATCTTGTGATGATTGCTGATCCATGAAAAATCTGAGCCAAGGACTTAATGCAACTGCACCAGGTTTCAGAACAAGTAAACCAACTGTAGTTAATGCAATCATCAATCATGTCTCTGTATTTTACTTCCATTCCTTCTTTCCTTTGATTTGTCATCAATTGTCTTTTAGCATGAGATTATTCAGAGGGTATTGTTTAAAGCACTCGCTGTTGTTAAGGAATTTTACTTACTATTTGCCTGTGATTTTTCAATTAAAATCAATGGATGAAAAGTCACACATGCAGTGCTTATTATTTTCCTGATATGCAGTTGTGCTTCTCTATAATCAGCTTGTAGTTCAGAAAATTACCCAAACATAAATGAGCACGCTAACATTCAAAAGTGAAAGTCATCTGAATTTATTTGTTTTCATGTTTTGAGGAGAAGACCTCACCTCAATACAAATTTGCAGTGTCAGCTTGCCTTGGCTTGGCCAACTTGGTCTACTTTAATTTGTCAGGCAACGGCCCATTAATTAGTATCGAGTATATCTTCCACCTCGAGGACAATGTTCCACCTCATAGAGCTGCAGGACAGTCAGAGACCAGCAACTCCTGGCCACACCAGGACCAGAGGTCACTGCCTGTATTGCAGAAGGCTCAAGTGGAAGAGGATCCATTGCTATCTACAGACCCAAGTAAATCTGGATTTTGCCATGGCGCAGGTTGGCAGACCTAAGGGATGATTTGGCGAGGGTTAACACTGGGGGAAGGGAGATCTCCAGTTGGCACAGCGGGACTGGAAAGGATCAACCCCTCTCTCTTTCATTGACCAACAGCCAGCAGAGTTGAAACTGGGTTGAAGGCTGCACATTATTTGCAAGCTTTCTTGCTGCCCATTACGTCGAAACGGTGGTGCAATGAGGTCCTTATTTGTAAATTAATTGCCTCATTTTAAAGGATCAATTTAGATCATAAGTGGGAGGCACATCTGATGCTCTTGCCTGCTTTGTCTATTTAACTTGTTCTCTCTAACTTCCATACTAGCATCAACCTCCTCTTTTGTCTCACTACTGTTTAGGGTTCCATCCCACTGCCAGTCTGGTTTAAACCCTCTCTAGTAAATCTCCCTACCAGGATATTAGTCCCCCTCCAGTTCAGGTGCAACCTGTCCCTCTTGTAGAGGTCACCCCTGGCCCAGGAAAGATCGCAATGATCCAAAAACCTGAATCCTACCCCCTGCATCAGTTCCTTAGCCATGCATTCATTTGTCATATTCTCCTATTCCCAGTGACATTAGCACATGGCACTGGGAGTAATCCAGAAATTATTACCCATGAGGTCCTGCTTTTTTTCACCTCCTGTCTAACTGCTATATTTATTCTGTAAGACACCATTCCTTATTCTACCTGTGCTGTTTGCACTAATGTGTACTATGACCTGTGGCTGGTCACGTTCCTCTTTGAGAATTTGCTGCAACAGCTCCAAGGCATCCGTGACCCTGCCGCTAGAGAGGAAACGCACCATCCTGATGGCTCGCTTGCAGCTGCAGAAATACCTATCTGTGCCCGTCACCAGAGAGTCCCCTGTCACAAATGCTCATTTAGATTTGGCCGCACACTGCTTGACAGCAGAGCCAATCATGGTGCCATTGACCTAACTGCTGGTTCTATTCCCCCGCCCCCAAAGTATCCAAAAAGGTATACTTGTTTAAAATCCACAGGAGACTCCTACACATCCTGCCTACGTCTCCTGGCAGTCACCTATCCTATCAAGAGAACCTGCAGTGTGACCATCTCCCTGAAGCTACTAACAGTCTGTCTCCCGTCTGTTCCTCAACTATGTTCAACTACTGCTCCAACCAATTCATCGGTCTCAGACATAGTCGCCAGGAACACCAGACTGCTCCCTGATCTCCCACATCTGATAGGAGGAGCATAACACTCTATCTCTTTAACAACCAGTTTTTAGGTTTAAACACTTTAGAAGAATTTTTTTTTAAATGATTAAACTGAGTAAGTCCCTGCTGATGCTTAAACAAAGTCTAATAGTTCGGGATAATAAAATGTGAGGCTGGATGAACACAGCAGGCCAAGCAGCATCTCAGGAGCACAAAAGCTGACGTTTCGGGCCTCGACCCTTCATCAGAGAGGGGGATGGGGAGAGGGAACTGGAATAAATAGGGAGAGAGGGGGAGGCGGACCGAAGATGGAGAGTGAAGAAGATAGGTGGAGAGAGTATAGGTGGGGAGGTAGGAAGGGGATAGGTCAGTCCAGGGAAGACGGACAGGTCAAGGAGGTGGGATGAGGTTAGTAGGTAGATGGGGGTGCGGCTTGGGGTGGGAGGAAGAGATGGGTGAGAGGAAGAACCGGTTAGGGAGGCAGAGACAGGTTGGACTGGTTTTGGGATGCAATGGGTGGGGGGGAAGAGCTGGGCTGGTTGTGTGGTGCAGTGGGGGGAGGGGACGAACTGGGCTGGTTTAGGGATGCAGTAGGGGAAGGGGAGATTTTGAAACTGGTGAAGTCCACATTGATACCATATGGCTGCAGGGTTCCCAGGCGGAATATGAGTTGCTGTTCCTGCAACCTTCGGGTGGCATCATTGTGGCAGTGCAGGAGGCCCATGATGGACATGTCATCTAGAGAATGGGAGGGGGAGTGGAAATGGTTTGCGACTGGGAGGTGCAGTTGTTTGTTGCGAACTGAGCGGAGGTGTTCTGCAAAGCGGTCCCCAAGCTTGACCCGGAGGCTTGGGGACTGCTTTGCAGAACACCTCCGCTCAGTTCGCAACAAACAACTGCACCTCCCAGTCGCAAACCTTTTCTACTCCCCCTCCCATTCTCTAGATGACATGTCCATCATGGGCCTCCTGCACTGCCACAATGATGCCACCCGAAGGTTGCAGGAACAGCAACTCATATTCCGCCTGGGAACCCTGCAGCCATATGGTATCAATGTGGACTTCACCAGTTTCAAAATCTCCCCTTCCCCCACCGCATCCCAAAACCAGCCCAGTTCGTCCCCTCCCCCCACTGCGCCACACAACCAGCCCAGCTCTTCCCCCCCCCCACCCACTGCATCCCAAAACCAGTCTAACCTGTCTCTGCCTCCCTAACCAGTTCTTCCTCTCACCCATCCCTTCCTCCCACCCCAAGCCGCACCTCCATCTCCTACCTACTAACCTCATCCCACCTCCTTGACCTGTCCGTCTTCCCTGGACTGACCTATCCCCTCCCTACCTCCCCACCTATACTCTCTCCACCTATCTTCTTTACTCTCCATCTTCGGTCCGCCTCTTCCTCTCTCCCTATTTATTACAGTTCCCTCTCCCCATCCCCCTCTCTGATGAAGGGTCTAGGCCCGAAACGTCAGCTTTTGTGCTCCTGAGATGCTGCTTGGCCTGCTGTGTTCATCCAGCCTCACATTTTATTATCTTGGAATTCTCCAGCATCTGCAGTTCCCATTATCTCTAATAGTTTGGGAATATCTGCCAGGATTTGCTCATCAATTAACTGCTCCTACTGGTCCTACTCACTTTCTGATCTGTTATGTCTCATCTATCCTTACCCCCACTGGACCTGTGGAAGTAGCGAGGGAAGCAAGACACAGTAATGCCTCTCTTCTCCACTTCCTTAAACTCCTACACTCACCTCAACTCCCAGCATTTCACTTCTGCAGCTAGCATTTCCATTATATTCTTTGAAGACTCTATACACGATTGAACTGGTAGTGTAATATTTGAGAGTCCTGGCAGTCAGGATGCTTTGTTGGTGTTGATAAAAATATACTGGGAATAGAAAAGTTTAGTTGAATTTCAATTGATCTAACATGTGGACTTCATAGTGAAGTTGAAGAGCAGTTCTGCAGAATGCAAGGTACAAGAGCGAGTGATACCATACAAGAGGTTTGCACAAATGATTCGCCTGTGAATCTGGGAAGCTACTGTATCACACTGAACCTCCTCTTTAGCTTCAGCCCAAGCTCCTGGAGAAGTTGAGACAACAAGGTATGGAACTGAATGAGCACAACAGGCCAAGCAGCATCTTAGGAGCAAGAAAGCTGACATTTCGGGCCTAGACCCTTCATCAGAAATGGGGGAGGGGGAGGTGGTTCAGAAATAGGGGGAGAGCATAGGTGTTCTGCTACACCTGCCCCCACACCTCCTCCCTCACCCCCATCCCAGGCCTCAAGAGGACTTTCCACATCAAGCAGAGGTTCACTTGCTTATCCGCCAATGTGGTATACTGCATCCGCTGTACCCGTTGTGGCCTCCTCTACATCGGGGAAACCAAGCGGAGGCTTGGGAACCACTTTGCAGAATACCCACACTCAGATCACAATAAACGGCTGCACCTCCCAGTCGTGAACCATTTCAACTACCCCTCCCATTCCTCAGACAACATGTCTATCCTGGGCCTCCTGCAGTGCTACAACGATGCCACCCAAAGGTTGCAGGAAGAGCAACTCATATTGTGCTTGGGAACCCTGCAGTCCAATGGTATCAATGTGGATTTCACAAGCTTCAAAATCTCCCTTCCCTCAACCGCATTGCAAAACCAGCCCAGCTTGTCCCCGCCTCCCTAATCTGTCCTTCCTCCCACCTATCCCCTCCTCCCACCTTAAGCCCCACCCCTATCTCCTATCTATTGGCGTCATCGCACCCCCTTGACCTGTCTGTCTTCCCTGGACCGACCTATCCCCTCCCTAGCTCCCCATCCACACTCACCTTTACTGGCCCAATTCCTGCCTCTTTAACTTGTTGGTCTCCTCTCCACCTATCTTCTCCTCCAACCATCTTCAATCCGCCTCCCCCTCTCTCCCTATTTATTTCAGAACCCTCTCTCCCTTCCCCATTTCTGAAGAAGGGTCTAGGCCCAAAACGTCAGCTTTCCTGCTCCTAAGATGCTGCTTGGCGTGCTGTGTTCATCCAGCTCCACACCTTGTTATCATGGATTCTCCAGCATCTGTAGTTATTATTATCTCCTGGAGAGGTTGTTTATATAACAAGGTACAAACAAGTGCAATTCCTAACCAGGAGGATTTTTTGGGAGTATTTTAGCTTAGCAGTGCAGAAGACAACTTTCTGGGCTCACTTTGCATGCAGTCAACAGTAACAGCTTACATTAATGTTCACCACTGTGGAAATGTTGAAATATTGAAGATAGAATCCTTTTGAAGTCCACAGTTCAGTGTTGCAAATCTCTACTTCTGAGTCTCAATCTATGTCTTGAAGTATCACTTATTAAAAATGGAGTTAAAAAATTGAATCATGTTTGGCAAGTTAAAATGGTGGAAAGCCTTTCATGCTTTCATACTGTGCCACATGCCATTGTTAGGTTCATGAGTGCCACAGTGATCATGAGCTGGCATTGAAAACTTACATTTGGTAACATTGTTAATTTCACCCTTTGGTTGCAGCAATGATGTCAGCCTATTTACTCATTAAGGAAAGTTGACTTGTGGGACTGGAGCTAATTGATATTGTGGTTACCTCTCCAGCATTCTGCAAGGAGGGTAAACATCAGGTAATACTAGACAGTTTCCCAAACATTCACCCTCTGGCTCAGGACAGCAAATATTTCAGTTTTCTTCAAATAGTTGGAACTTTACTGGTTCCCAGAACCGTTAAACAGAAGAAAAAACTTATTTGCCTAGTGCTTCTAAACCCTTTAGGTAAGTGCAGTCTCGATCCATAGCTTTCCAGATTTGGTGCCAACAAGGCTATGCTTATTTTGTCCAAAGTGCATGCATGAAACATTTTTGATTATCTTAGCGATGCCATCAACTTTGTGGAAGGCCGACATATCATTTTAGCCTCAAGTCCAATGTCGATTAGAGCTGTTGATGTCCGTATCAATAGGGATGCACTACGCCTGCCTCAATATTCATCATGTATTAAAGTAATTAGAGACGCCCACACTCTCTTCCTGCAATGAGAGGCATGAGTCTTAGTCTTCTCCACTAACTGTAACTATGGGTGGGTCTTTTCAAATTCTGGACTCTAATTTAGGATTCAATTGTGTGCATATTGGACAAGCTAATGAACCGATTCGTGATATCCACATGAATGAAATACGGTGTGGAATTTATTTACCTACTTTTAAACCTCTAATCTGGCATCTCCGGTCTGTAGTATAGTGACTTCTAAAACTTGAATTATTTTCCACATAAATATGACATTGTTGCATTGCTGCAGTACACACTGATCCAATTCAACAAACCTATTGCATTAATACAGCAATGCATTACAAAATTGAAATATACCTCCAAAACTACATTAATTTAACAATACTTGTCTATTGACAAATAAATCAGAGCTCTGCTGAGAAACTCTACTGTAAGTTGTTGGGTGCCAGACATTTCGCCAATAAAGCAGATGGGCTTTCTCTAAGATCAAACATGAAGATGCAGGTATGAATACTTCACAGCACATACAATCTAGTCAATCTGTATACACACTGATTAAGAGTTGTCTGTTTTTCTTCTTTCAACAGTGATTACCAAGGTGTCCGACATTGTTTATTGGTACATGCTGAAACCTCAGCATGACCCAACTGAGTGGTTTGAAAGAAAAATACATCTCTTGATTATTTTGTATCCTGGCTATGCACAACTCAGTGGAAGCTGGCCAACACTCTGTTTCAAGAACCTCTTGCCAGATGTCAGTGGAATACATCCGCTTTGCATCTGTTTGAATCTCTAGAGATGGGTATGCTCAGCAGAAATCCTTTAGTATAGGATTATTCATTGTAGATCAAAAGATTGTTTTAGTTGAATGATAATTTGGAATCTCACTTCGCAGAACACAGAATGACGGCATGTCGTTTTTTTTTCCCAAGATTGGTCTTGCTGTGGTTTCTTTTAGCTATGACTTAGGAAAGGATAGGAAATAAAAGCAATCACCATAGTAAAGGAGAACAGTTACCTAGTCCTACGTAGAATCATAAAACATCTACAAGGGCAGAAGCAGGCCATTCAGCCCATCTAATCTACACCAACCCAACAACAAGCATCCCATCCAGACCCATGCCTTTACCATACCTCTATAACCCAGCATTTCCCATGGCTAATACAACAAGCCTGCACATCACTGGACACTACGGACTATTAAGCATGGCCAACCCATCTTAACTTTGTACTGTGGGAGGAAACCGGACCATAGGAAATCCACACAAACATGAACAGAACGAGCAAACTCCACACAGATGGATGTCCAAGGCTGGACTCAAACCTGAGTTCCTGGTGCTCTGAGGCAGCAGTGCTACCCACTGAGTCATCCATGCCATCCTATTTACAAGTTAGTTCAGCATAAAGCATGCCATTTACACAATGAGAGAGGTCAATGTGAAAATACCTTGCCCCTATTGAGAAATGGAGAATGGACAAAAAGCATGAAGACTTAAATAATAGGGTGGCTGAATAGAACAACTTGTCAGTCTGAAAGATACAAGAGGTAGGCACTCACATAGAAAGCATAAAGCCTACTGTCATCTTTATCTGTTGGTTATTACAACTTCAAAATTTTCTGTTGAAGAAATGCATTTGAGAAGATATTCTTTGTCAGATTTAGGTGTAGAAAAAAATGCAATTGCTTTCTGCTGAACTGACATGCAAATTATTTCTCTGCTATTTCCCACCTCATATGTTGGACGTCTGTAATACTGTTTCTCATTACAATCCTTCTTCACATGTGTGAAATCAACTTACCCTGAGGGTAATACTGCTTTCAACAAAATTGAAGCGTCGATAATATGATTTGAGGATTTTACAGCTGGAAAAGATATGGCAGAGGAACAGAGTTGCATGGTATTTCATGATGGTTAAGTTTATATGACTGGTAGACATAATGGTCCACATCCAACTACACATATTTATTTAATTCATCCTTGGGAAACTCATCTGCTGCTCCAGAAATGAAGCCCAGGCTATTTTAAGTCTCAGACCTCATTTAAATTCTGCTATCTGACTTCCTGTCTGGAATGAGAAGCACTAGAAAAATTGTATGATCCAGAGGATGCTTGTAGCCATCAGGTATGTGACAGGATCAGATTGGCTTCAGGAGCCATCTCATAGGCTCAGGAAGGAGAGAGCAGAGGCTGTGGAAGTAAGACCTACATTTTCGTAATGGGGCTTAGAAAGCTCGGCTGTTGCAGTTGGTACCACAGGAAAAGTATGAAATTTACATGATTGAACCACTTCTGTCCCGGTTTCCCTTCACACTGTCGTCAACTGGTGAGAAATGTACTGTAACTTCACTGTTGTTGAGACTAAGGCAGAATTTTATGTCCCCTGTTGACACATTTGCCGTGGAGGAGTTACAAAATTCCCATAGCCCCTCTTTCCCACTCTGACCAGGGAATAGATGAGGCCTAGCTGCCCAATTCATCCTTGCCCAAGTGGAGGAAGCTTGACAAGAGAACTACAGAAAAGTAGGGTAAATCATGCCATTTCTCAAGGATTTCTGCAAATTCTATGCCAAACTCATTGTGGATGTTTTGCTGAATCTCCACGGGAATCCAATCTCAAACTAACCAGGCAGTCAAAAAATCTGACAATGAGAAATAGAAAGAAGTTCCATTTTGAAATATAGTATTATCTTTGTTAACATACTGGCAGCCACAAAATGGAAAGCCCAGTCTATGCCCTCGTATAATTAATCTTTTCATGTGGCATCACGAAAATACTAGTGTGAATTTTCATTCTGTTATACAGTTCCAGTGATGCAGACAAGTGATCTGTTACTGCTGCAATTACTCAATGGGAAGAATCTTATAAGGGCCTCAACAATGTGGACTATGGAAAGATTTGTGACAAAATCAGATAAGCCCAGTCAGGCACTGGGAGAATTCCTCTGCATCTTTTAAGTGCCAAGCAGCAAGGTACATTTCTCACTAGGCAGCAGTGAGTTACCAATAATGAGGGATTATAGTTTGTTAAATGCCTTATTAATGCCACAAATGACCTTATTAATATTCAGCTTCTTGTCTTACTAAACCAGATGAACAAACCAGATATCGAGAATTCCCGCCATGGAAGTCAGAGCACGTACCTGGCAACATCATCCTGCCCACCACTGGCTGCAAGGAGCCACCATGTTGCTCAGTGCTCAATAGCACCTCAGGGCATGCTCCAACAGCATCAACCACATGTGCCTCTCGTCTAAGGACATTAGCATCCAGCACTTGCCGATCCATCACAAAGCTCAAGCAGTTTCTCCAATCCACTCACAGGTCTCTTAGGAAGTACAGACTTTCATTGCCTGGCCCACCAACATCTAGCATCAAAAGGCTGCTGCAAGGATACCTCATATGCCCCAATAGGCACCCTGCCCATTGATTGAACCAAAATGCATCTCAGCATTGCCCTCTTGTTCTCTTAGCACTCACTCACTCAGGACCTACATGTATACTCATAACATCCATGCCATGCCTGTTTGCACAGTGGCACTTCAACCAGGGACAAAGGCTGTCAGTGTTACTGTTTAGCACCAACACACAGAGAGGCTGTTTGTCTTGCTGTCATTCCGGTTCTGTCCGGCATCAAGAGACATCTTGCTATACAGCAAATGAAGATGTCAAACTAATATGAACAGCAAGCACACTGCACGCTTATTTAACCAAGGTGTTGTGTCAAAAAGTGGGTAGCAGCTGATCTCCAGCCCAGTCAAAGAGAAAGGGGTGGCGGGTTGTGCTGTCTGTCAGGGTGTCCCTGTACCACCAGTCACGAGCACAGTCCAAGGACTTGGCCACGGTCAGTAAGCAATTCAGACCAGGCAGGGGAGGAGAGGTGTCTGACTGCAGTCCTGGGAGTGGGTAACAGTCAGTTCTACAGAGCCATCACAAGCAGGCGGGGGAATAGGTGCCATCCATCTGAGACCAACAAACCCAGTGATTGGAGCTCTGGTCAGTCTTGTCTCAAGGCTCTTTGTCAAATTCAGTCAGATGTCAAGGGTGGTTATAGTCCTGAGGATTTGTCTGTTTGGAATTTTACCATTGTTTAGTGATAAATAATGATGCCCTATTGAAAAATAACAAGCTGCAGGTCTACAGAGGACACTGGGTACAGGATAGTTGTAACTTAGGAAGGGTGTTTAGATGGGATGTAGCTCAAGACATGTGAAATGTAGGGTGTGGTAGTGCAGCAGTGATTGGGATGAGAGAATGTGGATCAACATGCAAGGTAGTTTTATTCTTTATTCGTTCACAGGATGAGGGTATCACTGGCTAGGCAGCATTTATTGCCCATCCCTAATTGCCAAAGGGCAGTTGAGAGTCAATCACATTGCTGTGGGTGTGGGGTCACATCTAGGCCAGACCAGGCACGGCTGACAATTTCCTTCCATAAAGGGCATTAGTGAGGCAGATGGGTTTTTCTGTCAATCGACAATGGATTCACAGTCATCGTTAGATTGTTAATTCCAGATATTTATTGAATGCAAATTCCACAATCTGCCGTGGCAGGATCCAAACCCAGGTCCCCAGAACATTATCTGGGCCTTTGCTTTAACAGTTCAGCAATAATACCACTAAGCCATTGCCTCCCCTTGTGTTAGCCATGACAGCTATGTACTGTGAGCGGAGAGGCTTCGTGACTGCTGTTCGGTTACAATACCAGTGAGGAGCAATGTTAAATTGCTGATGTTTGTCTGGGTGCACATCAGCCATTTAAAGATGGTGTCGGCACGAGGGGTGTTTGTTTTGATGGATATCTGCAGAATAGCACGTAGCTCCAAGAACCAGGCACATGGTAAGATGGGTTAGAATCAGACGAGATCATTCCATTTTGATTACAAGAGCGCAAGACTTGCCTGTATTTTGATCAGCAACAGGTATTCATAATGTAGTTTGCATTTTATTACCATATATGGTATATGGTGTGTGCTTAATCATTTCTAATGGGTGTCAGGTTGCAACTTGCACAGCTCAGCACCAGTTACAAAAATAAATATCTTCAGTAAGTAAATAGCACCTCGTTAAGGTTCAAATAACTTGTGTGCTTAATCCCTTCTAAATAGTGTGAGGTTACAGTTTCAATAGTGATTTGTTACAGTCTTGTTCAATAGTAATTGCAGTTCTTTAAATTGTCCAATAAGTAAAGCAAGCAAACTGCTTTAGTACCAATGTGCCGACTGAAGATAGAGGCTATGTTATCGAAGTGCTACTATTTTAAGTGGGGTGAAAAAAAAACTGTGGGACACATCCAAATGTGACAGGTACTTGGTTTGTTTTACAATGGGACTTCAGATTTGAAATTAAGTAAGTCCTGATCAACCTTTATAAATTTCTGGCTAGGCTTCAACCAGAGTATCGAGTATAATTCTGAGCACCATACTTTATGAAGGATGTCAAGGCCCAGAGAGGATACTGAAGTTACCCAAGATACCTTGAGGAACAGTCGAGTTCAGTCAAAAATCAAGAGAATAGAGAAACTGGGATTGTTCTATCTGCAGCGTAGAACGTTGAGGGTGATCCAATATAAGTATTCAACGTCATGTGAGGTTTTGACAGAACAAATAGAGAGAACCTCTTTCTCTCCAAGCAAGTTTATAACCAGAGCTGGTAGATTTAAAATTCCTGGTAAAAGAACAAAAGTTAATGAAAACTTGGAGAAAGTCGCCATCGAGGTTTGAGCATGTTACCTGAAAGGATACTGAAATCAAATTCCACAGGAACCTTCAAGGAAAATGGAAGAAGATTAATTTCCAGACTATTGGGATGCACAATTGAATTGGATAGCTCTTTCCAAAAAGCCACTTAGGTGGTTTTCTTCTATGCTTTATGGCCAAAATTTTAAGGGTAGATGGTGACCCGGTAGAACAGTTTTACCAACACCAGTCAATCAGACCCGAGTGAACGGTGCTGGACTTGGGGGGGGTTGGGGGTGGTGGTGGTGGTGCCTTTGAGGAGGTGGTGGTGGTGAGAAGATGGAAGTTAGGGTGAAGGGGATGGGGACATAATAAGTAAGAGTTACTCTTGTTGTTATAGGGGACTTCCATTGGGCACAGGATACCTGAAAGTAAGGCCACTTCGCCAACCACTCAAGAGTATAGTCTACCAGAGTTTGCTATGTGGCCTGGGTATCCCAATGCAAATAAAATACCAGTGATAGCGGGAGGAAAGCCATAAGTGGCTATTAAATGGGCACTTAAGGATTTCAATCGGTCCAAATGTAGGTGCCCCACCCAACTCAATCCACCAATGGTAAAGTGCTACAAGAGACAGGAGGGCAACTTCCACAGGAGTCCCATCATGCCACTTGATTATACCACCTACAGCCTGCTTCCAGTGAAAGTAGATATTGGAATTTGAGGGGTGTAAAGGTCCAGCCTATGATTCTATGGTTGTATTAGGTGCAATAAAGTGTTGACTACCAGACCCAGTAAATCTTCCCACAAGGTATTGGCCTGGGCCTCAGGTCAGGGGCAATACAGGTTCCATTGTCACTCCTGCCAAAACTTTTAACCAACATTATTGCCCATTTCTTTCATGATTTTCCCATTCCATTTGGAGGATCAATGGGCAGTTTAGTGTCTCTGTGGTAAGTCCAGTGAGTACAATGGAGCCAGGAAAAGGAAAGCTGCCTTCCTTGTACAGCTGCTGTACTTAAACAAAATTTCAAAGGCCCAAGTCTTTCAATCAATGAATGTGGATGAAATTAATGAGTGAGTGAAGAAACAGAAGTGTAAGTGAATGTACAAGTAAGTGAGGAGGGTGAGTGGGTAGGTTGCTGTGTGTGTAGGTGTATATGTGGGTAAGTCTGAGAGATGGGTATGAGAGTAGATGGCATGCTTGGTCTTATGTATGCAGTTAAGGATGCATACTACTCCTTTCAGACAGTTGGTCAGGCAAATTGAAGGCAGAGCTTGGGGTGCAATCTAGCTCTGACTGTGACTTTAAAAACACTTAATGAACTGATCCTGATCAAGTAATTAGACCTGAAGCATAATAACTGTGACAAGAGTGGGATCAGGGCCCACTAATTACGTGCTCCTGCTGTTTTATTGAGAGGAAGGAAGGAGATCCAACGTCACTCCGACTTTGAAAACAGCACGGGTTTGAGGAGATAGCTTGGTGGAACTTGCTGGAGATGGACCAAAACACTGAGGGAAGCAGTCATGGGAGAACTGGGCTGCAGTCAATATTGAGGAAGAAGGGTGCTCACCAGGGAGTAGGCCGAGAGCAGGGGCCGTGAAGGGGCTTGGGCTGCAGCCAACAGCTGAAGAGGGAATACTCACATGGGAGTTTACTGAAATCATCACGGAGAATGTTCACTGAAGTGGGCTTAGGCTGCAAGCTGCTATCTGTCTTAGAATCAAGTGGTGAGTAAACAAATTGGTGAGCCAATTAGGAGAGATGGGACTGTGTTGCAAAAAAACAGAAAGTTGAATCTTGTGCACCAAATGTTTTAATGTATACTTGAAGGCAAACAGAATGACTGAAGCTCTAATGGTATTGATTTTCTTGAGCGTCATTGGATGCAACACCTTCATGATTCTAAGGAGTCTAGTGCAGCTGGAGAAACCAGTGAAGAAGACCCATAAAAAACAATGTGAAGTGTTGGAATGTCATTCTGCACACAAGCCACTGATGTTCACAGAACATTTCTATCTTTATAAATTGGTTCAACAGTCCATCCCTTAATTCATGGCTGCCTTAAGGAGATTAGTGGAACGGTGTGAATTCAGAAGATTCTGCCAGGGTTCCTTGTGGTATTACAAAGATGGGTGGAGTAATTGTGAAGTGGAAGGCAGGAAGTTAAAATATGTGGTTCCTTTCAGAGATTTGTGCCTGTCTGTACTTAGAAACACTTACAAAAAAGAGAATGTCTGTGAGAAACAGCTGAAGTTGCCAGTACAGTGAGCCTCAAAAAGTGAAACGTGTGTATCAAATAAAACCTTACAGGTGACAGGCAAAATAACAGTCATGTTTTGATGTTGTGACAATGAGTTTGAATTTGGCCAATTAATTTAAACAAACACCTAGATACAGAAAGCCAATTGAATTTCAATCCAATGGCTTTGTCAACCTGAAACGAATCATATTATAAGAAATTGATTATGTCATTACAGGGATAGAAGATGAGAGTACTTGGGGAAAACTAGGCACAGCCAACTGCCATCTGAAAGAGAGAGCCATCCAATACTTGCCAGCATTAGCACCAATCAGCTCGTGGAGAAAGCCCATCTAATTCATCAAAGGTATCATAGTATTTTAGCTCAAAGTCCTCATTGAAGAAATTAGAGATAAAACATCCCGGACAGCAGAACTGTTGGAAGAAAGGCATTTGTGAAGAGAGCAGAGATGACAGAAGATTTCAAAAGACAGTCTGTGCAAACTTGGAGAGATTAATTTATAATTTATTGCTTCTTATTAATTGAGTTTATATTAGTGGGACTTGTTTTTATTTAAACAGCATTCTAGTAGAATTAAGACCAGTTAGGGAGTAGGTAATAGTCTAAGAGGGTATTGTCAGTTTGTTAGTAATCTTGTTAATTTATTCATTGTTAGGTTAAATAAATTGTTTCTTGTTACTTGTAAAGTGGAGGTCAGGGATTTTCTTTATTTTAACCACTCTCTTAACAGATTATCAGAAGAAAGACAAGCTTCTCTGGGGGTAATTATTAGATGGGAACCCTGACACCAATCATAACAGATTGTGGATAACAAGGTATAGAGCTGGATGAACAGAGCAGGTGAAGTAGTATCAGAGGGGCAGGAAAGCTGACATTTTGGGTCCAGACCCTTCTTCTGAAATATCTTCTCCATAACAGATTGGGAGCTTGTGTTTTAGTTTAATTATCAGAGGGATTCAGCCATTCCCCATTGTAAATGGGGAACTAGTTGGTTTGTGGCCTCCCACACAAAGCCATCCAATGCAAGCTACTAACAAAAAAATGTAAAAAAGGTTGCAGGAGGACACCTTTTACAAGTAAAAAGGCAGAAACATGAGTATTTTAAAGGACTCCACTGAGTACCTGGACTGCAATGACAAGCAGAAGAAGACCATCATGAAGGCCCCTTGACCACAGAATGTTTCAGCTGAGATCATTATAGAGATTTGTCAATTATTATGGCCAGTTCACCTTGGATCTGGCAACCATGCTAACACCCTGGCATCAGTTGCTGAGAAAGAAGCGGCTGTGGAAATGGACCCTGGGAAGTGAGGAGTCGTACAGGAAGTGAAATAAGCCTTAAAAAAGTTGGAAGTGTTAACTCATTTTGACCTGATGTTATCAGTTCCATTATCAGTAAAAGGGACAGATGTTACTAATGGTCGTGGATGTAACTCCAAGTGGCCTGAAGTAGTTATGAAATTAGTATCCATGGAAGCAACACTAGACTGACTGGATAAAATATTTGCCTCGCTCGGAAACCCCCCAAACAAGCTGTGAGTGGCAATGGTCCACAGTTTGTGATGTAAGAGTACGGGGAGCACCTGGAATAGCACAGGGTCAAACACGTGAGATTGGCTCTGTATCACCAATGACAAATGGCCAAGCCACGAGATTTGTACAACTCGGTCTGTTCGCTCACTCTGCCATTGCTCTGAGACTCGGCCTTTTCGCCCACTCACTCCGCCGCTCCGGGACTTAGCCCATTCATTCCACCACTTCTGCAGGACTTGGCTTGCTCGCTCTGTTGCCACTGTGGGATTCAGCCATGCTCTCAGCACTGGCTAAGTCTCTAGCCACAATTCATCTCCTTCAGCTCCACTCTCCAGATAGGGCAGAGCATTCAAAAGTTGGGGGGTGCAGGGGTTGGAGGAAAAAACTAGAAAGAGGAGAAAATAGAAAAGAAAAGGAACTGGCGAGCAGAGAAACTCCAACTGCAGTGTCCTGCTAGCTGCCATCTTGAACCTTGTGGTGGCTCAACAGGACCATTGTCATATATGGTACAGACCAGGAATGAGCTGGTCTGCATTATACATGCAGACCACTAGTCATGCACCTCATCTATGTGGGAGATGTTCCTGAAAATTCACAGCCAGGCTGAATGGGGCCAGTGGTGTCAACCGAATCTTGTGTCTCCAAGTCAAGGGTTGGTCATACCCAAGGAGGAGAAAGTAGCTGCATCACAGTACAGAGCAGCCGATCTGGGAGGCACACATCTGTTGAATGGCAGGAGCTTCCAGAATACTACACCAAATGAGGCTCCTGAGATCAGGAGATGGTTCTAGAAACTACCATCCCCTTGATAGAATAATCATGTCAATGTGGATGACAGAAGCAATAGCCTTCAGAGTGAGGGGTGGTCATTGTCCCATGTTTTCCATGTTTTTTTAATATTCTGACTGCAATGATGCCGTGGCTTTAAGAGGCTATTTTGTTTTGGTTTCTTTTAGGGAGGGATGGGAGAGTGCTCGTCACCTGCCCATCAGAAGATAAACAACTAGTGAATCCTCGGGTGTTTTTTTTAAATAGTTGAAATAATGGAAGCAATCTGAAGTGGTGTTATCAAGCTCCTACCCATGGAACCAGGGTATTTAGGGTTTTGTTAGGTTTTCAGTGGCAGTGACTAGCGGTCTCAGCATGGTTGGAAGGCAAAGAATCTTTCCAAGCTGGTATACCTTCTCTCTGAGATTTCTCTCAATGTTTCACCTCCTGGGCTGCTACAGGAGTTGCATCTAAAACAATCTATGTTCTGAATTTGCCTTTTTCCAAGTGTTTGTTTATGGGATTTTATTGTATAGGAACAGTTAATTAGTAATAGTTGCTGTATCTATTATTGTTAGCTTTTCAATAACATTAGGTTATTCCAATTTCCTTTTTTTTATTTTAACAGTAGCTTAATGTTAAGCAGTTTGAAATATTGAATTGCATCTGGAACACACAACCTCACATTGACCTTTAAAATTAGAAAAAAATTAGGGTCTAGGCTACATTCTTTCTTGTGAGGGGCTGTGATCTGGTCACAACACTGTCTCTGTACATATATTGGCTACGATGCCTTTATTTTGCTTATGTCTTTTATAAATGTCCATTAATAGGAGTTTTTGAACGAAAGGTGGAGGGGTGTTACATATGCAGTTTGAAGTACATACTTCCCCTTTAAGAGAGCAGAGCAGGTGACCCAGAGGTGGGGCTTGGGTTCAGTTGAAGTCGAAGTCGAGAGGCTTGTTAAACTGCTCCTGTTCAAATCATGCAGGTCTACCTCTTGGTCTTTCTATAATTTATAATTTGACCCTGAAACATAATAGCTGGGCATTCTGTGGGGTTTGTTGGTGGATGGTGTGTACTTGGTGATTAGTTGAGTGGTTGGGATAGAGGGTAAGGCTGTGGTTGAAAAACTGTTAGACCAGGTATTTAAACTATTCAACGTTTCAGGTTCAGTGCAGAAGAAAATCCCATGTATCTAACTCAAGTCTCCCAACTTGATCTCAGGGTCAGAGATAGTCAGAGAGGGTCCCAGACCTCAAGGAATCAGTTAATCAGAAGATTTGTCTCCCTGGGAAATCCCCATCTTTGTCTCAGGACCACCACAAGTTTATAGTGCTCATTTCTGCCTTTGTTCAGTCTCCAACAATCTAATGTCAGGCAGATTTGGGATAGTAATTCACTGGATACTCATGATATGTACCAACAATAATTATATGAAATTCCTCATTTTGATTGTTTTAATCTATCTTGTATGCAGCTGCAAGAATGAAATCTGCCTTCATAGAACATTTATTTTCCAATACAACTCTATTATCCACAAACTTAAACATCCTACTGAGAACACCTTCAAACAGTCTCTGGAGGACTTCAAGAGTCACAGATGGTCAATTGAAAGTGCTGTATTACCATTAATAACTACCTTCTGTTTCCTATTTCCTGGGCAATTAATAAACAATTTACAAAACCATCTTTCATCCCATGAGCTTCGCTTTAACTATACATTTCCTATGAGGGAATCTTATCAAATTATCAGTGAAAAACCTAAATATATAGGTCACCATGTTCCATTTTTGCAGAATCTGAGCATAACTTGCCTGAAGCAGGAGTTTCATTCAGTGCAAAGATGTGACATTAGCTTCCAACCATTTGTTGGTGGTAGATTCATTTCATTTGCATTTTTAGCCTCGCTCTGAGGTATCCATAGGGAACTCAACCACAAAAAGAACTAATTTCCTGAAGACAGAGATTAGAAGCTTGCTGCACCGTAGTACAGCCAGCAGCCTCTCTGTGATGAAATGAAGTAAATAGGGAGTGCTAGTTCAGTGATAAGAACAGAAAGCATAGGAGAACTTCAGCAAATCTAGTAGCAAATGTAGATAGAGAAACATTTTGTATCCAAAGATTTTTCTTCAGAACCTAGAAGAGTTGACGGCTTGAAACACTTTCAGTATTTTCCATTTTAATTTCAACTGTTTCAAAACCCACAGCATTTTGCTTTTGTGTGATTAGTTTGGTGAATTCCAACATGTCATTTAAAAGCCTGAAGGTAATTTTAAAAAAAGACTGAAGTTAACAAGTTTTGGTTTTAGAAGTTCTGGGGAACAATGTGTTCAGCCAAGTAGGTAGTATTGTATAGTTCAACCGTGGGGCCTGTTTTCTGATGAATGAGGTCAATGGTGCAGACATGGAACAGGAATTGGTGAAAAGAAAAATCTGCTATTGTTTGATAAAATCATATTTATACTGCTTTAACAACAACAATGAGTTTAATTCAAGTTGTTTAACCAACTTAATGTTGTCTGTGAGAGATAATGGGAACTGCAGATGCTGGAGATTCCAAGATAATAAAATGTGAGGCTGGATGAACACAGCAGGCCAAGCAGCATCTCAGGAGCACAAAAGCTGACGTTTCGGGCCTAGACCCTTCATCAGAGAGGGGGATGGGGGGAGGGAACTGGAATAAATAGGGAGAGAGGGGGAGGCGGACCGAAGATGGAGAGTAAAGAAGATAGGTGGAGAGGGTGTAGGTGGGGAGGTAGGGAGGGGATAGGTCAGTCCAGGGAAGACGGACAGGTCAAGGAGGTGGGATGAGGTTAGTAGGTAGCTGGGGGTGCGGCTTGGGGTGGGAGGAAGGGATGGGTGAGAGGAAGAACCGGTTAGGGAGGCAGAGACAGGTTGGACTGGTTTTGGGATGCAGTGGGTGGGGGGGAAGAGCTGGGCTGGTTGTGTGGTGCAGTGGGGGGAGGGGATGAACTGGGCTGGTTTAGGGATGCAGTGGGGGAAGGGGAGATTTTGAAACTGGTGAAGTCCACATTGATACCATATGGCTGCAGGGTTCCCAGGCGGAATATGAGTTGCTGTTCCTGCAACCTTCGGGTGGCATCATTGTGGCAGTGCAGGAGGCCCATGATGGACATGTCATCAAGAGAATGGGAGGGGGAGTGGAAATGGTTTGCGACTGGGAGGTGCAGTTGTTTGTTGCGAACTGAGCGGAGGTGTTCTGCAAAGCGGTCCCCAAGCCTCCGCTTGGTTTCCCCAATGTAGAGAAAGCCGCACCGGGTACAGTGGATGCAGTATACCACATTGGCAGATGTGCAGGTGAACCTCTGCTTAATGTGGAATGTCATCTTGGGGCCTGGGATGGGGGTGAGGGAGGAGGTGTGGGGACAAGTGTAGCATTTCCTGCGGTTGCAGGGGAAGGTGCCGGGTGTGGTGGGGTTGGAGGGCAGTGTGGAGCGCTCCACACTGCCCTCCAACCCCACCACACCCGGCACCTTCCCCTGCAACCGCAGGAAATGCTACACTTGTCCCCACACCTCCTCCCTCACCCCCATCCCAGGCCCCAAGATGACATTCCACATTAAGCAGAGGTTCACCTGCACATCTGCCAATGTGGTATACTGCATCCACTGTACCCGGTGCGGCTTTCTCTACATTGGGGAAACCAAGCGGAGGCTTGGGGACCGCTTTGCAGAACACCTCCGCTCAGTTCGCAACAAACAACTGCACCTCCCAGTCGCAAACCATTTCCACTCCCCCTCCCATTCTCTTGATGACATGTCCATCATGGGCCTCCTGCACTGCCACAATGATGCCACCCGAAGGTTGCAGGAACAGCAACTCATATTCCGCCTGGGAACCCTGCAGCCATATGGTATCAATGTGGACTTCACCAGTTTCAAAATCTCCCCTTCCCCCACTGCATCCCTAAACCAGCCCAGTTCATCCCCTCCCCCCACTGCACCACACAACCAGCCCAGCTCTTCCCCCCCACCCACTGCATCCCAAAACCAGTCCAACCTGTCTCTGCCTCCCTAACCGGTTCTTCCTCTCACCCATCCCTTCCTCCCACCCCAAGCCGCACCCCCAGCTACCTACTAACCTCATCCCACCTCCTTGACCTGTCCGTCTTCCCTGGACTGACCTATCCCCTCCCTACCTCCCCACCTACACCCTCTCCACCTATCTTCTTTACTCTCCATCTTCGGTCCGCCTCCCCCTCTCTCCCTATTTATTCCAGTTCCCTCCCCCCATCCCCCTCTCTGATGAAGGGTCTAGGCCCGAAACGTCAGCTTTTGTGCTCCTGAGATGCTGCTTGGCCTGCTGTGTTCATCCAGCCTCACATTTTATTATCTTAATGTTGTCTGTTGTGCTTTTGCATTTGGACACTGGTGTCCCTTACTATGAATGACTGAAGTCTGCTCAGCACTGAATGCAGAATAATCCAGTGCAAAGTAATTGCGGTTTTGACAGCCTGTGTTTATATGCCATGGTGGTTCATTAAAGAACCAATAATATATATGAATGAGGCCATAGCTCCATAATTTGGTGTAATGTCTGATCAAAAGTGCATATTTTTGCTTTTGTGTAATTTAAATACATTATCCAGTGATTCTCTTCAATTTGAATAAACTGGAATGGATGTCACAAAGGCAATAACTTTTTTATTTATTTTTAAGTTGTCCACCGAGCTAGTTCTTGCAGGAAAAAAATAAGGAACACAGTGACGGTCTCTGCACTCTTTGTCTTAAAAATATCCAGAAGTTTCAATTCCACAGACTTCTGTGGCAGAAAATTCCACACAGGTTTGCCACCCTCTGAGTAAAGATATTTTTCCTCATCTCAGTCTGAAATGGCCTGCTGCATATTCTGAGATCATCACTTCTTGTTCCGGAACCTCAACCAGGAAACATTATCTCTGCATCCAGTCTGTCCAGCCCTGTAAGAATTCTCCATGCTTCAATTTGATCCGGTCTCATTTTTCTAAACTTTGGTGATTACAGCGACAGTCAGCCCAACATGTTTTCGCAGGAAAGACGTGTCATCCCAGAAATCGATCTGGTGAACTTTTACTGCTTGTCCTGTTTGACAGATACATCTTTTCTTTGGCAAGGAGACCAAGACGGCACATATTACGCCAGATGTGGTCTCACTGTGGTCCTAAGCAGCTGTAGTAAGGCTTCCTTGCTCCTCTTCTCAAACTCTCTTCTATGAAGGCCATTTGCTTTTCAAACCACTTGCTGTGCCTGCATGCTTGCTTTCACTGTATAAGCCCAGCCAGGTTCCTTTGTGTATGAACATTTTCCAATCTATCACTATTTAAATAATACTTTGTCATTCTGTTTTTCCTACCAAAAAGAGGACAGCTTCACATTTATTCATGTTCAACTATGTATGATATTCAGTTGCTTACTCACAACTCATCTAAGTCACCATAAAGCTACTTTACATCCTCTCCATTACCCACACTCCCACCTACTAATCCACCATCAGGAAACGTAGACATAAATATACTGATCCTAATATACATAGTGACTAGCTGGGGCCAATGAATAATCCCTGTGGTATCCCACTTGTCAGCACTTCCCTCACCAAAAAACAACACACCTCCCAGTCATGAACTACTTTGATTTCCCCCTCCCACCCCTTAGATGACATGTCCATCCTGGGCCTCCTCCAGTGCTGCAACATGCCACCTGAAGGCTGGAGGAACAGCACCTCATATTCTGCTTGGGAACCCTACAGCCGAATGGTCTCAATGTGGACTTCACAAGCTTCAAAATCTCCCAAACCCTGACCTCTTCCCAATACCAGCCCCGCTTGTCCCCGCCTCCTTGAACTGACCATCTTTTCTCCCACCTCACAGATCAATCCCCACCCCCACTTCCTGCCTACTAGCCTCATCTCCCCCTCCTTGACCTTTCCATCTTCCCTCCTACCTACCTACCTGCCCCTCCCTCCTCACTGACCAACCCCCATCCCAACTCCCTACCTACACTCACCTATACTGGCTACATACCTGCCTTCTTGACCAGTCCATCTTCTCTCCACCTATCTGCTCCTCTAACCACCTTCTATCATCGCCTCCCGCTCTCTATGTTTATTTCAGAGTTCGCTTCTCCTCCCCCATTTCTGAAGAAGGGTCCAAACCCGAAACGTCAACTTTCCTGCTCCTCTGATGCTGCCTGGCCTGCTGTGTTCATCCAGCTCTACACCTTGTTATCTCCGACTCCAGACTCCAGCTTCGGCAGTTCCTACTATCTCTAATTTATTCTTGCTATCTGTTTCCTATTTGCTAACCAATTCTCAATGCCATCTTTCAGATATCCTTAAAAGCTTCTGGCACCTATTAACCTATCTCCTGCTGTTCCCTTGGTGAAATCTCAGTGTGTCATGCAATGTTTCCTTGGAGCAACATAAAAATATGTACATGCTACAATGTTGTCTTATGGTGTTAGGTCAGCTCGGTGTTTGTAGGATGTGTAGAACAGTGATCCCAGTGACACCGCACTAAGAACTTGTATAAACCAAGGAGGTTCTGAGGGTATTTTGCTTGCACATTTTTTGAAAAAAATTTATAAATTCTTCTGTACTTGTTGCTTGCTAACAATTTTGACTGCCATTTAGATAAAAATACTTAGAAACGTAAATGAATCGAAAAAATGGTAACTGACATCTATTTTTGAAAATGCTTTATTTTCCAAACAAAATGCATATATGGAACATAAAACAGCCAAATACAATCTGTTAATACATCAGCAACACAGTGTAATTGATATTTTTCAAAACATTCAGACTGGCAGAAAAATCATTTGGGTTTTATCCAATTCACTGGCCACTCCTTTCCACTGATTAAGGTAAATGCAGATAATGTTTCCACTTGCAGAGAGATCAAACTAGTTGTAATATACATAAGACAATGACTAATAAATCCAACAGGGAATATAAGAGAAACTTCTTTATGTAAAGAGTGATTGGTATGTACAATTTGCTGGCATAAGTTGCCACATTGAGGTCAATGGTATAAATGCATTTAATGGGAAATTAAATAAATGCATACAGGACAATGGAATAGAAGAATATATTGATATGAATAAAAAGAGAACATTAATATTGTTTGTACTCAAATTGCATGTTCCTCCAGTTCACCAAATTGCTTCATTTCCCAAAGAAATATGCCCATAGATTAAAGGCACAGCCTTATGCTTCATGTATCAAGGAAGGAGGTAGACTTTGTTGCAATCATTTTAGCCTTTTATAGCAACAGTGTCAATTGTAAGTTAGATCTGGAAATACCATTCTGGAAAATACTCATGAATGAGCATCAATGAGAGAGCCAGGTGATTACTTGAAATTTGTGCTAAGACAGCAGTGAACATGGAGCAGTAACACTTTGTAGCATGACTGCCCAGATGAACACTCGGAAAATGGCACTGTTTAGTAGTTTAACCGTGACAGTTTTCTTTTTAAGATGTACTATTTTTTCTTGGGCATTGTGATGACTGTGCACAGTGTAGACTTTGGCATGTGTACTGCCACAACTCTGAAAATGTTGTTTAGGAATGCCAAACAAAGCAATTCTCATTGCACGATAACAAAGTGTGGAGCTGGATGAACACAGCAGGCCAAGCGGCATCTCAGGAGCACAACAGCTGACGTTTCGGGCCCAGACCCTTCATCAATGCAGGGTCTAGGCCCGAAATGTCAGCTTTTGTGCTCCTGAGATGCTCCTTGGCCTGCTGTGTTCATTCAGCTCCACACTTTGTTATCTTGGATTCTCCAGCATCTGCAGTTCCCATTATCACTGATACAATTCTCATTGCACCTTCACTTTATCAATTACTAAACATGAATGGCAAATGCTGTGCAGCTCCATCAACAACCTATTTACTCGACTTCCTGCCTTTACACTTATTTTTCCAGACACAACTCTTGGGAGTTATTTTTATCATCTAACAAAGTAATTGCATCTATTTTTCAATTGTCCTTAGCCATTTCTACCACTTTTTTGCAGCCACATACCCATATTTGCTGCTGCATGTCTTTAAATCTTGCCACATGCTAAGATAATTTGCTTGCCAAAAATTCCATTTGACAAGCTTGGATGTTTTAAAGTCAACCTGTTCAGGCATGCTAGGACACACTTTTAGAGCAGGTGGGATTTGAATCTGGACCTCCTGAATCAGAGGGACACTACAATTGCACCACAAGAGCTGCTCATTTGGAGAGCTCATGTTGCCAGGCTTAATATATACCAGTAATCACTACGAATAATTTATTATCCAATCCCAGAAATGTTTGTTCCAGGAGGAAATTAACACGTTTTATATTTATCATTCTCTGGACAAAGAAAGTATATTCTAGTGCAAATCTAGGGATTATTACATCTCTAAGTTGAGAGACTGAAAAATATATAAAAGATGAAGGGACTGAATCAGAAAATATAACCTCGTGTTTGTGAAATAGAATGCAAGGAAACCAAAAGAAAACATGTTTAAATGCATCAAGAGAAACAAGAGAGGTCTGTTCAGAGGAGTAGCAACCACAAAGCTGTTGATAAAATAAAAAAACAAGAAATGTTATGGGAGAGTGGTTGTAGAAATGAATAAAGGTCATGTAGCAGATAACAAACATTTTCATATCCTTACCAGTGATCTAAAAATTAGACTGAGAAGACAGTCTTCATTCTATGAGCTCAACAATTTTGCCTCATTTTTCTGGTCTGCTGACTTTATTATGGCTAGATTTCTCACCAAAAAAAGTTAGGAGTACATTATCTAGGTTAGAGTGTTGCACAATACTGTACAATCAAGCACTTTCAATAATATCTCCCAGCTGGGACCAATATTACAAGGAAACCTGTCCAAAATAATCTGATAACAAGCAGGAAAAAAGACGTGTTACTGTTGATCTGTGGAGGAAAAGGCACCTGAAATTCTCCCATCTCAACTGTGCACAATTTAGCAGAATGTGTTGACAATCTATTTATCAGAAACTATTGAAATGTATACTTTTTTTCTGAAAAGTTTTAGTTCTGCTTAGTTTTTTAATCTAGGTACTAACTGGTTTGTAATGCTCATTTAGGTTGTTATACAATATTTTTGATACCAATTTTATTATTGATGCTTTTCTCAACATTACAAAGGGCTGTTTATGGAGGGGCTGATGAGGGAAGAGTGGGAGAGCAAAAACTCACTCCAATGTAACTATCAGTCTGTATATAAACCATCCCAAATATCTCAATTAGGTTCCAAACTCATTTCTATGCATCTGTCACTTTAAATATAAACCATCCTGAACTTCTCAATAAGATTCCAGTTTGTAACATACTGCCAAGTATCTATGACTGTGTACAGAAGCCACTCTGAACCCCTCCATTACAATTCAGTCTGTAACTCACTCCTGTATATCTGGTGTTCTGTATTTAAAAAAACCACCCTGAACCCCCTTGATTAGATTCCAGTTTGTAATCCACTCCTGAGTGTCTGTTATTTCCAACCCAAACACTTCAACAACAAACAGGTAAATTTTAGGCAACAAAGCTAAGTTTTGGCTCAGTGGAATACAAGTGAGTTCAAAACCTAACCACAGCCCATCTAAAAGCCATCCATTACCAGATTTAGTGGAGGTGGGATCTACCAGCTTTCAGAAGGTGGACACCATTTTTAAAAATTTTAATGGGTTGCATGTCTTAAATTTTGTTCTCTATTCCATTTTTAAACCTGGTCAGTGGAGCTTATAAGGCTACAGAAAATCCAACAGTTTGCAGGGAGCAAGGACTGCTGGGTGGAACAGGCAAATGCTTTTAATGCACTGTTGTTGCATTGTACCTTGTAGCAATTGTGTAATGTGACTTTAAGGGGCATGGTCATGATGTCATCACTGTATCATGGCATATGACCTAATAGTATAAAACCAATAGGAAAGGAGGACTTTTGTGACATATGTTTGAGCCCGAAGACCCAGGTTCAGGTCCTAACTGCCCCGGAGTGTCATCACACATCTAAACAGGGTTAATTAAAAATACCTGTAAATCTTGCAGTTCATTGAATTCTGTTCTCAAGATATGTTGCGGATTGCTTTCCTCGGCATATATGAATTGCTCCGCTTCAACCCACAATTGTAAGTGCTTGTGATTGTAGTATATAAAATGTAGATAACAGGTGCTGTAATAAACATTTGTTACCTTATTCAGTATTACATGATCTTCATCTTATTCTTATGTTACAGGAGCTAATACAAGTATCACAGCATAATTGTGGCAGGTCATTGGTACATCAGCTTTCACCTCAGTTTATCATACACATCACCTCATTGTTTTAAAGGGCAAATGAGCAGTGGTCACCATGCATGTATATGTAATGTGAGAAAGGGGTATGAGACTACAGTAATCTTTGAGCAAGGAAAGCCAAGTGGTAACTTTATCTTAACTTCAGTTTTGTGCTGATTAAAAGAGAAATTGTAATAAGAATTCTGCAAGGCTAAACCAGTGCATTCTGTACAGTTAGGAGTAAGTGATGAACTAAATAGATTGGAAAGAATGAGACCAATTAATAAGTTAAAGCACAGTGAATATGTTACACCATAGTCATCATTCAAAAAACAGAGAGATCCAAACAGATTTGCACAGATTATAAACAAATGGTAAATCGTTTCACTGAGACTTACGTACTGCTTACCAGTAGCGATCTGTTTCCTAATTTAGCTAATGGAAAGATGTCTAATAACATAGAACTGGCAAGCATGCATTTGCAATTAGAATTAATTGACTTAAGCAAAGAACTGCTGCCATTCATACACCCAAGTTGTTGTACCAATATAAAAAGATTAACATGTGGAGTGTCCACTGCTCCTACAGTGTTCCAGAGCATAAGTGAACAGGTATGAAGTAAAATGAAAGGAATGCGCAGCTTCCTAGATGTCCTTCTAATTATGAGCAAGACAGAGAAACATCACATCGAAACATAGAAAATTAGAACAGGAGTAAGCCATTCAGCCCTTCAAGCTATTTACTCTATATTAAGTCAACAATACATAAAATTGCTTGCCTTGTGAAATAGCTGTCCAAAGCAAGTCTTTTCATTCCTGCTAGATTATCTTAAATTGCCATGATACTGAGGCAGAGCAATCAAACAAATGGCGTAGACCAAACTGAATCTTTCTTGATAATAAAATGTGAGGCTAGATGAACACAGCAGGCCAAGCAGCATCTCAGGAGCACAAAAGCTGACGTTTTGGGCCTAGACCCTTCATCAGAGAGGGGGATGGGGAGAGGGAACTGGAATAAATAGGGAGAGAGGGGGAGGCGAACCGAAGATGGAGAGTAAAGAAGATAGGTGGAGAGAGTATAGGTGGGGAGGTAGGGAGGGGATAGGTCAGTCCAGGGAAGACGGACAGGTCAAGGAGGTGGGATGAGGTTAGTAGGTAGCTGGGGGTGCGGCTTGGGGTGGGAGGAAGGGATGGGTGAGAGGAAGAACCGGTTAGGGAGGCAGAGACAGGTTTTGGGATGCAGTAGGTGGGGGGGAAGAGCTGGGCGGGTTGTGTGGTGCAGTGGGGGGAGGGGACGAACTAGGCTGGTTTAGGGATGCAGTAGGGGAAGGGGAGATTTTGAAACTGGTGAAGTCCACATTGATACCATATGGCTGCAGGGTTCCCAGGCGGAATATGAGTTGCTGATCCTGCAACCTTCGGGTGGCATCATTGTGGCAGTGCAGGAGGCCCATGATGGACATGTCATCTAGAGAATGGGAGGGGGAGTGGAAATGGTTTGCGACTGGGAGGTGCAGTTGTTTGTTGCGAACTGAGCGGAGGTGTTCTGCAAAGCGGTCCCCAAGCCTCCGCTTGGTTTCCCCAATGTAGCGGAGGCTTGGGGACCGCTTTGCAGAACACCTCCGCTCAGTTCGCAACAAACAACTGCACCTCCCAGTCGCGAACCATTTCCACTCCCCCTCCCATTCTCTAGATGACATGTCCATCATGGGCCTCCTGCACTGCCACAATGATGCCACCCGAAGGTTGCAGGAACAGCAACTCATATTCCGCCTGGGAACCCTGCAGCCATATGGTATCAATGTGGACTTCACCAGTTTCAAAATCTCCCCTTCCCCTACTGCATCCCTAAACCAGCCTAGTTCGTCCCCTCCCCCCACTGCGCCACACAACCAGCCCAGCTCTTCCCCCCCACCCACTGCATCCCAAAACCAATCCAACCTGTCTCTGCCTCCCTAACCGGTTCTTCCTCTCACCCATCCCTTCCTCCCACCCCAAGCCGCACCCCCAGCTACCTACTAACCTCATCCCACCTCCTTGACCTGTCCGTCTTCCCTGGACTGACCTATCCCCTCCCTACCTCCCCACCTATACTCTCTCCACCTATCTTCTTTACTCTCCATCTTCGGTCCACCTCCCCCTCTCTCCCTATTTATTCCAGTTCCCTCTCCCCATCCCCCTCTCTGATGAAGGGTCTAGGACCAAAACGTCAGCTTTTGTGCTCCTGAGATGCTGCTTGGCCTGCTGTGTTCATCCAGCCTCACATTTTATTATCTTGGAACTCTCCAGCATCTGCAGTTCCCATTATCTCTGAATCTTTCTTGAACCCAGTATGTAATTTATATTATTTTATACATTTAGAATTTTTACAATACGAGAGAAGATTTGGATTCATTGGCTGTGTAGTCGGGAGAAATCTCACATAATATTGCCCCACCATTAATTTTGATGGAAGATCTGAACATCCAGCAGCTGTTCTTAAGTCATACAGTCATACAGCATGGAAACAGGCACTTCAGTCCAATCAGTCCATGCCAATCATAATCCCAAACTAAAGTAGTCCCACCTGCCTGCACTTGGCCCATATCCCTCCAAACATATCCTATTCACGCACTTATCAAAATTGTTTTTTAAACATTGTAACTGTACCTCCATCCATCATTTCCTTTGGAAGCTCGTTCCACACACGAACCACTATGTAAAAAAAATTGCTTCTTATGTCTTTTTTAAATCTTTCTCTTCTCACCTTAAAAATATGTCCCCTAGTCTTGAAATCCCTCACCGTAGGGAAAAGTAGCCTGCTATTCATCACCTTATCTACACCTCTTATTATTTTATGAACCATTACAAGGGCACCTCTCAACCTCCTATGTCCCAGTGAAAAAAAGTCTCAGTCTATCCAGCCTGTCTTTATAGTCCAAACTGTTCTGGTTTTTTTTCGTCCCAGTATCAAGTTCAAGTTGTTACATCTACCGAGTTTTGTTACAAAATTTGATCCACTGAGATTTGAATCCACAAATCTATATGGTGCTTATTTCAGACCACAACCAGTAGAGGGACTGTAAACTTATTTTGTTGCAACTGCAATACAAGCCTCTACGAAACAATATCATAATTTGAAGTCTTTCTACACTTAGAAGAAGAAGTGGGCATCAGTACTACACAGTGACATATTTTGAAGAAAAATACTTCTGAAGAAAGTACTACCTACTGTTTTCTCTCAGTAACAACCAGATAAAATGATTTCCACAGCATGGATACTTGGAATCTATTACATCTGAAGAAATAAACAATGTGCAAAAGGAAATGTTTACATTTATGTTCCATACATTAATTTAACATTTTCAAAACCAAATTAAAATTAATTGTGAATTGTCCAGTGCAATGATCCTGAACTTTTATGACATCTTGCCATCTGAAGGAAGAAGCAAATAATTTCATGAGATTTCTCACAATTTCCTTTGCAATTATAGTAGAACATTAACAGAAACCTTCGAGGAAACCACATAAACAACAGTATGCACCATTTTATGGGATACACAGTTATAGAAACCAGCTATTCAACCCATCAGTCCATCCTGGGCTCCAAACCATTTGCCATTCTTCCATTAAAGAGAGATTGAGCAACACGTAATTCTATCTAGACCATCATGTATTCCTGTCTTTGTTTCAGATTTCCATAATTTCCTTTGATTGTCTTTCATTTAAACACATACATGGCCAATCAGGTGCTACACCTGACCCTACACCTCCCCTCTCTCCTCCAAACAATCCTTCCAGATCCAGAAGAGATTCACCTGCGCTTCATCTAACCTGGTCTAATGTATCCATTCCTCCCGATGCAGTCCCCTCTATGTCGGGGAGACCAAATGCAGACTCAGGGACCAGTTCATGGAGAATTTAGGCTCTGCACACACCAACCAACCTGACCTTTGAGTTGACATCCCCTTTAACTCCCTTTCCCACTCACCTGGCAACAAGTCCATCCTTGGTTTTCTTTCCAGTCAAAGTTGTGCCACGATGATATGATGAGGCTGGCATGTGTCCAATGCTAACATCTGTGGATGAGGGGGTGCATGTGCTCATTGCCTATGAACTGTACCCTGAGACATAGGGCTTTGGGGTATCCGAAACAGAAGAACAGAGGAACAGCAGTGATCTAGAGTCAGCAAGTAAATGCTCTGACGTTCATGTTAGGATTTTCACCATCTAGTTTCTATCCAACATGTGGGGGAGTAGGGAATGGCACTTAAATGACATGAGATTAGGTAATAAAGGGATGTAAATAGGCTGCTGGATGCTCAGGAGTGAGAATCACATCTTGTTATTTAACACTTGTTTGTAACATTGGATGTTTTGTTCTCAGTGTTGAGAAGTTCCTTGTTGGCCATCTCACATAATTTTACCAGCTTACTCACCAATTCACATGTTGTTCAGCGCCTGGGAAGAGTCTGCCTTTTGTGCCTGTATATACAGCAGAATACACAAAGTTACATACAAGAAGGCAGGTCTCATAAAAATGAACAAATTGATATCAGTACAGAAAAAGTACTGAAGAAAGTCAAGGGACAAGAATCCAGCAAATCTTCGGGATCAGTGATAATGGCAGATGCTGGAGAATCCAAGATAATAAAGTGTGAAGCTGGATGAACACAGCAGGCCACGCAGCATCTCAGGAACACAAAAGCTGACGTTTCGGGCCTAGACCCTTCATCAGAGAGGGGGATGGGGTGAGGGTTCTGGAATAAATAGGGAGAGAGGGGGTGGTGGACCGAAGATGGAGAGAAAAGAAGATAGGTGGAGAGGAGAGTATAGGTGGGGAGGTAGGGAGGGAAAAGATCAGTCCAGGGAAGACGGACAGGTCAAGGAGGTGGGATGAGGTTAGCAGGTAGGAAATGGAGGTGCGGCTTGGGGTGGGAGGAAGGGATAGGTGAGAGGGAGAACAGGTGAGGGAGGCAGAGACAGGCTGGGCTGGTTTTGGGATCCAGTGGGAGGAAGGGAAAAGCTGGGCTGGTTGTGTGATGCAGTGGGGGGAGGGGACGAACTGGGCTGGTTTTGAGATGTGGTGGGGGAAGGGGGGATTTTGAAGCTGGTGAAGTCCACCTTGATACCATTGGGCTGCAGTGTTCCCAAGCGGAACATGAGTTGCTGTTCCTGCTACCTACGGGTGGCATCATTGTGGCACTGCAGGAGGCCCATGATGGACATGTCATCTAAAGAATGGGAGGGGGAGTGGATATGGTTTGCGACTGGGAGGTGCAGTTGTTTATTTCAAACCGAGCGGAGGAGTTCTGCAAAGCGGTCCCCAAGCGACCGCTTGGTTTCCCCAATGTAGAGGAAGCCACACCGGATACAATGGATACAGTATACCACATTGGCAGATGTGCAGGTGAGCCTCTACTTAACATGGAAAGTCATCTTGGTGCCTGGGATAGGGGTGAGGGAGGAAGTGTGTGGGCAAGTGTAGCATTTCCTGCGGTTGCAGGGGAAGGAGCCGGGTGTGGTGGGGTTGGAGAGCAGTGTGGAGCGAACAAGGGAGTCACGGAAAGAGTGGTCTCTCCGGAAAGTAGACAAGGGTAGGATGGAAAAATGTCTTGGGTGGTGGGGTCGGATTGTAGATGGCAGAAGTGTCGGAGGATGATGCCTTGTACCCGGAGGTTGGTGGGGTGGTGTGTGAGAACGAGGGGGATCCTCTTTGGGTGGTTGTGGTGGGGGCGGGGTGTGAGGGATGGGTTGCAGGAAATGCGGGAGACACGGTCAAGGGCGTTCTCGACCACTGTGGGGGAAAACTTGTGGTCCTTGAAGAACTTGGACATCTGGGATGTGTGGGAGTGGAATGCCTCATCATGGGAGCAAATGAGGCGGAGGAATTGGGAATAGGGGATGGAATTTTTGCAGGAGGGTGGGTGGGAGGAGGTGTATTCTGGGTAGCTGTGGGAGTCGGTGGGCTTGAAATGGACATCAGTTACAAGCTGGTTGCCTGAGATGGAGACTGAGAGGTCCAGGAAGGTGAGGGATGTGCTGGAGATGGCCCAGGTGAACTGACGGTTGGGGTGGAAGGTGTTGGTGAAGTGGATGAACTGTTCAAGCTCCTCTGGGAAGTAAGAGGCGGCGCCGATACAGTCGTCAATGTAACGGAGGAACAGCTGGGGTTTGGGGCCTGTGTAGGTGTGGAAGAGGGACTGTTCCACGTAACCTACAAAGAGACAGGCATAGCTGGGGCCCATGCGGGTGCCCATGGCCACCCCCTTTGTCTGTAGGAAGTGGGAGGAATCAAAAGAGAAGTTGTTGAGGGTGAGGACGAGTTCGGCTAGGCGGATGAGGGTGTCGGTGGTGGGGGACTGGTCGGGCCTGCGGGACAGGAAGAAGCGGAGGGCCTTGAGGCCATCTGCATGCGGAATGTAGGTGTATAGGGACTGGACGTCCATGGTGAAAATGAGGTGTTGGGGGCCAGGGAATTGGAAGTCCTGGAGGAGGTGGAGGGCGTGGGTGGTGTCACGGACGTAGGTAGGGAGTTCCTGGACCAAAGGGGAGAAAATGGTGTCCAGATAGGTGGAGATGAGTTCGGTGGGGCAGGAACAGGCTGAGACAATGGGTCGACCAGGGCAGGCAGGTTTGTGGATTTTGGGAAGGAGATAGAAACAGGCCGTGCGGGGTTGGGGAATAATAAGGATGGAGACTGTGGGTGGGAGGTCCCCTGAAGTGATGAGGCCATGAATGGTGTTGGAGATGATGGTTCACCATGGATGTCCAGTCGCTATACACCTGTATTCTGCATGCAGATGGCCTCAAGGCCCTCCGCTTCTTCCTGTCCCGCAGGCCCGACCAGTCCCCCTCCAACAACACCCTCATCTGCCTAGCCGAACTCGTCCTCACCCTCAACAACTTCTCTTTCGATTCCTCCCACTTCCTACAAAGGGAGTGGCCATGGGCACCCGCATGGGGCCCAGCTATGCCTGCCTCTTTGTAGGTTATGTGGAACAGTCCCTCTTCCGCACCTACACAGGCCCCAAACCCCACCTCTTCCTCCGTTACATTGATGACTGTATTGGCGCCGCCTCTTACTTCCCAGAGGAGCTTGAACAGTTCATCCACTTCACCAACACCTTCCACCCCAACTGTCAGTTCACCTGGGCCATCTCCAGCACATCCCTCACCTTCCTGGACCTCTCAGTCTCCATCTCAGGCAACCAGCTTGTAACTGATGTACATTTCAAGCCCACCGACTCCCACAGCTACCTAGAATACACATCCTCCCACCCACCCTCCTGCAAAAATTCCATCCCCTATTCCCAATTCCTCTGCCTCATCTGCTCCCACGATGAGGCATTCCACTCCCGCACATCCCAGATGTCCAAGTTCTTCAAGGACCGCAACTTTCCCCCCCACAGTGGTCGAGAACGCCCTTGACCGCGCCTCCCGCATTTCCCGCAATCCATCCCTCACACCCCGCCCCCACCACAACCGCCCAAAGAGGATCCCCCTCGTTCTCACACACCACCCCACCAACCTCTGGGTACAAGGCATCATCCTCCGATACTTCTGCCATCTACAATCCGACTCCACCACCCAAGACATTTTTCCACCCCCACCCTCATCTACTTTCCCGAGAGACCACTCTCTCCGTGACTCCCTTGTTCGCTCCACACTGCCCTCCAACCCCACCACACCCAGCACCTTCCCCTGCAACCGCAGGAAATGCTACACTTGCCCACACACCTCCTCCCTCACCCCTATCCCAGGCACCAAGATGACTTTCCATGTTAAGCAGAGGTTCATCTGCACATCTGCCAATGTGGTATATTGTATCCATTGTACCCGGTGTGGCTTCCTCTACATTGGGGAAACCAAGCGGAGGCTTGGGGACCACTTTGCAGAACACCTCCACTTGGTTCGCAATAAACAACTGCACCTCCCAGTCGCAAACCATTTCCACTCCCCCTCCCATTCTTTAGATGACATGTCCATCATGGGCCTCCTGCAGTGCCACAATGATGCCACCCGTAGGTTGCAGGAACAGCAACTCATATTCCGCTTGGGAACACTGCAGCCTGATGGTATCAATGTGGACTTCACCAGCTTCAAAATCTCGCCTTCCCCCACCACATCTCAAAACCAGCCCAGTTCATCCCCTCACCCCACTGCAACACACAACCAGCCCAGTTCTTCTCCTCCACCCACTGGATCCCAAAACCAGCCCAGCCTCTCTCTGCCTCCCTAACCTGTTCTTCCTCTCACCCATCCATTCCTCCCACCCCAAGCCGCACCTCCATTTCCTACCTGCTAACCTCATCCCACCTCCTTGATCTGTCCGTCTTCCCTGGACTGACTTATCCCCTCCCCACCTATACTCTCTCCACCTATCTTCTTTTCTCTCCATCCTCGGTCCGCCTCCCCCTCTCTCCCTATTTATTCCAGAACCCTCACCCCATCCCCCTCTCTGATGAAGGGTCTAGGCCCGAAACGTCAGCCTTTGTGCTCCTGTGATGCTGTTTGGCCTGCTGTGTTCAGCCAGCTTCACACTTTATAATCTTTGGGATTAGTTACTTTTTTTACAGTACAAAAAGATGCAGCAGCAGGGGTATTGGAAATGTTAGTTATGATTTTGAATATTCACTCAATTCTGGAATGGTCCCAGCAGGTTTGAAGTGAACTAAGGTAATGGAATTAGTCATGACATGGGGAAAATGAACATAAGGAGCTATAGGCCTGTTAGTGTGACATAGTTCATCTGAAAAGTGCTGTAATCTATTATTAAGCATGTCTTGACAATGCAGTTAGAAACACATAGTCCAATTAGAATAAATCAAAAACAAAACAAATCCCTTTTCAGAAAGGGAAATTTTGTTTGATAAATTTATTAGAATATTTTGAGGATTTGACTGGTAGGGTAGATAGGTCGAATCAGTAAATT
This sequence comes from Stegostoma tigrinum, assembly GCF_030684315.1. Taxonomy (NCBI): domain Eukaryota; kingdom Metazoa; phylum Chordata; class Chondrichthyes; order Orectolobiformes; family Stegostomatidae; genus Stegostoma; species Stegostoma tigrinum. Next base: position 58,794,934 of record NC_081362.1, read on the forward strand.
CAGTATACTTAGATTTCTAAAAGGTGTTTTGGTAAGGTGACATTTGAAGATTAGGATGTTTTAACATGGAGAGAGAATTGGTTAGTAGACTAAGGAGAGATTAGGAATAAATGGTGCATTTTCAAGTTGGCAGGCTGTAGCTAGAAGAGTGCTGCAAGGATCATTGCTTGGGCCTCAGATATTTCTATTCTCGATTAAATTATTTATATGAAAGTGTAACGAGTAATGTATCTCAGTTTTCTGGTTTATATAAAACAATGTGTAAATGAAAATTTTGCAGACGTCAATAAGAGGTTGCAAAGACAGATTAAGTGAGTGGGCAACAAAATAGCAGCATATAATGTGGAGGTCGCAAAATGCACATGCACTTTGATCATAAGAACATGTATGAAACTTGTAAATGTTGATGTTCAATGAATTTGTATTTGTACAAGGAACATAAAGTGAGCATACAAGAAAATAAATAGTCTGCTCATCTTTATTGCAAGGATATAGGATTACAAGAAAAAAAAAGTCTTGCTACAAGTGTACAGGGCTTTGATAAGGCCACAGCTTTTCTGAAGAAGGGTCCCGACCTGAAACGTCAGCTTTTCTGCTCCTCTCATGCTGCCTGGCCTGCTGTGTTCCCCCAGCTCCACACTGTTATCAAAGGAGGTCTACTAGGTTGCTACCTGGAATGAGCAAGTTGTCTTATGAGGAAATATTGGACTGATTGGTCTTGTTTCCACTGGCGTTTAGGAGAGTGAGTGTTGACTTGATTGAAGTGTCTAAGATCCTGGACAGTCTCGACAAGGTGGATGTAGAAATGACAGTTCCTCTTGCAGGTGGTTCCAGAAGTAGGGGGCACTGTTTTAAAATTTGGGATGGGCCTTTCAGTAATGGGAATGAGGACAATTGTGCAAGTTTAGAACACTGCCTCAGGCTATAATGGAGGAGGGTCATTGAACATTTTTAAGGCAGAGATAGATTTTTTCCTCAGAAAATGGAAATGAAGGGTCTCATAAATACATGATATGAAATTCAATAATCAAAAAAATCAACCATGATCTTAATGAATAATGGAGCACACTGGATGGATCAAATGACTGACTTCTAATCTTAGGTTTGATGTTGTGTTGGTATGAAAGAATTGTCCTAAGATGAAGGCCTGATTAAATTGAGTCCATATCTTCTGGAGTTTATAGGAATGAAAGATATTCTTAATGAAACATGCAAGATTTTGAAGGGACTTTGACAGCTGGAATCTTTAGATATTTTAATAAGAAGTATGGAGGTTTTAATAAGAAGTGCTTGACTCTTGCTGGCAGGACCACTTACATTCACATATAAAGAATCGCCATGTACGCAGTCACAACATCAACTGTAATTGCATGTGGCAGACTTGTCCAACAATCACAGCAAGCCAGACAGAAGTCTTCACCTCACTATAGGCTAAAACAAGTTTAGGTAGGGCAGGTGATAAAGACCCCACCTCTGCAAGCAACTAGTCCCTGGAGGCAGGGAGCACTGGTGCTGATTGACGGAAGTGCTCAGCTACCCACATGACCATCTTGAATATATTGCAGAAACTCACAGTCTCCAATGTCCTTTGACACAGGTCACTACCATCACTCCCCTGCTTCATCTGTCAATTCATGTTCTCAGATTCTTATTGCATTCACACAGCAAAATTATGGGCTGAACATATCCGGTGAAAGGCACACCATGCTGACAAACAACAGTGCTGCACGAACTAAAGTTAAACAAGGCCACGCTGCAGCTACAATGTGCACTGAGTAGCCTTAAGGAGATGAAGGATTCCCTTTTGCTCCTCAGTGAGACATCCTGCTATTGACAGATGCCAGTTCGAACAGTCTTGGAAGCACCAGAACTGAGTAGTGGGTGGTGCTGAAACTGCATAAAGGCCTCGGGGTAAAGACTGAAGGAAAATCCAGCTTTAAGTATCGGAGAGCCTGCGGAGGGGAATGAGGGGTATGGCTGTACATGTTTTGAAGCTCAAGGTATGGAAGAACAAAAGTCAGTAATATCTTGTGGGGGTGATCCCAAAATATAGATAACACTCCCTGAATAATGCATCCCACTTGCTACCTACATTTTCAACAAAGCTGTTTAAAAAATGACTCCAGACTTCCAATTGCCAGCCCATACCAATCATAATATGGTGTAGGCCACATAATATTGAGGTCAATGAACATGTTAATGAGCTCAATTGCCTGTTAATTATTTGTTTTAAAATGGCAGGTAGGTTGCACTTGCAATTATCAACTTATCCACCAGTCCCCAATGTTTTTAATTATTGCACTTAATTTATTTGAATTAACTGACTGAAGGAAATACATCAGAAATTTACAGACTAGTTTACATTTACCTATGCTTTAAATGTAAAAATAAGTTAATTATTCTACATTTTATATTATGGTGACTGTGATTTACAAACAATGGACACAAATAGAGGTCAGAACAGATTTTATACAGAAGAATAGTGACAGCATCTCAATGAAATTACACAGAAAATCTTCAGGAATTGTGCAACTAAAATTACTAACACACAAACTGGTTTTGTCTACTGGGCACCATTGTGATCTGAATTTAACATTATATTGACCAAAATAAACAGAACAGCTGAATCTTAATCTGCTTAGCAGTTCATTCCTTTGGCACTGTGCTGTTATAGGTGATTCTAGTGCTGCCTGAAATAAGTGCCGGCCTTATCTCAACTCTGCAATGAGACTTCTAGTCCTAAATTTGTTTGTCCTTTAGTATAGCCCCTCTATCTGTCTCATCTCTGCTCCAGTAAAAATGGCTGCCTCCTTGAGGTGCTGGAGGAGAAATTGGCATACCTGTGGTTTGGCCCATTGCTGAACTTGGAAGGGTAGACATCATAATAAGTAGCTTAAAAACAGGCAAATTTGGATAGATTTTAATTTTGGAATCAGAGAACCAACTTAGTTACCTCACAAGACATGGCAATTTATTCATAGCTATTTCACTCTAGGAATATAAGTAATATGTTTCTGTGTCCAATTTTGGGCCCCACACCTCAGGAAGGACATACCAGCCCTGGAGCGTGTCCAGCAGAGATTCACACGGATGATCCCTGGAATGGTAAGTTTAACATATGATGAATGGATAAGGGTCCTGGGATTGTACTCATTAGAGTTTAGAAGGTTGATGGGAGATCTAATAGAAACTTACAAGATAATGTGTGGTTTAGAAGGGGTGGATGCTAGGAAGTTGTTTCCGTTAGGCAGGGAGACTAGGACCCGTGGGCACAGCCTTAAAATTAGAGGGGATAAATTTAAAACTGAAATGAGACGACATTTCTTCAGCCAGAGTGTGGTGGGCTTGTGGAATTCATTGCCGCAGAGTGCAGTGGAGGCCGGGATGTTGGATGCCTTCAAGGCAGAGATCGACAAATTCTTGATCTCAGAGGGAATCAAGGGCTACGGGGAGAGTGCAGGGAAGTAGTGTTGAAATGCCCATCAGCCATGATTTAATTGGCGGAGTGGACTTGATGGGCCGAAAGGCCTTACTTCCACTCCTATGTCTTATGGTCTTATGATGATAAGGACTTGTGATATTTCAAACACTGTTGTAAAGAAAACTTCAAAGTGATAAGGCATTTATTCCCAAAGTAATTGTGTTACAATCTCCACGGGGAAAATGGAAACCAAGATAACCAAATTTGCAAAATGGCCTCAAAACAAAGAAATTACTAAAAAGATTTCACTTCATACAACTTTTAAGTTAAGTTACATTGATTTCAATTTATGTTAACGCTGAATTAACAAGAAAATTATACTTCAAACAAGAAATGTAAATTTCATTTTTATCATGCACTTATAAGCACTCCATAAACTTGCTGCACGATTGTTAAGTATGCTACACAATATGCTGCTCTTCGTTGATGCAGAGAAGGTTAGGAATCCTATCTGACAACAGCTTTTGTCTTTAAGTTTCATGACTATTGTCAGCAGGGCACACTTGTACAAACCTTCTCTCTCCCACTCATGACTGTTCTGTTTGTGTGGAGCTTTTCAGCACTTCTTTTCAACCAGTAACATTCAAATTTACACTTCAGCTACTTCTGCAAATGCATCCACCTCTTTAGCATTCTTTAAACTCCTCCCAGAGCTTTCCATGTTTTAAATCTTTTTAGCTAGCTAACACAGTATCTTCAAGAGCTCTTGTCATTTTGCTGACAAATAGAAATAACGACCTCTTCCTGAGAGTGATTTATTTCTTTTTTTCACAAAAATTCTCTGTTTCTTTTTTGTCCCTGAATGTTTTCTCTCGGTTCCTATAACTGTTTGCTGATTGCCTTCACCATTCAGCTGTCAACTGGTTTCATACCTGTAGCTCTACTTTGTGTCTGCCCAGCCATATGCCTTCTTTCGGAACTACCTTTTCGATAATACTGCTTGCAAAACAAGGGTGGCTGGTCCAATGGCGTGTTTTTTCAATCTGCCAGAAAATTCCAATTGATCCTTTGTAATTGATGCAAATGTACAAACATTCTTGAATATAATTACAGATTCCAAAGACATTTGGTAGAAAGTATCAATTTTCCTTACTATACTGCTTCCAGTTCAAAATATGTAACAGTACTCAAACACAAGGTCCAGCATTACAAATAGGTCTTAGGAGATACATACCCAACAGAGGCTGAGGCAAATCAATCCTATGAGCCCTTATTAGCCTAAGAACAATTAATAACCTCCTGCAATACTGGCTCACAGACTACACCTACAGGAAACACTAGTATAGCAGAAAGAAAATTTATTTAAACACCTAATACTCTTCCAAACTCTCTTGTCAGGCAGAAGATAGAGAAGCTGGAACACATGCACTAGTGGGTTCAAGAACAGCTTCTTCCCTACTGTTATTGGATTGCTGGATGGACCTCTAATTTCCAAATCTAATATTAATCTTGCTTCATGCGCCTCCTGTGCAGCCAGAATCTTCAATGTCTCATTCTTCCTAAGCGCCCCATGATCTGTACGCCCTTGTTTGCTGTTATCCACCTAGATTGCTCGCAAAACAGAACTTTTCACTGTGCTTAGGTACAGGTAACAATAAATCATCAATGGGAAGAATGCTATAAACCAACTGCTTATTTAGCAATTTGCTACATTGCTGCATAGTGCAAACTTCACTCAGCATTGTTATTCATGAGGATTACAATCTTCCAGTAAAAAGGACAATTGTTTTGCACCAACTCATTCAATTAGAAGTCTATAATAGACAAGGGCTAAGAGGATCAATTAGATATAACTATGTAATATTTAAGGATTGAGGCTAGGTAGTAACAATTATCCTTTATGGAAGGGAGGTTGTTTTGCAATAATGCTAAAGATAGGTTGTGTTAAGTGGATATGAATACATCACTAATCGTGGTGTTTTCATGACTCTTGAAGCAGAGACTCAGGAGTCCCAGGTGTAATAGTTTTCCTGGTGATCTCCTCCATGTTGATCTGTACACATGAGATCGAGATGAGGTCATAGCGATATGCTGTACAACTGAACTATAACATTTTCATTTTAACGTTCAATTCCTCTTGTAATAAAGAACAGAATCCCACTCACCTTCTTGAATATGCGCTATGCCAGCAAAACATGAGAAAGCCGAAAAATATGAGAAAACCCAAACTACCAACAAGATAATAAATGTATCAATTCGTGATGCAAAAGGCTCTCACCCTCACCCAACACCATCTTAGTGCTTTATGTATTATCTGTTATACACTGAAAAACACATTTGATTTTTAACCCTGTCCCAAAGAGGTCTTAGTGTTAAATTGAACACTTGTACCAACATCTGAGATCAACTAATTTACAAATCCAAAGGTCCTCCTGGTCTGCAGGGCTCAGTATCATTACAGTCAACAGCTTTAACAGCAGAACCAAGACTATGTTTAAATGAACTTGTAGAAATAGCTTCTGTACAGAGAAATATTAAAAGAATTTTAAAAATCCATACCCACCACCTATGTTCAAGGCCAAATGCTGGACAGCATCTTGCACAGATGCTCCAAGAGGTTTGCTCATCTCAATCTCTTTCAGTGGCCACATTCCAAAAAACATACACAACAACCATCTGGGATTTGCACTTACTTCCTTTTTCATTCTGACATAATATGGAATGAAGTTAACTGAATCAAATTTAATCAAATGTAACCCTTATGACTATATTTACATCTTTTAGTGATTGACAGATAAACAATCTGTATTGTATAAAGTTGAACAGACCATTTTAAAATGGTCGAGCATGTGCCACTTTGATAGTATGGCTCCATGACTTGTCATTCCGATAGGGTCAGTTCAAGCAAACCAATTAATTGAGGGTTCATTTGTAATAAAATTTTCTTGTGGTCTGAGTGCAGAAATCTTCATTTAACAAGTATGAATAATTTTTAAAAATGGAACATTCAAATGTGGAATACATAATATATAAAGAGGCATGGTGGTATAATCTGGCATGAGGACATCTTAATGGATCATGGACGATAGATCAGGGGCCAAACCTGGCATGGTGGTGGGAGAGGGGATGGCATAAGGGACCAATGGCGCAGGTGTAGGTGTAACTTGGGATGGGGGTAATGAGGTGACATGGATGGAACATGGGAAATGTGTGTGTGAGGTGAGAGGTGAGTCCTTCCTTAAGGGTTGCTCTTTTTCTAGGATGAAGAACTACAACCCCTTAGCTGGTAAAGAGCCTGCTTTGGCACCTGGCAGGGCTTGTGGTGGTCTCTGATTTTTTTCCTGGTCAGCTGGCACAACTGCTGACACTATGCTCCCCCCGAATGAAAATACCATCCATTTTGGACAATTTCTTCCGAAGTGGGATGGACTGGGCCAAGAATTTATCCGACTCCCACAAACTGCCTTGAGGATGAATAACTAAGCACTTGTTCCTGAATAAACCCACATCCAATTTTAACAATAGCTATTGGTTCCTTGGTCAGGTTCTCTGGACTTCACTGGGCGAAATCTTATAAAAGTCTCAGAGACATGGGCTACGGTGGGATGTGCAACAGAATTGGGAATAAATGCAGTGAGGCCAATCTCAAGGTCAAGATCATCTAATTCCAACTTTTATGCTTTTTACAAGTATTCTCACTAAGCAACAACAAAATGCCAATTGAAAACCATTACTGATTGTTCAGTGTCTCGTTAACAACCCAACTCACCTCATTGTCAGGAAAATTTGAGAAGGAAACCAAAGCAAGCTACTAGCAGAATCAGCTCAACACTTGCTCCAATCAACCTCCATGTTAGATAAGCACCAAAATATCAAGGTACCATCGATAGGGACTAACCGCATGCACTCCACATTCATAGACATTGGCATCCAGAATGTTCTTTGCTCTGATAACCCTGATTGGACATCTCTGAGCTATTTTCAGGGCACTTCTGCATTTTTATATTATACATTGGGGTGCACTTTGTAAAGCAGCAGCAAGGACACTGTGCACTCAAGGACATGCACCCAGCTCATGGACTGAACCAGGCTGCATCTCGGGCTCTTCACACACTGTCATTGTGCTCACTTACTCTGAGTCTTCCTGAATGCTTATGGCATTCCTGCTTTGCCTTGCCTTTTTGTGCTCAACCAGAGATAGTCAACCCATACTATTTTGGTCTACTTCTTGCCATCTAGCATAGACACAAAGCCAGTCATTGTTGTCAGGTCAAGTCAGGAGGGATAGCCTTCACACAGGGGTACATGGCACAGTAAGTCAGCGACAGTCTGTGATGCCAGGGCAGGGCTTGTGGGGACAGTCAGATTTAGGATCATCTCCATAGAAGGGCAAGGGGGCAGCACACTCTCTGTCTTGACTCCTTTTGCCCTATTGTGGAATGAGGCAGAGGCAGGTATTATAACAGATGAAAGTGGGTGGCACAGCTACTACAGAAGTGCTGGTAGGGATTTATCCAGAGTGAGTAAGCAGGCAGCGTGGAGGGCATTGGGGTTAGTGATGGTTTGGGTTGGGATGGGTGAGAGTGATAAGGGAAGATATTGCACGGAATAGTGAGAGCGGTAAAAGCATGAGCCTTAGTAGGAGGAGGGTACAATGGCAGAGATAGAGAGTGAGTGTGAGGTGTCAGAGAGAAGATGGTAGAATGAAGGAGGACATTGATCTTGTCTAAGTGCTGGGCATTCCTCCAAATGGCTGAGACTGCTTTACCCTGGGTGGTAATCTTGGACCAGGCTATCATGTGCTGATGATATGCCATCACTGTTGATGCTGGGCTAAGAAGAAATCCTGCAGCCCTTCTAGCAGGACTTCCACAGCACTGTCCCAAATTGGAGTATGGATCTCCTTCTCCTGCCTGCATGTCTGAGGCAAATGCCAGCAACCACGCAGGGGCATCGCAGGTCTGGCAGTACTTGGCTGGTTGCTTGACAGGCTTTCAAAAATGGTGGGTGTGCAGGGGACGTTGGTGAATTCGGGGATATCTGCCAACTGGCAAGTTGTTCTAGAAGTGATGCATGGTAAAATGGGTCAAAAAAAGTGGGAGATATCAGAGGGGGAATGGCAGATAATTAACGTGGTGGACTTGGTAAGATATGACGACAGAATTCACTAGTCCTGCATGCGAGAAACCCTCCAAAAAACTTATGCAACTTGGACTTAGCCAAAGAAAAATTAAGAATCAGCCTTCTGTATCTAGCTTCTCAGTTTTAATATTCTGAATGTGTTGATCAGTTCATCCAACAATCTTATGTGCTCAAAGGACACAAGCCATTTTTATGCAGCTTGTCTTTATAATTTAAGCCTTTAGGCCTCAATATCATTCTGAAAAGGAAAACATGGTAATGAAAAGATATTAACTGCAGATTAAAGTAGAGGTACTGGGAAGTGCAGGAGATTGGGATTGCTGACTGATAATGTGGTATGTACTATACAATAAAAATAGGAAATACTGAAAACACTCATGTTCGGCAACTTTGTGGAAAGAGGAAGAGATTTAAGTTGATAATGAAAAATGCTACCTAATCTGTTTACAGTATTTTCTGTTCTTATTTCAAATTTCCAACACCAGGGGTATTTTGGTGTAGTATGCATTATGTTAAACTGGTACTTTACAAAATTCACAAGATAATACATCAATGTCTAGTTGTGTAAGTGTATGGAGAAACTAATAGCCTCAATGTATAAGTGTAATTAGATACTAATAATGTTTCAGCTGCTCACTTCGTAAAGCACAAACTACGAAATAGTCTGAAATTATCCTTAGAACAATACCATACAACTGGATTTGAAATGCCAACACCCACTGTGAGTTGTAGCCCAGATATAAACAACTCGTTCATTATTTAGTGATATGAACAAAATAGTACAATTTAAGACATGGGTCACAAGTGATGAAGATGTAGCAGAACAGGTGGTTGTGAAGGGCCCAGGTGGTCTTCGATGGAAGTCTGGATTCTGCCAAACCCTTGTGAGTTGCTTCAGAGCACTCAATCTAGTATGCCAGCTTTCTATCAATGGATTGTAAAATACATGGAACATACTGAATTAGCACTTATACCAAATTTAGGGCAGTATAAGGGGTGGAAAAAAAACACCTGAGCCAGTTTTTGCAACTTTAGTGGCCCTGGTGATTTTGTGATCATTTAATCACAATTATTAACACCTTGCAAAGGTCTTTAACTATTCTTTCAATTTTATGTTTTGGCTTCATCGGGCCATGGTCTCTAGTAATGGGAAAATACAGGAAAGCATCACAATTGGCCAATGCAGGCCACTTCTCTACTACAAAAGTGACTGCTTCCACCTTCTCAGGAAGTACCAAGTATCTAGTGACTCCTGGTATGAAAGTTAGTTATTCAACTAAAAAAAGACTGCTGACTTGCTATTGCTCATTTCATGTCACGTCACAACATCAAAATCTACCCCTTATGTTCAAATTTCTGTTCAACAGCTCACAGAAGAAAAGATAGGCGACAATATTTAAAATGCTAATTCTTCTGAACTCATTTTGCTACATAATCAACTTCGAGTTATAGTCACAGAGTTGTACAGCACAGAAACAGACCCTTCAGTCCAACTCATCCATGCTGATCAGATATCCTTATTTATTTTGTCACATTTGGTCTTTTAATTGTTGTAATCATATCCACCTCCACTCCATCCTCCGGCAGCACATTCCTGAAAAGAACAAAATGCTTTAGATTCTATAAACTCAATATATTTATATGGCTATGTCTATTTTGTCATTGAAGAAGTATTTTTATGATTGAAGTCTGAGAAAGGAAAGTTGTTTGACTTAAAAGGTACACAATTTCTGATTTCTCTACACCCTTTCTTGCTGGTAGAATTAACATGACAGGATAGGTGATGTTATTAAGGGTTGACTGTTGTATTCATGCAGGTGGAATTGACACCCATGCAGGTCCTATGGGGGCCTAACCTTACCATGGTTTCCTTAATCACTTCCTCGTACTGACATTTCCTTACTCTAATAGCATTCCCAGCAGGTTGGTGAAATTAGATAGACTCTGGTTTATTGAGTTGTTGAGTTTCTGCTGGGTAATTTATCTATTGTTGGTTGAGAAGATGAGCACATTTATATGAATATAATCGTGTGGTAAGTGTGTCTGTCTGATTTACCCATAAAAACAACTTGCCATAATATTTATATCAAATTATGTTTTCTTCAGAGCTGCTTTTTAAATATTTTTTCTCATATTTCTATTTAACATAGTTAAACCCAGTGAGAAGTTATATTTTCAACTTTTAAGGAACACATTACTCACACCTTTACTCTCTAAGGTGGATGACAAATTTCTTCGAAAAAGTAGCCAAGCATGAATCACCAATCATCCCTTTGATGATTAATTATAGGCAGATGTCCTCACAAAGTAGCAGTCTCTGAATGCTAACAATTAGCATTTACTTTCAATTTATTCAAATTGTGCAAAATGTAGTCAGAGCTGATGCTCCATCTTTTTTTCCTTGCTGATGAAAATGTCAAGAATTGCTATTAATAATAAAGGAAAGCATTTGTTCTGATAAAGAGAATGGGTGTAATGGCAGGACAGCATTTGTGCTGACAAGGCAGGAGCAGTCATTTCACCAAATGCATACCAAATTTTTTGTAAGTGTAGGTGAAAATAAATTACTGATAAAATAGTACAAGCAAAATTAAGAAATGTATGCCTGACTGAGTGCTACTTGCTTCTGTTACTAGCATTGTAGTATTACTTTGAACTGAAGTCTCCTCAAGAAGTCTGACAATATTGCTGTATAAATTGTAACCTTGAATTGCTATTTTCAAGCCTACTTTTCAATTTTCAAGTTATTATCTTATGACTCATTAAGTTTCTTAACAAATATTCAGATGCTACTAAATATAGTTCCGATGCATCAATAATTTTGTCCAAACAGAATCATTGGGATATATGGAAGAATTATTTATAATCTGTAAGTTTTCATATCAGATCATTGTATTTCCGATGAATAAATCATACAGCAAAACCAAAATAAGCCTTCCATTCTGCCACATACAATGCTATAAGTATTTTATAATAACTAACAATAACTCAACTTTGTGTCAACTGGCTCAGCTGGTACAATTCTTGCTTCTGAACAATGTAGTAATCTTGGCTGATGCTCTAGTTCAGCACTGAGATACAGTAGCATTGTTTTAAAAGCCACTCTTTGAAAATATGTTAAATCAAACATTTATTTCTTAATCAAGGCAGATAATAAGAATGTAATTGCACATTTTGAAACTGGCCATTTTTCTTATTCTGGAATCATGTTTTCCACAAAATACTTGCCTTGCTTATTGATATAACAGCAGTTGTTGTAATATGGAATGCCCGATAAGAAGCAATTTCAAATATTTCTCAAAGATGTCTGGAAATACAATAAGCGAATTTCTTTGAGAAATCTGCTTTTCCTATATTATACGTAAAGCCACATCTAGAATATTTAGTACAATAGCAACCTATTAAAATCAGTTGTTTCTGACATTGCCTAGTAACAAAATGGCCAAGATGTTTGATTGTTAACAAAATGGACATGTGTTTTAGACACAGAACTGTCCTGCTATATCTACAAGCTGAAATTGTAATGGATTGTGTCAGGTTTTGATTTTGGACAGGCTGGAAATCTCATGATAATAAAGCTTTTCAATTTAAGAGGAGAAAATATCTGACAATGCAAGTTTCTTTAGCAGTGAAAACTATTAGTTCAGAAATCTTTTGCCATCACAAGACTAAGGACAGACATAGTTTGGACTACTAACTCTTAACTTCTGCATAGTGGGAATCACCTTGGAAAATTATAAGCAAGTTGTTCTTTCTTTCTCAATAAACATAACTATACCATTAAAAATGCTTGTTTGGTACTTATAGAGCACCAGAAAACATTTGTTAGCTGAACACATCTTGTTGTTAAATGAGGCATGAAGTAAAGCTCTAGTTCTGTTCAAAGAAAAAAAATCACATAACAAATTTTCCAGATTTTATTTTTACTTACCCAGGGTATTCTTAAAGAGGTGATTGAAAATCATTTTACTGACTTTAACAAACTGTGTAATGCAATGACAATTCTTGTTGAAATGCAACACCACACAAAATAAATCTCATGGTGCGACTGCTCCAACTGTTCCTCCCTTTTGACCATTATGAATTTGTGCCGGCTTTCCTGAAGGAAAGGTGCGCAGCTGCCAGCCATGAACAAAATTGGAAGGGTGGGAACATACTTTTAAAACTTGAGCATGTGATTCTGTTAACCGAAATGAAAGATGGATCTGTTGATCATGAAACACCTGCACTTTTATTGCTCCCCAGGCAGCTAAAGAGCTACTTGACATCGAGCTGTGGATTGCACAACTGGCATAGAGAATTGCTCAACATGGGCAAACCAAAACTGTTGACAGGCTCAGGGTCTACAAATCCTCACATATTGAGTAATTATAAACCGACCGAGGTCATCTCACCAAAGCAAAATATTAACCAAAGTGGAAAACAAGAATTTAGAAGAGAAATGTAACGAATACAAGGAAATTAGTCCAAATATTCCTCAAAAGGACCCATGTATATGAGTTAACATGCACATAAAGCCAGTAATTATAAAACCAAACAGTGTGTTAGCTTTTGTATCAGTATAAGAGTGAAGAAGTATTAAAAGTGAAGAAGTATTACTATCAATATGCAGGACATTGGTGAGACCACAGGACTCTGTGTAGTTTTATCTTCTTAGCTAAGGAAGGATATACTTGTTATGAGCAGGGATGCAACAGTGGTTCACTAGACCAGTTACCACAATAAGGGGATTATCCAATAAGGAGAGCTGACTAGGGCCATCCTACCTTCTCTGGAATTTAGAAGAATGAAAAGTGATCTAGTTGGAAGGTGCAGCATTCTTAAAGGTCTTGACAGAATACATAAGAACATAAGAACTAGGAGCAAGAATAGATAATTCAGGCCCTTTATCTTGTTCCACCATTGAATACCATCATGCCTGATCTCATTTCAGCCTCAACTCCACATTCCTTCCTGCTCGCCGTAATCCTTTAACCTGTTACTAATTAAAAATCTGTCTAACTCATCATCAAATTCATTCAGTGACCTTCACATCCACCATACACAACGGTAGTGAATCCCACAGATTCACAAAACTTTGAGAGAAGTAATTCCTCCTCATCTTTCTGTTTTAAGTCTGTCACACTTAGCCTAAAACTATGACATCTCATTCTAGATTGACCATGGAAAATATCCAGTCCATCCCTACAGGTTATATACTGGTTTCTCAAATGTATCTAGAATACAGGGTCACAGGCACAAAATAAGGGATTGGCATTAAATGACTGAAATAAGGAGAATATTTTTCACTGAAATGATTGACAATCTTTCAAATTCTTTATCCCAGGGAGATGCAGATACTCAATCTATTCAAAGTTATTGAACTCAGAGGTTGATGGATTTATAGGTACTAATGGAATTAAAGGAACTGAACAGTGGGGTTGAGGGTGAAGATCAGTCATGATTTTGTAGAATGATGAAGCAGGTCAAAGAGCTAAATAACCAACTCAAGCTGTCAACATGAAGAATACAAATTGAAAGCTGAAAAGGAATACAAAAGTATTGCATGACTATTACTATCACATTCGAAGGACTTGAAATCAGGTGATGCATTTAGTAATGATATAAATCTAACATGCCCTACTAACACAGAAAAATGTTGATAAGAATTTAGCAAGTTTGGTACCAAAATGAAAACCACTGTGGCAGTGGAATTTACATTCTGTGTGTCACGATGAAAGACAGAATTTACTGCAGGAAGCAATTTTCATATGCCAAATTATGCTGTCTCAATTCCCACTGTTCTAATTTTTAAAGGCAATACTTGCACATCCTCAGAACGAGTTGGTTAGAATGTGTCATTCCCATTTAAGGGAGCTATGTAGGTGGATTGCATTTGAAGGAGTGCAGTTTATACAAGATGAAAGAAAATCAAAAAGCTTGCCATTTCTTCTATATTCTTTAATTATCTGCATATTGCACAACATGAAATATGAATGTGCTCAGGAACATGATACATCATGTAATGACCAAGGTAATACATATTTTAATATTGTTTGTTTATAGACACATGAATGTACATAAATTTAATGTCTGTAGCACAAAGCTGATTGCCCTCCTGGGGACAAAACACACCTTTTTGAGAAGGGCACTTGCATGGGTGTCCCTTGTGTGTGCTGGAAGAAGTAGAACTGGAGCTATCCTAATTTCAAACAGCCCTATTACCTGAGAGAACTTTACAGATCTATTTAATTAATTCATACAGCGCTCACCAAAATCAAATGTTCAGCTACAAATAGTGTTCAGTGTCACTAGTATTATTTAAGGAACCTGGCAATCAACTTGTGAAAAAATTGCATTTTGAAGAACTCTTTTCTTCTAAGGAGCCAGGCAGAACTGCAGAATATTTCTGCCAATGTCGTGGTGAGTTGCTGGATTTGGCAGCTGACTTGTCTACATGCAGGTTGCCACGAGTATGGGGGCTGAAGCTGCAGTGCTTCTGAGTCTCTGGGTCAAATGGAAGACAGAGCAGAGGCAGTGAAGAGAGCAAACTCTCCACAGTTGGCCCTCTGCCAATTCACAGCTGGGCTCTTCCATGCTCCATAGAAAAGACAGAGCACGTTTGAAAGGTCAATCATTACATCCTGTGCTCAACTTCCAATGTGATATTGCCAACATCACTGCAACTCTCTCCTTTCAGCATTCTAAAAAATGTTGTTGTCTCTATGATACCCTGGTCTACCCCTCCATCACCCACAATGTACCCTCCCTTTCATACAAAGCACCACCCAGACTAATGATTGGCATCGAATCGCCTGGCTCTTTCTTACTGTTTCCCTTCTCACCATCCAAAGTCCCAAAAACAATTTTGAGGTGAAACACTGATACAATTATACATTTTTCAATTTCGTACACTTAGTACAATGTGCTTCCTCTGCAATAATGAGACAGAGTTCTTCGCGGAACATCTCTGATCAATCTGTCAGCAAGACTCCAATCCTCCAATCACTTTAATTCTCGAGTTTGCTCCCAGTTCTTTTCCAAGAAGGGTGCACTTAATCAGATCAGAGTATGGGGAATATCTACTCTGCGGCTCTCCTGCCTCACCCTAATGAAGTCTGTGGCAGGAAGGACCGTGGACAGCCTTCTCAAACGACCATCAATCGAAGGAACTTCTACCCCCTTCAGGGCAAAATCTTGGCACCAGTGGTACTAATCCAGTGGTGGGCAGAAGCTCTCCTCCTGGCAAGCATGACAAGCAAACCCTGTCATATTTGCTTGCAGACTTTGCAGGGGTGAAAGATGATCCCTTATATAAAGGCACTCCATACCTCGTCAAAGGTACTGGCATCAGGACAGAACAGGGGATGAGAGCTTCTCAAAAGTACCCACAGCCCTTGCTGCTGACAATCTTTCCCCAACCCTGAAACTCAGTCTAGGGTGAACCCAGCAATCTATGCCTGTCCTCAAACCATGGCCACAATTGAGTGCAATACCAGCAGCAGCCAAAACTCCCTTCATATCTGCAAGATATTGCAGGGTAACTTTGTTTCTGAAAATGCTTCAGACCTCTCAGTATTTTCATCATTTTCTATCTTTATTTACCCAGCATCTTCGTGTCCAGACCCATCAGCTTTTTCCTATCACAATAATCCTCTGACATCTTGAAGCAGCTACTTCTTCAGCGGTACATTCAATTTTGAAGGTTATTGCCAACTGTAGACTTCCTGACCCTTGTCCTTCTCCTCTGCCATTCTCTTGCTCAGGGATCCACATCTATTCCTGAGCACATTGATCCTTGTTGCTACTATACTTGAGACACAGAAAATTTCTGTGAAGCACAAACATCTGTCTATGGAGCAGAATATCAAACTAAGACGTTACACACTAACAAGGAGTCAGTTCTGCATTGGAAGACTTCAAAATACATTTCAGTACCAAGTGCCCAGCAATACCCCCTCTAACTTTTTATTCAGCGCATGGAGCTCTGAAGTCCGTGAGTCGCAATAACTTCCAAAACCAGATGTCAATGCGTTGTCACTTATGCATGGAATCTCAGAGCAACCCTGGAGTAGCTGTGTGACTGTGCTGCTTAGAAGAAACATTGGTGCACCATGCATGATATGACACCAACCACATCAAGCAGGAGCCTCTCAGTAAATAAATGATGACACCCAAACTCCAGAGGAAACTGCGACCAACATCAATAAGATGAAGAGCAACAAAGCCCTCAAAGTTGTTATCATTTCACCTGAACGCTTGAGGCACAGTGATCATGCCAAACGTATCAAGCTCCAAAAGCTTTTCATGAGCTCATGGGAACAGGACAGGATTTGACAGAATCTTCACAAAGTTATTATCATCATTTTTGTACAAAAACAAAGTATATAAGTCAGATTTCTCCAACTACCATGGAATCACCTTGCTTTCCCCTTACCAATGAGTACACCCTTCCTAAAATCTTCATCTGTGAAGAAATGGCAAGGGCGAACTGAAGAGCCAATTATGGCCACATGATCTCTAGAGAGTCACAACCTCCTGTCGGTGGATGAGTGGCCCTTCAAACTGATCAAACAGGCCACTGCTAAACTAATTTGGTCGTCAGAGATAGCAAGAACTGTGCAAGTTGGGAGTCAGTGATAACACAATGTGGAGCTGGAGGAACACAGCAGGCCAGGCAGCACCAGTGAAACTGGAAAGTTGATGTTTTGGGTCAGGACCCTCCTTCAGAAATAGGGAAGGAGAAGGGAGCTAGGAAATAAATAGAGAGATGAAGGGGGTGCTAGGGAAGGTAGGTGGGATGGTGATAGGTGAGTGCAGGTAGGAAGTGGTGGGGATTTGTCAGTGGGATGGGTGGGCCAGATAGATGGGAGGGAGGATGGACAAGTTGTGTGAGGTAGAGGATGCGGGGATGAAAAGGAGGGTTGGATATGGGATGAGGCTGGGGATGGGGAGATTTTAAAACTGGTGAACTTCATGTTTAGGCCATTGGACTGGAAGCTCCCAAGGTGGAATATGAGCTGCTGCTCCTTCAGTTTGCGGGTGATTTCCTTATGACACTGGAGGAGGTCCAGGATGGACATGTCACCCAGGGACTGGGAGGGGGAGTTAAAATGGTTCGCGACTGGAAGGTGTTGTCGTTTGTCAAATACTGAGCGCAGATGCTCTGCAAAACAGTCTCTGAGTGTATGCTTGGTCTCACCAATGGAGAGAAGGCCACATAGGGAGTGGCAGATACAATAGACCAAGTTGGATGAGGTACAGGTGAAATGAAAGTTTTGTTTTATGCCTTGAATAGAGGTGAAAGGGGAGGTTTAGGGGCAGGTGTAGCATTTCCTACGGTTGCAGGGAAAGGTGCCGCGAGGGGTGGGTCCAGTGAGGAGTGTGGGGCGGACTAGGGAGTCGCGGACAGAACAGTCCCTATGAAAGGCAGGTAGGGACGGGGAGTGAAATATCTTTGTCTGTGGGGTCGGATTGTAGGTGGTGGAAGTCGCAGAGAATGATACGCTGAATGCAGAGGTTGGTGGGGTGGTATGTGAGGACAAGGGGGACTCTGTCTTCACTTTTGTTGGCGGGCGTGGGTCTGAGGGCAGAAGTTCGGGAAATGCAAGAGATGTGTTTGAGGGCACTTTTGATCACCAGAGAGGGGATGTTGTGGTGCTTGAAGGAGGAGGATATCTGGGATATTGGGGAGTGTAACACCCCATTTTTGGAGCAGACACGGCAGAGGTGGAGGAATTGCAAATAGAGGTTCGCATTCTTGCAGGAGGGTGGGTGGGAGGAGGTGTAGTCCAGGTAGCTGTGGGAGTTGGTGGCTTGAAACAGATGTTGGTTTTGAGGTGGTCACCACAGATGGAGACAGAGAGATCCAGGAAAGAGATGGAGGTATCGGAGATGCTCCAGGTGAATATGAGGTTGGGGTGAAAGGTGTTAGTAAAGTTGATGAACTGGTCAAGCTCCTTGTGGGAGCATGAGGCAGCACTGATATAGTCATCAATGTAGTAGAGGAAGAGATAGGGGATAGTGCCAGTGTAGTTGCAGAAGAGGGATTATTCCATGTATCCTACAAAGAGGTAGGCATAGCTTGGGCCCGTGTGAGTGCCCATGGCCACCACCTTAGTCTGTAGGATGTGGGAAGAGTTTTAAGGAGAAGTTTTTCAGGGTAAGGATGAGTTCGGTTAAGTGGATGAGGATGTTGGTGGAGGCGGACAGTTTGGGCCTGCAGGAGAGGACGAACCCATCAACATGGGGGATACAAATGTACAGGAATTGGATGTCCATGGTAAAGATGAGATTTGAGGGGCCAGGAAATTGTAAATTTTGGAGGAGGTGGAAGGCATGGGTGCTTTCCCAGACACAGGTGGGGAGCTCCTGGACCAGGGGGAGAAAACAGAGTCAAGGTAAGTGGAGATGAGTTCACTGGGGCAGGAGAGGGCAGAGACAATGGGTCAGCCAGGGCAGTCAGGTTTGTGGATTTTGAGAAGAGATAGAAACAGGCATTGTGGGATTGGGGAATGATGAATTTGGAGGCTGTGGGTGGGAGGTCACCTGAGGTGATGAGGTTATGAATGGTCTAAGAGATGTTGGTTTGGTGGTCGGGGTGAGGGCAAAATCGTGGGGGTCGTAGGAGGAGTTGTCAGAGAGTCAGCACTTGGCTTCAACAATGTAAAAGGTCTGTGTGACATACTATAACTGCGCCTCCCATTACCTGTGGGTTTGATGGTGAGGTTAGGGTTGGAGCGGAGGGAGCTGAGGGCTGTGTGTTCCGTGAGGGAGAGGTTGGAGTCAGTGAGAGGGGTGGAGAGATTGAGGCGATTGATGTTGTGACAGCAGTTGGAAATGAAGAGCTCGAGGGAGGGTGGGAGGCATTGGGGTGGTGTGCAGGCAAATGAAGTTTGTTGGAGGCGGGAGAAAGGGTCTGTAGATGATGGGTTAGACTCTCTGTCAAAGAAATAGGCGTGGAGGTGGAGGCAGCGGAAGAAGATTTTGAATCCAGATATGAACGAAATTCATTGATGTGTGGGCGCAGGGGAATGATGGTGAGTCCTTTGCTGAGGACTGACTATTTGTCCTCAGTGAGTGGGAGGTCTGGGGTGGGAGATGGTGAAGATCCGGCAGGGTTTGGGGCTGGAGCTAGGAGTAGAGTTGGTTTGCAGGAGGATGAGATTAGATTAGAAATAATGGGAACTGCAGATGCTGGAGAATCCAATATAATAAAGTATGAAGCTGGATGAACACAGCAGGCCAAGCAGCATCTCAGGAGCACAAAAGCTGACGTTTCGGGCCTAGACCTTCATCAGAGAGGACTGATGAAGGGTCCAGGCCCAAAATGTCAGCTTTTGTGCTCCTGAGATGCTGCTTGGCCTGCTGTGTTCATCCAGCTTCACACTTTATTATCTGAGATTAGATTAGAAACTGGCTTTCTGTAAGAAGGCAACAAGTGGTGGTTGATGGAAAGTATTCAGCCTGGAGTCAGGTCACTAGTGGTGTGCCTCAAGGATCTGTTTTGGGACAACTGCTTTTTGTCATTTTTATAAATGATTTAGACGCAGGCATAGGTGGATGGGTTAGTAAGTTTGAAGATGACACTAAAGTCGGTGGAGTGGTGGACAGTGTGGAAGAATGTTGCAGGTTGCAGGGAGACTTGGATAAACTGCAGAATTGGGCTGAAAGGTGGCAAATGGAGTTCAATACGGATAAATGTGAGATGATTCACTTTGGGAAGAATAATAGGAAGGCAGAATACTGGGTCAATGGAAAGATTCTTGCTCATGTGGATGTGCAGAGGGATCTCGGTGTTCATGTGCATAGGTCCCTGAAAGTTGCCACCCAGGTTGATAGTGCTGTTAAGAAGGCTTACGGTGTGTTAGGTTTTATTGGTAGACGGATTGAGTTACGGAGTCGCGATGTCATGCTGCAGCTGTACAAAACGATAGTGTGGCCTCATTTGGAATATAGCGTGCAGTTCTGGTCACCCCATTACAGGAAGGATGTGGAAGCAATGGAAAAGGTCCTGAGGAGATTTACCAGGATGTTGCCTGGTCTGGAGCACAGGCCCTATGAAGAAAGGCTGAGGGACTTGGGTCTGTTCTCATTGAAGAGAAGGAGGCTAAGAGGAGATTTAACAGAGACATACAAGTTGATCAGAGGATTAGATAGGGTGGACAGTGAGAGTCTTTTTCCGAGGATGATGACTTCAGCTTGTACAAGGGGGCACAGCTACAAATTGAGGGGTGATAGATTTAAGACAGATGTCAGAGGCAGGTTCTTTACTCAGAGAGTGGTAAGGGCATGGAACACCCTGCCTGCCAAAGTAGTTAACTCAGCCACATTAGGGGCATTTAAACAGTCCTTGGATAAGCATCTGGATGATGATGGAATAGTGTAGGGGCAGGGGCTTAGATTAGTTCACAGGTCGCTGCAACATCAAGGGCCGAAGGGCCTGTTCTGCATTGTATTGTTCTATGTTCTATGAGGTTCGTTGGAGGCGGGAGAAGGAGTCTGTAAACCATGGAGCTGAGCTAAACATTTATAAGGTGATTCATTTGGATAAACTTATTAGGTCACCTATTTAATTTGATCTTGTTACTAAATAGCTTCATTATGAATGTTTCACTGAACTCCAAATCCATTGGTGGATGAGTTGGAATGTTAATGTTGGTTGATTGATATCTTTGTGAAGCTATAGTGGGTCATTCTTTCTTTGGCCTGCTTTTTATTGCCTCAAAGTTTATTTGGACAAAATTAAGAGATGCGAAGTGGGATAAAGCTTCTCTTATCGAAACGATGACAGTGGCTCACTGATAGTTCCTTAAGGTTGTAAGAGCAGCAGTTTCTTTTTAAGCCAAATTTCTAAATGATCTTGTTTTTCATGAGCATGTTAAGACTGACCATTATTACCATATGAGTCATCAATTCTGTGCATTATGCATTGTGGATGAGTGGGCATGGAGTTAGCAGCGGTTCACGGAGATGGCGTGGACACATAGGAAGCAGGTGGAAGTGTCAACATCTGTAAAATTAAGGTAAATGGTCTAAGAGCTTTTAATACCACTGAAAGGAAGTCCAAGACAACTGGGGGTGGTCTTCTAATCAGTCTGGCCTGCTACTTGCTCACCTCTGTGGTCACAGCAAATTGCTTCCAGGATGAGACGGCCCTGTGCCCTTCCATTCCCACCTCTCAAGACCAAAAATAGTGCATGTGGTGCCATTTATGTGGAGATGGATCTACTGTATTCATAGATTTCCCGCTAAAATTTATCATTGAAAATCTGGCCCTTGGCTTTCTTGGTTAATGAATCCCCCTGGGAATCCAGTTCCAGCTTTCACTGCCAACCAAATAAGCTTTAATCCTGGACAGACCATACCCAGACTGTTGTTTGCAGTCTTAGATATGCTAGTGTAGAAATATTAGTGTCATGGAAAGAGTATAGTGAAGATTCATCAGAATTATTCGAGGAAGAAGGGCCCGCAATGATGGTGTAAAATCTTAAGAATTGGCACAATAATTTTCAAAATTATGAAATGTTTTGCATTAAAGAACAGTGAAATATTCTTTTGGCCGAATCCATAACATTAGCATTATCACTTGAAAAATAAAGAAGTTCGAAGTTATGTTTTCAGAGAGCTATCGGAAAATGAATTCTGTATCACAAGTGAGTGCAGAGACAGAAATCCTAATAATATAATTTAAAATTAAATTGGATGTGTAGTTCAAAAGAAAAAGTATAAAAGAATTTGAAGACAGGGTGAGGAAATGTAATTAGAATGGATAGCTACAGTTAGAGAGCTGGCACAGGCAACTGAATGGTCTCTTTCTGTGCTGTGGTAGGTTTTGGATGGGGTGACACTGAGGTCATGCTTGAACTTCTTTGTTCTCTTTTATGTAACATGGGTTTTGAAACACAGCTGCATTATTGTCAAGTTTGCAAATAAACCTAAAGCTTTGCAGAAAAAAGAAAATCACAGAAGGCAGATTAAAGTGTTGAACACTGAGCAAAACAATATTAAACGTAAGTAGAAAATGAATTAAATTGGGTTTGCTATAATAGAGTCACTGCTGTCACTGTCTAGACAGTGGTGAGGTAACTAAATAAACTAATAACATCCTTGGATATAGAGCAATATCAATGGAATACTAATCTACTGCAGTTATATTCAGAATGTAGATGTGCTGGTTATAATTGTGTGGAGCTCCTTCTGCCACTCTCGCAAAAAGATGTGTAAGTATTAATCAAGGCATAGGAAATAGTAAGAAGAATTATTCCATTTTAATATAATGCATTACTAACTCAGTTTCACCAGTTTGGTACATTTGCTGAGCCTGAATCTGAATGAATGATGGAGGCACGGCCCTTGTTCTCAGGGTTCTACATGTCTCACTGTGTGGAGGAATGTGTGCAACCCTCACCTGCAGAACACTCCATCACTGGCTGTTCTCAGAGTTGACAATCTGCTCCCCTTCTTATGTTTCCAACATAAGTCATTGCCAACAAAAATGATGCACCCAACTGCAGGTGGATGTTAGTCTCTGTGGCTTCCTTGCTAAGAAGGTAAAGTTGGACGCAGGTGGGCCGGAGTCATTGGCAAGCCCAGAAGTAGCAGCCACCATGGGAACCAAGGAGCATCCAGCTCAGGCAGAGCTTGCAGTCATATATGCTGCGTCAGGGCCATGGCAGAACAGAAAAAGCAGGCTCAATATTTCATGTCCAGTGACCCTTCAACAGATCAGGCTAACGAAGGGTCACTGGACATGAAATGTTAACTTTGCTTTCTCTCCACGGATGCTGCGAGATCTGCTGAGTTTCTTCAGCGATTTCTGTTTTTGATCTCGAATGAATGAATTGTTATGTGAGGATAAGTTTGGAAAGAAAACAAGGCTGGCCTTCAGAGTTTTATTCACTTCAATCAAATCATCCCTCACTTTCTAAATTCCAATGAAAACAAGGCTGGCTTTGTTTTCATTGGAATTCAGAAAGTGAGGGATGATTTGATCGAAGTGAATAAAACTCTGAATGGTGTTGGCAACATGGGCAAGGCAAAGATACTTCCTCATGTGGGTGTGTGTGCAACTAATGCACAAGGAGTTTTAAAGGTAGTGTGAACACGAGGGATATTGGTCAATTCTGATATCCTGGCAATGAAGAGTTGTTCCGCAAATAGCATGCAGTAAGATGGGGCTAGAATCAAAGGGCAGGGCAGATTGTTAATGAGGTGAGCTTGGTAAAATATGGCATGAGATCTTGCTAGAGTTTGTAGTAAGAAACCCTCCAAAAAAACTCAATGAAAATGGCAATTAGTCAAAAATAAGTAAGATTCAGCCCTAAATATTTGAAACTGCTTTGAAATATTTTGTTCGAATAATGCGTGTATAAATGTTTCAATTACAAAAATTCAGATAATTAGTGTCTTGTAACTTGACTATATTGTGGAATGGCTGTTAACATAGATTATTAATATTCTACCAAATCTGCATGGCATGAAATTGTCTGAAATTAGAATATTTGAGGCATTAAGAATAAGACTGAAACTGCCAAAGCTTGTACTTTTAATTCTGCCGACCTAGAAGCAAATGATTGGCAATATGTCATAAACATTTGCCACTGGCACACCATTTCCTCTGGCAATCCATTTTGGATATTTAGCAGTTTTTGCATAACAAATTTCTTTCTAGTATCAGGTACAAGCTCATTTTTAAAAACAGTTTAGATAGTATATATACATCATAGACAAATTGTTTATGTTAACTAGAGGACAAACAATTTACCAGACAGTTTTGAGTTCAAATCAACTGGGGCAGTTAAAGGATCAGAATTCAGTTTGGAAAAAAGTTAGAAACAAAGTAAAAGTGACCATGAAGCTTTTAGATTCTTGTTAGCAAAGATTTCGTCCATTCACATCCTTTGGAAGATAAAATCTGCCGTCTGACTTACACAAGACCAATGAATTGTAACAATTTTTTTGGACAACTACAGATGAATAATAAATAACTATTAGTCAGCAATACAATGATACATTCTTAGTCTGGAGCTGTCCTCTGTGATTCCTGATAATTATCACAGCCATGGCAGAAAAGGTGATCAGGATAAAGCAACGGTAATGGAGTTGACAGAGAAAGAAATGATTGCATTCTCTCTTGTTGGAGATGGTCATTTCTGGGATTTTCATTGCATGAATGTTAATTGTCAATTATCAGACCAAGCCTGAATGTTCTCTCATTCTTGATGCACATGGGCATGGATTTCTTCAGTATCTGAAATTTGTGAATTGATACTGAACATTGTGCAATCATTAGTGAACATCCACACTTCTAACATTATAATGGAGAAGCGATGGATATGAATGAAACAGCTGAAAATGGTTGCTCCTAGGCAACTAACCTGAGAAATTTCTGCAGCAATGTCTTTGGCTCCCACCACTACAAGAGTGGTAGGCAGGACTAGAACCAGTGGAGAGTCTAGATCTTGATTCCCATTCACTTAAATTTTGTAAGGTTTCCTTGATGCTACACTCAGTCAAACTCTTCCTTGCTGTCAAAGACAGCCATTTTCACCTTACCTCTGGAATTCATCTGTCTTGTTCACGGTTGGAGTAAAATCCTAGTGAGGTATGGAGCTGCGTGATCCTGGAAAAAAGCTGCAATTGTCCAGGGGTTTTGGAAATAGGCTCAAAGGCATAGTCACTGGTGAAATGGATGGGAGGGATTTGGGTGGCATTCCTGTAATCTTTTCAGTCAACATGCCATTTTGCCTCAGGTGAGCAATCTGCCTACCTAAAGCCTTCAGTGGCCAAATAAGGGCCTCTTCTTGTGCCAACTGGCATTTTATCAATGGGGGAATGTCTAATGTGGGGAGATTGCACTCAAGTTTCAAGCTGGGTCCTCATGTTTTAGCATTCCTTTACTAATGGAAAGTTCCTGGTGGCAATTGCTGCCCCTCTGATACCAAAGCCCTTCTTTCTTTGGTGGGTCTGTCTGTCTAGCATGGTGCACACCGATGCCCCTTAACTTATGCTTTGACACTCATCGATCAAAGTATCCTGTCAGATGAAATCCCAGCAGTAGTCACTGCCTAACATGAAGTCCTTAATAGGAATGGCTGCCCTAGCAGGGATGCATCATTGGCATTACAATTAAAATGTGATCCCAGGTCCTAGTGCCTACCAATTCTGAGTCACCACCCCTTGAATCTTTGGCCTTGACACAGGGACACCTGCCAGTTCAGAAAAAAAGTGATATCCAAAGTGGCCAGTTACCTCTCCTCCTCCCTGACGCCCCACAATGTCTGCAGACTGGAATCCAAGTCAATGATCCTGAGCCAAATTTTCCTTGAGCTACGAACACTTATTGCAAGTGTGGTCATCTCAGATCACAATGCACTCCCAAATTCCTACACATTGCAGTTATGGCACATCATTTGTTATGTCATCATCCGAGTGCATCATCATCTGTATAACTATTTATTTATTGCTTATTTAATTAATTTTGTTTGAATTATTTTAGTTGTATTAATTGAATATTGTAGTTACTAAATTAGCCAATAAAATAACAGCATGTTACACTTTTCCAACTTAGGGGCAATAGAACAACATTCACCAAGTTCTGGGGGGTAAAAGTAAAGAATAAAAAGCAACATTTCCTTTCCCCTCTGCACTGAATTCCACAATTGCACAAAATGTGTGACTTTAGCACTCTGGTAACAAAGCACATTGGTGTTACACTGTGATTGCACAACAATGTCTGTCAGCAAGTATAGGGTTGTAGATGATCAGGACCTGCTAAGAGTTAAGAGATGTGCAACAGAGTTTTTTGCACTCAATTATTTAGGGTATAGGACCAATGGTTGACCATATTGGAATTTTTGAGTTTGATAAATGTAATTTATTGCACGTTGAGAGTTGCTTATCATGGATCTCATTTGAGCAAGTTGCTTCTGTAAACTATTAAAGCCCCAGTCATTTTTCCTAAATTGCAATCCCCATAATTGACGACAGCATTTCAACTGAAACTTAACCAGTATTCATAAACATTGGCATAATTTCCTTGCTTTTGTATGCTATGATTCTAAACACAAGAACTGTAAGCCTTCTCTTCCCTACCTCCTTCAGACTTGTCCACCTGCAGGTTTCTCTGTTCCCATGCCTCCCTTAGCATTTTATCTGTAGTTTATAGTGTCTCTCCTCATTCCTCCAACTTCTTCCTCCACCCAGAGTGTTGTATAAGGCAATGGTTCTAAAGGAATTGGTGGTCATATTGCATTGGCTCCATCAATATAATGATGTCATACACAATGTGTGGGTGCAAACAGATTGTTCCACATTACCTTTCGGACTGCTGTACCAGCTCACAAAGGTTTCAGTCATCACGCCTGACCAAATGTATTTACAATTGTAATTGTAATGTAACATGTAAATATATTTATCGCAATCATGCAATGAACT
The DNA here is from genome assembly GCF_030684315.1 of Stegostoma tigrinum. NCBI lineage: Eukaryota > Metazoa > Chordata > Chondrichthyes > Orectolobiformes > Stegostomatidae > Stegostoma > Stegostoma tigrinum. The sequence goes on from NC_081362.1 coordinate 58,821,914, forward strand.
TTCTTATCGTCTAGGATAAGTGCCTCATCTACTGATACTGAATGTTGATACGTTCTCTACCACTATTCATTACAAAGGCTCAAGACAAGAATAGACAAAGGAGGATTGGGGCAGTCAACTCTATCAAACAGCCCTTACCCAGTACCCAAATTAGACAGAGGTGGAAAACCCCACCAGTATCAGGGAAAGCAAAGAAGAAAATTTCAACCAAGAGAATAAGTATGGCAAGAGTGTGGGCTTGGAAAACAAAGTCACCACATTTGGAAAACACAGAAGGCTTAGTGAAGGAAACTCTGTAAGGAACATGTGAAGGCTTCAGGAAGTTAATTTAAAGATTCCCTAAGGGAAATTGGAATAACTTTCTAAAAATAAAGTACAAAGACCGAAACGGGAAGAGCAAGGGACTGTAAAAGATAATTCTCATCTCTCATTGCGATCATTATTGACATTAGGCTCTGTGGGGCATAGCTGCAAGGAACATTGAAAGAACCAGAAAAAAGAAATTAGCCTCGGGCTACAGAATCAGGAAACCTCAGACCATATTTATGTTGAAAACAAGGAAATTTAAATAAATCAATTGAGCCTAACTGAAGTAAAAAAGCCAGGTAAAAATTAAACATTTGAAAAAAATGGAATTGAGTGATTAGGCTATGGATTCTTGTGGGAAGATTTACGAAGGCTGCAACAGAGATCTTGATTTAAAAATTTGAATAGAAGAGACACTGTGGTGTTTTAGACCATGAAGCTAGGTAAAAGTCCAATTTGCCTGGGAAGAAGTGAAAAATCTCCATTTGAATGTATCAGGTGGGAAATTCTAAAAAAAGTGGATAGATACCATAGCCACCAGCTACCCTGAAAAAGGCAGGAAAGCCCGGTAAGCATGACAGAGATACAGAATTACACAGAAACAACTTTTAAGAGCTTGGAAACAATCAATTACTACAGAACAGTGAGAAGTATATACAGAGCTTTATCAAAGAATTTGAAGCAGTATAATAGAAACAAAGATTTGAAAAGCCAAAAGGAAATACTATCATATTGCCATGACATAAAATTGAGCAAGTTCTACAGTCATTCAATTTAGTGCTGATAATTCCAAGAATACAAGCTTTAAGAACAGCAAATTGAAAGCCTTAACTGAAATGATCCAGGTTTAAAATACTTTTACAATAAAAATAATCAGCACCTTCAGAAGAAATGGAAAAATATATAATGCCAGAACGATATGAGAGAGTAACTGTCAGAAGCATATTAGTGTCACATATTACTCTGTAAGACAGTACACATAAGAGTTTAAAATGTATACATTGTTTGTAATCAACCAACTTCACACTGAACATGCACACATGACTCAACTTCAACTTTATCAGACCAAGTACAAAGGATCAACAATGTCCCAGTGAACAATTCATGCAAAGCAAATGTTCCTCAATCACTGATCCAGGAACAAACAGTGTTAATAAATCAGTCAAGAGGCAGCCAATAGAAGACTTTATTAGGCTTCCCAGACTCATCTCAGAATCCAAATACATGAAAAATACATAAGAGGGCTGTGTAACATCGTCACAGAGAACTTGACAGGACTTATGAAAATGTTTAACCCTTTTTCTTCTTAAAGTTGAACAGTCAGTGTCAGCACAGAGTTAATGTAGAGTGAGCAGCAATACATCAGTGACATGACTGAGAGTCTGAAAAGGTTTGATCTTTATAACTTTACTGTTGGTCAACTTCAGTTGTCTTCCTCCAAATGCTACACTGGTTGAAATGAGACAGAAGGTGACTGATACCCATATACAAAGTCTCGGACCTATCAGTTGAAAGTCACAGCTTTCACAAGTGCTCTACAAGAGATTAACTAGTTTTCTTCAGGTTTGCATTTAGTTTGCCTGCAGACAATATAGAGACCGCTCCTGAGTTGTAGAAAAATGGAACACTTCTGTCTCTTTGTCATTTGTTCCCAGCTCTAAGCTATTCAGTTACCTGAGGACCGATCACACATTTGTTGGCAGGCAAAAAGGTCTCTGTCATAAAAAACTGGTCATTAGTCCATAGACCAATGAACATCTCGTTGCCACCAAAAGCTGCTATTGCACACACCACTCAAAGCCAAATCATATGTAATTCAAACTCCAATTACTGAATGTTCAAACAACTCTTTATATGTGTCCCGTGTGTAAGGTTACTTACTTCTCAAAACTGCAGCCATTCTCTCAAACATTATTTTCTCAAGCAGCTCTTCCTTATTTTAGTCCACAGCTTTTGAAACATAAAATAAAAAAGACACAGTCCTTGCATTTCTTAGAAATTAATGAGGCATAATGGCTATAAGACAAGTAACCCAGTTAAAAACTGGTACAACCAGAATCAAATAAACCAGTATCTTCTCAGTCATTTGGAATATTTCCAGGGATCTTTGGGCTCAAATATTCAGGAAAATTTCCTTTTCTCTGAGATCCAGAGATAAGATGCATATCAGCATATTCCAATGACAGTAATCAAGATTCTTGTTCTTACCATTCATTTTCTTAGAAGAATTATCCTGCTTCTGTCTGTGCAACTCACCTGAATCAGAGGAGGGTTTTTGTTTCCATTTTTGCTTAATCCTTGTTATCAATTAAGGTTAGGAAATGCATATTATCCTATCCAAACTACAGACCATTGAAGATCAGAATTGAATTGAATGACTGTTCTTCATTTGGGGGGATGGGGAGACTTCCACAATAAAAGTCCATTATAATTACTCTCTTATTCTTCCAAATCTCTTGCCATTTCTTTCAACTTCAGGATGGGCTATTCACAGAATATGACCTACATATCAGCCAAAGAAAGCTCACTTTACATTTTATTTTGTTTCTTCTTCATGCTTTAAGAGATGTCGTGAAAAGTGCACCCTTTATAAACATGAACTCATCTAAAACTCTTCTCCTCATTATCAAATTCACAGCAAATCTTGTTCACCTTTCTACCCAGCACTTGTTGAATTATGTTTGTTCCTGCTCTGGTGTGCCTAGATTTTTAAATTCATATCCTTTTTTTCAAAAGCCTCCTTGTCCTCAGCCTCTGCCTTTCTCTATTATTGCACCTACAAATATAACGTTATGAAATCTCTATTTCTTCTATTGCGGCACTGTCGCAAATTCTCAATTTTCATTGCTCCTTCGCTGCCAGTTCTGACTTTAGCTTTCTTGAATTTCCTTCCCAAAATATCCCCTCTCTTCTATTTACTACTTCAAGCCTGACATTTTGATCAAGCATTTGGACAGATAATGTAATCTATTTTATCCTTTTTTTCTGGGCAACCAGCAGTCATGAGCCATGCTGGTATCAGTGACATTGATAGCAAGGGTGGGTATGATCTTGCAGTCAGACTTTACTGAACTGCGTAGAAGAATAGCAATCAAGTTCTCAAAATTGATGAACTCCAGATCACTGCTAATGCCACACAAAAATGAGTACAGAGAAAGAGCTATAACTGAAAAAAATGATGCAAGAGAAAGGGTTTTAGATTCTGGAGACACTTTGCCTGGCTCTGGGAGAAGCCAGATGGGTTACATCTGATCAGAGCTGGGATGGAGTTCCTTGTTGGCTATTCCATTAGGGCTGTCGGGGAGAATATAAATCAAGTCAACAGGGATGTGGAAATCAGAGGAGAATATCTGTTCTATTCAGGACTTCCTCACTAGAGACAAAATTCTGCACAAAGGCTGTCACACAATGTCATTATGCAGTGTGTCCAATTTGTCAATGTATTTCTCTTTCCTTCTTCAAAGTGAAAACTTGCCATTTTGTTCTTCCCTGGACATCTGACCCCACCACATTTCTTGCCTCTCTAATGTAAAGTTTCTTCAACCTCTGAATTTTTTTTCAGATCTCATGAGAGATCATTGGTCATCTATACTTAGGCCCACTCACAATCTACAGCAAATAGGGAACCAGCAAACTTGTGGTGATCGTTTCTTTGTGACTCTTTGACGGCAAGAGTGTACAGCTTCCAGGATTTCTGACCAATCGGAATGGGAGGATGTAATCATATCCCACATTTTAAGAGCATCCACTGACCCACCCCTGCCTTCAAACCCACTAGTAGGGACAACATACTATGCTGGTAACAGAATTAGATAATAGGTGACCTACACAGCACGCAGCACTCACTCATAACTTGATGTCAGCACACGAGTGATAGTTTGTGCAATTATGCCTGAAAATATTCACCTTATAACTTCTAACTCATGACAATCATCTCCCATGGATCATTTAAATGTCGTTCAGAAATTCAGGGGAAAATGAGTAAGGCCATCAGATGACCCACGGGCACCTTCCCCTAACTTAAATATACAAATCTCAGTGGAGACTTTCAGACAGGTAGTTGGATTGTCATAAATGAACAGGACCAGACATTGAAGGCAGAGATACTAGTGCAGACCCCAAGTCACCGGGCGCAGGACCCTTGAACCTTTGTTCAACTTGCTAGAGCCACTGAGATTCAGGGGCATTGACTGACAGGATTATTCTGAAACGGAAGATGTGTGCAGTTTTTGTTGGCATTCACAAGAGAGACACTGCAGGAGTCTGTTTCCTTCATGAGAACCATTATTTCTCCGTTCTTTGCACTTACATCTACCTCAGTGAAAAAAGTGGTCACCTGCCTGGGGCATCAGATAACAGGTAAAAGAGAGCATGCTCACCCTGACCAATGATCTGCATATTCGGTTGACCAGGATTGAAGAAGAGCTCACCTTGGTTATTCAAAACCTCAATAAAATGTTCTCCAGCTTTCGGCTAGCAAGGAATTGTGGGTTGGCCTTAAGATAGTAAATAGTGAAAGTAGGAATGAATGTGAAAACTCTGAAAAATTTGCCGCCATTCCTCCTTCTTTGACCCCTCCCTGGTAAAACTCTCATTCTTGTGATGAACACTAAATCTACCTTCGCACAAGTGCAGTTGGAGCGATCTCACACGGGGCTCTCACAGGCTCCAAACTGAAAAGACGTTGGCCATGAGCTTCTCATCAGTCAGGACAGGGAAAACAGTTGCAAGCCCTTAGGGCTGTTGAAGCCACAGGAGTTGCACCATATTAGAAGAATAATAAAAATAAATGAAGAGCAAATCTTTGTAGTTTCACAAGTAAAACCATTTCGCTGGTTAAAGTTTTGTCAGTTATTGCTTTCATTGTCAAAACTCCATTGTCCAGTCAACGACATTGGTGTCCGTCACCTTGAGGTAAATAGCATGTCCATGGTAAGACAAACAATGAGTGTCAGTCAGTGAGATGGATTGTTCCACTGTGCAAATGTTTTTGCGCTAGAGGCTAAAGGTTTAGCACAGTAGACTCAACATTTCTCTGCCAGCTGGCAAAACGCTTTCTAATAAGCTAAAACATGCCTGAACAAGTACACAGCAGGAAAGTGGCAGCTGCAGGAATTTCGGTCGCATCAGTCTTCCCCTCTTCTTGTTGTTGCTGCTCTTCTTCCAAAGATGCGGAGTGACCATCAGCTCCAGTCTTGTCTTCTTTCCTTAGAGGTGCAGAGTGGTGCACACCCTCATCACTCCTATCACCCCCTTACAGCAACTTATTGTCGCCTGTATTTTTGAGATACAGTCAGATGTGTATAAGTTGCCACAATTCAGTCCCACTTTAATTACAGGAAGTTTGAAAAAATTGAGAGATGATTAGGACAAAGTTAACTCCCCGGCTGCTGGGTTTTCGGACGATCTACAGGATGCCACCGCCGAAGCCACCAAAACAAGGGTTTTCAGACCGGGCCCATCGTGCTGCCACCGGCAAAACCAACAGTGAAGCCACTGCATTGCCACAGTAGCAAGGAGGGACAGACGGGACCCACCAAATCACCAACACTGAAACCATCGCTGAAGCCGACGTCACTTCAGCCGCTATCCAAAGCCGCCATTTCATCTCCACAGCCACAAGGAACAAACCAGAGCCACCATGCCACCACCATTATAGCCACTGCTGAAACTGCTGCACCACTGCCAGGAAGAACAGACTAGACCCACCGACGAAGCCTTCAATGAAGCCGTGGCCACTATGGCCATGAGGAACAGACATCTGGATCCACCACACCAATCTGTGCAGCAAAGACCCATTAAAGCTCTTCTTCTGACCGGCTTTCCTGCTCCTGCTATCAACACCATCTACAACACAAGATTTAAGGCATGGCTCTTGTGCACCTCTGCTCATGCACATTGCGATTGATTCTTAACAGCTCTGTGAAATGATCAAACAAAGCCACTCTATTCCAGGGTAGTTAGGGAGCAGCAACGAATGCTGACCCTGCCAGTGACACCTGCGTCCTACGAAAGAATATCGATTTCAGGACTCCTTTACAGGTACAAACTGGGTGAGTGTGACACAGATCTGTGCAGGCATCAGTGTCACTTCAATAGCTTGCTCTTAATAGCTGACTTCTGATGTGGTCATGTAGTTTCAGTTGTACCTTTCCTCTTCAACAGTGCATATTTTCTGTGAGAGATTGACCTTCAATTTATTCTGTGGCCAGCGCAGGTACAATAGGCAGTGTCCCAGAAGGGAAGAACCACAGTAAAACGGGGAAGTGACGCATTCCTGGCCGGTTAGTCTTGTGGGCCTGAAAATCCGGCTGCCATTGTACAAGATTTATCCTTTTCTTCTTAATTTACTATGATTCTATACTCACCTCAAAAGAGGTAAATGACTACAGTCTGGACCACGTCCATTGAGCAGAAGCCTTTCACTGAGGCAAAAAAAAGCAACTGACCTCTTCATTGCCCTTAAAGGCGTATTCTCCTGTCAATTGTTGGATCCTGTCACTATCTTCCGGACTTGTTCTACCTGACCGCTTTCAGAAAGAGAAACGTACCTGTTCTAAGCAAGGATCAGCGGATCCCGAAGCGTTAACTCTGTTTTCTCTTCACGGATGCTGCCTGGCCTGCCGAGCTTTTCCAGCAACTGCTGGCTTTGTTTCTGATTTACAGCGTCCGCAATTCTTTCGGGTTTTTAATAGAGAAGCAGTCCCCCCTGTTTGCTAAAGATGGATTGCATGACTAAAAAGAAAATTGGCGCTGTTGAGACCAGTTTATCTTCCGGTCCGCCGTGCTCCATTTAAAATATTGCATCCCACTTCAACATTGTCGTCTCTCTTAAACAAGCGACTTACTTCCGGCTGTTGGACCTGAACTGTGCAGAAATTCCAGTGTTCGTCTTTCTTTATTGTTGAGAATGAACGGAAAGGAAAAGACAACAGGCTGGCCTCTCGTCAAAAGGGCAACACACCTCAGTCCTAAAGTACAAATTTATTGTTTTACTCCGTCCGCAGCAGGATTTGAAGCGCTGCTTGAAAGTTGGAACTGTTGGTTTTGGAGTGGGTTAATTTTCAGTGCACTCCAGGGCGCGGCGCTGTTTGTTCTCACACTCGCTGCTCTCCATAAACAGGTGCCCTCGACCTAAAGCCCAAATAAAAGCGGCCCAAACAAAAAAAAAATCCTTGTTTCTTCCCAGGGATGGTGAGTTGATGCCATCGACACATTGAAAGCGGTTCTCAATCTCCCTGCGTCTTTCCGTTCGCCAATCCCCAACCCCCATCTTCATAATAGAAAGGAGATCTTGCAAACTTTCATTCTGAGTTGCAGAATCTTCGCATGAGATTCCCCAGCTATGTGAGTTGACGTTGTTTTAATCCACTCTTCATGCCTTTGAAGTTTGACTTTTGTAGCTTTTATCCACACAGTGTCTATTTCAGATATATAACTGTTAAATCCTATTTTTTTAAGTTGTATTATCTCAAAAATTCAGTAAAATCCCTGCAGGCTGACAGGACCATAGGGACTGCCTTCTCCCATTACAGAGTGCTAACTGGTGATTGGGTGAGTCAGCATGCCTCAGGGCAGAGGTTGAAAAGGTGACCCCATCATAGCAACTTTAGCCACTGAAGCCATGATGTTGGTGTCACCCTGCAGGGTCAAGCCAACGGAGCCCAATCACTCTTGTCCCTGAACGTCAACAATCTCACAAACTGTTGCCAAGTCTCGGCACTTGTCATCTCACTGACTGTACCCATCTTACCTTCACCTCAATCTGAATGCTCCCAAGCCAGTTTCTGTCCATCCTTTAGTATCGTTACAATCGTAATCAAAGTCTCATATTTCAGGTAATAATGTTAATCTTCCTACAGCCCAGGCGGGTTATATCAATAATCAGGACATTATTGTCCACTAAGACTTTACTGCCATTGTTCAGCACAATAGCACTGTTATTATGTAAATACAACTTATTTGATTTTGTTCAGAACATCTCTTGTGGACCTTTCATCACCTTTGAATGTAGGAGTTGGGAAATCATGTTGAGGTTGTACAGGACAATAGTGAGATCTCTTCTGGAGTGCTGCGATTAGTACTGATCGTCCAGTTGTGGGAAAGATATTATTGAGGTAGAGAGGGTTCAGAAAGACATTCCAGGATATTGCTGGGTATGGAAGGTTTGAGTTGTAAAGAAAAGCTGCCTAGGCTGGTAATTTTTTCATGGAGCAGAGGAGGTTGAGAGGTGATCTTATACAGGTTTATAAAATCATGAGGGTATAGATAGGCTAAATGGTAGGTGTATTTTCACCAGTTTGGGGGAATTTCAAGAGTAGGGGGCATATTTTCAAGGTAAGAGGAGAGAGATTTAAAAAAGATGAGGGGCAACTTTTCTACGCAGAGGATAGTTCACATTTGGAATGAACTTTCTGAGGAAGTGGTGGATGTGGGCACAGTTATAACGTTAAAAAGATACTTTAAAAAGACTGGACTCATCATTTTCACCTTATTCCACAAACTCTAATACTCGCCACTGAATCCTCTCTATTTGACCTCTGGCACTGCCTGAACATTAAAATGTGCAGCTTCCTGGAAGCTGCAGGAACTCCTGGACTGGGCCGCCCTCTCCATATCATCTCGGTCACAAAGCCTACTTCAGTCTATTTAATGTCACCCACGTCCAGCTTTTATGCAGATTAAACCCAAATCCATAGAAACCAAAAGAACTGTAGGTGTTGTAAATCAGAAACAAACATAAATTGCTGGAAAAACTCAGCAGGTTTGACAACATTTGTGGAGAGAAATCAGAGTTGACATTTTAGGCTGAGTGAGAAAGGATCTGAGGAAGGGTGCTCAACCCAAAACATTAATTTAGATTTCTCTCCACAAATGCTGCCAAACTAATATCTATGTTTGACTTCATCTGTGCTTAATTATTTCAATGTACTGCTGGAAAGCATTCCAAGCCCTTTCTATATTTATTAGTTCATGCAAAACTTTGCAGTGCTATACCACATCTTTTCTGCTCAACACTCCTGTCCTCAACGGACAACACTGAATCATGGTACCCAAGTGCTTCAAGTTTAACATGTTAATCTTGGGATTGAAAATCTCACCTCTTCACAGCTTTGTAGCATTTAACAGCACTATAACTCACTCTGAATCCTCATTCACCTTTTTGGGATGTATTTTGGCAAGTGTTTTGAGATGTCTTTTCCTGTAACAGATCCCATATATATCTAGGTCATCGCTATAGTTTCGATTAAATGAATTCTCCTCATAGAAAAAAAATCAGTTCAGTTAGGAATGCTAGTTTACAGTTTAACTACTACACAGAAAGTGTGGAAATATCATTAAATTTGAAGTTATATTAACAAAATCTATTTAAGATTTGGTTGAAAATGGGTTTGTTTGACTGAAAGCTGACAATAATAAACCGTCTTCGCTGCAGGTGTGCTCCCAGCTATTGTAATCCTTCCATTCAGGCTGAGATTGTGCAGGTCGTTAACATCATAACGAGCCCAGGACCAACTGGCACCGATATGGAACATTGAACTTCTGATGGGAGAGATTATTTCAAACCTTTTACAGAATAAGAAGGATAAAGTACCCCAGGGAATAAGGAAGGGATCCTTTATTGTTTTAAAACGTAGCATGTATCAGGAGTTTATTTTCACAGAAAGCATCTGAAATGACACCTTTCTTTAAATAAGGTATTCAAAACTCCATTTCACACAACAATTATTGCAGAACTCCTTCTCCCTGATATTTAAATTAAAACACATATTGTTAATTTGATGTGGTAATATCAAAGGGAAATAATTTTAATGAATTCTGACATCAATGTTTCAGTAAGTCAATCGTTCAATTATTCAGCACATAGGCAATTTAATCCAGTTAAAGCACCAGGCAGGCATGAAACAAGTGTTTGACTCTGTAGAGGTAAACAAATTGGTCTAGATTTGTTTCTCTTTGGGACAGAGTTTCAGAGGGGTGTTACACTGATTGACTTTTCAGCTTATGATGCAGTGCTGATATATTTCCAATGTCAGGGTTATTACCGATGCAAGATGGGATTCCTGTCACGAAGCAATCTAGCCAGCACAGTGAGGAAGCCACAGAAGCCCTCCCTACTTATTACCACAGCATATGATGACCCAAAGAAGGATTTAAATGGTTTGGTTTGATTTGATTTATTGTAGTCAAATGTACCTAAGTACAGTGAAATGTTATGTTTCGTGCGCATTACAGACAGGTAATAGCAAACAAGGACAAACAGATCATAGATAACAAAGTGTATAGCTGGAAGAACACAGCAGGCTAAGCAGCATCTTAGGAGCACAAAAGCTGACGTTTCGGGCCTAGACCCTTCGTCAGATTTTCTGATGAAGGGTCTAGGCCTGAAACATCAGCTTTCCTGCTCCTAAGCTGCTGCTTGGCCTGCTGTGTTCAGCCAGCTCTACACTTTGTATTCTCGGATTCTCCACCATCTGCAATTCCCATTATCTCTCTCAAACAGATCATAGAATGCTTAGACACAACAAGGCATACGAAGTTATGGCTGCACAGGAGCTGCATAAATCAAGATTAACATTTTTGGAGTTAAGTCCAATCAGCAGTCTAATAATAGCAGAGTAGAAGCTGTTCTTGACCCTGTTGGTACGTGTGTTCAAGCTCTTGATGGAAGAGGATGGAGAAGAGTTGGTCAGAGTCAAAGCTTCCATGCAAAGCATTGGGTCAAAGCTCAAGCCTTCAGCTCATACATTTTCGGTTGCCTGTAGAGTGAAGGGATGCTACAACACTCCCTCTCCCTCCATTTGTTGCTTATCAGAACATTCCAATGCCTTCCACATCAAGGTCCCAGGAGGCAATAATAGAGTCATGCCTTCAGCCCACCATGTCTATAGTGACAAACATTCTATACTAATCACATTTACCCATATTTGGTCCATATAAGTAGTTATACATGGGCCACAGAATGAATCAAAAATAATGAGACCATGTGAATAAGGCAGTACATTAATCATGGATGACTTCCATCTTTATATAGGTTGTGATTTTCAAATTAGCAGAGGTAGCCCTGAGCGAGAATCCATCAAGTGTATTCAAGGCAATTTGGGCGAACATTGTTATGGATCCAACCAAGGATCAGGCTATTTTGAATCTGGTGATAGAGAGTGTGTTAGGTTCAATAAATCATGTCAGCGTAAAAGATCCCTGAGGAAACAGTGACCATAACACTCAGTTTGAGTGGGAGGAACTGGGTTGAAAACAGCTGTGCTAAGATTAAATAAGGGTAATTACAAAGGAATGAGAGTGGAACTTACTGAAGTAGACTGTAAAATAGGTTTCACAGCAAAAATTGTTGAGTAACAATGGCAGACTTATAAGGTCATAGTTTATGCTCACAGCAAATGTATATCCTTACAGGGAAGGAGGATTCTAGGAAGGGGATAAGCCAACCATGCTTAACCAGGATGTTAAGGATTGTGTCACGTTGAAAAAGAAAACATACAATGTGCAAAGGTAAGCCAGTGGCTTGGGAAAATTTTTAAAAAACCAACAAAAGATGACCAAAAAAAAGTGGGAGAAGACAAAATTGAGGGTAAACTTGCAAATAAAATCTAAATACACAGCAAGAGCTTCTTTAACTATATAGAAAGGAAGAGAGGTAGGCTACACTGAACATAGGCCCCTTATAGAATGAGTAATTAATAAGGGAGAACCAGGAAATGACAAAGAAGTTGAAAAACAACTTTGCAGAATATTGTCAGAGATAATGGGAACTGCAGATGCTGGAGATTCCAAGATAATAAAATGTGAGGCTGGATGAACACAGCAGGCCAAGCAGCATCTCAGGAGCACAAAAGCTGACGTTTCGGGCCTAGACCCTTCATCAGAGAGGGGGATGGGGGGAGGGAACTGGAATAAATAGGGAGAGAGGGGGAGGCGGACCGAAGATGGAGAGTAAAGAAGATAGGTGGAGAGGGTGTAGGTGGGGAGGTAGGGAGGGGATAGGTCAGTCCAGGGAAGACGGACAGGTCAAGGAGGTGGGATGAGGTTAGTAGGTAGCTGGGGGTGCGGCTTGGGGTGGGAGGAAGGGATGGGTGAGAGGAAGAACCGGTTAGGGAGGCAGAGACAGGTTGGACTGGTTTTGGGATGCAGTGGGTGGGGGGGAAGAGCTGGGCTGGTTGTGTGGTGCAGTGGGGGGAGGGGATGAACTGGGCTGGTTGAGGGATGCAGTGGGGGAAGGGGAGATTTTGAAACTGGTGAAGTCCACATTGATACCATATGGCTGCAGGGTTCCCAGGCGGAATATGAGTTGCTGTTCCTGCAACCTTCGGGTGGCATCATTGTGGCAGTGCAGGAGGCCCATGATGGACATGTCATCAAGAGAATGGGAGGGGGAGTGGAAATGGTTTGCGACTGGGAGGTGCAGTTGTTTGTTGCGAACTGAGCGGAGGTGTTCTGCAAAGCGGTCCCCAAGCCTCCGCTTGGTTTCCCCAATGTAGAGAAAGCCGCACCGGGTACAGTGGATGCAGTATACCACATTGGCAGATGTGCAGGTGAACCTCTGCTTAATGTGGAATGTCATCTTGGGGCCTGGGATGGGGGTGAGGGAGGAGGTGTGGGGACAAGTGTAGCATTTCCTGCGGTTGCAGGGGAAGGTGCCGGGTGTGGTGGGGTTGGAGGGCAGTGTGGAGCGAACAAGGGAGTCACGGAGAGAGTGGTCTCTCCGGAAAGCAGACAGGGGTGGGGATGGAAAAATGTCTTGGGTGGTGGGGTCGGATTGTAAATGGCGGAAGTGTCGGAGGATAATGCGTTGTATCCGGAGGTTGGTAGGGTGGTGTGTGAGAACGAGGGGGATCCTCTTGGGGCGGTTGTGGCGGGGGCGGGGTGTGAGGGATGTGTCGCGGGAAATGCGGGAGACGCGGTCAAGGGCGTTCTCAATCACCGTGGGGGGGAAGTTGTTGTGTTCAGTTCTAGTCTCCATGCTGTGGGAAAGACATTAGTAAACTTGAAGGAGTGCAGAAAAGATTTACAAAAATGTTCCCGGGTTGGAGGGTTTGAGCTACGGGGAGAGGCTGAATAGACTGGGGCTATTTTCCCTGAAGCATCAGAGGAGTGACCTTATAGAGGTTTATAAAATCATGAGGGACATAGAATAGGCTGAATAGCTAAGGTCTCTTTTTCCCAGGGTAGGGGAGTCCAAAACTAAAGGGAATAAGTTTAAAGTTAGAGGGGGAAGATTTCAAAGCGACCTAAGGGGCTACCAGCCATCGGAGGAAATGGTAGAGTTTGGTACAATTACAATATTTAAAAGGAATCTGGTAGGGTATATAAATAGGATGGATTTGGAGGGATATGGGCCACATGCTTACAAATGGGACTAAATTAATTTAGGATATCTGGTCAGCATAGGCAAGTTGGACTGAAGGGTCTGTTTCCATGTTGTACAACTCTATGACTCTATCACAGTCTTCACAGTGCAAAACACTAATAGCATTCCAAAATTACTAAATAATCAAGGGGAAAATAGAACAGTACAGGAAATAAGTGCAGCAACTATCAATGGAGAAAAAGTGCAAGGGAAACTAATGGGGCTAAAGATCAATCAGTCACCCGGACCAGATGGGATGCACCCTAAGATATTAATAGGAATAGATACAAAGATAGTCATCTTCCAAAAATGTTAGATTCTGGAAAATTCCCAGTGGATTGGAAACTGTAAATATAACACTGTTAGTTTTAAAAGCAAGGAGACAAAAAAAGGTAACTAAATGGACAAGGTGTAGAGCTGGACACCTTGTCATCTCAGATTCGCCAGCATTAGCAGTTCCTACTATCTCTGTAACTGTATGGACAGTTAGCTTAATTTCAGCTGTTGGAACAGCATCTGAATCTATTAAAAAGATTTAAAGTACATAATATGATCAAGCAGAGTCAGCATGATTTCACAAATCATGTCTCATAAATTTACAAGAATTCTTTGAATTCTTTCAAACAAGGTAGATAAAAGGGAAGCAGTAAATGTAATATTTTTAGATTTTCAGAAGGTGTATGATAAGGTACCACATATTAGGGTACTTCATAAGATAATTGACTGTGGTTTTAGAGATGGTGCATTAACATGGATAGAGGATTGATTAACTAAAAGAAGACAAAAAGTTCAGATAAAGGGGGCATGTTCAGGATGGCAGCCTGTAATGTGTAGAGTTCAACAGAGATCAGTGCTGAGACCACAATTATTTACAACATGTGTTAATGACCTGGATGAGTAAAGTTGCCAGATTTGCAGCTGACACGAAGGTAGACTTGATGGTAAATATTGGAGATGACACCAAAGGTCTAAAAAGGCGTTTAGTTATGTTAAGTGAACAAAAAGAACAAAGAAAATTACAGTACAGGAACAGGCCCTTTGGCCCTCCAGGCCTGCAAATGATTAGGTAAAATTTTGGCAGATGGAATATAATGTGGGAAAATGTGAGGTTATGCACTTTGATGCATAGAATAGAGGAACAGAATATTAGTTAAATGTAGAAAGACTGCAGAAAGCTGCAGAGCAGAGGGATTTCAGAGTCCATATCCATGAATCACAACAAACACATTGAATTAGACCATGTGTCCAAGCCACTGAGAAAAAGAACCAGAAGTGGTACCAAACACCCCAACAAACTGAAACATATAAATAACAAGTGGAACAAAACACCAACACTTCACCGGAGGCATACTGACAATATAACCTAGCGGGGTGATGAAACGTTTGCAACCAAACCCACTGACCTGGCAAGCATGTCCACAACCTCATCCACAACCTGAGCTACAAATCTTCTTGAAAACTTTAATCACGAGAAGCTAACATTCAAGTTCACTGGGTAATAGGGAAGGTAAATGGCACGTTCATTTCAATTTCAAAGAGAATGGAGTATTAAAGTCAGGAGTTTTGCTAAAACTATATAAGGCACTAATCAGACCAGAGGCAGGATACTGTAAATGGCTTTGGGCCCCTTATCTAAGGAAAGATGTAGTGACATTGGAGACAGCCCAGAGAACATTCACTAGGCTGGTACTAGGTATGGAAAAACTGTTTTATGAGAAGAGGTTGATTGGATTGGGCCTATATTCATTCAAGTTTCGAAGAATGAGAGGCCACCTTTTTGAAAAACATAATTTTCTTCAAGGAGATTGTAGGAACTGCTGATTCTGGAGAATCTGAAGAAGGATCTTAACCTGAAGCATCAGTTATCCTGCTCCTCTGATGCTGCTTGGCCTGCTGTGTTCATCCAGCTCTACACCTTGTTATCTCAGATTCTTCAAGGACTTGACATGGTAGATGATGAGAGATTGTTTCCCCTTGTGGAAGAGTCTCGGACCAGAGGGCATAATCTAAGAGTAAGAAGTCACCCATTTAAGACAGAAATGAGGAGGAATGTCTTCTTTCAAAGGGTAGAGGATCTGTGGATTTTTTTTATGACAGAGGATTGTAGAGGCTGGGAGATTAATTGTATTCCAGGCGGAGGTAAACAAATTTTTAATCAGTTAGAAAATGATGAGTATGGGGAAATGACATGAAAGTGATTGTTATCAGATCAGCATGCTGTCATTGATTGGCACTGCAGATCTATGTGCTGAATAGCCTAGGTTTACTCCTACATCTTATGTTCTTATGTGGTTAATGTAAAACAGACTGTGATGTAACTAATGAAATAACTAGACATAAATAGAACCCTCAGAGAGAAAAATCTGATGTGGCAGCTCTAGCCGAATTTTAAGACGTAGTCATGTATATAATATGAACGAAGAGTTGAAATGACTTTACCATTACCTTGGCCCCAATCACTGGTAAAGTAGATTGGGAAGGACAACCCAACCCAGTTGAGCAATATTGGGATAGGATAAACCCACCCCTCAATTAAAGACAGACAAATCAAGGTGCAAGCCTCCACCCACGGTCAACCCATCCCAAATCATCCGTTACCCAGAATTCAGCTGAACTGCAGCCTTTGAAGAAAACTCTTGCCAGTAAGCCATCAAGTGAATATTTGCAAAAAGAAACAGATTACCAAACTTGTTTATTTTTAAAGACTATGTTTTAAGTCCATTAATAAGTCACAGAGATGCTTTCTCATGCCACTACCAGATAATCTGCTAATTCAAGCATTTTCAAACTGAAATGTAAATGATTGCACAAATTAAAATGCAAATTGTTACAAGATAATTATGGGTCATGGAAGAAAGTAGAGAAGAGTGGTAAAAGATTGTTTGCAAATTATGGGGAAATATAAGGGGCGTATCCTAAGGAGCCAGTTTTGAAACCATGTTTCCTTTTGACGTATATCCAATTCATATTTTCAGAATGGTTTCAAAGCTCTAAAAAGGCTACAGAGGAAATGTATTGATGAACAACTTCAATTATGTGGAGAGAACAGGGAGTCTCAGGTTATTCTCCTTAGAGCAGAAAGAGTTAAGAGAAGAGTTAACAGAGTTGTTTAAAACATTGAAGTGTTTTGAGAGAGTAACTAGGGAGATATTCAAGTAGTATTCAGTGGTAACAAAAGACATAGATTCAAGGTAATTGGCAAAAGACCCAGATTTGAGATTGTTGTCACAATGGAGGATAGGTGGAGATGAGGCAGTGGCAAGGGGATCAATTAAACTGAAACATTTTCGCAATTACCATTTAAATGGTCACGGTTTAGCAATAATTGCAAAGTTAGACTCCTATCATGCCACATAAAAAACTCCAGGAGCAATTTAACTCACTCATGAGAAGGACATACATTATCATCTACAAGGTTATGCCAAGAGTTGGGAGGTGAGATGAGGCTAGATATCTCTCTTTCAGCTGAATCATACAGAATAAGTGAGATGACTTCCTTCTGCATTATAAATTTCTCTGATTCTATGAAGCATAAGAAAAATTTTACGTTGTCTCGCAGTCAATTCACCTATGTAAAAATATGTTACATCAATATGTACTCTATGGTTTGACATGGGATCGAACACGAAATGTGGTAGAGAAAGTTGACATTTGTAGATTTCTGTAGCTAAAGCGATTGATAAATATATTGTATGAACCTTTTTGCGCCACCTTTGACACATCGCCTCTGTGTGGGCTGTTGTGATTTCTCATGAGCCAGAAGCAGGGCACAATGTATTTCTCACTTAAATTCAATATGGATATCTACTTGATTGGTAAGATTAGTAAGCATGCCTTATGCTTCAAAGAATCCACTAACTTTGAATGGCCTCTAAGGCACTGCAGAGCAGTGCAAACACCTGAGCCACTAATTTAGCAAGCCAAAATGTTGCTGTATAACAGGCTGCATTGCTTTATGTGCCTCATTGTTTCAGTGGTCTGCTGGGCTTTGATAGGGATTTAAATTAATCCCTAGAGCCAGTTGTTTGGTTAAATAAATCAGCATTTAGAGCTGATCATGGATCCAAGACTCATTTGCTGACCCAAAACATTGAATATTCAACAGGGTGTGGATCATTTATGGTCATTATGGGCCAATCAAATTAAAATGAAAGAGTTTGTTACGCGAATATGTAGTAGATTGATTAAACAATTTCACTCATATAGCCGCATAGAAATGTACAAACATTGCAATAGAGGTGGTATGGTGGCTCATTGATTAGCACTGCTGCCTCACAGTGCCAGGAACCTGGGTTCAATTCTGCGCTTCGATGATTGTGTGCAGTTTGCATGTTCTCCCTGTGTCCGTGTGGGCTTCATCTAGGTGCACCAGTTTCCTCCTACAGTCCAAAGATGTGCAGGTTAAATGGTTTGGCTGTGCTAAATTTCCTGTAGTGTGAAGGCATGGATTACCCTTGGGAAATACAGAGTCTGGGCAGGATGTGTTCAGAGGGTCAGTGTGTGGACACCATGGGCCAAATGACCTGCTTTAAAAAAATACTATTCAACCCAACCCATCCATGTTGGCAGCTGAGCAAATCATTTTCATCACATTTACCCATTCATGTGGGTACAGTCTGTTATGTGGCCAATTGTTTCTTTGTACTTTTGAGTAGATAAATTACCTTGTCATTCTTCTGGAACAGTGCATCTGTCACCATCAGATTATGGCTTCCTATACCTTTATAGAACCCATTAATTGCTCCTGCGATTGGAGCTACTTATTTGAGGATCCCTCTGAAAAATGATTCACGTACTGCAATAATCCGCCTTGGTTAAATAGAGTTGCACTTTGTTGAAGTTGACTCAAATAAGCAGAGGAGGACTTCTGCCTACATTTTAACTTCCATATTAGAAGACTTCAAACACAAAACCTGACTTTCAAAGGTGCAGTGTTGTCAGCCTAGAATTGGAAAAAGAAAACTAGAAAGGTACCAGATCCATCAGTCTAGTATGGTGTAGTTTGATATGAACACTATGCTTCATGAAAAGAAAACCACTATAAGGTTTCTGCTCATTAGATGCTATAATACAGCAATCAAACCACAGATCTTAGTGTGGGATAATTGCGTACAATATTTACCCTCCAGTGGCAGTATCTTTTAAGGGGCTGATGATTCCTTTAGAACTGTCTGGCTGTTGAGGGGGCAGGGAATGGAATGGAATTTAATGAAATTGGTGATGAGGGTATATATTTAATAAGGTAGAAAGAAGGTAGTTGGGAATCCTGGCCAAATTAAGTCTGCTGTGTGTAATGCCTATGAGATTTTAAGGACTTGCATGGGGGCCTACTCTGTGTGAGTGTAGGCTAGTCTAGCGTGAAACATCTTGTAGACTAAACAAAATATTTTTATAAATAAAAACCAAAAGAACAGCGGATGCTGTAAATCAGGAACAAAAACAAAGTTGCTGGAAAATCTCAGCAGGTCTGGCAGCATCTGTGAAGGAAAAAACAGAGTTAATGTTTCAGGTCTGGTGACCCTTCCTCAGAACCCTATCCTCAGAAGATATTTATTCTGTTCTGCAACAAGTTATAGATTACAAGAATAAACTGCACATTACTCCAAAGACTTTTTGAAAGACCTAATCTTAAATCTATCTCTCACGAGCTCCCACCATACTCTTCCACCAGGTTCTCATGACATAATCACAGTGAGCTAGACTTATTGGCTCAAATAAATATTAACCCATCTTGACCCACCAGTGATTTTTCTGGCAACTATAATTGTTATACATGTTATCATATTTTACAACCAAATATATACTATATATGTTTATATAATTCCATTTCCCACAATTCAGTCACTTGACAAATTTGGATGGTCTTGGGTTTCAGCGTTCACGTAATGTTTTCTGTTTGGAATTGGTAGAATGGTAGCTTAATGGGTAGAACATAGCCACCTTGGACTGTCTTCCTTGAAGGCTGAGGATCTCTTCTGATGTTGAGCATTGTTACTTTAAATGTTTCTTTCATGGAGGTTTGAATTCTATTTGAACTGTGCCTTCTCACTGATTACAGTTTCGAACTGTGATGTGAATTTATCACACACAGAACACAGCGAAGTGACAAATGATTGGAAAACAGCTAATGCAGTACCATTGTTTAGGAAGTGTAATAGGGATAAATCAGGGAATGAGAGGTTAGTAAGTAACAGTTAAGTTAATAACTGTCGTCCATAGTTGGGAAAAGATGTGAATGCCAGAATGTATCTCCATTTGAAAATAAACAAAGATGAATCAAGAAAGTAGGCATGGCTTTGTCAGGGGATGATCATGTCTAACACACAAAATTGATTTTTTTGAGGAGGTGATTAGATGTGTGCATGAGGGTGGTGTAGTGATCTGGTCTACATGGACTTCAGTAAAGCTTTTTACAAGGCGTCACATCAGAGGTTGGTCAAAGAAGTGAGAGCCCTTGTGAACCAGGGCAATTTGGCACGTTGGATCTGTGATTTGCTTAATGGCAAGAGGCGGACAGTTCAGGCTGAAGGTTGTTTTTGTCACTGGAAGCCTGTGACCAGGTTTTGGATCCCTCGCTGATTGCAGTGTACATTAATGACTGTGGAGATCACACTGTCAGCAAGCTCTGCCTCTGAGCATTGTGCCAATATAGAGACCATCCATCGTTTCACTGGCCAGCAGCCCTCAGCTGGTAGCAATGTTAATCCCTAGGAAGGCTCGCCACTGCCCAGTGAAGTGCTTGAATAGCATTTAATATGGTAGACCTTCCCTAAAACAGGTGACACGAAATTTGCATTAGCTCACCAGTTAGACTCTTTTCAGCTCTGTAAAACTCTGCCCTGTGCATCAAAACTGAAATTACATGTTGAAGCATTTTTATGAGCTTGAAAAGTTGTCAAGGTGCAAATTGTTTACAGTTTCTTTAATTTTACAGTATTTCTATGTAAAGAATCCTAGCAACATCACATTGTATGTTTGATGCAGCATCAGACTAGGCCTGTTACTTTGGAAATGTTCATATATTTTCTAAATGGACAAGTATATTCATGTTGGATCATATAAATATATATGTTAAAAGTATTAAAATAAATACCAGCACATAAAAGGTACAAAATGGAAATAGG
Organism: Stegostoma tigrinum; assembly: GCF_030684315.1. Classification (NCBI taxonomy): domain Eukaryota; kingdom Metazoa; phylum Chordata; class Chondrichthyes; order Orectolobiformes; family Stegostomatidae; genus Stegostoma; species Stegostoma tigrinum. Next base: position 58,842,710 of record NC_081362.1, read on the forward strand.
CTATTCAGCCCAACAAGTTTGTGTTTAAACTCCATACGAACCATCAGCCTTATTGTGTTTAATTACCCAGTTCCAATATCTCTTTTAATTCTTCTCCCTTCATTGACCCATTCAATCATAATCTTAAATATTGACATTGCTTCTGCCTCAGCACAAACTCAGCACAAGTGAAATCCACAGATTCTCAATTTTCTTGTGTGAAAAATTACATATAATTTACAAAATAGAAAGAAATTGTTTGGCCCAGCAGGTCTAAGTAGGTTTATACAGTCCTCATGTAGGTTTTCTTCGATTCTGTATTAGATTTATTAATGATTGTTGCTTTTTTATAATCACAAGCATTGGACAATGGCACAAGTGGAAAGATCATTTCTACTGCTATTATGTCTAGCCACATCATAATTTGAAATCCATATCAGATCACTTTTCTTCTCTATTCTTTAATACGACAGCTTTCTTGTTTTCTGATCTGTTTGTACTTGGGCTCCCTCAAGCCAAAAGTGATCTAATATTGATTAGCATATCTGCTTTTCTGGTCTAATTAGAAGAGTCTTGTTGAGTAAACAGTATGATGTTTATTACATTATTGCAACTGTTTACAGATTACTTGAAATTGAGCTATATTACCACAGAGACTGTTAAGACTGTCTTCTACAAACTCTGACTTTACTTTCTGACTACGGCCTCATGACAATGAAGTATGAAACATTTCAGACCCTTTCAGACATGAATGCTGCATTTTTACCCAGGTCATTTTTTACACAAAATTATTATATTTTTATGCATTTGTTTATTTATCTTAATAAACCACTAACCCAACACCCCTCACCTCTTTGATCTCGAGAGGTTTCACTAATCTTCCCTAAATATATTCTCCTTTGGAATTGTGATATTTTACTGAGCGAAAGGTAGTTGACCTGGATTGTCTTGTTGACTGTTTGAGGTCTTAGTTATGTCTTGAATAATGGCGTTTTTAACCCCTTGTATCTCTTTCAGAGGGGTCTCTGATGATTTTTCCTTTATTAATATTGGTGTGATCCCTGCTGTCACAGGCAATTTTCTCTTTACGGTATCTTGGATCTTTGCTTATTAATTTAAGTGTCTTGGTGGTATCTCTCTGGATTTGTGTGAATCACCCCATTAATGCGCCAGTAGAATTTGGTTCTTATTCCACCTGTAGGTTTGTGATGAATTAGGTAGACTTATTACTTCAAATTTGTGACTATTCTATGAGTTATCCTTGTCACGCAATGACTGAATTACACGTGAAATCAGAGCGTTCAGTTCTTTAATTCTATTACCTGGCAATTCATGCTTGCCTGATGTGGTACCCTTTATTATTGTTGTGAATTCTTCTGTGGAAGATAGAGGGGTTGGATATTTTGATTGACCTTGCTGCTTCCTAACCATCTCAGTGCCCCCCATGGTACACTTGAATTTGAAGTTGACTGTTGTTGATCTTGGTTGACAATCTGACTCAAGCCAATTTTGTTAGCAGTGGAAAGTATTTGAGCCAAAACCACTGTAGTCACAGCTTTCCATTTTAATTATGGTATGAAACGATTTCTTTTCATCCAATGTAACCTATTTTGGGGGATTCTGTTTTAAATTCTTCCGTGAGCTTACAGAGTCCAGCAAAATTTTCTATTGGTTTTCCCTTGACCTTTTGTTGTTTAACGTTTCCCCACCTTTTGGATGAATCTGAGGTCAACACATGCTCTTCTCCTCAGGAAAGAAAATCCCGGGTTATGAAAAAGGTAAAGGTTTTCTCGAATTTAGTGTCCCCAATGTTGGAGAGTTGTTTTAACCTACCATTAATGTTAAATGTGAAGCACCCCGGATTTTGTCGCTGGACTTCTGCTAGCTGTAAGCAGTGTTTTTGTCAAGCAAGGCTCACTATCTGACCGTACTGTGACACTTGCTCCCAAGTTTAACATGGAATTCAAGGGAAGCCTATTGATGTAAATGTAAGCTGGTCAAACTGGTTGATCCCAATCACAAATTTCCCCTAGGAAAACCTTCAGTTTGTCTTCTCCTGGAAACTGTTCCACTTCATTTGACTCTTTGTGGTGATGGTTCTTTGTATTTTTCTTTTCTATGCCTGTGCCCTGCTTCAACTCGTTTTCTGTAAGTGACCTAACTTATTAAAATAAAAACTTTCAGTGTTAATAGCTGGGAACCATCCATGTCTGTAAGGTTTTTTTTTTGCCACACAGTAATTGGCAAAACTTCTAGTGTCTGGTGTCTTTCCTCACCATTGCTTTGTCTAATAATAATATATTGTTGTTTTGTATCTTAAAAATTGAATAAATTCATCTATGTCAAGTTTTTTTTTTCTTAGGATTGATCTGTTTTGCTTCTAAATCTCTGCATCACTCACCACCCAACATGTTTTCTTGAGCGTTAGGACATTTTTGGACTATGAAGAGGCTGACAATAATGCCTACAATAAGCCAGTCTCTCATAATTTCTCATTTCAAATCAACACAATTGTAATTCTCAACTAGACTGCAAAGATCATTAATTAAGTCATCAATGGATTCCCTAGAATGCTGCACTCATTCATTAAATCTCTCTCTTTGAAGAATTTTATCAGTTCTGAGGTTTAAATCGTTGCCAAAGGAATTCAATATTACTTTGAACATGTCTGGTGTTTCTGTTATCCCTTGGTGAGCAACAACATTATCAGCTATACAGCCAGTTATGTCGACAAGAGTGTTTACTTGTTCAGCTTCTGACTCTTTTCAGTTTTGAAGCTTTTATTTACCTCAAGAATTGAATTCTCCAAGATGTCCAATTTTGATTTCTATTTGGTCCCTCTCTGAAAGTAAGTCTTCCTGCTGATAATGTTTATTTCTGATTTCAGGGCATACAACTGTGATTATGTATTGTGTCTTTAATGATTTTTATTTTGCAGTAATCTCCCACAGTTCGTTGTTGTTCCATATGGCTTTTCCATTCTTCACTGCTGTTTGTGGGTTTTCCTGCCCATTGTGACTGTAATGGAGGTTTATCCATGCTCCTTGGATGTAATAGAGGTTTTCTGCTTTTAAGAGCTGTAATGGAATTTTTGTTGTACTTTGGAGTCTTATGAGGATTCCCCCAACCTTCTTTGTCTCCCAAAATGTGTGAGACAAGAATCATGTGCTTCTTTTAATTTCCGTCCACTTTGTTTATCTTAGTTAGTGATTTCCCCAGCTCTCCTACCCCGTAATCAATGAGTTTTCTGTTATGGCCCTCTTAATTTTATGCTTCCAGGCCTGCTGCATGTCATTTTGCATACGATGGCATTGATGCCTAAGTGGATTTGCAACTTTCTTTTTTAATTACTGCCCTTTCAGCCTGCATCACTGCACAAGGTTTCCCTTTTCAGGAAAGAGATTATTGGTTTTGACTCATGTAGTCCTTAATGTCTGTTCAGCTCAACTTGGATTCACAACCGCTTCCACAGACTACCACCTTGCAATATAATCCATAAATTTGCCTTCAAGCTGCAGACTGTTTATGTTCCTGCACATTTTCTGTCAGTTCTGAAATGCTTTGTGTGTCAATCCCTGAAGATTTCTTCTGAGTGTTGCGTGGAGTGTGTGGGTTCGCTGTCATCAGCAGTGAGTAGTGGCTGCTTCTCTTGAAATCTTCTGGGTCACCAACATGTTTTCTCCCCCGTGCTTTTTTTTGCAAAGCTCTAAATTCTAAATTCCCTCAGCTGGCATCATTTAGAAATAGTGCTGCTCACCACTGCTGGCTCTGTTGTGCCCAACATTGTCACCATGTGTGAATGTTGCTTAAACCTAAAGTGTGCTAGTATGGATTAGGATAACCATCTTTCTGTTCTATCTAGAAGAATCTTGTCAAGTAAACTGTTTATTGCATTACTGCAACAATTTAAAGGTTACTTGAGTATGACCTACATTACTCATAATAGGAACATGTTAAGCTGCGGTCTGTCACTTACAAGCTCTTTCTTTACCCTCTGACCAAACCCACGTGACATCATTACGGTGATTAGTACTTACTGCACTCCATCAGACCTTTTCAGGCCGATATATACAGCATATTTTAATCCTTACATTTTATCTTCTACCTAGGGCCTTTTTCTTTTACAAATCGACTGCTGAAAAGTTATGTTTTTATCCATCTTGTCTCGTCCTTTCATGGATTTAAACGTTGGGGTGGAATTGACTCTCTGAGATAAGTAAGAATGTTATTATTATTGTGTGGTCAGGGAGATTAGTATTGCTCCCCGGTTCCCACAAAGAATCGTTTGGCTGTGAATACATTTGGCCATCCCCTTACGATGCCCCTGCCGTGTCTTTGCTTGCCACTAGGTGGGCCATCTCTTAAATGGTCTGCTGCAAACCCCTAACCTGGCAATCATAATTTAGATAGCTGCTGGACTGTTCCTATTCTGTGGGTTCAGGCATCAAATAAGTGGGCATTAAAATAAACTAGCTCTTTTCCATAGCTCCCAAGTAATTCTGCAAGTCAAATATCCAGGAGGGCCTCTACAGTGTAGATAAATGTTTGGTGGGAACTCCACCAATATATGTTGGTGTTCTTTCTACTGAAGTTTTGATGAAGAAGCAAAGAAAGATCAAAAGATACCTGAGGAAATTCACTTGCTAATAGTTTAAATGGCTATACCTTTCACTTTGAGATCAGAAGCAAATTTTGCCATTGTCCCTCTCGGCCTACCTCTAAACTGTTCAGCAGTCTACAATTTTCTCATGACAATGTGTTTACCTTGCAAGCCAAATGGTGTGATGTGCAGCAGGTATCAAACAGCCCGCATGTAGGTGCTGTGGCAATACTGAAAATTTGATTTGTTTTTTATATATAATATCCTGACTTGATTTTCATGAATATAAAGTAGGAGCCCAGACATCCCAAAGTTGCAACTCATCTGACAGTTACTTATTCTGCCCAATTTGTCAATGTGCCTACATAATCCAAAATTTGAATGCCTGTCCTAATATCTCCTATTGTGGCTTAGTGTCAGATTTAACCTAATATCCATTCCTGTGAAGTATCTTGGAATTTTTTTTTATTGCTAGTGGTACTTTACAAATGCAAGTTATTGTTCTAGAATTTGTTTGAGAACACCCCTACAGTGTGGAAACAGACCCTTTGTCCCAACAAGTCCACAACCAACCCTTGGTGCATCCCACCCAGACCCATCACCCTCTTACCCACCTAATCTACAGACGCCTGAACACGACAAGTAATTGAGCTTAGCCAATCCATTTAACCTGCACATTTTTGGACTGTGGGAGGAAAACCACACAGACACCAGGAGGATGTGCAAACTCCATACAGATAGTTGTCCAAGGGCGGAATTGAACTTGGATCCCTGGTGCTGTGAGGCAGCAGTGCTAACCACTAAGCCACCATGACATCCGTTCTAATATCCTCCTGTCAACTATCTGCCTCCCAGCTTCGAGATTGTCAATAAAATTAGACGTGATTCTATATTCCTTCACACTAGTCTGTGTTACATACACTGAAAAGCTAATAGCTAGTACAGATCCCTGTGCTACACTACGCCATATCCCATCAATCAAATTATCTTTTCTTCATACTTTCTCCCTGTCTCCTACCTCCAAACCAGTTGTTTCAAGCCTGCTTCAAACTCCATGTGTGTTTGCTTTCATTGATAACCTCTTGCACAGAACCGTTTTTTAACTAACTTCGGGAAGTCCATATAACTAACATCTCCTGAACTCTCCTATCTGTCAAGTTAGTTGCATCTTAAGGAGTTCCCCTCAATTACACAGACATGACATCCTGCCCAAATTCATGCTGCTACGCCATATGCTAGCCCATATTTGATGAAATGCTCCATTTCTAATGGCAAGTGATGGCTCAATGCTTGTTTTAGGACCCTTCAAGGAACAGGTGTCCGTGGGAGTAAAACAGGTACTGAGCCTACACCTTGCCATCAATGGGAAATAATAGGATTTTTAAAAAGAGTCAAGTGAAGCCAATAGGGGCAGGAGTGATCTGTAGCTCAAACTCTACTGATTGTTGCTAATGGCCACTATCAATGCTGTCCTACTGCCCTCCATCACCTAGAAGTCAAGTCAGTACAGTGATGTCAAGACAAGCAGCTCAAAATTTATTAATACAGGAGTACTAAGAATCTGCAGAGGCGAAAATGTAGGTGATGGCAGCTGACCAGATTATTTCAATGAAGCCTTCAAGGCCAACTTCAGGTCAGCTTTGGACCACCATCTGTATGGTTACTTTGTCATCTTCACATTCAAAACATACAGCAACAAATTTCTCTCATCAACAACTATAACTTGCAATCACCAAGCACCTTTAGTGTGGAACGTGGTTTAAAGTGCTTCGTAGACATAAAACCAATATGGGCACTGAAACATGGGAAATAAGCAAAAGCTTGGCCATGGACATTCATTTAAGAATGACCTTAAAGAGAAGTGGGGGAGTTGGAGAATTGGAGAAACAGAGAGAATTAAGGGATTAATTTGTGTTGGTGATCTGTGTTGCCATAATTGTGTTGGTGGAATTGCTGGCACAATTATTTTTCACTCTTAAAATGTGAGCATCGTTGGCAAAGCTCACATTTATTATCCATCCCTAAAGCAGGACCCAGAAAGGTCCTCAGGAATGAGAGTCAGAATCAGAATCACACGAGAGCTGAGTCCTTCAGAGGATTCTTTCATTTAATGATATTCAAATTAGAGGCATTGTCCAACTGTCAACAAGGCTGGGCATGGTAAGCTGTTTTATTATAATTAGTGCGATATAAGTTATAGACAACAGAGTTTTGGATTAGCAACTGTTTATAAAGAGTAGGGATTAAGGTGCTGGCCAGGAAAGACTGGAAGAATGTGATCTGGATGTGACAAAGGCATAAGTAATGTTCTTATTCTACTAACGGTGACCATGTCATATGGTACTGAGTGCCTGAAGTATCGGTCAGAAGGTCCCAATCATTTTCACAATACCTATATCACTCTGCTTCTCTTTTTCCCCTCCTTTGTAAACATGTCATGATTCCAGATTTCGTTGGTACTACCCCTAAAACCTAGGACAAGGACAATGGGTGCATGGAAATGCTGCCCCTTCCAAGTTTCTTCCCGAATCACATACCACTCTGACTTGTACATGTAAATTACAGTACATTCAGATCATAAAGTTAAATGCTGGAGCTCTCTACCTAACAGCACTATGGGAGCATGTTCAACACACAGCAGTAATTCAAGAAAAACACCCAGCATTAACTTCTGAAGGAAATAATGATGAGAAATAATTGTCAGCCTTGCAGTGATACCCACATCCCAAGAAACAATGAATCTAAAGTTATTTTTCTCGGGGTTTTGGTGAGCAAGTGCAATGAATACCAAGCAGGCCCAATATTTAACCATATGTACTGTCAGTGATAATGTCCCTACTTGGATCAGGAGGCCCAGGTTCAAGTCCCACCTGCTCCCAGAGGTGTGTAATAACGTCTATGAACAGGTTGACTCGAAAAATGGTACAATTGGTGAGCTCAATTGATAAGATGGTTAGTCTGTGCTACCAAAGAATAGCAACATGACAGGTCCAATTCGTGTTTCTGAGAGTGGAGGGTATTGGCAAACCATCACTAATAAAACTGTTCTGGATGAAGCATCAGCAGGCAATGGGAGCAAGGACCTACCTTTGGCCTAAATGATGGGTTCCCAGTACCTGATACAGAGCAGCGCTATGAATTATGAACATTATTTCATTAGATTCATTTTTATATATCCTCCCAGACCAATTATGCATACTGCCTTAAATCTGGTCAGTCAGGCTAGGGTGCAATCCAGGTCCAATAGCTACCCTCAGGTGCCTCACTTGAGTTTTTATTTTCCATGTTAACAATCATCTGTGCTCTATCCTAACTCTCAGGAGATATGCTGTCAGCTATGGATTAGTTGTTAACAATGTTGTGGGTTTACATCTCACTTGAGATTAAAGTATGAAAATCTAGGCTGTGATACTTCAGTGCAGGACTTAAAGAGAGTTGTGCTAAGCTGAGATTCTGTCTGCAACGTTCAAAACTCAAAAGATTCCCAGGCAAAATTTTGAAAATAATCGAGTGAGCTATCACCAGTGCTCTATCCAATATTAGATTGTAATCAACGTCAGTAAAATAAAATAAAATAAAATAAAATTTTCTGAAGAAGCGTCTAGGCCCGAAACTTCAGCTTTCCTGCTCCTCTGATGCTGCTTGGCCTGCTATGTTCATCCAGCTCTACACTTTGTTATCTCAGTAAAATAAAAGATTGTTTAGTCGTTTTCACACTGCTATTTTTGTGCACATTTTGGCTGTTGTATTTCTTGCACTACAAAAGAGACCACAAGTGAAAAGTATGTCATTGGTTGTAAAGTCCTGAGGGTGTGTAGGGAGCACAGTTTCTCTTTAAAACAATTCTTTGTTGTGTTTCTATTCACATTTGCAATGATCATTCCTTTCCGTACTCATGTTTGTTATGTGTAACATGAGATGTGACTATTCAAAGTAAAGTTTTGTTCTTCTGCTATCATATTGTGCTTTGTCCATCAAGTAGCAATAAATTATTCTGTAATTTTCAGTTCTGTGCTGCTGTGTGACATACTGCTTTCTTTTTACATACTTATTAAACTTCTTTCCAAAATCAATGGATTCTAAATTGTAGGCTGACAATACTTGCATGTTCCAACATTAATACAGCATCCATTAACTAATTGGTGGTAAGTTTTGCTAGCGGCTGCAGAGAAATTCTATCCTTCAGACTGCTCTATATTTTCGTTTGTTGGAAGCTGTTTCTATGAAGAAAAAGAAGAAAGCTGTAAGGACTGAACAAAGTTGTCTACATAAAATGCTCAAAGTAGTTCTTTACCTTTGCCACACAAAATGCACATTCCCTATTTCTTTACCATTTGTCTTTATAAATACTAAGTGCTTGCAAAAAAAGGTTTTACAGTGTTTCTAAGTGTCACTGCTGGCTAATCTCTTATGTTTTGAAGTGATGGCACGAGTATCGTTCGGTTAAGCCAGTTTCTGTATCCATTGTGTTTCCATATCACTGTTTTTGTTCAGGTAATGGTCCTCAAGTCAACGGTTTAAGTCTCTAGAGAATAACCAGCAGCAACAGCTGCAAACATTATGTACAAATAAAATAAAGGCAAGGATTAGAGTGCAATAGTTCTGAGCAGAAGCTGTAAACAATAGTTGCGTCTAAAGAAAAGTCTGCTCATTTAAAGATTCAACCTTATTCAATGACCAATGCAAGTAGATGTCAAAACCAGTAAAATCTGTGCAACATAAACATTCTACATTATTTATGCTTTTTTTTGTAGAAACACTTCTGAATGTGGGGCAGAACATACTAGGTAAGATAAACCAGGGTGCTACATTCAGTCTTCCAAGCATTGTTGCTCAGCAAACATTTCAGTGATGGTGAACCATGCTGGGTTCATGAAATGAGTATCCACCCTGTTAGTTCATTTTTACACATTGTTTTCTTAAATAAATAAACCTCACTAAGTGGCACCATCCTGTATCCCTATAAAAACCTCCAGCAGCCAGATCAGTCAGATAAATTCTCCATTCTCAGATTTTGGCCTCATGCGCATCCTCCCTCCTGTACCAGTCCACAATTAGTGGCCATATACTTAGCTGATGTTTGGATATGCACTTCTTAGACAAGTTGAGACTCTAATTAAATCCTCCTCATCAACCAAGTTTTTCGTTATATTACCTAATACCTCCTCCTTTGTCTCAGCATTCATTTAATTTCATTTCATTTCATTCTGTTATATGAAGTGGACTGCATAACTGATCTGTGAGTAAGAAACAGTTAGGTCATTGTGACCATGAAATAGTCTCGTGAAATTTGAAAATATAATAGGATAATGAAAAATCAAAGATGATGATTGACTGCAAACCAGCAAAGTTCAGTGAGATAAAAAGATAACTGTCCTAAATTAACTAGGCTAAAAGGAACAGAAGTAGGTTGACAGACCAACTGTGAGAAATATTGACATAGGAAATAGTTACTATGTAATATAGATGGTTTCTATGTGCTGCTAACGGGGGAGAATGGAGCAAAAGATAGATTTCTGTTGGTAACTAAAATAAGCCTGAAACATCACTCAAAAGGTAGAAGATAAAGCTCAATGGGTGGAATTATCCACTCTCTTGAATGGCCTTGGCAGTGACGAGACAGTTGGGAAAATTTGGTGAAAATGACAAAATTGGAATCTTGACATCATGGAACAAAGTTTGCATTTTTCCTATAAAGTTCAAATGGTGAGGTCAGAATTTCACTAATAAACAACGACTATCTTATTTCTATGCATTCGCATTTCATTAGCTCAGTTTGCCTCCCTTATATGCAGCTGCTTCCAGTTCTCCTGTCTCTCCCCAAGAAACTAGACACAGCCAATTCTAGCCAGGAAAGCCAGAGCAGTTACCACCAGCTGCAACTGATCACTTGCCTCTCTGGGCTTTCTTCTGACTCTGCTTTCATCACGTTCCTGTATGCCTCATGGACACCGTCCACTTTCACCCTTCATCTGCTTAAACTGATACTGGCATTCCACCAGCCACACAACATAACTATGCCTATTTTTGGACCAACTCCACATCATTTTAGCTCTGAGGATATCCAAATTCTTGTGCTAAATCACGGCAAGTCCTGTTCATGTATTGCCTTGAGATTGTTGATCTATACTGACTTCCCTTTAACTGGACATCAACATTGATATTCTTCTTCCTGATTTTAGTCAGACTGCCATTGGAACCATGTCTTTTCGCTATGAAGTTGTGCAATTCCCCTCCTTAACTTCTCAAACTCTGTTCCTCTCACCCCTCCTTTCAGGTGCTCCTTAAAACTACTGTTTTAACAGATACCAAAATGTGGAGCTGGATGAACACAGCAGGCGAAGCAGCATCTTAGGAGCACAAAAGCTGATGTTTCGGGCCTAGGCCTTCATCAGAAACGGGGGATGAGGAGAGGATTCTGAAATAAATAGGGAGAGAGGGGGAGGCAGATCAAAGATGGATAGAGGAGAAGATAGGTGGAGAGGTCAAGAGAGTTGCAGTGGGAGAGAGATCCCCTGAGGTTGGTCCGGAGGGAGGGCATCCCTGGAAGTGGTTTCGCAGTGAGGTTAAAATTGTGATCAGAGATAATGGGAACTGCAGATGCTGGTCTCCACCTATCTTCTCCTCTATCCATCTTCGGTCCACCTCCCCCTCTCTCCCTATTTATTTCAGAAGCCCCACCCCATCCCCCTTTTCTGATGAAGGGTCTAGGCCCGAAACGTCAACTTTTGTGCTCCTCTGATGCTGCCTGGCCTGCTGTGTTCCTTCAGCTCTGCACCTTGATATCTCAGACTCCAGCATGGGCAGTTCCTATTATCTCCAAGTATGATATCTTGTCTTCCTTTTATAATTATGTTGAATCAAGCTTGCCTTTGTTCAGTCAGAAGAGCGTTGATCCCATTTTACTACATGGTGATAACAGTGGTCAAAGCCACCCAACCAGAGATGGTCGTTAAGGGACTTATAGTGAACCCCAGTGACGGTAAACATGAGACGCAGCCATAAACCCAGAGGTGAGGAAAATAGCCAAATTGCAACACAGAATTTGTAGGAGTTAACAATCAATGGACTCTGAGACATACATAGACACTGGGCTGTGAAATGGGAAAACCTGGTCATAAGAAAGAGCAGGAGGAAGCCCAAAGCAGAGTACGCAATTAGGAAAAGGAAGAAGTCAGTTGGCCACTTTAAGTAAAGTAGTACAGATACAAAAGTGCTTAAATAGATGGGAACGAACAAACACTCAGAAAATACAAAATCAGCAAGCCACAAAGAACTCTGCCAATGAAACCCAATCCAACCAGTTTTGGAAGGTTGCGAATGACAAGGGTGAAAATACAGCAGGAACACAAAAAATTAAACACAGCCACCATCAGTCTGCAGAAGTCCCAGCAGTAGAGGGGCATAATGAAATCTTCCAGAGGAATGTGATGAGCTCACAACAAGAATTTGACTCCCTTGATGGTGCAGCCCTGTAGGGCTAATTTTGGCATGCAGAAATTAAAGTATATGGCGGAAACACTTGTTTAAAATTACGTACTACAGAACCCTTTTGATCCTTTTGGATGCTACATTATGAATAAGGCAATCTTTGGAACACCCTTCATTTGGGGCACAGGAAGTACAAAAATGAGAATAAGGTGTCAGTTCTCATCACTACAATTATGAAGAGATTATGGAGAATTTGTAATTCCTAATTATTGCAATGCTTTACTAAACAAGAGCTATTTGCACAACCTAAGTCATTCTTTGGCTAGCAGGCACCAAAATTGCTTCCTTCCTATCATTGCAAGAGTGTGGGGAAGACCCGAAACAAAAACTGGAAATGATGGAAAAGGGTGATGCTAAAGAAGTTGGTGGCCAGTGACTTGAAGACATTCTGACTATGGTTTATTCATCCAGAATATGTTTACAGAGAAGGAAGAAAGCACACAAGTCATTCATTTATTTAAATCTGAAGCTGTGGAACTTCCTACACCTTATTGGTCAGAAAATACAAAGCAACAACTGAAATCACAGTTATATCCTCGCAAGAAATTTTGGGAAGCAAGAAAGTAACCTCCCTTTAGTTTAATTAGTAATGAAAGCAATGGAAGCTTCAGAAATTTCTACAGCCAATAAAGTAGCCATTAAATTTGTGAAATCAGGAATCACAGAGTTAGAAAGACATTTTAAATCACGAAAGGAAGATATCTCAGAGTTTTAAAGCATTTTCAAGACCACTGAAGCTTCACTCAATGAGGATGGCACCATGACTGCATTGGCTCGAGAGAATCGTATGCAACAAATTTTTGCAATCATGAGCTTGACATGTTTAAAACATCAAACCTCAGCAAAAGCGTACGAATAGAAAATGCAACAACATCAAGTAGCTGATAAGAAATTATCCAAAGAGAAACATCCTTAAATCCAACGTAGCTTATGTTAATGCTGTAAGTGAAGAAATTATTGATCTGCATTGGTGACAGCTGGAACATTCAAGAGAAGCCCATCAGAAGGGAAAGAAGGTAAAGAAGTGACAGTGAAGGTGACACTGAAGGAACAGCAGTATATTTCCAAGTCAGGATGGTGAATGACTTGGAGGGAAACTTGAAGGTGGTGGTGTTCCCATATGTCTGATGTCCTTGTCCTTCTAGAAGGATGTGGTTGTGGGTTTGGAAAGTGCTGTCTGAGGATCTTTGGTGAATTTCTGCAGCGCATCTTGTAGATAGTACACACTGCTACTCCTGAGCGTCGGTGGTAGACAGAATGGATGCTTGTGGATGTAATGCCAATCAAGTGGACTGCTTTGTCCTGGACGGTGTCAAGCTTTCTGAATGTTGTTGGAGCTGCATTCATCCAGGCAAGTGGGGAGTATTCCATCATACTCCTGGATGGTGGACAGGCTTTGAGGATTCAGGAGGTGAGTTACTCGCCACAGTATTCCTAGCTTCTGGCCTGTTCTTGTCGCCACTGTGTATATATGGTGAGTCCAGTTGAGTTTCTGGTCAATGGTAACCCCCAGGATGTTGATAGTGGGGGATTCAGTATGGTAACAACATTGAATGTCAAAGGTTGGTGGTTAGATTGTCTCTTATTTGAGATAGTCATAGCCTGGCATTTGCATAGCTTGAATGTCACTTGCCATTTGCCAACTTAAGCCTGGATATTGTCCAGATCTTGTTACATTTGGACTGCATCAGTATCTGAGGAGTCATGAATGATGCTGAACATTGTGCAGTCATTGGCGAACATCCCGACTTTTGACCGTATGATGGAGGGAAGGTCATTGATGAAGCAGCTGAAGATGGTTGGGCCTAGGACAATACCCTGAGGAACTCCTGTGGAGATGTCCTGAAGCTGAGATGATTGACCCCCAACAGCACGGTCATTGTTCCATGTGTAGATATGATTCCAACCACCGGAGAGTTTGTCCCCTGGTACCCATTGATTCCAGTTTTCCTTGGGTGCCTTGATGCCACACTCGGTCGAATGCAGCCTTGATATCAAGGGCTGTCACTAAAAGAAGAAAACAAGGTGGGACAGCATGGTGGCTCAGTGGTTAGCACTGCAGCCTCACAGCACCAGGGATCTGGGTTTGATTCCAGCCTCGGGCAACTGTCTGTGCGGAGTTTGCATGTTCTCCCCATGTCTGCGTGAATTTTTTCCAGGTGCTCCGGTTTCCTCCCACAGTCCAAACATGCGCTGGGTAGGTGGATTGGCTATGCTAAATTCCCAGTAGTGTTCAGGGATGTTTAGGTTAGATTGGTTAGACAAGGGAAATGTAGGGTAGGGGAATGGGTCTGGGTGGGATGCTCTTTGGAGTGATGGTGTGGACTTGTTGGGCCAAATGGCCTGTTTCCATATTGTCGGGATTCTATGAATCTATTCTATGAAGGCGCAGAGATGGAGAATATTTGGAGATGGAATTTCAGAGTTTAGGGCCTGGGTTACTGAAGTCATAGGCAATTGATTAAAATTGGAAATGTTCAAGAGGCCAGTATTGCAGGAGGATGATGGATATCGCAGATGGTTTGGGGCCAAAGGAAACTGCAGAAATCAAGGAGCAGTGAGTTCATACAGTCTGGAATTAGGAAAAGCATGAATGAGCAATTAGCTGAGATAGAGTCAGAATTGCGAAACATTACAGAACTGGATATAAACAGGCTGACTGATAAGTGGTCAGAAGTTCATTTCAGATCAAGGTTGAAATCAAATTTGCAAATAGTCCAACTGAATTTCAAACAGTTGCCAGGATGCAGTTGGTATCTAGTGAATGAAGTTTGTAGGAGGGATCAAAGGCCCTTGAATATTCCAAAATATCTCCCAGGTTTTTAATTATTTTTCACTTGGCCCTTGAATATTCCAAAAATATCTCCCAGGTTTTTAATTATTTTTCACAAATATAGTTAATTTTAATGTGCAATGAACTGGATTTGATCAGGGACCTCAAAGTAAAGGAGCCATTAGGAGGTAGTGACCATAATATGATAAGCTTTAATCTGCAGTTTGAGAGGGAGAAGGGAGAATCGGAAGTGTCAGTATTGCAGTTAAACAAAGGGAACTATGGAGCTTTGAGGGAGGAGCTGGCCAAAGTTCAGTGGTACAATACCCTAGCAGGGATGGCAGTGGAACAACAAGGGCAGGTATTTCTGGGTATAATGCAGAAGGTGCAGGATCAGTTCATTCCAAAGAGGAAGAAAGATCCTAAGGGGAGGCGGGGGCAGCCGTGGCTGACGAGGGAAGTTAAGGACTGTATAAAAATAAAAGAGAAGTATAACATAGCAAAGATGAGTGGGAAGCCGGAGGACTGGGAAGCTTTTAAAGAGCAACAGCGGATAACTAAAAAGGCAACACACAGAGAAAAAATGAGCTATGAAGGAAAACTGGCCAAAAATATAAAGGAGGATAGTAAAAGCTTTTTTAGGTATGTGAAAAGAAAAAAAATGGTTACGACTAAAATTGGGCCCTTGAAGTTAGAAACAGGTGAATTTATTATGGGGAACAAGGAAATGGCAGATGAGTTGAATAGGTACTTTGGATCTGTCTTCACTAGGGAAGACAGAGCAATCTCCCAGATGCAGTAGTGGCTGAAGGACCGAGGGTAATGGACGAACTGAAGGGTATTTATATTAAGCAGGGAATGGTGTTGGATAGACTGTTAGGTCTGAAGGCTGATAAGTCCCCGGGACCTGATGGTCTGCATCCCAGGGTACTTAAAGAGGTGGCTCTAGAAATTGTGAACGCGTTGGTAATTATTTTCCAAGGTTCTATAGAATTCAGGACAAGTTCCTGCGGATTGGAGGGTGACAAATATTGCCCCACATTTCAAGAAAGGAGGGAGAGAGAAAACAGGAAATTACAGACCGGTTAGCCTGACGTCAGTGGTGGGAAAGATGCTGGAGTCAATTATAAAAGATGAAATTACGACTCATTTGGATAGCAGTAACAGGATAGGTCAGAGTCAGCATGGATTTACGAAGGGGAAATTGTGCTTGACTAATCTTCTGGAATTTTTTGAGGATATATCTATGAAGATGGATAAGGGCAAGTCAGTGGATGTAGTGTACCTGGACTTTTAGAAAGCCTTTGATAAAGTCCCACATAGGAGATTGGTGAACAAAATTAGGGCATATGGTATTGGGGGCAAAATACTGAGGTGGATTGAAAATTGTCTGGCTGACAGGAAGCAAAGAGTAGTGATAAACGGGTCCCTTTTGGAATGGCAGGCAGTGACCAGTGGGGTACCACAAGGTTCGGTGCTGGGACCGCAGCTGTTTATGATATATATTAATGATATAGACGAAGGCATTAGAAGTAATATTAGCAAATTTGCTGATGACACAAAGTTGGGTGGCAGTGTGAAATGTGAGGAGGATGTTATGAGAATACAGGGTGACTTGGACAGGCTAGGTGAGTGGACGGCTGCATGGCAGATGCAGTTCAATTTGGATAAATGTGTGTTTATACACTTTGGTGGCAAGAACAGGAAGGCAGATTACTACCTAAATGGAGTCAAGTTAGGTAAAGGGGAAGCACAACGAGATCAAGGTGTTCTTGCACATCAGTCAATGAAAGAAAGCATGCAGGTACAGCAGGTAGTGAAGAAAGCTAATAGCATGCTGGCCTTCATCAAGAGGAATTGAGTATAGGAGCAAAGAGGTCCTTCTGCAGCTGCACAGGGCCCTGGTGAGACCACACCTGGAGTATTGTGTGCAGTTTTGGTCTCCCAATTTGAGGAAGGACATTCTTGCTATTGAGGGAGTGCAGCGTAGGTTCACAAGGTCAATTCCCGGAATGGCGGGACTATCGTATGTTGAAGATTGGAGCGACTGGGCTTGTATACTTTTGAGTTTAGAAGGATGAGAGGGGATCTGATTGAGACGTATAAGATTATTAAGGGATTGGACACTGTGGAGGCAGGAAGCATGTTTCCGCTGATGGGTGAGTCCAGGACCAGAGGACACAGTTTAAAAATAAGGGGTAGGCCATTTAGAACAGAGTTGAGGAGAAACATCTTCACACAGAGAGTGGTGGACATATGGAATGCTCTGCCCCAGAAGGCAGTGGAGGCCAACTCTCTGGATGCTTTCAAGAAAGAGATAGACAGAGCTCTTAAAGATAGTGGAATCAAGGGTTATGGGGATAAGGCAGGAACAGGATACTGATTGTGGATGATCAGCCATGATCATAATGAATGGTGGTGCTGGCTCAAAGGGCCGAATGGCCTACTCCAGAATCTATTGTCTATTGTCTGTTGTCACTGTGCAGTCCTCTTTGTCAGGTTGAAAAGTGCTCAACAGCTATCTAATGAAAGGAATGTCAGAACAACTCTGGGCTGCTACCCTCCAAATGTTCTGTTTCTGAATATTACCTCTGATCATGCCTTATCATAGTTACATGAATTAATAAGAAATTAATGGCGAGCTGTGCATGGAATACTGTCATAAAGTTCACAATTAAACAACCAGTGCTCCCTGTGTACTCAAACTGGGTGAAGTGGTGGGTTGGTCAGCAAACAGATGGTTGGGCTATTACAAGGCTGGAAGACAACTGATGAGCTTGAATAATGTCAAAAACCATTTCTAAAAACAAGTTATTGGTTCGTTTATAAGATGTTCGGTTATATTATAAATCACTTTGTTCCCCATCTGTTAATTACGTATCTATAAATGTTGAGCTATTTATAAATTGGATGCAAAATGAGATGTACAACAACACAAATATAAGTGGATCAAATAATAATTGTGACCCCTGTATTATATTCTCGTCCACAATTTAGTGCCACTCCAAGTAATGCTAATTCACCTTTTATTTATAATTAATAGAAAGCAGTCGCATGGTTATATGGATCATCGTGGTGCAATAAACT
The DNA here is from genome assembly GCF_030684315.1 of Stegostoma tigrinum. Lineage (NCBI taxonomy): Eukaryota > Metazoa > Chordata > Chondrichthyes > Orectolobiformes > Stegostomatidae > Stegostoma > Stegostoma tigrinum. The sequence continues at coordinate 58,860,640 of NC_081362.1, forward strand.
CTGTTGCATTAGATAGAACACAACTTTGGAGCAATTTCTCATTTTGTTGTTTATCTGTCTGGAGATTTCTGCTACTCTTAATGATGCATCTTGCCCCAACTGAGATGACAACAATTTCCTTTGCTTCTCCGAAGATCATTCATAAGCTGGCTGCTCGGAGCTCTAGAAAAGGAAACTTTCTTCATTTGCAGGATGTAGGCTTCACCACAAAGGGTAGAATTTTTTGCTGATCTTTAATTGTCATTGAGAAAATAATTTAATAACAAAATCCATTCCGTGGTGATAAATTTTTAAATTATTAGTTTCTGTCGCTTTTCCTAAATTTTCTTTTTATTTTCTCTACACGCTAAGCCAGGTTTTCCCCAAGTCTAATGCAATTCCCTCGTCAGAAATATAGGTTAAGAACCTGTTGTCAGAACTCAAAGTACCAATTCAGTTGTAGGAAACAGTTTGAAATAATTTGACAGTGAAAAAGATACCAGGGTTAAGTTTTAGAGAGAGAAGAATTCACTGAGAGACAAGCATAATTAGCATAAAAACCAATTCAGTTACGGAATGGATCATTGTGAAAGTGTAAGTGCATTAAAATGTGTGTGTGGTCCATTTGCACAAATGTCAACAGTGCAATAAATATGTTGGTGAACTGTGAGGACATGTAATTACATGGAATTGTGATGCAGTGTCAATAAAGCTCCAACAAGGCGCTTAATACTTTGGGGTGCAATTCAAGAAGAGTGTAATTCTGACTTCTTGTAGACTTTTAGTTGAATTGAAAAGGTGAAAATTGAGTAAACCCAACCATTCATTAAGCCATTGCGAGATTCTAGCATTGGTGACAACATAAAGTGAAAAGCCAAGAAAGAACAGAAACTGAATGGCAGGAGGAACAACACTGATTTATTGAATTCAAGTTGAGGGATATGTCCATAGTCCCTTGTGGAATAACGCTAATTATAGATAGATTAATAATAAGTCAGCAATATTTCTCTGGAATCCCTTGGTGCTAATGGAAATTACCTTTATTCCTGGAAATGCTTGGCGCTTCTTTTACCAGTAGAGCTGAACTTAATGTGGGGCCATTTCTCCAGATTTAATAGATTTCACTTGTTAATGATTTTTAAAAATATCAATTGTTTTAACATGGTTTTCTGAAAAGTCAGTTGAAATTAGCGGAACTTAATGGCACTGACTGCTTTTTATATCATGCAGGCATGTAATAGAACAGGAAAAGAAAATGCTCCTTTGTATATAGTCACATGAAAGGAAGAATTGTTAATGGATAAGCATTTTATGTACAATACTAACAATCTAACTGTAATAACTCAGGAAGCCCAACTGGAAAGGAACGTCATTTATGGTTGAACACAAAAAAGGAACCACTACTCATGGTGTAACTATTCTAGTTCCAGCATGGGACAGATAGTTCTGCAGACCTATCCCTGAGTCTGCTTTGTAAAGGACTCAGGTGATGTGTTCCAGCTGGGCTGGCCATTCCCTGTTACCAAGGAAACTCATACCCGATGAGTTCCATGAGGAGATAAATTAATAATTCCAAAAGCTTTGTAGGGTTTATCACATTCCTCACCCTTCAAGCCCAAAGGTTCACCCCTCATTCCTATGTTGCTGGGCCCTCTTGCATCGCTTTGTACATGGCCCCATTCCTGGTGCTTTTTGGAAATAGTCAGTGGGGGATTGGGGGGTGTGTGGTGGGGAATTTAAATAAGTGAAGACCATCAAAGAGCTTCTCAGTTGCACTCTCCAATTGGGCTACTGTTGCTTCTGCCGCCATCTCTGAGCCTGAATCCTGCTAGTCCTCAGGACTGACTCTTGAGATTTTATTGGGTGGAGTTGGTTCACAAGAATCTAGTGATTGCGTGCCTTTCGAAACAATTACTTCAGTTGAGGGTTGCCATTGATAGAGGTGCTTTTTTGCAGTCTTCTCTCCAGTTTCAACTGCGTATGACACCAGTCCCATTTTTTTATGGATAACACCCAGATTCCACGGACAGCGATCACTGAAGATCCTTATATGGGCCGTAATTTAAACTTTCTGTTTGGCCCCTGTTTTGGGCTTCATGATAAAAGTCAATCTTGCCACCCAAGTTTGGGAAAGTCAGGCTAAACGTAGTCAGAAGGCCTTACAATAGTTCCATCAGGGCTACCCTCATCGTTATATGTGGCACCAATCTCTAGTTGAAGAGAAAAACTGCAAGCTTTGTTTCAAAAGAACCTGCCCTTTGCTTTCTCATACTCATTTTGAATACCTGGGTCACCTGCTTGGCCAGACCATTTGAGGAGGGGTGTTAGGATGCCATGCAGATGCACCCTATCCCACTTGTCTTCATAAAAGTCTGAAACTCACTGCGGGTAAATGGGTCACATTGTCTGTTTCAAGGATGTCAGGTGTGATGTGCATATTTCTCTGGTGTTGTAAGACATAGTAAAGGCCAGTTGATGCACATCAATCCATTTTGAATAGATAAGGATCAAGAACATAAAGCCCATAAATGGCCCTGTTAAATCTGTATGTACTCGAACCCAAGGTATCGCTGGCCATTTCTGTTGGTGCTGTGAGTCTGCTGGAGGGGCCTGCTGCTTTTTCTGGCATGTTTTGCACTGACTGACCAGGCCACCAAACATTGCTCCTTGTGAGCAGTTTCATTAGAAATTTCTGGGTGATCATTGTGCAATTCTTGTCGTATTGGTTGCTGACTAGACATGGGACAGTCACTCGGACTCCCCTAAGATAATGTTGTGTGATATGCTCCAGTCCTCATATTTTGAGACAATAGGGTTTCAACTTTTCCATAAAACATGCTTGTGATCCTCCATTTAGGATGATATGATGTCCTTCATCAACGTAGGGTTCTTTTGGGTCCATGCCTGGGTTTGCTTGGCAGATACTGTCAAAGTGTCCATGAAGTTCAAAGTAACAATGACTTCATCCACCTTTACAGGAGAAGGTAGGCTGGTGGGTAGTGACAGACAGCTCACGGTATCAGCATTGGCTACATGTCTCCTTGTATGACGATCCAAGGTATATTCATAGACACCTAATAACAGTGCCCATCACTGGATTTGACCTGATACAATGGACAGAATCACTTTGCCTTCCTTGAAGAGGCCCACAGAAGGTTTGTGATCAGCTACAATGGTAAAGTATCAACCGTAGACATACTGGTGGAACTTTTTCACCATGAGTACCATGGCCAACCCTTCTTTCTCGATCTGAGCAATTTTCCTTTCTGCGTCTGCCGGGGGTCATGATGCGTACGTGATTAGACATTCTGTCTCAATGGTGCAATAAATGACCTCCATTCTATAGGCAGAGGCGTCACGGGTTAAAATGAGTGTCTTGGGAATAATAGTTTTATATATTTGTTGACAGTAGTTGTTCGTTGATATTTGAAAAGGCTTTCTGTTCTGGCATTTGCACACCATTTTTTTTTAAACCAGGACATGGAGGGGTGCCAATGAGGTTGCTGGGTTGGGTATGAATTCCCTATTGTAAATTATGAAACCCAGAAAAGACTTCAACCCTGTTTCTTGGAATCAGAACCCTTTTTAATAGCCTTCATCATTTCTTTGAGTCATCCATCCTTGTCAACTCTGTAGCTGAGGTGCAATACCTCATTTACCTGTAACACACAAGTTTCCCCTTTTTAGCTAGGTGCCAGCTGCAGCACTTCAAAACCTCCTTCAGACTCTCAAATGTTCTTTTAAAGTAACCCCTCAGATTAGAACATCATCCAGATAGAATAGCACCTTAGGCATCTCTTGGAGGCTCTCCATCACCCTTTGTAGGATGGTGCAAGCTGAAGGCAAGCACATGTAATCACAGTCCTTTTTGAGTATTTGTAGTGACGTACTTCCTGGATGACACCTCAAGTCCTGGTTAGACATAGGTGTGGCTCATATCCAATTTGGAAAAAATGTGAACCCTCCACAACCAGATTTGGTACAAGTCTTCCATTCGTGACATATGGTGTCTGTCTAAGCAGGAAGATGTGTTGACCCCATCAGCTTATAATCACCACAGAAACAAACCAAGTGGTCAGGTTTTAAACCTGGGACTACTAGAGTGGCCTATTCAGTCATTGCACTGGACATATGATGCCAAGTTTATCTACATATCCCAATTCATTCTCTACCCTGGTATCTGGGGTATAGGGGACTGCCCATGCTTTGAATTATTTAAATTAGGCCTCTGGGTCTACATAGATCTTGGCTCAGCACTGTTTATTTTCCTGAGACCCTCTTGGAAGGTTTTAGGATACTTCCTGATGACTTCATATATGTTGTCAGTTCCCATTTTGAAGATCTGTTGCCAATCCAGGTGGACTTTGTGTAGTCAGTCCCTTCCCAAAAGGGAAGATGCCCCTTGCACCACCATTAAGGGGAATGGGACTGTCTGTTGCCCATGTGTAACTGGGGGTCAGAGTGGTCCCAGGAATACATAAGGGCATTCCAGTGTGTGTGACTTAAAGCAACATGCCCCATCAGAGTCTCCCAAAGGTTTTTTGCCCAACAATAGACACTGTGACACCTTTGTCTCTCTCCATATCTAAGCGGCGGCCATTCACCTGAAATTTTACCTTAGTTGTGGCCACTTTGGGACCAGTATTTAGCTGGATTAATTCTTCATCCCTGTCTTGAGGTGGCTTTGCCTTTCGGCTTGGGTGGTACATGTCTTGCTTGTTTTGGTAACCATGTCTGGGACTATGAAATTTTGAGCACAATACAACAGCTGCTAATCGCCTGCAGCATCTCAACAGTTTGGCCTCAACCACCTTCTTTCGCAGAGAAATCCACAAGTACACTAGTCTCTGGGTGTCACAGTTTCTCCTCACCTCTGCTCCCAAAGGCCAATCCGTTATACCATCAGCCTTCTTCACTGTTTACTGGACCTGCATGTTTATTTTCAGTGATGTGTGTACAAGGATGCCCAGATATCATTGCACCATCCCTTTCCCAATATACTGCTATTCAGAGAATAATCTGCCTGCCTGTTTTTGCGACGATAGTGGATAACTTCACATTCACACAAATTTCACTGCTTCTGCTATTTTTTTGACCAGTTGTCTGACTTCTCCACATCTCAAGATTCTCTGCATCCTCCTCACAACATACCCTGCTACCCAGCTTTGTGCCATTTAGAAACTTTGAGATCTGATGCAGAGTCACAGAATTGTAAAGAGCTGAAGATACCTTTTGGCCCATCAAATCTGCACTGACAAAATCTACTCTTATTCTACACTTGGCCCATAGCCTTGAATGCTGTTACATTTCAACTGCTCATTCAAGTACTCTTTAAAGATTGTGAGATTTCCTGCCTCAGCTACCCACCCAGTGCAGATTCTCATCATCTTCTGGGTGAAAAAACATTCCTTAAATCTCCTTTAAACCTTCTGCTTTTCACTTAAAATTATGCCCCCTTATTATTGGTCCTTCAAACAAGAGAACAGCTGCTTTCTCTCCACCCTGTCCATGCCCCTGCTAATCTTTTATACCTGTACAGGTCAACCACATCCCCCGCATCCTTCTCTGCTTGAAAGAAAAGAAACCTGAGCTCTTGCAGCCTGTCTTGCTAGCTAAACTGCTTCATCCCAGGTATCACCCCAACGAATCTCCTCTGCAACCCCCTCCCATCCTTCCTTTAGTGCAGTGACGAGATTCGTGCAGCAGTCCAGCTGTGGCCTAACCAACATTTTGTTCAGTTCCAGCAAAATCTTTCCACTCTTATAATCTATGTCATGACTGATAAAGGCAAATATCCAATATTCCTTCTTTACCACCCTGTTCTGCTGCCTTCTGTGCACAAGTATCCCAAGATCCCTTTGTTCCTCTGAACTTCCTAGTGTTCTGCCATTCAATGAGTACTCCCTTGTTTTGTTACTTCTTTCAAAGTGCACCACCTTATACATTTCAGGGTAAAATTCTGCCTGCTACTGATCTACTTATCTGACTAACCTGTGTATTATCTGCATGTAACCTAAGACCTTCGTCTACACTATCAAACTACCCGTCCAATCTTCATGTCATCCGCAAACTTACTTATCATCACCCCACATTTTCATTTGTATCATTTATTTAAATCTCAAGAAAGAAGGACTCCAGTACTGATCCCTGCAGAACATCTCTGGACACCAGCCTCCAACCACACAATCAGCCTTCTACCACCATAAGCTGCTCCTACCACTAAGCCAATTTTGAATCTAGCTTGCCAGGTTACCCCACAATCCATATGCTTTTATCTTTTTTGTCTGTCTCCAGTGTGGGGTCTTTTCAAAGGCTTTGCTGCAATCCCATATACCCTCCTCATCTAATCATTAATATGTATTGTGAATAGCCAGGGTCCAGGCACTGATCCCTGCTATATCCCATCAGCCATTGCACAAAATACCTGTTCATTCTCACTTTTTTTCTGTCAACCAGTTCTCAATCTATTTTAGTACTTGACCTCTAATCCCATGTGCTTTAATTTTCCATGCTAATCTCTTTTGTGGGACCTTATTGAAAGCCTTCTGAAAATCCAAGTAGACCACATCCACTGGATCTCCCTTATTCACTCTAGTTACATCTTTGAAAAATTCCAGCAGATTCGTCAAGCACAACTTCCTCTTTATAAAGTCATGTTGACTCTGTCCTGCCTTGTCACTATCTTCTAAGTGCTCTGCTACTACATATTTTATAATGGACTATCCCATTTTCTCCAATACCCATGGTCGCAATCAGTCTCTAATTCAGTGCTTTCTCTCACTTCCCTTTTTAAATGGTGGGATTACATTATTTACCCTCCAATCCAAAGGAACTATTCCAAAGTCAAAAAATAATTGGATGATGACCACTAGTACATCTGCTATTTCTAGGGCCACTTGCTTAAATACTCTGAGAGGGAAGTTATCAGGCCTTGGGGATTTAGCTGCCTTTATTTCCATTAGTTTTCCCAACAGTGGTGGAAGACTTCAGATGGTCCTGCAGGATGACCTTTAGCAGGCCTGTAAGTTCCAACTATGAGCTTACTGGCTGGCTGTCAGGTAACAGACAGGCAGTGGCAGTGACAGTGTTGTGAATATGAATGCTGCCTTTCTGTGAAAGCACTTGAAGCAGGCACTGGCTTTTCCCCAGGAAAATACTTCAGCAATCCTAGTCATCTGTAAATGGACAAGAATGTTGCACTGTAACAATTCCATGCAAACCCCTCTGCAAACTGCAATCCACAGTCATGACAACAGCAATCTGAGCGTGCACTCTAGCATTTAGTTTGAGACAGTGAGTACTGACTGGTTACATTGACTTAGAATCTGAGACAACCACCAGATGCTGCATCATGCCTGGATCCAGAAGTATGTGAACGGTAGTTCTGATTATGTTCTCAAGGACGTTTTGAAATAGTCCGGAAGAGGAGTCATCCTGGACTAAAAAAAATTTTCTGTTTCTCTCTCTACAGATGCTTCATGACCTGCTGAGTTTTTCCAGCATTCTCTGAGTTTGTTTCAGGTTTCTAGCATTCACAGTATTGTGCTCTTATATAAAATGTGTGAATGGCTATATCACATTCATATTGCAAAGGGTGGGCTACAAGTTGTGTACAAAGCCCTGTGCAAGATTGGGGCTGGACTCCACGTACATTGACATTGATGGCAGGATTTCTGGCAGGCCTGAAAACACACAACTTTTTTTTTGTAGGCTGGCCCTTTGCAATACTCATTTGAGTCCTCTGAGCAGAATGTGTGTGTAACCTCATTCTCTGGCCCAGCTGCCCTGGCTCAGGCACAATTTGTCAGTAGATTTCATCATGTGTAAAAGAATCTTGAATCTATCATCTCGGCTACACGCAGCATGTGTACCTGAGCTGATGGTGCAAGTGTGAAACTTTGAAGACAGAGCACCAAATAATCTTCATAATCTCGGTGGTTTTTCTTTACTGGCAACTGTTGGGTACAAGAAAGGAAAAGGGCAAAAAGATTGTGTTACAGGGATTTGGAGATGGGGGAACGGCTGGCATTGATGGTGATATAAAGTAAGGGGGAAGATGAAAATGATTTGCAACTTACTTATGAATCAGAAGCCTGCGTGGATAAGGGAGAAGTGCTATGTGAGAATGAGGATTAGGTGTGAGGATACCGTCGTTTCAATGGATTTGGATTTGCTGTCGGCCACAGCTTCAGGAACAGTCATCCTGACGCTGGCTGGCACCATCTCCTGTGATGGGCTTAGAACACGTGGGTATACAGGGCACCTCTCCGAATATCTCTCATCACTTCTGGATTTGTGACACTTTGACTTGCAAGGGAAAGAATAGTGTATATGAGAATCCACAATCTATGAAACTGTTGTGGCTGTTATGGTTGAATAGCTAGCAGTGTGGAAGCTGTGATGTGTTGATGTGAGACTTGCAGCAGTATTCATTTTGGTGAAGTATACAAATGTCAGGCAACAGTTATGATTGATTGAGCCTGATAGCTGATGAAGAGGCAGTGATGAATTGTTTAGTGTATAAGACAAGTGGCGCAGGTGACAGGGTATTCCATTTGAAGATGCACTCACTGACCTTTACCATTTGTGTGTCTTCATTTGAACTTCTAGAGGACTGCACTTACATCTTCCATGTTGCCTCCTAGCATTAATCTCTGCTTTCATTGTCTTTTGATCATATGTCTGGACGAACCTGTGCTCCTCCAATTCACACACATGTCACGGCTACAGTTCTTACGTCCTCCTTCCACTAGGGCATTCAGTGCAAGATCTGCTACTCTTTGAGGCAGATCTTTCAAATACTGAGTCATACTTTACTTTTTCCTAAGTCAAATTTACTTTCCACTCAAGTAACTACCAGTTTCCAGTTCAGTCAAAATGGAACTCCACTTCAAGAGGTACATATCGACACCAAACGGTCAGTGTTTTAGGTGTCCTACTGATGCGTTTAGTCAATGCTTCTTGTAGTCAATGTTGGTTATCAACCAGATGATTAGCCAACACAAAGTTGGCATGTTGTTTGCATTAAAATGAAAGGCATGAGTTAATTGCCCATAATAATCCCCACACCTAATTTATTTCCCTGCTTCTTGCTAATAGTATATGGCAGTTTGTTTTAAGAATGCATAAATATTAGTTTTAAATGCTTTATGCATTAAAAGTGAGAAATTAACTTCAATCTATAGAACAGTCATATTGTTAGCTGCAGCCTGTAGCACTGGATGCATTACTAAGCAGATAATTGATGGGAGAATAGATATTTTGCAAGGTTGAAAATTACGCCAATGCCTAAACCTTGAAGGAATCTGCATTGGATCTGAGGGACACACATCATTTAACTGTGTAAGACGTGGTCAATTCTTAGCACAGTTATCAACTACTGTTCTGCTTTGTTCGTAATGCTATGAGGCACTTATAATGCAACTTTCCTGTACAATTTTATCTCACCTCTTAATACTCAATGTAGTTAAATTACATTTTTTCTTTATTGCATTAAAAGTCAAACTAGGGTCTGCTTACTATTCACGAAAGGCCCGAAATGTCAGCTTTTGTGTTCCTAAGATGCTGCTTGACCTGCTGTGTTCATCCACACTTTCTTATCTCGGATTCTCCAGCATCTGCAGTTCCCATTATCTCTGCTTACTATTCAGTTCTGAGGGTCACTGGACCCGAAATGTTAACTTTTTTTTTCTCCTCCACAGATGCTGCCAGACCTGCTGAGCTTTTCCAGCAACTTTGTTTTTGTGTCTGCTTACTATTATTTACTTCATAACAACTGGTGTACCTTGGATCATATTTTGAATGATTTTAATAAAAGTTCTTTCCAAGCTCTCTGGTTCAAATAAGTTTGGCTCAAAGCTGTTCTCATGCATTTAAAATGTCAAGAATAAATGTGTAAATAAATATTAGATTAAATGTGTAAGAGCATGTGACAATGTTTTCTCTGCAGAGCGAAAAAAGAATAAAGTGGATATTTATTACTTTAATTGCCAGCAATTTGTTTGTGACAAATGAGGATCATATTGTACATGAATATTGATACATACTCATACAACAGATTTTTTTTAAATGCTAGTCATTTTCATTTGAGGAAACAGGAGTCTGTATGTTCAATGAGAATACTGAATTTCATTAATCTTTTCGATCCTTCTCTTCCTAAGAGTACATATCACTGTCAATGAAAACAAATACTCAAAAAGCAACATTTTTTTAAAAAAAAGTCCTTTAATTTTCTTAAAAAGAGTTACGTTTTTGTATAAATTAAACACCTACTTTTCAATCATCTTATTCTTTTGATAATTGACATCCAATCATCTCTAACACTGAACGAATTAGGACAGATTATATCCACCCAGAGTTTTAGAACAGCTGAGATCACTCAAAAACGTAATTCATAAAGACAACATAAATAAACCTTTTCAGGTTGTTCGAGATTTTAATGGAGTACTTAAAGTCAGGATAAACACCACGAGAACTTCTGTATTGAATGATGAAACAAAAACACGGCAATAATTCAACCACATTGAACATCTAATGTGCAGTGGGAGTAATTGTCATTTTGGGAACAGGTGGAAAATTGGCAGGAGAGGGTTAACTTTCTGTTACACAATCCGGAGCATGTGTGTTTCTATTGGCATGAATTGTGCCACCCGTCTTCTCGATTCTGACTAAATCTACGCACACAGTCACCCCAACCTACCCACTTGCCATGGTGTTGGGTAGTGCTCCCTCTGATCTCTATGGATGATTCCGAACAGCTTGACTTTAATGGCCAGGCAGCTGCTTTCCATTCACTTCTCGGATGTTTTGATCAGGAAGTCAGCAAGCAGAATGCCAATGAGGCCTGGCTGTTAAAATGTTTTATATTCCTTTTTATTTTTCCAATAAAATTAATGAAGAGAAGAAAATGCATTGCATAATAGTTAGGTGGAAGGCTACAGCCAAGAATATCCAGTTCTTGCAGATAAAAAAATACTGTGACAATTGAAGCTATGGGGTGGTGGCAGGCACGGAGTTGCATGCCAGTGAGCTGTTGCGGAGGTTGGGGGGGACGGGGTTGGTGTGCGCAGCGAATAACTAAAAAAAAAGATAATTTCCTGAGTAACTGAATGAAATAAATATTCTGATTCCTTAGACACAATAAAACGTCAGAAGACCCTCATCCCGAAAGCAAGGGTGTGGACACCTTCAAGATAGCATTAGCAACACCCACCTATCCTAAGTAATCGTTTTTAGCAAGAGTAGCCCATAACAACTTTGTTTGGCATTTCACCAGATGTACCAGGGTCAAAGACATTAGTGATTTTTATTTCAATTCTTTAGCTCTGAAAGGAGCCTCCCAAATAAGAAGATTGACTCATTTTAACATTGATTACTAACATCAACCTAGAACAGGAATGACTTCTAAAAGGGAGTTCAAGAGTTGGCATGATAATTGATGGAAGTCTTTCAGAGCAATTAAGGGCCAAATTTCTAACAAAAAAACCCTGGGATTCCCCCTAGTAAGTTACCTTGATGTGCAGTGGATTGGTGGAAAATTCATTGGTACTTTCCTGAGCAAAGTTTAAGGTCACAGAGCCATAGAGTCAGAGGTCGACAGCACTGAAAAAAACCAGCCCTCTGGCCTGTCAAAAACAAGGACCTACTTAGTGGCTATTTATTAGAAAGAGCCAAGGGGTTATGTGAATTTAGTATAAGAAGGTTGTGTCCAAAATTCCAAACTCTTCCGAGTTGGAGTAAGATTTTCATCCTTCTCCAATCCAGGAAGTTTAGGTCATCAATATTTTTAGCCCTAATGAAGGATCAAACAAACCTCACAAGTTAAGCAGAAATCAGACATAAAAGGTTAATGCAGTGACTATTTCTGAAGCATGGAATTTCCTGTGGCTACTTTGCAGCCAATAAGTTTTAAGGTTTAAAACATGGGCAAAAAAGAACGTTGCTAGAAAAGCTCAGCAGGTCTGGCAGCATCTGTGAAGGAAATAAACAGAGGTAATGTTTCTGGTCCGGTGACCCTTCCTCAGAACTGAAAAACGAAACACACCTGAAATGTTAACTCTTTTTTCCTTCACAGATGCAGCTAGACCTGCTGAGCTTTTCCAGCAATTTTTTGTTCCTGATTTACACCATCCGCAGTTCTGTTTTTATACAGTTTTAAGGTTTCGCTGCCCATCTACTTGTCTCCATCTCTCTCACTTTCTCTTTGTAGCTATATAAATACAGGAAGTTTGAGACATTGATGGAACAGTAAACAGCAACTGAATATTATTTCCAACTGTCCTGAAACTGACTGATCAAATTAACTGATCATATATTAATCCTCATTAAGTTTACCTTCGCACACTGCCACACACTTTGGATTTAGGAATCCTGGTTCTTCCCTGGCAACTACTGCACATTTTTGGGGGTGACAAAACCTTCTGCGAATATAGAAAAGTAGAAACTTTTTACAATAATGACCGTGCCATTGGTGCTTTCTATTTTATTCAGAATGCAGTCAGATTCAGTGGGCAGCTAGTAAAGTGGAACATACTCATAAAATGTCAGTGTTGATAAATTAGATTACCAGAAACAGCAATAAAAGATCTGATACTGATTTTAGATAACAAGGTGTAGAGCTGGACAAACACAGCAGGCCAAGTAGCATCAGAGGAGCAGGAAAGCTGATGTTTTGGGTTTCTGAAGAAGGGTCCAGACCCAAACCGTCAGCTTTCCTGCTCCTCTGATGCTGCTTGACCTGCTGTGTTCATCCAGCTGTACAACTTGTTATTTCAGATTCTCCAGCATCGGCAGTTCCTACTACCTCTGACATTGTTTTCTACTCAGAGCTAGCACTTCTTGTTGTTTCTTTGTTTTTGTGAGGGCATCAGTTTTTTTTTAATATTCATCCACCTTAGGAGCAAATTATTGCAGATGCTGGAATCTGTAGTGCAAACAACAAATGCTGGAGATCAAGCATTAGCTTGCTCTGTCTCCACAGATGTTGTCTGACCCGCTGTGATCTCCAGCATTTGCTGTTTTCAGTTCACTCCATCTTAGTTGCCTTCGGCAGCATGCCACTGAGATTGAGAGACAGCTCATCACCAAGGCTGTCCTGAAAATGCACTATCAGTGGTCTGATAATGTTGCCACCGCCTGCCTGATTTTCCCCTCCTCTTTTGTGGGTGGCACTTGATCAGTAGTAGTGAAGGTCAGGATTCAAGTCAGAAGGAATCTGCAAACTCCTGTCTTGGGGTCTCATGGAACATCGTACTCCAAAGTTTTATGCTTCTGTTTCAAAGCATCACAGCAGTTTTGAGATTACTTTCAGATTGCAGTGATATCAAAGCAAGATATTAAATCACGATCTGAAGTCTGAACAAAATTTGGCCACAATTAACGCATTCGTGCAAATCAGTAAATTCTATTATTGGCTGTTTAGAGTCCCTTTATAATGGGGCTTTCATAACAAAACATAAAACTCAATTCCAATTTTGTTGAGCTCTGTGTTTCCAAAAAATACACATTCTACAAACTCAAGCATGTAAAAGTGGAAGCTTGTTTAATATTGCTCTACCATCATCCTGAAAGGCATAATTAGAGTACACATTGGAACTGATTAAAGTTACAGAATCATTGTCTCCTTTTGCATTAACAATATATACAATATAAAATAAATACATTTACACAAATGGACATTTGTCAGAGCACACAGTATGATACACGTCACAAAAATATACAGTTGATTGTTTACAGATGTGAAGCACAAAGCTTGCCTAGACCTACAGACATGGTTTTTCACTACAGGTTAAACTTCAACTCCTGGTATTTGTAGCTTTTTTAAAACATTTTTCTGCTTTTAAACTTTGCATGTAAGACTGCCATAAATTGTTTGTAGGCAGGTAAACACAGATGCATAAATAATTTAAATACAATCACCAACACCCAACATTCTGTTCTATATAAGAAAAATAGCTGTTTATAATTTTTTCATATTATTTTGAAACCTGTCTGTTCTTAAAATGCAAATAGTGGAATAAATATTTGTTCTGATTGAAATGCAAGTGCAACTGTTGAAGAGTCACACAATCATATTGCCATAATTAAACAGAAAATAAAGATAATCGTAAAGGAAAAAAGAAGAAAAAAAACAGATACAGCTTAAAACATAGAACCTTCATTTTAACTATCTCATTTTGCTGATCTGAGCATTGATAAATGAGATTTTGCTGCTGGTTCTAACCATAAGCATGAGCAAAATAAACCTTAAATCCTTCCCTTACACTCCACAGAGCTAAGCTCCTGTTACTCAAAATCAGCACCTTACTCCCAGGAGTTGGATTTTTTTAAAAGGGTCGTGCCAGTTTCTTAGTTCCCTATTACAGCTATAAACTTCAAGTTATTGACCACCTGAATGAGCTGCTAATGATGAATAAAGTCTAGAATCACAGTACAGTCAATTCTCTACTGAGAAACCACAATCTACTATATAGTCTCGTACGGCTAATGATACACAGTATTTATAGCACAAGGTTGATGCATACCATCAACCTTTTGTCTTTTTTTTGTTCAAAGCACACAATGTAGCAGTAGTTTGGGAAACTTGTCTGCACCAAAAACTTGTAACGACACAAAGCTGGTTTCAACAACCATTTGAGATGTTTGAACATAGCTATATTTACAGCATTTAAAAATTAGACATTTACCTATTGTTTGGAAATATTCAAATTCTTTTCTAAGATATACATTGTTATTCTACAATAAACTGTTACACAAAATATCCCTTTTTAAATTAATGATTTAAATGTGTATTGTTGGAAGAGATATTTGTTCTGATTCTTAAACTATTTGTTCTTATTATTAATAGGAGCAATCTTATCACCAGTAAGGAATAGAATACACTATCTCCTGAGGAATTTTACATCCATTACTGTCTCTAATTCTACCCTGTGTCTAATGCGTACAATCACAAGAATCTAACACCACAATAAGAACAAGACAACAGTCTTTGAATTCAACTAAAATTAGAAGAACACAGCAAACATGAAACATTGCAAGCTGAACTACAACATTTTTTTTTGTTTCCAATACATGACCTCAGGTTAGGCTCACAATCTTTGATTACATAAGTGTACACAGAAGAGGATGTCACATGGTACAACAGGGAGCAGCTATTAATACTGACATTTGAGTACTTGGTACAGGTTAGCGCCTTCATTTGTTTTAAAATGTAGCAAATGTAGCTTTTAAGGGGGAGGAAAAACATCTGATTAGTTGCTAAATCAAATTTACACCTTATCAGTCATGTTTTGAATGGTTAATAAATATGCTTGTAAAGTACATTATTTTACATTAGTACCATATTTCCAAGGTATGCTGGGGCAAGCTAGTGTATAATCTTGTTGCATTGGATTCAATTGTCAGATCAACTAGCCTATTAATAAAGGTGTAATCTAATTGCAATAATGAACTTGAAGCTATGTATTACCTTGTGTTCAAGAAGTTGAGGATTTTGACTGAACTGGCACTCAACATAAATTGCATCCATAAAAAGTATGCACCTTCTCATTCACTATTGCTTAAGATAAATTCACAGATTAATAAAATGGCTGTAGTGGTAAAGCTGGTACAAAAAACCCATAAACAACATCAACAACAAAGGTTTTAAAAAAAGTTTTGTTTGTTCTTCATAACTGTCCATCGTTTTTCCAGCCAGCAAATAAATGCAGTATTTTCAGTATTGCGTGACTGAGTAAAGCTTACTATTCCCTGAAATAGACATAGTTCCTAACCTAAGAAATATCTGGAAGACTTGAAAACAATTAAGGAATTAAATGGCTGTAACTGATCTAAGGTGGAAAAAATGCAATGAGAAGAAGCAGCCAATGCAACACTGCTCCGTTGCTTAATTACAGACTGTTCATATGGAACCTAACACTGCATTCAGTCAATGCGCTGTACTGCTAGGTAAAACAGTTGTCAGTCTGAATCCTTTGTTGATGGGGATATTTCTCTTATTATTAGTTCAATGGCATCCATATTATGGATTCCCATCCTTTGGCAGGGCTGGCTTCCTTCTCTCTCTTCATTTAGAGACCTCATTAAAAAGTTCAACAGCAAAATCTGCATGAAAAAATCCTAGAAGAATGAGAAGTTGAAAGCTGCTTCACAGTCATACTGCTAAATATCAGTGCAGTTCTGTTTTCTCACTTAAACACTACAGTTAACTTTTGTCTGGTTCAATTCCTACGTTTCTTCCCTTTGCTGTGGCCTAACCCATACTGTGTGGTTTCACGGGAAGGCCGTGGTTCCTCTAGTCAGACCTTGGCCTCCAGCATTTCCAAGAATAGTTTGTGCATGGGAACTTTGCCTTCCAGTTTGATGTTGTAGAAATGCTGCACAGCTTTGGTAGAGGTCTGCCGGAGAAGAGGGAGAGTCATCAGTAGCTTACCAGCACGGCGTGGATCTTCCCCATGCTGCCCAGCTTCATAGTCCTGCAGGGCCTCATGCAAGACATCTTGCAGCTTCTGAACAGCCTCAACATCTTCTATGTGCATTGAATCTGTACAAGACAACATGAAAACTCTGTTAACACGACTGTAGTGAAAGAAACACAAGAGTTCATATGTATTTTGACATTATAAAATGTTTAATTTATAGTTCAAGTACTTAATGTTTTAGCATTTTTAAAATGTTGGTCAGATACTTGTACTTTACTACAAGTTTATACAGAACAATTCCAACCCTCAAATAAAGAAATAAAAATGACTCTTTCACTCAAGAGTTCAATATTGGATTGTATTCTATAGATTTTAATTGCCTAAAACCTGCCTCCGTTGTATTTTCATACAATAACCAAAGTATTTACAAATGTACATTTTATAATTTATGTTCTGTTAATTATCCTTGTTAGCCTGGACCCCAAAGGATTACCCAAGAAGAAAAAGAAATGTCCTCAAAACTTACTTTCCTCTATCAATGATATGATGAAGCTTACTTAAAAGCTACAAATGGACAACAATGACAGCAATTAACAGGGGCCAATACTGTAATTTATAATCAATGAGGATCTAACAGTGAAATGACAAAATAAGTTTAACATTATGATTGAACAGATGAAAATAACATTCTAAATGGAACAGCTTTCAGTGAAGTGAAGCAAAACTAGCTTTTAATTTGAATATCAAGGGTACTTCCATCTGTATTAATACTTTGCTTTCATATTTCTACTGCAATGGATAATTAAGTTCTGTATTGTTTCCAATTTATTAAACATTTATTTCAGTGAGCTGGGGTTTTTCCCCTTTCATTTAAACATGTATTTCTGCTTGTTTTAAAGACTACTTCACATGAATCAGCAAATTGCATATTGCAAAATATTATGGACTGAAATTGTGAATAAAACTTGGGGTGCTTTCCTCAATCTGTAGTTTCTAAAATATGAAGATTGGCATGCTTAATCTTCTTGCAATATTTTATTTTAGATTGTAATTGTGTATGATAGTTCATTTTGATGTATTTGCAGCATCCCAGGACAGGTCCTACTGGTTTGGCTTGATTGTTCCTGGATTGTTAAAATCCACTATTAATCAGATACCCTGGGATCTGAGTCCGAAACAGTTGAAGCCTCACTTGATGACGCCTAAACAGCATCTTAGTTTGGCAGGCAGAACAGAACATGTATAAATGTCCACCATACACAGACAAAATCAAATCAGAAGGTAGGTTCATGTTTCAATGTTTCAAACCAGTCTAAGAAAGAAGGCAAGAAAATGTATTGGTTCGCTCAATTTACGGAGTGCAGAAACATCATGACAGCTGATAGCTTTCTGCTCCCAACTTATTCTTGTTCCTTCATCAGAGTAGTAAAGTGCCAACAACAGTCGCTGAGACAAAGAGAAAAAGTGCAACTTTTTGTTGAAACAATTTCCCTCCCATCAATCTGGGAATTTGCACATCAATATATGAGATGAACTGTTAATTACAAAATCAATTAAAAAATAATTTTCAAAACAGTCACGCTTTGGTTCTCTGGGGTACAATTTGGCAGAAGGTTCATCTCGGACCCACCAAATCAAGAGCTGTCATCCGAAAATAAGCAAAAGCAATCTGGTTTTTCATTTTTCAGCGTGGCTGAGCCCAGCCTGAGATTGATCAGCACATATGGCCTCAGAAAACAAACTGTCAATACCTTGAATGCTGTAGAATTTGAACAAATGGCTGTCCTCCCATTCAGCTACTCATTGCATTCCATTTAACAGATTTTATTGACAGTTTCCTTCTTGTAATTAAAGAGAAAACTACTGGCCGGCAACCAAGATAAAGTTCAAAGATTAGGTCAAAACAAAAGAAGGCAGGGGGAAATAGAGGGACATGGCGTGATTGTCAACGGTACACAACATCAGAGTTGTTATTGACATACAGGTAGCTAACGATCAGCATGTTATTAAAGAGTGATCTATCATGAACTTTATGCAAATGTTAAAGTGCCTAAAGACCACGATAAAGCATTGGGGAGAAGGCAAAGAACAACAAAGCACAAACGATTTTATTCATGATTCATTCCCAATTGCTTCTGCACTTTAAATTCAAATCTGGCTAATGTGCATACTGGAAAAGTTAACCCCTTTTGTGCTGGTGCTGTTAATGCATTCATGAGAAACAAAGTTTGCTTTTCAGATTTTTAATTATAGTGAAAATGCTGAAAGCAAAACTTTGACGCACTGAAGACAGGTTGTACTGCTGTTACACAAGATTGAAGCAGTGTGCAGTATGCCTGACTTCATGAAAATAGCAGCATAATTTAGTTTTAAGGTGTTAGGAGGAAGGTATAGAAGAGACGTCAGAGGGAGGTTCTTCACCCAGAGAGTTGTGAGCGCATGGAATAGTTTGCCAGTGGTAGTCGTGGAAGCGGAGTCATTTGTGACATTTAAGCGACTGCTGGACATGCACATAGACAGCAGTGAATTAAGGGGAATGTAGGTTAGGTTATTTTATTTTTGGATTAGGATTATTCCACGGCACAACATGGTGGGCCGAAGGGCCTGTACTGTGCTGTACTTTTCTATGTTCTATGTTCTATAATTGTAATTACTGATATCACATTTTCATACACATTGTCAATTGTTTTTTTTCCAAACAATGAATACTTTGGCAATTGAAACAGAATGCATTTGAAATGCTCAGCAGGTCTGGCAGCACCTATGGAGAAAGAAACAGAGTTAATGCTTCAAGTCCATTATGATTCTCCTTTGGTAATGTACCTCACTTCTGAAGAAGAGTCATATGTGACTCAACATGTTAACTCTGTTTTCCTTACACATATGCTGTCAGGCCTGCTAAGTCTCTCCTGCACCCTTGGTACTATTTCAGGTTTCCAGCGTCCATAATTTTTTGCTTTGATTTTAATTTATTCTTCGGCTTATCGTAAAACATGAAACAAGTATTGGCTTTCCGCTACAAAATAAGTGTATGTTTAAAGCAAAACAGGTATCCTTTCCTTTTCATGGATGAGTTTGCCAACATAGAAGGGGTTAAAAGGGTATGGGGAGAAGTTGGGAAAGACATTGACTTGTTGAAACTGCATACAGTCAAGCAAAACTGCCAACCTGAATTAGCGAGCGCTATAGCTTTCAGGGTGACAAACTCTTCTTTCTCCAGCTTCATGCTCTTGTATTTCTTTACCAGCTGCAGTATGGCGTTATTCAAATCAAGAAGCCCAGCTAACTTTGACTGGTCTTCATCCATGATGTAGTCTTCGGCATATACCAGCTCATCCTCAAAAGACAGCGACCTGTACACAATCCCCAAGATCAGAATCTCCATCCAGGCACTCTGGAGGAGGCTCATCTGATCA
The DNA here is from genome assembly GCF_030684315.1 of Stegostoma tigrinum. NCBI lineage: Eukaryota > Metazoa > Chordata > Chondrichthyes > Orectolobiformes > Stegostomatidae > Stegostoma > Stegostoma tigrinum. The sequence goes on from NC_081362.1 coordinate 58,880,453, forward strand.
GCCAGAGATAATGTGGAGAATCCTGGAAAGGAGAGAGAAAAAAGAACATAACAGCATTACAATATCACATGTTGTGGATGTTTATACCTAAGATTATGAGATACAGCAAATGGTTTTCATTTCTTCAATTTGCTGCTAAAACAGAAATCCACAAGAACAAATAGCTTATTTGCTCTCAATATTGTAAGGGATTTCAGTTTGGATGGTGGGGAAGGACGCAATTGTTTTTTTGTAGCAAGTAGGGGGGAGGTGTGTTGGGAGGCAAGGTAAGAAATCCTGAGTTAATCAAAATAAAGATTCTGATGCTTGTGGAGAGAGAAGTAAATGAGCAGGGATTGCCATTTCTTTGATTAAATGCTGTAAATCATGGTTTGGCTCCAAGGAAACTTTATAGGTTTTACTACAATCTCATTTTGCAGCATGACAAACATTTCAAATTTATTTTGTTCTGTCAGTGTTATCACATATTTAATATCACATTAATATCATGAAATTTTAATATATATTACTCTACTGTACTGCTCTGATTAATTGTTTGATGATGCAAACATGCCAGTAAGGACTTCTTATATTCTTGCAGGGCAGAGGTCATTATAGGATCATTCTGTCTTACTGCGGTGAACTAGCATTCTTTTTGACTGTGAATTTCTACCTATTTACCCTGTTGCAGCCTGAAAACTATGGCTCCTGAACATCATTCAGTTTAAGCTAGTGGCATAAATGAATGGTATCATTTTTTGACCGTTATGATTCGACTGAAATGTTGATCAATAATTGCTTGGCACCACAGAAGCTAAATATTGTTAAAAGGAGAGAAGAAGTTGAAGCTTCTCGTTTTGCAGCAAGATAAAAGTTTCAATTTCTTGTCTACTTTGTGCAATGTTGGAAGTCTGTGAAATGGTATCTAGACACAATGGTTTTGACGTTCAATGTAAATGGGTAAATGTGAGATTGAAATAATCATTTCAATCTTTTTCAATCTGCAAACAGGTTTTACACAGAAAATAATTTCTTTTCTATAATATATATGCGAATGACACTGCTTTTATAATTGGTGAGAGAAAGTTAACATTGGTGTGATAGAAGAATAGCAAATCTGTACTGTTTTACCAGGGGAGGAGGAATTTTAAAGCATCTGTTCAGGTAAGGCTGTCACACTAAAGGCTTCGCTACATGAATCAGTTTGCTTCTTCCCTGTCTAACTAGAACACTAATGACAAACAGCTCATTATATGCCTTTCAGGCTATTGTTTATACCAGCTATGGACTAATTTATTATCTCCTCACTGTTAAGATCTACATCTTATTAACTGTACAAGAATAGTTTACAGCCTTTGAGGTGGTTTTTTTCTGGCCTGCCAATGGTCTGCAACGAAATGCCAATTGGCAGACCAGAGAAAAAGCACTTAATAAAATCAAAGGTGATTAGCGTGTGTGTGTGTGTGTGTGTGTGTGTGTTGTGTATACATGCACATGCTCACACACATTTGAAGGGAGTGGGTAAAGGGACAGCAGGTAACAAATTACAGCCAAACTGTCAACAGCCTAACTCACGGCCAACAACAACACAATTGTTGAACATACTTGTTTATTTTGCTTTATCGAACAACATTTCTAAGATCTGATGAAGGGTCTAGGCCCGAAATGTCAGCTTTTGTGCTCCTCTGATGCTGCTTGGCCTGGTGTGTTCATCCAGCTCCACAGTTTGTTATCTCACATTTCTAAGAAGATCAGGTTTTCCAATCCTGGTACAAGGAGGACCACCATAGTTCACAGAATACAAAGGTGACGCAAAATATGTAAGACAACTCCAAAATGTATGTTCTCTTGCCTATATTTAATGTACGATTGTGTCCATCCCTGTTTCAGCGATAACATGCTGTATTCACAGAGGTAATCAGCCTAAATTTTTCAATTCACAAATGGATGCTTTACTTGCAGGTACTTTACAAGGTTCAAAAGATTAATCAGGTGATATAGGTTTAGTTATGAAGACACCCCGGTGTTTGAGACACATCTGCAAACAGCGAACAACAAAGGTAGTGACAACTAACACCCACACAGATAGTTCACTTTTATACTCGCTCTATTAGTCAAACTGCACTTTTGAAGTGATATTTTGAGGCTTTGAAGATTTACTTATATGCTGACATCTACAATAAATTGGAAGGTCCTTGAAAATTGCATAGGGATCACAATGAACAATTAACCTGGGCTCACTGATTACAATGCAGGCAGCATGTCAAATTTGTGCTGCCTAGTCATTCCAATTATTTCAGTGACCAGCTAGCGCAGACCTCTGGACACGTCAGCTAGGGAGCCGATATTGTGGTTGTCTGGCATCGCTTGAAGATTGCTAGCAATGCATAAAGCTAGCCTGCGCTGCTTAAAAGGGTATTATGGACGGAACAGGTTCAGGCCGTTTTGCTGGAAGTGCAAGTGACCTGTGAAACACTGACTAATGAGAGACAGCAGGCTTTAGTGTTCTTGGGCTCTGCACAGGAGATGGGATAGCCTGTATGCCAGGCAGCCCTCCTGATACATGCGCAGAGGCTTGTGGGAGGAAATCGCTATGAAGGGCACTGTCAACAATCAGCCTGGAGAATCTGGATGTACTGTCACCAGAAATTCAATGGCCTCACAAGATTAGCCAGGCTCAGTGAATGCATCTTCAAACGGCAACTATACTTCTCGTCTAAGATGGGTAAATTCACCACTCACAAGCAATTAACAGTCTCCAATTATTCAGATTCATAACTGACACTCACAATTTTCACCTCACTCAATCACGCACTCACCTCAGTGGACAGCAAGGATACACATAGATCCCACTACAGAGGGAACAGCATAAATTCAGCTTGATGCAAACACAGTTGTGGACTGCAGTATGTGGAAGGGGCTTGCAGGATAAAGACAGCAATGCAGCGTTCTGTCCTTTCAGAGACAAGTTGTTGAGGTGTTGTCCCGGAGGAGTGGAGAAACTTCCCTGGAGCATGAACCTTTCAGGAAGGTGACATTCATCCACTTAACCGTGCCAGCCTGACACCGGTCATCCAGTCAACCTAGATTACTGCCATCCATATCAACATGGTACAATCCAGTGCAAGGGCCAGAGCTGGCTGAGGTTATTCCCCAATACTATCTGCAGGCCCCTGCACTGCAAGTCAGCAGCCTTGCACCAGTCATTCTACAGCCACTAGGGGAGCACGCATAGCAGGACCAAAACACGCAAACAGACACAAGAGATGGCACTAAATCATTGCACAAGGATCAGTCATTGACTTTGCCCTCTGCCAAATGAGACCATTAAGCGGTCAATTAATGCTTACTAAAGGATCTTATCCTACTGCCAATGGCACTAACTCAGTGTGTTTGCTTGCTGACTCCCAGGCAGGATTGCAGAGTTCCTCATACAAAAGGATTTGATGCTTGGCTGAGGAACCAAGCGTCACGAAGGAGGGGACCCTGCCATTGCTATTGGCACCCCTCTCCCACATTGACTCCTTCCCACCAGTTGTGCTTGGGTCCGTCCTCAATTGAAGATGCCAGGTGGGGGTAGCACTGAAAGCAGTCAAGGCCTCTACATGGCAAAACAGAATACTGCCAGTGGCCTTTTAACTGCCTGAGTGGCATAAGATGAAAACGTCTCTTTTTGGTGAAGCCAACATGGGGGTTTCGTAAACTCTGTAAGATTCTATCCAAGGCGTAGGACCTTTGGTTATTGCTGGGACATTGGGATTCTAGATACTTACTGGTATCTAGAGCCTGAGATAGAGTGCGTATCAGGACCCAATAATCAGGGTTCGGAGCTCTGGAAAAAAGTAGGTGGAGGGTGTCATTGTGCGCAGGTCACATTCGGTGCTGTTGTGCTCAAGTCTAGGACCAGGAAACAGCACGTGACCAGTATGGTGGCAATGAATGCTATCCCAGTCCTTGCCGGTATCACCTCAAGATGGGCTTGCTTTGGACACTTTCTAAATTGCCTCTCCTCTCTCACTTACAATGCCCTTGCTCCTTAGTGGCTTAACAAATTTCTGGTGGCAATAAAGACTTTGCCTTTGTGGTGGCGAGTTTGTGCAACATGCAGAGGTCCACCATAAACTTCGACATGCTTGGGAGCAAAGGACTTCTCCTGAGCAGTGCAGGCAGCAGAGTATTGTTGCAGCATTCCAATTGTCCGTTTCATCATATTTCATGTGGCAGCTCTGATTCCATTGTATGAATGTTGGCCACGCGTGTGTGAATTACTCAGAGTCATCAGACATTGCATTAGTATAAAACCCATGTAGTGGTGCAGACTGAACGCACTGACGTTACCTTCGGAAAACTTGGTACTGACCTGTATACTTTGCTGCCTATAATCGTAAACCAGCCAAACAGTGAGGGAGTAGAATCCCTCCCAGATTTGGTATAGTGTAGAATTGACATACAATTCCTGAAAGGCATTAGCACCCCATATTAGAGGAAGCTTTCAAGCCTTGCAAAGCCATCAACTCATTCCATCTAATGCTCTTTGGTAAAACAGAATGAACTACAATTAGCTTTCATGGATTAGAACCTCAACTGTGCATAATGCAACTGTGGATAATAAACTCTGGGATGTTGCAAACATCTCCAGGTCTAGCCCGGGAGGAGCCAAGTTTTTATAAATTCATCTGTGCAGCTATCTTCATAGCCAATCTCAATGTAGTCTTGCTTTGCTCTGTGACTTCAGTTGGGAGTGCAACAGGTAGCATATTTCAGTGAGGCCAACTTAGTGAAGTGCAGATTCCTTTCATATTTCTTCTTGCTGAGGTTCAGTAGGAGAAATGCTGCTTCAGTACATTGTCTGGACAGGGTATCCTGCTCTTAGCCCTTCTCCCTCTCCTCTTCCTTCTTCCAGAAGTCTGTCCTGCTCTGCCTAGTCTCAGTTCATTCTCCTGGTCATGTTGTGTGACGAATGGAATGTATACTAGTGCATCCATGCCTAGAAGCAACTGGGTTTGTGCAAAAGCCTTGAAATGTGACCAAACATAATAGAAAGCACTGAACAAGCAAAAGTCAGAATAAATTAACCAGCAACTAACCTGGAAGTAGTCGATTATTCCTTTGGCGAGCACTATTGGTTGTCTTTCTGTAAACAACTGCAGGTTCCATGTGAGATTATGGAGGAACTACCAAAGTGTTGAAATCCAAAATAGCAGGTTTGGGGGCAAATCAGCATTGCATTCTGGGTAACGCCATAACCTGCCCTTTCTGTATACATCTGGCAGCAATTTCCTCCATTCAGCAATGTGGCTGCCAACACCATTCACCACACGAGTGAGGATGGTGTTTTGGAATTCTCAGCACATTTGTATTCCCTGAAAATTCAGCTCAAATGATTCTGATTTTTCCTACAGTAACTTTATCTGAAATCTGCACCATAAGGTCTTCAGACATAACATGATAACACTGCAAGCGTCGTGATGGTTTGCTGCCACGTTGTTTGGTAATATTGAGGCATTCACTTTTCAAATTCTGAAAGATTCTGAGAAATATTTTATAATCGGAGCAGAACCTGCGAATAAAATTACTGCTTCACATCTGATTTAATGGGATATGAGAAAGGGCTAATTTGTTGGTTATACACCCTGAGTACTCAACCCACCCAAAAGAAATACCAGATGCATAGCCTGCAGCAGCTCTCTATGATGAAGCCTTTTCTCCCCCTACCTAGACAGTGCTGTTGGTAAATAATTAGATTTACACATTCCCAATCTACACACATCTTCAGTCTAATAATTAAAAGCAGGATGATTAGTTTATTGAGTGGAAGGAGGAACTTTTTTTTATTGAGGCCTATCAATGATTTTATCAGGACAGCACTTTTACGGTTGTCATGTGGGCGCAGGCATCCAATTTTTCTTATCTGACTGATTAATACAAACGCTGTTTCAGGATGCATTAATTAACAGATACAAATCTACGTTCTCATGAAGGGATCAATAAAGAGAAGAAAAGAGGCATCAAAGTGAATTTAGTGCTGATGATGGAGAAGGCACTGTATTGACATTTACGTGTGTGGAAACTCCAAAGTCTCCCCAGTTCTGCTGCTGGCCTCAGCAGCGATGCTAATGCTAGCAGCACTTGTCTAGCACTTTCGGAAAGGTGAAGTGATGTACATCAGTCGGCCGAATAAGTGTAAGCATTTCAGTGTCTGAAGGGCAAAATATATATGCAAGTAACAGTGTTAAAAGGCACATCTATTTTAGAAAAAGGTAAACACATTTTGTTTTAATTAAATTAGCTTTAAGATAGGATAACGGTACAATTCAACTGATAATTTGGAACAACAGCACTGTTTGTCTATTTATCAGCAGGCTGGCTGCTTGATCATTCGGGCTATTCGCCAATCGAGTAGAATAGCTATGAAACATAATGTTTGTGACACGGGGAGATTAAAAAGTTTACCTAAGCTAGTCCCCCATATACTGTCTTTCCTCTTGCACAACATGACAGGGGATAAACTGGTAAACCCCTGAAAGCAGGCATTGTGATCAAAAACAGAGGTTGCTGGAAAAGCTCAGCAGGTCTGGAGCATCTGTGAAGAAAAAAAAAATCAGAGTTAACATTTCAAATTGGTGACCCTTCCTCAGATGCTCCCTGGTGTGCTTTTCTAGCAAATTCTGTTTTTGTTGCTTTTTTCCCCCAACATCTGAAGTTCTTTTCTGCTTTTATGGGGATTGCGATGTGTGGTGAACCGCAGACAGCAGGCAGCACAGCAGTGTCATGTTATCTGCTCATTTGTTGGTGAGGCCATCACTAACTGTGCTGTTCTTTGGCTGGACACCCCATCAGGGTGGCACTGTCATGGATGACAAGCACCGCTTAAAGTTCAGCTGCAACTCTTTTAAAGCAATGATGGGATATGGCTGGAGTAGGCACTGAGAATAATGGGTTAAAACAAAACATTGAAAAAAAATAAGGAATGCTACCAAATAGGGGGAGTGAAGCTCCAAGATTTTCAGACTGCATTGGTGAAGGAGGTGGGTTAATGGGATTCTCATAACTCATTTCCACCTTATCCCCTAATCTCTTTGGATTTACAAGTCACATTTAATATAAACATGCAACTCTCACCTTCTGCTACCCTTCCTGACTCTCAATACCACAAACTTATTCTCATTGCTTTTTTCTTTTCCTATGTATCTTATACTTTCCAGTATCCAAGAATTGCAATTTGGCCAGAAAATGATGGACCAGCAAGAAGCAGCTTGGTGATGAAGCTATGACAGCATCATTTAAATTCACACACAGCCCCCTGTGCAGATATGGACTCCGCCTTTACCCTAGCAGATGGACTAGAGTTGGAATCTGCATGTACTGAGACAATGGGCACGAATGGCCTGCAGCAAGGGCAGATAAGTATAAACAACTGGGCTCTTTGTGGTGCAGTGGTAGTGTCACTACCTCTGAATCAGAAGACCTGAATTCAATGTATTAGCATCTTTGACCAGGTTGCTAAAATATTTTTGCTTGCCAGTGGATGAAGTTGCAGAGAGGGAACTCAGGACTGTAGCATTCTTAGTTGAGGGCTTTGATGGGGTAGCATTTAGGAGAATGCTTAGTGTATTTAGGAAACCTGAAAGAAAGCCTGCAGCTGATGTGAAGGATCTTAACAAAATCCCGCACCATTCTGGCTCACAGCTTTGCACAGAGCTTGGAGGTCAATGACCTTTGCTCAGTAATGGAATAAGCTTGAGATATAACAAGTTTCAAGCAAGTACAATGGTAAAGAATTGGGAACTGGGGTAAGAAATGGTAAGATCTGTGGTCGGGTGGATCATAGGAGAGATTAAACAACCAAAGGAATGATGGAACAGATAGCTATGGAACAATCAAAGAAACAGAAGTCTAAAATGGTGAGATGCAAATCTTGATGTATCAGTTAAGGTTCTTTGAAACAGTGGAGGAAGCCAAGAATGGAAAAGCTAAGACTGTGAATGAAGCAGAGATTAAAAATGAAGAGCAACTGGAAACTTGGGGACTGACAAGAAGAGTCCTACAAAGCATTGACAGTCACAGCAGTATCACCAAGAAGTGCCATCTGAAAAATAACTGAGGGATTAATGATCCAAACCCTGTGGAAATCAGCGTTGAGTCTGATGACTAAAGTGCCTAATTGAAAGATGACACAGTGCTCCTTAAGCTTACAGGAGATTCATGGTACAGGGTAAAACGGTCAGTGATACTTCTTTAGCATGCTACGGTTGTCGAGATGTAGTCCCTTTGAAAACTTCAACCTTAAGTTCTGCTACACTGATCAGCTTGACTATACCTCCTCCTCAAGATCTACCAACAGGTCTGCCCTGACAGATCCACCATTTCAGTATTCTCATGATCCACAGAATTGATTTCTTCAAATTCTCGACTCTATTTTTCTATTTTTTTTCTCCCCTATCCAGTCTTTCCCCACTTATGAACGCAATGCTTCCACTACTTTCCACCAATTTAGATATTTCCAATTTCTTGGGCATTGGCATCTCTCTTTCATCATTAATGTCAAATCCCTGTACACCTTACCTCTCCCCCGCCCTCCCAGGACAGCCTGGGAGCCCTGTTTCCTTCCTGATTACAGGCTAACCGGATCCAATCTGGCTGACTTTCTTCAGGCTGGCTGTTTCTCCTCCCACCCAGAATCACAACAGATTTCCCTTTGTCCTCACCTTCCATGTTGTTAGCCACCATATTCAACACATCAGGATTTACCACTTCATCCACCTCCACTGTGACAATCACAAAACAATCTTCCTCTCCTCTTCCCTTTCAGAATTTTGGATGAGCCACTTCCACTGCAACACATTCTTCCACTCCTCATTCACCCCTAAGCCATTTTCAACCTTACTCCCACAGCCAAGGCCCAAATCTATCCTTCCAGATGAAAGATTGATTTAAACACTGATGGGATGAATGTTTTGTAGGACCCCTCTTTTCAGTCCACAAGTGCATCCCAAGTTTCCAGTTGCTCTTCATTTTTAATCTCTGCTTCATTCACAGTCTTAGCTTTCCCATTCTTGGCCTCCTCCACTGTTTCAAAGAACCTTAACTGAAACTTCAAGATCTGCATCTCACCATTCAATTAGGCAAGTTATGGCCTTCCATATTCAACACCAAATTCAATGATTTTGGTTTATTTTCAGGTAGCAGCTATGGGTGACGACTCTGGAATGCTTACATTTCTTCCAGGTCTGTCTCTCTTTATTTAAGCCCTTACAATCTCCTTTTGCTTTGTGCTATCCTACCATTTGTTTTTTTAAGATCTTCTGTTTCCAGCCAATCAAACAAGACACCCTAGTCTCCTGGACCCTGTATTTGCTAAAAACCTGTCACCACTCTAATTCTAACAAATAATCAGTTAGTGGCCTGAAGCATTAACTTGGGTTTTCATTTCACAGATGCTGTCTGACTGGCTGAGTATATCCAGGGCTTGCTGCTTTTACGGTAGTGTCTGAAGGCAATGCAGCAGTCATTCAATGTATGAGAGCTGCGATAGGATCTCACACTGCCATCATTCAAGGCTGCACTTTCTCTGTCATGCAAGCTTAACCATCATGTCTGTGGATTACAGTGCAGAAAGGTTTTTGCAGTTTGCCTTTGCAGCCCAGCAATCTTTTCTCCAAACGATTACCGGGATCGCTGAGATGCTCTTCCAAAAGAATAGCAATGATCACATGGAACTCAAACTGGCTTTCCCCACTCAGGAAAACAGTAATTTGTATGCACCCTTTCCTAATCGCTGCCCATTCCAGTTACTCCATCAGCGTCCACCTCTCTGCTAGCTAGCTCCAACTGCTGACATCAAGATGAGAAGGTACAATCCAGAGCTGGACCTCTGAAGTCCAGAACTGTGTCAGGTCATCTTTCAAGATCACATGTAGTTTGCTCTACTGAAAATTCTTCCATCAACTATGTTGTAGTCACCGGGATAGCACTATGTAAATGTCAAGGACAAGCAAAGGCACAAGCACATCAGGCACTGAAGGAATGCACAAGGATGATGCATTGCCTCTTGTATGCAATAAAAGATGATTTTATTTAGAAGCTTGCTTTGGAATGTTTATTTTGTGGTATTGCATGTTGGCCAAATAGATTTTGCTATAATCAGTGACAGAAGGAAGACAAAGCAAAGAAGTGGCAGTGAATGGGAGATTGGGGTGTGATTAATGATACCACTCTTGGACAAGTTCTTCCTCAGCAAACTGAGGAGAGGGAAGTCTGGGATGCCTTCATACGTCCTCTGCCTTTTCCTCCTCCTCTTGTTCCCTCTCCTGCCCCTGCTGCTTCCCAGGTACTCACTGTGCTGTTGATGGCATGGAGCATCATGACGGGATGCAGCAAATCACCAAAATAATTGAGATCCATTTGACTAAATACTGTTGTCGAACTGTTAACGGTGCTTTTTTAGTATTTCCACATCTTATTACTAAAAAATATAACGTTTAACTTTCTAACTTTGTTTCCCTAACATTTTGTACCTGGGTACCTTTGTACCTAAAAGGGCACCGTGAGTGGTGACTTGTAAACTTTTCACTGTACTCATGTTGGTACGCGATTATAAAGCAAATTCAATAGTGAAGGGTTCCTCCAGAGTGGTCTAGTAGTCCAAATGTTGTTTCCGGCATATCAATGGAGTGCTCTATCACATTTGAGTAACAGAATGGCTTTCATTGTATGTATGCTGCGTGTGTGCAGAGATTGTGAACCTGCATCCTCAGCTGTGCTATTAATAAATAGACCTGGTCATCTACCAGTCAATGTTTGATTTGCTGCAGTGACTCAATAGCATCTGATTCAGTGGACTGGCACAGAATGAAAGCTTTGTTACAGTTGCCAAGGATTCACACCTTGATCTTCAAAAAATTGCTGCCTATGGTCACATGAAAGATGGACTTTGAATGAGTAGGTCCTTTTGATTCTGGTATAGGACAGAGTTGATATGTGGTTGCCCCATAACGTGATGTGCATGCAGACAAGAGGACTCTGGATCATAGAGAAGTCTGCAATCATAGCAACATTACATCCTCATCTCTGGTAATAGGGAGTGACATGTGGTTAGGTCTCTCTACAGTGACAGAGGATTGCAAATTGATAAATTCTGCAAAAGTCTCAAACTCTAGTGTGGAAGACATCAGATAACATGAAAGTTAATTGGCAAGATCATCCTCAGCCTCTGAAAATGTGGTTCTTGCCTGTTCTGAGATTGAAATGTGGGCCCAGCAAGTGGCCTATTTCAGTATGTCGTTAATGAAATGCAGAAGACTCACATTGTTGCTTGCTATGGTTCAGTTGGGAGAATAACTCCCTGAACAACCTGGTGTCATTCCTGAAGTGTTTTCTACCTCCTACTTCTTCAGAAAGCTTGGCTTGCTCTGTGTTCCCTCTTCTCATTCTCCACATTATACAGTATCATAAGGGAATGTCTATTAGCATATGTATGCCCATGTTCACCCATGTATACCCAGCAAAAAGTCCCTTAGCATCTTGTACATAACTTCCTACAGATTTCTGCAATTTAAGAGAACTGCAGAGGAAGAAAAATTCATGGAATCATGGCAATGGTGAAAAGAAATCAACCAGTAACTAATAAGTAGTTGATGATCACTTCAAATAATGTGGTGGGGGTGGAGGGGTGGAGGAATCTCCTTCTGCCTGTTGTATGCATGCTCAGGTCTTTATGTTTAAAAGATAACATTGGCTAGAAAATTTACTCTGTGGTCCTCCTGTTGTCAAATCTGCATAGCTTATTCATTGATATTATGATCAACCTGTCCCAAACATGTTAGGGAATTTTCACTACACGTAAACTAATGTCTGCAACAATTGGGCATATATTACACAATCATCACTGTGAAGGCACTTGTAGCACCCAAAAAATGGTGCTAATGATGGAGATTTCTTATTCAATATACTCAAATTTAAATTTACCTGGAGAGGGAGAAGAGTTTGGGGCATATAAGTTTTTTTAATGTTCTTTGGCTTCACCTGGACTTCTGTTATATCTATTACAATGTACTCCAATTCAAAAACATACTTTCTCCCAACAAAATAACTTCTTTTTTTCTGTGACTCAGGTAATTTAGCAAATTGAAGTGCAATATTAATGGGATATATTTCAGGATGCGGATTCTCCCCATAATCCATCACATGCATTTTCTACTGTTATAAATAGATACCATCTTCATAAAAAGTATGTCTTACAAATTTAAGTTTTGATCCAATCGTGGAAAAACCCAGCAATGCATTTCTTGCACATGATGAGCTTGCCATGATAACTAGGTAGTGTATTTCGCTCTCTCCAAATGCTTTTTCACAAAGCATGCACCAGTCTAACATAAATTAGTAGTCACTAATATTCTGGAAGTTGATTTTGCTATATCTTTGTCTCAGAAATGATCATGCATGATGGAAGAGTAAATATTTCTAATCCAAATCCCAGGTCATCAATTTTGATGGACTCCTGCATTGCAGTGGTAATTCCTGAGAATTCACAAAAAATAAAAATATCTTGAAGCACTAACATGATATCGCCATGAAGTAATTCAGTGACCCAATATTCTAAAACTTGATCATGCTATTTTGAAACAAAGTAGCTTTAACTTAAAGAGAACTTGATATCCAAAGAAATCTCAGAATGTAATGTTGAAGTATTTCGGTGTATAATGGATTTTTTGCTGCAGTTTTCCTCTTCACCCCACCCCCGCAACTTACCAAATTGAAACATTGGAATATGTGGAGTTACCAAACCCAACTACTGCATGAGGTCTTTACAAAACACATCATAATAGTTGAGTAGAAAGTAGAGTAAAAGAAAAATATGTAATTGCACAGCATCAGTTCAGCTAACCAGACTGTATGGGTTTCGTTAGCATTTTTGTTCAATCACTTTGAACTAACTACATTTGAAAAGTGATCTACTGTCTATAATGTTCAATAACACAACAGATAAAAGAAAAGAGAGAGAAAAAAAGTTCCCTCACGTTTGTAATGAAGCAAAACAGGAGCCTGGTCACACAATGTACTGCACTACATATGAATAGGAATTTATCTGTAATAATAGTAATACATGCACACAGATTTGGAAACATCTGTTTAAATCCTTAATCCAAACTACACTGAGCATTCAGCAAACAAAAACATATAAGGTGAATTCCAAAGCAGTTTTATTTCTGTCTACATTTAAATATTTTTCCAATGTTCAATAAGTATTGAATAATTCTGTTTCCTAAAAGCCAGTGAATATGGTGAAAAATAGACAATTTTAACACCTAATCCCCTGAGTTTGTGTAACAGAGACATTCTGATATATAGACTGGAGCCATTGAGCAGACTGAAGTGGTTTCAGCTTTTATCAGAGGCTGCTTTCATCTCGCTGAAACAAGGGATGAAACTCTATGCGGCAGCAATGCTAGATGAAAAAAATGCATTAACACTGCCGTGTTTATCACAATCCATTTAGTAGCGTTATCATTTGCTCTCGAGGCAGACATCCCAAAGTCTATACCAGGATGGTAAGCTGCATGATTCTAATACACCTAATTAGGAATGCGCAGACTCTTAATTGCATACATTAAGACAATTCATAGCCCAGATTAATTCTAAATATACCCAAGCAGCTGTTTAAGATGCCTGGATTACAGTATGGACTGTACTTTTCCACTTAATTAGATATCAAAATTAAGCAGGAACAAGCATTTTGACATGACAGGATTGAACTGCTGCTTCATGTCCCAGAGCTGCACTTAAGTGACCACTAAACAGAGCTGCACAGATGGAGCAACATTAAATGCTGTACTGGAAAGTAATTTCAAATAATAAAATATCAATATTTACATTTTAATTACTCCTACTGAGAATCACTCTGTCATTTGACGATTGCTAGGACAGCATGGGGTAGTGAAATGACATTGGGCTTCTTACTGGGAGGACTATTTTGTTTCCATTAAGGAATGACAAGTGATCAGAGCGAACAACACCCGGATTTTTTGTAAGAATTACACCATTAGTCCAAACCGGCCGCCAGCCACATAGAAATATGCAAGCAATAGCTGGTGATGGCAAAAGCGGGTGGGGAGGTAGGGGCAGGGGGCACCTGTGCATTCTGCCAGTAATGACTTTAATGGAATCAGATAACTCTGCACTAGTGAAGCGTTCTAGCTCGTTACCTCAAAACTGCGTGATTTTTCCTTCAACCCCTGGTGCAAGCTGTTTAGGAGATGCTGACTCCTTCCTCATCTTTTCTATGAAGTTACACACAACGCAATAACAGCAAGACATTAATGAATATTCCTCACCCTCCCACTTTGGTTATTAGTTAGTTCAGTATTGGTTAACCACACCAGCTCAAAAGCATAATCCTCTCTTAACAGGATTTCTATTTTCTGGTGTAATGCCTTAATTATAGAATTTATCATTACATACTCTTTCCTGTATAAAAATTAAAAAGATAATAAATTACATATCAGAGAGTAGCAACAACCTTGGTATTACACTAATGTTGAAGGGTAAGCAACAATCATTGCTGCATTTTATTTGTGTGCTTCTTTTGTAATAATTTAATGTCCACATAATGTCTGCTAGAAGCCTGCAATACCCATAGGCATTTTGACATAGTTTTTATATAAAACATCTCAATTCTTGCAAATATACTTGAGAAAGGAAAAATGCTAAGTCATGTTAAACAGCAGAAGAGAGATAGTATTTGAAACCCTCTTCAAAAGAGCTGGTGCCAATAATTTGGGCTGAATGGTCTCTTTCTATATTGTTCTATTAAATAAGAGCATCTGATAGGTCATCCATTATAACCCATAACTGCATCAAATTATAGTGGTTACCCTGCTAAAATAGGTAGGTAAATTAACATTTTCTAATTAACCAGGGAAGAAATAATGTTAACAAATGCTGACCATTTTATTCATCATTCTAATCTGCATTATCCAATCAGATCGCCTGACCTCTCTCCTGTCACTGCTAGCTTTACTTTCGGAATAGACAATGAATATACACATAGGGAAAATCCAAACCTCAACAACAGTAAATCCAGCCTATGCCATACCCAAATGAGTGACAATCTTTAAATTTGTTCACTTTCAATTACATGTTACCTTGCTGATTAGTACTTAGAAAAACTGCCTCAAATACAACTCTTTTCACCCTACAATGCTTTTATTCATTAAACACTGAATTGCACATTCCAATGTTCTGCAGTGGTATATTAAAATAGCATTTAAAGTCTGCCATTTGTAATACTGTAGCATATGAAAGCACAAACTTTTTTTTAAACAAAGTTCGTTGTTATGAATCATAGGTTTCTTTGTAGATAATATGCTCAACTTGACAGCAAGGGAAATAAAACATTTTGATGATTTTGTCAGCATTCCACTTTTGATACTGATAATGTTTTTAGAAAGAAAGACAAAACAACGAGTTATTTTTTGTTTTAAATGCCTGTGATTTACAAGTCACTCAATTTCTTATCAGCTACACCAAAAACACTGAATGAGGCAAACAGCAGTGCAAAATGGCACATGTGACAAGTGTAATCTGGGGTACTATGACACTACATTTCATACAAAATACTTCATTTATGATTGCTTGAGAGGAATTTTCCTTAGTTCAGTGCATCTTACAAATCTAGGCTCAATATATCAGATTCCCTGAACACCCGTCTCCTTCATGCTTTAAAGGAAAGCCACTTCCCATTTCACAGACCGAGTACCTTTTAATTTCAAAAAAGCCATGGTTCAAAATCTTAATTAATTGTTTCATACTGCTTCAGGATCATTATGCAATGTAATAAAGGACATGTAATTATGAAATTTTACAGCCATTACTGAGGCTGATGGCTCGTATTTCATCATAAGCTTCACCCAATGGCTTTTACCTACTCCAGTTTCTTTGATGAAGTACAGACAGATCTATCACCCCCAAACAATAACCAGCCCAGGCATCTATAATAGCTACCTACAGATGAAGCAATAGATAAAGATAAACTATAAATCCCTGCACAAATGCAACCACAATGCCTTGGATTGACAAAAGAAGAGGATGAGCTGTCTATTGGAGGCAGCAGCTGTGCATTGGGGCATCCCTCTCCAGCTATCTTTTAGCTGCTCTGTCGTGTGTTGTGTTTTACTCTTTCTTCTTCCCTCAGCAGTCCCCAGTAGAGTTGCTCTTGAAGTCTGTAGCTACTTTCAGCTAATTCAGCAATTTTTTAAAAGAATGCTATAGACCGAAGTGTGTGACAGTAACAAATGTGTTGAGAGATGGGGCGCCTCGTTCACAAAATCTAACACTGCTATGAAGGAATGGGCTTACTTTGTATAAACTACACTGGTTCCTATTGTTTTTTTTCCTCCCTTTATCAAAAAGAACAGATATACCCCAGTAAATCATTTCTACATATTCATGCTTTAAAACTTTAGAATTTGAAAGTTAGCAGAAGCCTTACCAATAATTAGAAACATGTGTACTTATTAAAGATACTTTGCTGTACATTTGTAGAATCATGTGCCTAAAATAAAAAGAACCTGAAAATATCTCTATACAGGTTTACAACCAGGGCAAAAGTGATCATTTACATGACATCCCAGAGAAATAAGTTCTCTATTATACTCCACCCAATTAGTTTTGCAACAATGCTTTAGAGCAGGTAGGAATATGTGATTATTCCATTAACATTTCTCTCCACCTTCACAAGAAAAAACAGTAAACCAGGAAAGACAGCAAACAAGTGAAGCATCTAATATTTATCAAATATGTGCAGCTTAAACATTGGTGATGTTGTGTAAGCAGGAATAGGCAGTTAAGTTACTGCCCTTCCTAAAAGCCCATTCACAATGAAATCCAGTATGTCTGGTCAAATGATTGCAGATTATAAATATAGAAATCTCCATCTTTTTATCTCAGATGGACTTATTTCAATTTTTATTCACTAATTAGAGTAATTGGTCATTGTAGCACTTTTGTGGTTTACCAAATGGTATCCCTCTGAGCTGGTCATATAATCAAATTCTCATTAATAAAAACACATTTGTAAAAGTTAGGAGTCTGTTTCAGGAACTAACCAGGAACTATTAATAATCAACTGCATTTTACCAGTGTCAATTGGGGCAGAAAACATCAGCGGAATATCCTTCGGCAAGATAAAACTGCATTGCTTGGCAAATCTAATCTTGTCTGATACAGAAGCCTATGGGCTTTTGTCACAAATGCCAGCTCCTCTTCGCCCTCACACTGGAATCTCTGCTTAGCCTGATACATTGCTCCCATCTGCGGATGTGCAGAGGTTATAATACTTTAGTGGACTCAGACAGCTCGTATCCAATTCCATTTCCAAGGCCTGCCAGGCCTGCCTGCTTGTTCTCTGATGGAAAGGATGGTCCATTTGAACAGTTATTGGGGAAAGAAATGGCCATTTCATGCTTGTCTGTGAACTTTGCATGAACTGTGAGGAATAATGTACTGTGATGACAGCCAAGTTATTCCTTACAGTAAATTTGCTGTCTGGAATGAACTGAAATAGTGTTTGGTTTGTGTAATTACGTCCATCTATCTTTATATTCCAGAGGCATATCGCAAATTGAAAATACTAAAAATTGACTGTTCATTCTGATATTTAATGATTGCCAATGACACACCAATGATTTATTGGTTACTTACCGATGTGACACATTTGCATCTTATTAGAAGAAGATTACCATTCCTTGAATTCTGAACACAGCTGATCACGACTGATGGATTGATTTGATTTGCAAATGTAATCAAACTAATAAGAGGGAAAAATGTGCAATAATACCTTGTTTTTAGTCTGGCAATCATTCCCTGCCAACAGGCTGATATCCCTGACTAAGCAGCCTCAGAAAAGCATTTCTTGCCGCTACGCAGACAAAATGCTTCTCTAATGAAAATTTTTTTTTCACCCGCCACGTTCTAGCTATCTTGGCAAAATAGTGTCAAGCCAGCTGTGTTTGTTACCGTTTATAAAGGCCATCATCAGTAGCTAGGCTGCTCTAATTTCAGATCTGTGTTTTTATAAATAAGAGTCTTGTCAAAAAGCAACATTGAATGGTGTGAAGCAAGTGGTATATCATTAGCTCCATCTGCTTGAGTTCATATCCCTCTTTGCTTTTAAAAGATAAAAAATAATTGCATGTCCTGACATGAGGCTATTTTTTAAAAAAGTTGTCTAAATAGAAATTAAAAATTCTTGCAGTATTGAAGATAAGTTCAGTAGGCTCTCCATATTCTCCAAATAAAATAAACTGGTAGACTAGGCAATACTTTAATGCTGTAATTGTGGTTTATTTGCAGGGGCTTACTACACGACCTGTATACAATTACATAAGGACTATTCATGCCCATAATCCATTTTCTTAGGGTCTTTAAGTACTACGATATACTTTTCCATTAAATATCTACGGTGTTACTTCTGGAGATATCTATTTATTTTTTGACATGGAATGGCATGGGTATGCTAACAACATAGCAAATGTAGCAAACTTTTTCATGTTCCATTGTTTCAGTTTGCTCATACATCTTGGGTGCAGAAACTTTTTGGTTCAAAATAGTGCAGGCCTGATGGAGTACTGTTGGGGGGGGGGGGGGGGGGGGGTGATATCTTTTTGAAGTAACATTAAATTAAGGCCCAATCTGCCCGCACAGCTTCGCTCAACAACGTCAGGAAAACAGATGACTTGGTTGTTACCTCAGTGGAATTGGTAGGCCTTTCTGCATGCATATTGGCTTACTTCCTATGTAACAAAGATCAGTATAATTATACAAGGGAGTTCATTGGCTGAAGTTGTGAAAGCCACCATTTAAATGCAAATATGTGTGGGTGTATTTCTGACTATACCTGTTCTTTTATTAAGATTGACTCATTCAGGGTGAAATGTAAGGAATACAAAAAGATGTGTGCATCCAAGGAAACTTGAGGTGGCAAGGGGAAATGCATAATGTTGAAGGAAACAGAGTTGAAATCTCTGAAAACAAAAGCAACTCTGCAACGAAGTAATTATTCTTTTCAGTGATATTGGTGAACTGTTGCTGAGTGAGCAAGGGACTTGTGTTTAATTACCTGATGTGTTACTGGCTCTTACTTGTGATCATATTCTTATTGTGCATAAACAACTTCCATGCTACCAAATGAGATAATCCACGTTCCTGCAGTGATATCACCGTTAAAGTAAATACTAAGATGTTCTTTAAGTGGGGGTAAATGCCAGGGATACAAAATGTAAAAAAAAAGTGTGTGTTTGTAAAAGTGTTTGCAAGATATGAATACTTCCAAGAACACCATCTTTACTTTGCAGACATATCCTAATAATAGAAAGAAAAATTGAACAACCTGGCATTCATGTAGCATCATCCTGGCTTTCAGAATCCTTCAAAGCCAAACTGTGGGTGTGGAATTTTCAGTGAGCTTCAACAGCCTGACAGTGTCCAAATGGAGCTCTAGGCCTGGAGTCACTGACAGCATTCGATCTCTCAGAATGGAGGGAAAACTTGCCCCGATGGTCTGGCTATTCATGCTGACAGCCCAATCAATGGGTCGTGGTGCCTTCGACTCTGATGGCCATCTACCTTAATTACACTCATAACCTTTGGACACAATACGAGTGGCAGTGTAGGACATCTGTTGCCAAAAAATGCAGTGTGGCAGCAAAATCGCCACTAGCTGCGGCCTTAAACAATTTCATTCACTGCAGATTGAGGACCCCATTGTAATTCCAGCCCACTCTCAGGGAAATTCTCCACTGACAGGAATGTACCAGGGATTTGTCAAAATACACCTCCCATCTATTTCCCCAGTTTCTTGTTTCCAAGCCCACCATCCGTCCTCAAGGCCAGGAAAATTCATTCTATGGTCTCTGTTTGTCAGTAGACAAATGAGGTAGCCAACTTGTACACACAAAAGTTCCACAATAATCAATGAAATAAGTGACTAGACAACTTGTTTTGTTGGTGATGGTTGAAAGAGAGAGAGGCCTTGTGCAAAACTCTGGGAAAATAACACCGCACTTCTTCAAATAAGTCAACAGCACACATCTGAGTAGGCATATGGCATTTACTGCCATATATTAAAAGTGGCAAATCCGACAAAAGTGCTGTATTGAAATGTCAGCCAAGGTTACATGCTCAACACTCGCACTGAGGCTGTAATGCGTAACTTTCTTCCTTTGTGACCCAAATGGTCATTATAAAGCTAATATTCAGTATTACCAACAGCCATCTATTTTAACTATTTTTAGATCTGAATGCATATCAAATCATGGTAACACATTCACTAGGAAGAGATTTATATAGGGAATGGTAAATGGTCAATGACAAAACGTTAAATATGACCAGTTAACAACTGTGCTCAGAATGTTTAAAATCCAAATACTGTTATTTTTAAGTATGTTAACTTTACATAATCCATTAAACATACAAATGCTAAACTCAGATTTCAATATGTACGTAGCTTGAAATATGCATGCGGAATACATAAAATTTGCAGTTAAAACTGGACTTCTAAACAGAACAAATTAGTTAAAAATGCAATTTAAATCTGCATTTGCCAAAGTGGGAATACTGAGGATATGATCTGACTGTCCTAACTTTGTAAATGATCTGACTGTTAAAAGGGAATTAGAGCAGCTGGTTTAGAACTGCTGACTCCCATTTAAACAAAGCAAGATTGCCTTTAACACCTTAATATCCTCATTTGCAAGAATCTCTAGCCAGGTCAATGTGCCTTGCCAGAAATGTGCTGACTCACTTTAACAGTGTTCTGCATTGGTAGTTAATCCTTTCTCATGTAGGTTAAGCAGGTGCAGATCCACCTTAGCCATGAAAAGTAGTGCATTAAAGAATTATAATACTTAGTTATTTAGTTAGCTTGATCAGGTCATGCATGCACTTGTACTGTTAGATTCAACTTGAACCTCGTCGTGATTTCTTCAGAACCCTGCAATATGAACCCTGATTATCCTGTATTCCTTTTTAAAAGACACAGGTCATTTGACACATAACCTTCCCAACAATATAGCCATAGAGAGGAACTCTCTACTTGGGAGAAATTAAGAAACAATCCCACATATTAGTGCTCTGTAACAAAACAGATCGTCACAATATAATGAAGCACCAATGGGGCAGTACCTCTGTTTCATTTATCTCCTTTTGCTGTTCTGAAACAATTTTGTTTACAAATCCGAAAGGAGTATGCATGTTTTTACACATGGGTTTGAGATGACTGCAGATTACAATAGCAGTCACAAACTAAATGATGCTCTTCCAGCTATTATTATTTTTGAAACTATTATTTTCAAAAGTATTTATTTGCTTCCTCGATGCACAATTATTAACAGCTTGATTTGTTTGGTTGATTTCACAGCTTGGCCACTTCTAAGACCACACATAGAGGTTTCACAGATTTAAAGAACAATGGAACTGCTGGAGGAAAAAAAGCTATAACTGGTGACAGCTGCTGTGAAATTCTTTTAACAATTCAAATTTTTTTTTGAATTGGATAGCCAGATCAATTTGTGCAGGGAAATTTTTAGAAGTCTGTGGGGGTTAAAAGAAATAAATCAATGAAGGATTCTGCAGGCAAAAGCAGTCATAGGGCACAGAATAACAATGGAATGTTATTGAAGCAAAGAGGCAGGAGGGATGATTACTGCACACTCAGATTTTGATATTTAGCTCAAACATGCTTTATAACTACTTCTCATTTTCAACAAAAGCCACGTTTGTTTATTTATTTATTTATTTATATTTCTGTTCAGTGGCGCCATTGTTCTAATACAGTTTTCCTTACGTGTTTATGGAAATAGCCAACCTATGCTGTCGTGGGCATGTTGTTTCTTCAATGTTTGTTTTTAGTTTTAAGCAACGTTTACAAAATTGGCTCCATAATCAACTGGGAATTCGAGAATCAAGCTGCACTTCCCCTCTCAGAATACTCAAAAGGCCAAGTAACTGATGTGGGGAGAAAATGGTGATTGAAACATAAGAGGGAGATACCGTGTACTTGGAGTGAAAGTAGCAAGGAAGAGCACAGTATAATAAATAGAGTAGCATTACCTAGTACACTTTCTAAGGAGATTCGGCTGCTTAAATTGATGAGTAGCTGATTTAGAAAGGTTTGTTTCAGCTCAGGTGATGACAAGCTCTCTGAGGAATTGAATGTGACTTTACCAGAAACACCCCAGCAGCCACAACCCTCTCCGGCAAGCCTCCATCTGCTTCAACCAATATCCAAATGAATCACTGTCTATCAGGGCCTCAGCATTGACACTCTGGATGTATTGATTAATAGTTGCCCTAAGCTCCTTTTAGCAAATCAAATTTTCACTTTTAGCAAGGATTTCGGTTCTGATTTATTCAGCATAGTGAAATGTATTAAATTGACTTTGACACTCTAGAAAAACGACTGAAAAACAATGCTTTCATGTGAAGAGGAAATAGATATAAAAAATGTGGCAGCTTGTTTGCTTAGCTTAAGGATGCGAGCAATATTCCTTTCCTGTTTAATGGAATTTAGAGCTGTCAAAAATCCAAACTCTTTTACATTCCCTTCCAAAGTACATGACTGCTTCTTTAAAAGAATCATGCATGGAGTGAAAGTCATAGGGAACCTTCTAACTCCTCTCCAAAATGATTTGAGAAATTGCAACTACATTTATGATTAAGTAAAATTGTTCAACACTTTTACGATTTATGCACTCATAAACTTGTATCTTTGTCTTTACTAATTACATCCACATGTATATGAGCATGTGAGAAGATTTTATTGTTTAAATTACTCCTATCTACACAAAAACAGTGGTTGTTCTGACTTCTGGAGATTACTGAAGCCCTGTAAGAAACAATGAGAAAGGCAAAGCCGAATGGAAATGCCCTGTCAGAAATTACAGCACTGAAAACAGAACCACAGTAAAATCACATTTCATTGTATTTAATATACAGTGCACCATACATCTATTTCTGATTCAACAGAGCTAAGACCTTTGTTCAGTGAGATCACACAACTAAAGTTTGCTTAAAAAAAATTCCTCTCTCAAAAATAACTGCATGAGGACAAGTTGTGACATGTTTACCATGGAGGGCAACAAGTGAGAAAAGGTTTTCAGAAATTCATGATTTTGGAATCAGAGAGAGCTATGATTTGAAGCCTGCATTTGGGTTACTATACTTCTCTAATTGTCTGCATTAGCCATTGAAAGTGAACTTTTCTACATTGATCACACCTCTAAGGGTTAACCTTGAATCTGATGTTTTGATCTTCCCTTCCCTTTCATTATACTAATGCTGAACACTGCAGTGAGGTTTGTACAGCTGGCACTCAATATCAGTTATAGTTACATTGCAGTTGCTGCACTCGCATGATAAAGGGTCAACTAGTGAGCTCTTTGCGTTTCACTGGCAAACCAGGGTCTGATGTGCAGCACTCAAAGTTTGACTTTAAGTATACATCTGTGAAATTCTGTCATCGTCGCAGCTCAATGGCGTTGTGACCAAAGAGAAAGCATGAACATGTACTCAAATTACAATTCAAGGTCCAACTGTACAGGATTTGATGTAATGTAACTGGAATGTCAATCTCCAGTCCAGTTAAATGCTAGATTTATACTAATGAATACAAGTTGTGCTTTTATTTTTCAGTTTGGACAGAACATACATCTTTCCTGATTAGTATTAACCATCCAAAATTTGAACAAAATAGATTACAGGGTGTGATAATTCCTTCCTTTTAAGTAGCAAGGAGGATGGCAAAAAAAAGGCCAAATAATTGAGCCAGTTGGCCCTGGAGAGATGTCTGCTTCCTTGTTGCCAATTCAGCAATTAAGTTCTCAGTGATAAGGTCCATGACTGAACTTCTCCACTTGTCACCAAAAAAAGCTCATAAGTTGCCAATCACTGGTCACTTAAGGGCTTAAACTCATCACAGATGTGATTATCTGAATTCCAAGAAGGTGAGAGAGATTCTAGCCTGTCGTGAGGGGTCTTCACTTCTCCCATTGTAGGTTTAATTAGGGATAAGTGATGGGTGGCATCTAGGAGTCATTCCTGCTCTTGGCTCAGACTATACTGAGAACTCTCTCTCAGTGACCCCTGCCCTACAAGGCCTGCAAAAACACCCTTAGCTTCCTCCTCTTCAAGCCACAAAAGCCCAGGTTTCCATTGACAATTTCTGGGATTTAGAAACTGCTGGCTTTTGATTGACCAGGGCAGGGCGGGACCTTAGTGTCCAAGCTCATGATTTATTGAGAAACAATTTGTTGGTCAGCTCTTCAGTGACTGATTAGAGTTTGATGATGAGCTTTCACTGAAGATGTTCGGCCCTATACTTTGGACATGGAGTACTTATCCTGGTCTTGCTATTACTCAAAGTATGGGAAATTGTCTCCCTAGGAATTATGTGTATTAATTCAAAAGTCAATTCTTCAATGAGGAATTACTACCATTCCAAATGTCATCAATTCCATTGCTGGATGCTGTTTACTCGTAACAATAGGAATGTTTTCTGGTCATTTATGAGTTCTGCTTCCCATGAGTCATAGTCCAAATGGGCTGAACTGTTTAAACTAAAGTTCTGTAATTCAATTACTCATTAAAAACCAAGCAATGGAGGTGAGAAGTTTCCCAGCTGAGAAGAGAAAATTGGAGGTCAAATCAATTCTTATCAATTTAATTAGTTGAACACAGACTAACACTAGTAGAGGACATGGCCAAACATGGAGACTTGAGATGGGAAGGGAAAGAAGAACTGAAGGAAAGTACTGACCTTTGCGGCGTTTAAAAAAGTCAGGCAGGAGAAGTTTGAACTTAAAGTACAGGCCTGAATTGTGCATTAAAATGACAGCAAAACCGCCAGCTTTCACCATCACTGCTTCTGAGAACCTTACAAGAAGCTTTTCCAGTCTGTACATGTACAGACAAATGCAGAAACCCTGGAGATTTTTCTGCTGTCATTGATTCTACACTTTTGCCATAGGTTGCGCTGTTGACATCTCTGCAGATGCAAATCAATTTGCAATCACTGAACTGACAGGAACTGTTCCTCTCTCTCTGCAATATCACTGTTTAAAGTCTCTGATCATGTCACACCTTGTACATGAGGATAACTTTTCTTTTAAATGCCATACCTTTTATAATAAGTACATCTGAAGAGTCTCTCTGGCCCTGGAAAACTAACTTTATATTTGTGAAATGTTAAATTATTCCTTGACAAAAAGAAAGCCCTTTAAATAGAAGGTGTTTTTTTTAAAAGTCTACCGTCTGCAAATGTGTATGAGCTACTCTAATTTCATTCTCTAAAATTTATAAAAATTGAAGCATGTTCAGTGTTCTTCAATTTATAAAAATTGAAGCATTTTGCCTCCTGCTTTGGTATTTGAAGGAATTCTTCAATATGGTACCTGCAGATCCCCTTCAGTCCCCTTCAAATTCAAATTAACACTGGGGGCAAGGTGAAATCGACGTGACAGAGATTGCTAGATCCTTGTTAATTGCTAAATTCAGGCCATGAACTTTGCATCTAAAGGCACAGCTAAAATTAATAACATCACTTCTCTATTTACCTTCAGTTATTGTTGGCCAGATCCTTGTCAGTTTCTGACCCAGAACCCACCAAAAAAACTTTCTGACAAAAGACAACTGTCACGTCAGTTTCTGCTCTTGAAGGCAAGAAAATTGTTGGCGAATGAGGAAGCAGAATAATTAGTTAGTTTGCAAAGCATTGATAGGCTGAATAGTCACGTAAGCTTATAGAATGATTTGGAATGAGCAGTGTATATTTTTGCATTCTGTAAAAGTGACCATCTTTTGTCTGTAGGTAGATAATAATACCATCAGTGCAGCTTTTCAAAGAAAAGCTCTTAAGAGTTATCTGATAATGTCCTTTTGCATTTATTATGTTTTTGAAAAGGCTTCTTTAAGCATTGAGTGTGGTTATCATTAAGGGAAACGGGCTGGGAAGAATAATTGCACCTTGCAGTACAAATGAACCAAATTAAAACATACAATTAAAATTATATGATTACTGGAGCACCCTGGTAAACTACTTCATGCACTGATGATAAATGAGCTGCTTCATGTGGTTGGGCTCAATAATGTTTCAAAGCTGTTCTTCTGATGGGATCTGTAATCACATTTTAAACAACAATCTTAAACAGAGACAAAAAATACACATAATAAGATCTTTAAGTTTATCATAATTCTGGGAGGACGGAAATGGATTTCAGGGTGGGAATCCTATGAAAAAAAAGCAGCCCAACCTAAATGCAGACAAAAAGAAATCAGCCTGGCACCCAACTGAAACCCGATCTGAGACTTCCTCTACAGGGTGTGACAATTATGGGGGCACGGGGGAAGTTGAGGCTTTTGGCTCAGTTAGGTTGAGGGCCAGAGTGCAGCTTAGAATTAAGGCAGCAGTGCAGGTGTGATTTCTGTTCCAGCCAGGATAAAGTTGGGTCTGCCTTCTTGCCTTGTCCCAGAGATTAGAGGGCAATAGTAAACAATTGATGAAAATGCTGTTAAGGATAAAAAAAACTCAGATAAAGCATTGCCAGACAATGAGCCAAGGAAGTACATTTCGGTAGAGTGAAGAAACCACATCTCCACTAAAGTAACAAACTGGTGAACCAATATAGCACACTGGCCAGAGTGTGACCAAATCCAGCTCCCTCTGACAAAGAGATGGCCTAGGATACTTCTATAATTAGAAAGAGCACATCTACTCCTCTTGGTGCCGGAGAAAACTAATGAAACATTTTCTCACCCATTTTGAAAACCTTCAAACAACCCAATTGGAGTCTGTTGGTTAGACTGAGCAAGACTTTCAATTTTCTATGAGAAGTCAAGCATTTATTGCCCATCCCTGGACTGAGTGTTTGCCATTTCAGAGGATGAGTAAACAAAAAAAAATCAACCCACATTACTATAGATCTGGAGTCACATGGTCAAACTAGGTAAGGACAGAAGATTTCCTTCCCTAAAGGACATTAGTACATCTAATGGATTTTATAATAATCAACAATGGTGACCGAGACTAGAATCATTGTTACCATTGTAGATTATTACAAAACCTATTAGATTTACTAATTATATTCCAGATTTATTAACTGCATTTAAATTCCACTAGCAGTCTTAGTGAGACTTGAACCAGTGTTTCCAGAGTATTAGATTCTGAATTACTAGCAGAGTGTCATTATCAACCTGCCACTATCTGTCTATAAGTCACTCATGACCACAGCAACATTTGAGTGGAGCATTAGCTTTACTCAACATGTGCCAATCAGAAGCCCGCAAGACTTGTGATTGAGGAGTCAGATTTGCACACTTAAACCACCCAATTCCTTCTACATATGGTGTCCAAAAATTTTGCAGTCAGCTGGCCACTGATCAGATCTGGGAACTGACGACTTAAAATCCATTCCTCAATCTTGACCTAATCCCTATGATTCTGATGCAATGATGTTCGGCTTCACACTTTAGGTTTTTTTTCCTGCTTAATTAGTAGTAAATACATTGAATTGAGCTAAATACTTATCTGAAGTATTTAAAGTATTAAAGATATTATTGAGTAATAATCTGAGAACACAGAATTTTTGAGTATTGAAGATTTAGAAAATACTGGTAAGAGAATGTCATGCACTTATAGTGTGTTACGGCTGTTCAATGCAGCTTATACCAAGTGAAGTGAGATACTAACTCTTCTAAAATGGGGATGAAGTGTAGACAGCTGTCATAGCAATGTCAGGTTAAGTACTTCTAGTACTTTGTTAATATGGTAACATGTGAATATTCTAATTCAACACAAAGTAAAACTATATATCGGACTGCTGCACTGATAATCTTTTTATCTTATGCGTGAAAGCTAGCTTCAAAAGTCAGCTTACATTACTCTTTGGTCCATTCTGTGCATCTCACAATAGAGTAGATGAAGCAGAGTGTGGAACTACCACAGAATCTACATAAAAGAGATTAAAGCCGACAGGATTCCATTTTACAGCTCAATCATATTGTATAAGCATGTGCTTATCCAAGCACGTACAAAATTGAAAGAGAGAATAAAGAAGGTAGGCAGATATAGGAAGCAGGAGCAATTTCAGCGAATATAAAAGGCTGCTAATGGTGGGGGCCCTGTCATAGTGAAGGCCTATCCGGGCACTCCCTCCATCTCTTGTACCCACTCATTTCACTCTAACTTGAAATGACTGAAGTCAAGTGCTGTCTAATTTCATTGTGCTCATTGCCAGATAAGGACTGTTCAAATTTCATAACGCCCCGCTTTCTGTTCAGCTGCTTTGTTAGCATGGGTAGTCTAATTCTATTTACTGATAAAGCCATTTTATTTTTTCTTTAAATATTTGCCTCTGTTGTGGACACAGCTGAGTTAAGCGCCTTGTGATAGAGAATTAATCAAAGGAATTTCTTTAGTGCTCTTTCTTCACATCAGAAGAGCTGATTTTATCATAACCCAATTTCTTAATTCACAATCAGTGTTAAATAATATTTCATCAGAGGCAATGCGGCACACTCATTTGTCTCTTGCCTTGGAAATATTCAGGAATGAAACTATGCAGTTTTTCAGGTGAATCTTCAACAGTGCTTTTTCTTCTTTTATATTTATCCAGCATCTGACAAAAGGCACCTGTAATCTAGAAAAGTCCTAATTGCTGGACGTCAAATTTCTAACTTCATTTATTTTTAGGGTAAAGGGTATGCTCACTAAGCTGAAAGCTAACATGACCAGAGACTCGAAGAGTTTTAAGTCAAGGCGCTGCAAGAGTTCATTTATGATCCAATTCCCAACTCACTGCTCCTTTGAAATGCCGTAATAACAACCTGTTAAAGACCACAACAGTGCAAAACCAAGTAACTCAACCTCAAAGTGTTACACCAAAATGGCAATTTTATTTCTTAGCTTTGCTGATAAGTTGTTTGTTGCATGCACAGCTGAAAAGACACCTTGCTTGAATTTTAGATGTTTCTGCATTTTGATGGCACTTCCAAATTAGAATCAGATCAGATGTGTCTAAATGCAGACGTAACTAATTATATTATCTTCAAATAATGCCTTACTGGCTCGAGACCTTAGCACTCAAGTATGAAGCATAACCAACAGTGATCACCAATCAAAAAATTAAGATGAGATTGAAGGTCATATCATTACAAATCACTGCAAATTATTTCAAATAAAAGCTTTGTTTCTTTTGAACTTTTTGCAATATTTTATACTTTTGTACCCTGCCACCACAGCATAAGTATTCTAAAGGGAGTGAATCAACTTGTTTTGTGGCACCAAGAACAAATTGTTGATTACGAAGGAACTAGACGGTTTGTTTCATTCCAGAAAGTCACAGCCAAGAGAAATTGTATCATCCTTCCTTTGTTTGACTATAAGAGGGATATTTGATCTGCATAACCACTTTCCCTGCAATTGGAGTGCTTTTCATTAAAGTGTCATCTGAAATGTTTTTCGCCCTTTTGGAACAATAGTGTACTTTTAAGGTTCAACTGTAGTTTAAAAAAAAATTGTCAACACTTTACTTGGAAAAGGCCAATTTAGTGATAATGCCTTATTGATGGATAAATCTTGCATCAAAATGCAAAGATATATTCAGATAGCTACAACTCATACTTGATAACCTCTTTAATGCATAAAGTGTCCCAAGCTCAGTCACAGGAAGATTATAAAGCTTGACATTAAGTCATATAAGGGGATTTAAGATTGATGAAAATATCTTGGCCAAAAGATAGGTTTTATAGACTAACTTAAAACAGTAACGGCAAATAGAGAGGCAGAAGAGCTAGGAAAGGGGCTCCACATCTGAGAAACTTCAGTGCTGTTTCACAGAAGCCATTATGACAACCTCTGCTTTTCCTGATATTTATTAATGACTTAAGTATGGATGTCCAGGGTGTAATTTCAAAACTTGCAGATGACACAAAACTTGTAAATACGGTGAAAGTTATGGCAGATAGTTAAGGCTTCAAAAAAAATGTAATGCAGAAAAATGTGACGTGGTCTACTTTTTGACGAAGAATGAGAAGAAATAGAAAACAGAGAAATAGAAAACATAGAAATAGAAAATAGAAATGGACATACATGGAATAGTGTAGGTTAGTTGGGCTTGAGATCGGTATGACAGGTCGGCACAACATCGAGGGCCGAAGGGCCTGTACTGTTCTGTAATGTTCTATGTTCTAAAAGGTACCATTCTGAAGGGTTCTTCATAGTTTCAAACATCAGTATTGCTGAAATAGGAGACATGCTGTAGAAGCTTGTTCTCTTGCACTCATCAGGACACATGTAAGAATGTCAAAGGCAGCAAAAAGTTATATCACTAATTGGTTGCAGAGCTGGCTGTCAGTGGTCAAGGGTTCACATGGAGAATACATGAGGGAATCAATGTGATCCGTAGTTTTTTTTAATTAAAAGGCACAATGCCTAGATATGTTCCTTTGTCTTTGAGAAGACAGGTCTTTGAGCATGTATAGATGTAGTTTCTAGCAAGTTTAATGATAAGCTTATATTGTTTGTTAGTATAATTATTAGTGCATTTGGGGCTGTTCCACATCTGTTGTCCAAACACAGGATGACATCTAATTTCAGGCATTACATTCTGAGTTTTACAAAACACACCTTTGGTCGAGGACTCTGCTATTGTGAACAGCCTGCAGTTCTGCAGGAAAAAGGGACATGTCCAAACATTGCACCTTTCTCAAGACTGAACCAAAATGTGGAGGACAACAATTACTCCATGGTTGTGATTTAACCAATTTGATTCAAACTAACAACCAATCAACACATTTTTTATCATGCAGTATAAATGCTGTTCCCTTTGAAATCTGTAATTCTTGTATCTGTCCCTAAAAGTGCAAAATCGAAAGCTTTTGATAGTGTGTCTCCCGTTTTTCGACAATTCAGGAGATGTAGGGGCACACCTCCAACGTGCGAGAGCTGTATCTACAGGAGTCACTGGAAGGGGCATGGCAGGTTGAAAAAGCAATTGTAAAGCATCTGGGACCCTGTGCTTTATGAACAAGACTGCAGAATATAGGGGGCATGCATAAAATATTGGTTCATCCTTAACTGGAATACTGTATCTGAGGTATGGCCACCACACCATAGGTGAAAGCATTAGAGGGAGTACAGAAAATATTCAAAAGAACGGACCTAGGGATGAGAAACTTCAGTTACATGGATTGACTAGAGATGCTGGGGCTGTATCCCTTGACAAAGAGAAGATTAAGAGTAGATTTAGTAGAGGGCTTCAAAATGACTAAGATAGAGCAAATAGAGAGACACTATGAACAAAAAACAAAGTTGCTGGAAAAGCTCAGCAGGGCTGTGTGAAGGAAACAGAAGTTAACATTTCAGATCCGGTGACCCTTCCTCAGAAGTGAGTCACCGGACCCAAAACATTGACTCTTTTTTTCCCTTTGCAGACCTGCTGAGCTTTTCCAGCAACTTTGTTTTTGTTCCTGATTTACAGCGTTCTTTTGGTTTTTACTTGGAGAGAAACTATTTTTTTTCACCAAGTTCATGAACCAGAAGGCACTGATTAAATTTGAGAAGTAAAAGAAGCAGTAGTGACGAGGGGAAAAATTATCCTGGAGTGGATGGAATCTGGAATTAAATGCCTGAGAATGTTGTGAAGGCTGATTCAGATATGGCTTTTAAAAAGAACTGACAAAGATTGGAAGGAAAGGAATTTGCAGGGATACCAGGAGAAGGCAGGGGAATGAATGCAAGTCACTTTTAAAGGCAATCTAGGCAGACACGATGGCCAAATGGCCTGCTTTTCTGCTGTAACCATTCTATGATATTTAAGCAGAAGTATTGCTGCAGGTCTGCAAAGGATAAATGAAACAGCAGGTATCGTCTTGTTACAAAAAAAAACTACCTAGTAAAACTCAGTGAAAGTTGGATCTTCTAATAACCCCACTGAGTCTCAAAGTTATGAAGTAGGTTTTTGCTGTTGCAACCTTACACACAAATACTGCCCTAAAAAGATAGTAGGAACTGCCGATGCTGGAGAATCTGAGATAACAAGGTGTACAGTTGGCTGAACAGAACAGGCCAGGCAGCATCAGAGGAGCAGGAATGCTGATGGTTCGGGTCTGGACCGTTCTTCATCTTATTGCTTAACAATAAGATGTTGAGTGGAGCCACATGCCATTGTGTCTGACTTAGCGCATGTCAATGAGTCAATGAAACAGTTATTCTACTTGAGTCATGAGATGGGATTCACCTTCCCCGCAAATTCTCATTCCAACCATCCATAAACATAGGGTGGATTTTTCCATTTTTAAGTTGTGTTATTTTGGAGGAGTTTCATGGCATGTGTCCCATTCACAGCGAACATTCTCTCGCAATTTTGTGCTCCCCTCCTCATGAATTATACAACTGGCCTCTTTGGCTTTGTTCCAGTGCAGGAGAGGTGAAACTCCCACTGCGGCCAGGACCTTGGGATGTGCAAGTTGCCGGCGCCATTTTAAAGTCCAACTGCACACCATTTAAAAAGCTACAACTAAGAACTACCAGACACTGTCCTCTTATGCAGCTGAAACATCTCAGAAATTGAAGCTGGCACCCTGCTTTCCAGTCAGCGGCCTGGAGGTCCTGGTAGACAGGGTGATTGAGGGGAGGTCCATCCTCTGCCCGGTGGACCACCAGCGGAAGCCACAGAATGAAAAATAGCAGACTGGGTCAGCGTTGTCTCCAGGGTCAGACAGAATGCAGGACAGCATATACTGATTTTCTGCACTCTGCAAGAGTACAGGCTACCATCTGCTCTCTGCTACCTTACATTCACTCTAACTGTCACTGCACACAAACCTCACCAGCACTCACTGACTATCAACCTCCCTGTTGCATGCAGCATCTCCACACATTGTGGAGGATGAGCTGCATGAGAGCCAATCTCTCATTCTTCCTGCCCTCTGGCTAAAACATTTTGCAATCCACACCAAAGGCTGGCAGCCCTTAAGTAAGTGCAAAGTCAGCGCATGCCAAAAAAACAATGTCATAAGGTACATCCTGTGTAGATGCATGCGGTGTCTTTATGTCTGTGTGGGCAAAGTGACCTGGCAAAAACATGTAAGGAATTGATGCCATTGACACGAACTACTGAAAGGCTGACGTGGCATTCCAACATCAGCTGCGAAAATGTGGTGAGCCTGGTTGTTTGTTGACATTATCTTTGGTGGTCAAAGGATGAAAGAGGATGCTGTCAGGAACATGGTGAAGGTACATTAAAATAGAGGGCCAGAAAGGCATCCACCTGGAAACCGCTCTTTCAAGTTGCGAATTGTCACCAGCCAGTTTCTCAGGAGAGGAGCTACATATAAATGAGTTGAGTTGGGATATTATTGAGATGCGAATGAATAGAAATACACAGTCACTGCTTATCACTAAAATTCTGATTTCACCATTGAAACCTTAGGGGGAGAATTGGGATTTTTTTTCCTTAATGTCAAGTATCAAAGTTTTTTTTTTCCAATTTTGCCACATTTTCTCACATTTCTCATCATTGTCCACGTATTCAGGTGTTTCTGGCTCAAACAGAACTAAAAGTAGTTGGCGACAGAAATAAACAAAAAGTATCCTACAAATGAATGCCACCCCAGGAAATTTTGATTTAAATCATTACTGTCTTGACTTGCTGTGCTCATACAGTTGAATAATGTAATAACAGAGCGAACATTCTTGAGTTTTTGTCAGAAAAATAAAGCAGCTAATGACATCATTTCTGTGGTATCTTGGCTGTAGAAACTTTGAAACCAAACGCAGAAGTGCAATTAGTTTTGCTACACGCTTTAAAATGATTCTTTTAGTTTTCTTTCTGTACCTGGAATATGCTTTGCCCATCCAATGATGACCACTAGTTCTCGATCAGCCAGATCACACAGTGTAGTGAGGGCCTTGATGTCACTCTCCGGAATGGTGGGATCAGGCATGGCATAGATCTTCTCTGGCTCAGCCACAAGCAAGTGTGAGACAATCTTGTTGACTAGAATAGAAGCCCAGGCAAAAGAAAGCAAGAAATGTTTGCGTCAGTTTCGACAGCCTCATCACTCAGGGAATTGAGTAGCTGCAAGCAGTATCTCTTGGTAAATCTTATTTAATGTTGCCTTAATTAGAATCAATACAACCCAATTTTCATCAAAATGGCTTTGTTATGCACAAATAATCAATCAGGATCCAGAAAATCTCTTAGACTACATCCAAGTGCAAGACATACTGCACTTCCTGACACAAGTTGAAAATTGACCACATATTTTATAAATGTTGTGTTTTTGGATAAGCTGCTAATTAAATAAACTGAAGAAAATTAACACAACAGCTTTTCGATAATGAGTAATGATAAGTGCTAAGACTCGCCAAAATAAATGGCTCACAGAACAACGCAATCTTATTAAGATTCAGTTGTATTAAAGAGGAAAAGGGAATGCTAAAAAAGTGAAATTAAGTATATAATAAAGCTAAATAGGCATCAAGAAATTTATGTCCTTTTAAGCTGACCTTTTTTAATATAAGCTCCAAACACCTTACCTAGCAATTTTAACGAGGGGGCGGAATTATACATATATCTCATAAATCACGAATATCAAGTTAAATATGACCGCAGACATCTTCAATAGTCAGCTGTGTATAGACCTTTGTACTTTACAACCAGATGAGGCATTTAGTCAAGTGGCATGACAGACAGACATTACAGTTAATTGTTTGTCTGGATTAGTGTACGAAAGGAAAAGATTCAAATTTCAAAAGTACTAAAATGGCACAGGAAATGTATTCTGCAATAGGGCTACAATGTTTATTTACTGTTTAAAAAAGTATTTTAGAACAAGACTTTTAAAAAAAAATCTACTGTTAGTTCCTCTGAATTTTATATGAAGTCTAGGAAAACTTAAGATGATGTCACATCTCACAAAGTAAAAATTGAACACTGTTCATTTGAGAGTGATCTGTCCGAAGGCAGACCGCATGGTTCACTGACTAGTCATCCTGAGCTGTTCCTTATTGGCATTTTGGTTTGCCAATGGTAGTTTCACATTGCCTTCACTCTCAGGACAACATGAGAAATTACACAATTGTTATAGGACTGAAGGAAGCCACTCAGCCCATCCGTCTGCGCTGTTCTCCTACGATCATTATGATTTCATCAGTCTCCTGTCCTTTCTCCATACCTGTGCACATTGTTTCTATTTAAATAATCATCCATTGCCCTCTGGAATATCTCCATTGTCTCTGCCTCCACCAAGTTTCCTGGCACTGCATTCCAGATCTGAACCACTCATAGCATGAAGAAGTTTATTCTCGCATCATTATTGCCATGTCTGCAAATCACTTGAATCTGTGCCTCCTCAATCTCAATCCTTTCATGAGCCAACATGATTTTGAAAGATTCTGTCAGCTCTCAGCATTCTTCTCTACAAGAAATGCAATCGCAACCTTTCCAATTTTTCCTAATAACCGAAGTTTCTCATGTATGGAACCATTTTTTGTCAACCTCTCCTGCCTGTTCTCCAATGCGTTCACACCCTTCCTCTAGTGTGCTACTCAACATTGTGCATGCTTATTCCATAAGTTACAACTTTTCTCACAAGTCTGCTGTGCGGCACTGTATCAAATGCCTTTCAAAGTCCATGTACACTACAGCAGTGTTAGCCGTATTAACCTTTCTGGTACCTCTTTTTAAAAGCTCCACAATGCTATTCAAACACAATTTCACCTTTAGAAATCCATGCAGGTGCTTTCAAACAATGCCATGAGGCTATAAATTCTATTATTTCTAGAAGGTTCACCACCACTGACGTTTAACTGACACTGGGCTTATCCTTACAACCTTTTCAGAACAAGGGCATAATGTCATCAATTCTCCATTCCTCTGAAGCCTTCTCCACCTATAGGGAGAGATGAGAAGTTATGGCCAAGGCTCGAGAAATTTCTAATCTCTTTTCATTCAACACCCTTAGAGAATGGCTTCATGCTTTCTTTAGCCAGAACAGGTAATTAATCTGTGCTGTTGGCATTATTCTGCATGTCCAGCCATATAGCCAACTCTGCTAGCCTACCCATTGAATATACTATCCTCCACTTCCATAAACTTAGCATGTTTTACCCTAAGATCCACCATATTATGTTTTTATATATTCAGTGAGGAAATCTGACAGACAGGGTGCACACCCTTAAAGAATGAGAGATATCTGCTTTTTGAATTTTTCAGATAACCTAAATAAACCACATTTTGTTCCTTAATTTGAAACTAAAACTTTAAAGGATTTTATCATTCTAAACACTGAAGGTTTAAGGAAAACACTCAAAAAAAAACGAAACATGTTCAGTTATTAGGATATATATATTAAAATTTTGATTCTGATGGTCAAGACTTCATTGCAAAATATTAATATAATGCAATTTACAGAAATGTAAATGTGAAGGCAGTGTTTCATCAATACGGTATATTACACCGTCCTTGTAAAAGTGTGAGCTCTAGTCCAACTAACATCTGAAATCCCATGAATTGCTTTCAGCTATACTTAATTATTTATTAGTTAATAGAAGAAATATACCAGAAAATATAAACAGCCACTGCCTTGTCCATGGCTATGCACAACTGTGTTCAAAAATCACACAAGCCACGCAATAAAATTATAGTATCTTTCTCATGGTCAAAAGGATTATTAATATTGGCCCATACACATGTGATTTTAAAGTTGTTGCCAATAAAATATAAATCTAATCAACTTAAAATAAATAATCTAGTTATTCAATCAGTTTTGCAATGCATCATTAATGATCTTTTGTACAATATTTATTCTTTGCTGTTTTTGTTAACTGTCACGTAAAGAGAACGGCAAGAAAGCACACAATATTTAACGTGCACTTTCTTGACGGCAAAGCTTCATCCTAAAAGCTTAAAGATTTATAAAGACAATATCCAGCTTATGCAGGATTTGTAATCTTCATTCTAGTGTTTTGAGTTTAACACTATGGTTAGCTTAGAGGCTCAGAGGAAACATACCACAGATATGTTTAATACTGTCAATGTTCCACATTGTATTTGTGGCCTCATGTCTGTGATTTAAAATGAGGATTATCAAACAAACAAAATTACAATTTAAAGACATTTAGAACTTTTTGGAAAGCACAAAATAAAACAAAATCTCTTTATGTCCAATCTATCTTTTACTAACCAAATTCCAATCCAGAATAAAATACATTTTCAGCACATTGCTGCAAGAAGCTTTGTCTTTTAATTGAACAGCATCGGAAAAAAAAAACGGGCAATTCAAAATATTTCCATACGGCTGTACATCATTTTTCGCAAAGTATACCAAGATAGCCTTGATGAAAAATAAAATCTGGCGATTTATAAAATGGAGACTGAATTAGCTTTGCCTATTATCACTCCCATCTGTTTGCAAACTCTTTAACTGGTTATGTGTGCAGGGTGAGTATACTGAAATAGATAAGACATGTCATTGTTTAATTAATTGTAAATGAATGTGCTGAAGCTGTATATGTTAATGGACATCCTGTACAATACAATATAAATTAATTTGTTGTCCTCACATGGCTTTTTGGCTGGTTGAACCAGCTGAGGGTTCAAGTAAGGGCTGTTCTCTGCATCTATCCTGCGCTTATACTTCTGCCGTCCTCCGCGTACTCTATCTAAGCGCACACCTGGAAAAGAACAAAAATAATGTTTAATAAATACGAGGGAAATATAATTGTTCATTAACAAATCAATGGTGCATTATGATGGGTGATCTAAATTAAAGGGCTCCAAGAATGATACACTGTGTAAAACTTTAAAATGACATTTTTAGGACAAATAACTTGACAATAAATCAATAAAAGATGTTAATTTATACCTGTATAATACTGCTTAAACCAGATTTTAAATTGTGCTATCAGTAAAAAGCAACATATTCAATGCATTGCTAGCAAGTGCAAAATAAATCCAACAAAACATTTTAACAACAATACAAGTACATGGCATTATATCTCTATATGCCCTTCCCTTGATTTAGAAATTACTTCAATTTGTAACCAAAGTTTGAGGCAGTCTGCTCTTGTTTCAGGAAAAGATGTACAGTAATGCTGATCAGGAAGACAGCAAAAGTTTTGAAAGATATTTCTATCAAAAATAAGAGATGCACACTGAGGAAAATAGCTTTCATTGGGAATATTTCCTAGCCAAAACGTAACACTCACATACTGTAAAAAAACCTATAAAAGAAATGGAATTTAAAGTTATTTTTTGCTGAATCAAGAGGAAGAAATTTTGCATTGATAACATTTTCTATTTAGAAGTTAGTTTTAAACAAATGCTTAATGTTATTCTGCTTATCCTAATGATCTTCACTTACTTTCTGAATAAAGTGCAAACTTTTCTAATACAGACAGCATACATTGCAGGAATGTTTACAGCGGGTAAACAGAATGACATTTTAAACCAATTGTGTTTTTAGCATTCTATAACAGCTAAATGAAAGATGAAAATGATGGTTTATACCAAATCCGAGCAGGATCACTGCCTTAAGGACAATCTATCCTTTTAATTTATTGACATCAGAAGAAGTCTAATTTAATTATATTAAATTTCTTCTGGGAATATACAGTCACCAAGGAAACCAGCTAACAGGAAGTGTCAATGATTTTGTTTTGTCGTTGCTTTGAATATAACAGCAACTTTGAAAAATGTTGCATGGTTCAAAACTGTCTAAATTTTGCCAATCACTCACATCACCATCATGAAATGGGCTGCCTCCAACAACCCACAACAGGTCAGAGGTTTTAACTGAACAACATCTCTTTCTGTCGTTCCAACAAAAGGCAAGCAGGAAAAATGACTCTGGCAAGATAGCTCAGAGTCAAGCAATGTCCAATTTCTCATTAGGTCTAAGCAGCTATCTAGCTGCTAATGCTGACAAGCCTTGAACCTTTTATTTTTGCTCAGAAATTACTTTGGCAGGAACAGGAATACAGCTTCATCACAGATGCCTGACTGCTGTTGCATTAACCTGAATGAGACCTCAAAGCCTGGCTTTTCAGTGTGGTGGAAATGTGCCCGAATGCAACATGTACAGTCTTTTGTTATCCGGGCAGACACCTGGAGCAAAGGGAGGGCACCATAAAGCTATGCACATTAATAACCTGATTATTTGTGTCTCTGCGCACTTGTATCAATTGGGAATGAATAGGAGAAAGTAAACCACTTACTAAATTGTAAATAAAAGGCAATTACCAAGCAAGTAGATTAATACATAGGGTACCATATGTGCCAAAACTGTAGCGCTCAAACTTTAAAGCAAGTCATATGCTGAAGGAAGAAAACACCAAAATGTTTCATCCTGATTTAACTGTATCTCATCTTCAGTGTTCTCCAATCGAAATCTACAGAACTGATCTGTTGTGCCTCAAAGAGAGTAGGATATGCCTACGAATTTGAAAATAAATTGTATATGTGGGTCTACTGAAGTAAGATGCACAAGAGCATTTGAATACACTTTTCAATGGTATGAATCTTGTCCTGTTTGGCACCCAATCTTCTGTGTGTTTTATTAGCTCCACTGATGTTTTTCCATCATCTGGTGAGATCGTCGGATAGCTGTACTACATATACATTCAGTATTATTGTAAAACTGAGTTACGCCTACGCACTGCAAATTGCATTGTTCAGTACCCTGCCCTAACAGTATTGAAATTGAGTTATGCAAATTTGGGATCTGATTTGGATTCTAATACCTCAATCCCATGAACAGAAGGCTTTGTTCCTATTCTGTCTGTATTTAGGATCTGCTGCATTTTACAGATCTAGAAACATGATTGTGCCTGAAAATGACTCAAATAGGTTGAAGCAGAGGAGGTGAGGCCACCTCCTTAATCCTTAAATAAAGCATGTTGGCCTTCATAGCTTTTTTGCCAAAACGACTTGCAGTGTAGCTTTATTTTGTGATAATAAAGTGTGGAGCTGGATGAACACAGCAGGCCGAGCAGCATCTTAGGAGCACAAAAGCTGACGTTTGTAGCCTAGGCCCCTGTCTTGCCCTAAGCCCTCGATACAACATTCTATCCAACACGGACTGAGTGGTCAGCTCCATTCAAACCTGTTGCATCTGTAATGGAAGCTCAGATAGTTGGCATCCTGGCAGTGGGTGCCAATGTTTGCAGAGCTTCAACACTTACTAAAATTGCCATATCAATGTCTAGGAATCATTTCTACATCAATTACTCATTGCTTTAAACAGTTCTGTGTGATTACAGGGAATGCCAATCCAAAGTGCAGGTGGTGTACTTCTGACTCGAAATGAACATGCACTTCTTGCCCACAATAACGTAAGCTTATGTGCCTGTTTAGAACCTGGGTGTGAAACGTCAATGCCACAATGTCTGAGTTTTAACGAGAGCAGAAGAGAACAACATTCAAAACCATAGCACCAGCAGAATAAACCCTTATTTCTGCGATACCACAGAAGTAATTAGTTAACTATATTTATTATCTTCATCTCACCAGCAAGGTTTCATTTTAATGTTCTTTTACATTGTGAAACGTGGTTTAACGTTTCACATTAAAGGCTCTAAATTTAACTGGGACGCTCCTATTGGTGAACTACACTCAAAACAAAGTTGCTTATAAATGGAAGAAGAAAGGAATGTGCCATATGAATGGCATATGACAACATTTAATACAAGAACATTGACTGAAAAGCAATAACAGAAACATATTTACCATGATTGTCAATTCTTGTATACTTGTAAAGAGTTTATATGGTCTGATCAAGCATCATGTGTTTCAGAATTTGGTGACATGTTTGGGCAGACCATTTAGATGGCAAATTACTTGATTCTATAATTTTTGGTCTTTTTAAGGCGATCACTTTAAAATTAACAGGAAGCTCTGTAAACGGATCTGCATCGGCATGTGTCCTCAGGACTGAGTCATTCAAGGGTTTTTATTTATAGTGAGATGTATTTCAAATACAATTGTTTTATTTAGAGGATCAAGGTTTTGTACACCTCCCTCCCTAAAGCATCCGAATCATTCCAGTGTCGCTCTACGTAACATCACCAAAGTAGAGTTCTGCTCAGTCCCTACTGCTCTGAGGCCTGGTGATGGTTATTATTGGAGCTGTTGAGTGGAGTTTGTTCTGTGCACAACTTGCGTAAACTGAGGATCATTTGAACACATCGGTGTTAAATCTGCCGGACTAAAGAAGTGTTTCAATACTTTGACTGCAGTGACTTCTTTTACTACCAACACAACCATTACTTTTAACAGTATTGTGTAACCCTCTGCCCCAAGTAAAACACAAACTTCTTTTCCCATCCCTCATCTAAAAAGGCATAAAATATCTTTCACTTAATTTTGGGAATCTTTTCTGATAATGTAAAATGGTATCATGTAACCAGTGCTGTTGAATTTAGTTTACATTCAAAGGTTAAGTTAAAATGTACTACGGGAACATTTAGTGGATATCGAAAGTGTATTTGTAAAGAATGTAATAGCAAAGCATTTAAAAATACGTAATATGGAAATGTATGATATGCAGATGGCATGATGGCTCAGCAGTTAGCACCGCTGTCTCGTAAGTACTAGGGACCTGGGTTTAATTCCACCCTCGGGTCTGTGTGGAGTTTAAACATTCTCCTTATGTCTGCTTGGGTTTCCTTGGTGTGCTCAGGGTTCCTCCCACAGTCCAAAGTTGTGAAGGTTAGGTGGATTGGCCATGCTAAATTACCCAAGGTATACAGGTATGTATAGGTTAGATGGATTAGCTATGGGATAAGGAGTGTTATAGGGATAGGATAGGGGATGGATCTGGGTGGGATGCTGTCCGGAAGTTTGGTGCGGATCCGATGGGCCAAATGGCCAGCTTCCGCACTGTGTATGATCAAGCAGAGTCAGCATAGTTTCACAAAAGGGGGAATTATGCTTGTCAAAGTTACTAGAATTCTTTGAGGTAACAAGCAGAATGGGTAAAGAGGAAGCAGTAGATTTCCTAAGATTTACTTAGATTTCCAGAAGGCATTTGTAAAGTACCATACATTAGGCTACTTAATAAGATCAGAGTCCATGGCGTTGGAGGTAGTGTATTTACATGGATAGAGACTGTCTAACTAAGAAGACAGACAGTTGGAATAAAGGGGAGTGTGGCGGGGGGTAGGATTTTCAGGATGGAAATCTGTAACTCGTGAAGTGCCAGTGAAATCAGTGCTGGCACCATAATACTTGTAATAAATATTAATGTCAGGGATGAGGAAAGTGAACATATTAAAGCTAAATTTACAGATGACACAAAAGTAGATGGGAAGGTAATGGTGCGGCTATCGCGACAAGTCTGCA
The DNA here is from genome assembly GCF_030684315.1 of Stegostoma tigrinum. Classification (NCBI taxonomy): domain Eukaryota; kingdom Metazoa; phylum Chordata; class Chondrichthyes; order Orectolobiformes; family Stegostomatidae; genus Stegostoma; species Stegostoma tigrinum. The sequence continues at coordinate 58,922,827 of NC_081362.1, forward strand.
GAGGAATACAGACGGGTTAAGCAGGTGGGGAAAAGTCCCGACAGACGGAATATAACTTGGGAAAGCAAGAGAATATGCACTTTGACAGGAGAATTAGAAGAGCTGAATATTATTTCGAATGGAGAAAGACTGCGGGAAGCTTCAGTACTGAGGGATTTGGGACTACATGTACATAAATCACAAAAATATGACTTTCAAGTTCAGCAGTAACAGGGAGGCAAATAGATGGTTGAAACTAAACAGTGAACGCTGGAAAAACATCCGGATTTGGGAACATCTTTGTTGAGAGAAACAGTTGAGTTTTCAAGTTCAGATTGTCTATGTTTCTTTCACATTTCCAGCATTTGCCTTCAAATTGAATGTTGGCCTTTATTTCAAATGAATTGAGTATGAAAAGAGGGAGGTTCTCTGTTTTCTCCTTCACAGCTGCTGCCAGACCTGCTCAGCTTTTCCAGCACTTTGTTTTTGTTCATGAAAACAGGGAGTCTTGCTAAATCTATACAAGACTCTAATCAAATCACAGCTGGAATACTGGAATACAGTTTTGGGCTCCTTGAAATGTAGGAAATGTATGCTGGCATTGGAAGCAGTTCCGTCAGGGCCTGCTCAGTCGATCTTGGTATGTCGGGATTTCCTTCTGAGGAGAATTAGGTAGGTTTTGCCTGTACTCATTGGAGTTTAAAAGAATGACAGGCAATCTTATTGAAACATACAAAAATTCTTAGAAGACTTTATAAAGGTATATAGTAAAAAGGTTGTTTCCCTTTCTGGGAGAGCCTAAAGCCAGAGGGAAACAGCTCAGAGTAAAGGAGTGCCCAAATATTATAGAGGTGAGGAGGAATTAAAAAAGGCTTTGATAGGTGGTCATGGTATCAAGAGTTATGAGAAACAGGCAGGAAAGTGGAGGTGAGAATTATTAGATCAGCCATGACCTCATTAAAAGGCAGAGCAGGCTCAATGGGCTGAATGGCTCCTATGTCTTTTGATCTGATGGTTAATTTCATAATACATTCATGTGTCATTCCTGGTTTGTTACTGACAGTTCCTTCAGTTCAACCATCAGGCAGAAGGACATTAGGTGAGCACCTTGTTTGCTTACAACTGCAATCACCAAAATTTTCAAGTTTACGTTCCATAAAGGTACATGTTGGTTTGCAACTTCACTGTTTTGCTTACTTTTCTACCATGGGTTTGAAAGTAGCAAACAGTCATGTTTTCAAATGGTCAAAAGTCAGCAACACTTGTCATAAACAAATAATTATTTAACAATTGATATAACTTACAAGGGTTGGTTACTTTACAACTGCAGTGACCTGAACAGTCAAGTAACTCAACAGCTTGCAATCCACAACAACATGCCTTTCCCTAGATCTGCAATCTTTATTTCTTTCCCACTCCCACCCACTTTCTGATTACAGGTTCCACACTGCAGCACTGTTACAGGAATCAATGCTGGAAATTTGACCCACCTTCTCGAATTTTATTTTCAACATTCAGCTTTTCTCATTACATTCTGACCAACAGTTTTGAGTTCGTAAAATGAAATGTAACAATGTAAAAACTTTTATGTTTAAATGAGTTAAAGATGCCTATTTAGCATGAGGGTAAAATGGCACATTAGAATTCCAGTTTGGAGTGTACAAATAAGAGTGTTTAAGGGCAGAAGTTACTTCCAGAGGTGTGGATTACTGAATCTTTAGCAGTCTGCTCGATGTACTGACTTGTAGTGGCAAATCTTGATAAAATGAAGCTGGAATTCACTGCTTGACACGATAAGGCATTTGGAGAAAACAATAAATTCACAAACCACCTGGCATAAACAGGAAGGTAAGAGTCGGTGTAACTGGGCTCAACCTGGATCTACCTGCTACATCCATAAATTCAAAGTGAGCCTCAAAGTCAAAACTATTAAAACAAACTTACGTCAGCACATGCATCATTGTTTTACCTGGTATGAAAGTTATTCCACTGTTAAAAGTGTATATTTCTCAATGTTTCAGCACTTTCTCCCATAATAATTTGTACAAAATACTTTGACTCCCAAGCTTTATATTGCAGATCTCCACTTTTCACTATCAAACTATGAGAAACACAGAGCACTGCAAACACTCCAGGTTAACAGTAAAAAAAACATGGATTGAAAATTTCACTTTTTTTCCTCCTTTGATTAGATGTGCTCACATAATTCTTTTTAATCAGATGTTGTAGAGTAAAAATCCAGCCTTGGTTTATATTTTAAAATGATCAATTTTACGGGAGGCACACGATCGGTAGTAAAAAAATGTTACAAGGCTGGTTTTTAATTCCACAGGTCACATGGAATCCTGCAAGGAACCTACAACAATTTATAATTAACAAACACATTTTTACTCGATGTTCAACTAAAGCTCCACGTTGTGTATTGTTTTTTGATGCAAATAGAATTAGGCAACAATAAACAAATGTGTTTTGCATTTTAATTTTCATGTTATTCAAATAGCACAATGTAGCAAACTCGATGTCTTCTCTCCTTTTTACCACCTCTCCATTCCCCAGAGGTTCAGCAATTCCCTTTGGAAGAAACTCTATGGCTAACTGAAACAGCTTGTCTCTGCATCCTACAGCTTAGCTGCAACAGCATTAGAACCACCAGATGTTTGCCCTATCCCCAACTTACAAAATGGCTAGTCCTTATTCTACCATTTCACCTGATACATACTCTTAGAGGACAGTAACTACACGGCTTCCTGTTCACATGTGCTTTTTTATACCTGCCATGACATAACATTTAGTTTTACAACATTTTTCTGCTTAAATATTGACTTCTATTTTTGTTTCGAATTGCATGATTCATCTTTTAAAATATCAATGCACAGAACATTTCTGTAAAATATCCACTGCCCAGAAAAAATACAAACTTCTTCCACTTTTGTTTATTCAAGTATAGGTACACTGCACATGTTATAAAGAGATGATCCTTGATAACATTTAGTGCGCAATATTTCTGAAGAAGGGTCTAGACCTGAAACATCAGCTTTCCTGCTCCTCTGATGCTGTTTGGCCTGCTGTGTTCATCCAACTCTACACCTTGTTATCTCCGATTCTCCAGCATCTGCACTTCCTACTATCTCTAAAGCCAACAAGTTAGTTTTGACAATAAAAAGTATCCAGACCCCTAATCTCCCTGTTTAAGATGAGGCTATTCTATCAAGACTTCCAAAAGGCCTTTGATAAGGTGCCTCACAGGAGGCTGCTGAGCAAGGTGAGGGCCCATGGTGTTCGAATTGAGCTACCGGCATGGATTGAGGATTGGCTGTCTGACAGAAGGCAGAGAGTTAGGATAAAAGGCTCTTTTTTGCAATGGCAACCGGTGACATGTGGTGTCCCGCAGGGTTCAGTGTTGGGGCCGCAGTTGTTCACCTTATATATTAATGATCTGGATGAAGGGACTGGGGGAATGCTGGTGAAATTTGCCGATGATACGAAGATAGGTGGGCAGGCAGGTAGTACTGAGGAGGTGGAGAGGCTGCAGAAAGATTTAGACAGTTTCGGAGAGTGGTCCAGGAAATGGCTGATGAAATTCAATGTGAGCAAATGAGAGGTTTTGCACTTTGAAAAAAAGAATACAGGCATGGACTATTTTCTAAACGGTGAGAAAATTCGTAAAGCAAAAGTACAAAGGGATCTGGGAGTGTTGGTCCAGGATTTTCTAAAAGTTAACTTGCAAGTAGAGTCCGTGATTAAAAAGCAAATGTAACGTTGTCGTTCATCTCAAGATGGTTGGAATATAAAAGCAGTGAGGTGTTTCTGAGACTTTATAAAGCTCTAGTTGGGCCCCATTTAGAATACTGTGTCCAATTTTGGGCCCCACACCTCAGGAAGGACTTACTGGCGCTGGAGCGCGTCCAGCGGAGATTCACAAGGATGATCCCTGGAAATGGTAGGTGTAACGTACAATGAACGGCTAAGGATCCTGGGATTGTATTCATTTAAGTTTAGAAGGTTGAGGGGAGATCTAATAGAAACTTACAAGATAATGTATTGTTTAGAAAGGATGGACGTTAGGAAGTTGTTTCCGTTGGGCGGGGAGACTAGGACCCAAGGGCACAGCCTTAGAATTAGAGGGGGCAAATTTAAAACGGAAATGAGGACAGTGGTGGGCCTGTGGAATTCATTGCCACGAAGTGCAGTGGAGGTCAGATGTTAAATGCCTTCAAGGCAGAGATCGATAAATTCTTGATCTCGCAAGGAATCAAGGGCTACAGGGAGAGTGTAGGGAAGTGGAGTTGAAATGCCCATCAGCCATGATTTAAATGGCAGAGTGGATTCGATGAGTCGAATGGCCTTACTTCCACTCATATGTCTTGTGGTCATATGGTCTTACTAAAAATTGTGTTTATGGTGTACACTGGATTCAGATTTCAGCTGTTGTATATGGCATTGAAATTTTATGAAAAGAGAAATTGATGGTTCAAATGGCCAGGAAACCATCTGTAGAGGATATACAGGCAACAACATAGAAACATATCATGGATAAGAATTAACAATGTATATAGTTTTTCAGTGAGTCAGGATAGAACATTATTTAGATCATGATCAGTTTAAAATGAAACCTCTTTATCTTAAACGAAAAATAATCACATTTTCCATGTGATTTTTCTATTCAGATGTCCTTGAATGTAGAATGTGGGAAGATCACTGTCTTGTTATCCTGAACTGCCATCATAGTGTACTTGCCAATGTTTTACCATGTGAGTCTGCTCAGAGATATGTGTTGGGATTCAAAGTTACACTGTCCACTTGAAACAGTGTGGAGTTTAGGGTGACAGAACTTATACAAGGAGGGAGGGGGCATAGCGCATATTTTATGTCACTGAGCCATCTATTGATTAGAAACTGTTGACACAGAAGCTTCATTTTCATTTAGTAGAGAATGCAATGTTTCTCTCTTTCAATGTCAAGCATTTTTAAATAAAAAGGTTTCACCACATTTTATGTCACAATGGCAGAGATCATTGCTCTTGGGATGAAATAGCAAACTGCTGGATTAACATATTACAGCCAATAGTGGTAGACTGTAATATTGGTACTTAGGTTTAGAAGTCTTAATATGGCATCAATTTTTTAAAACTGTATAGTCTGGCATGTATTATCAGTTTTACGGTATTATCAGTTTTACGTGAGAGAATTTCATTTTTAAACCAGGTAAATTTAAAAGTAATTCAGAAACAACATTTAGAATAAATAAAATTTGTGGTGAACAGAGTTTAAGTTAAAACAGTTAGCTGCATGAGAGACACCAAAGATCTTTGTAAATCAATATTAATGCAGTGCACGCTGGAACTCTCTGAGGTGATCTCCTGCAGGGACTAAACCTTCCAAATGACTCCCTCTCATTAAAGACCAACTAAAATCTAGTTTCATGCTAGATTTGGAACTGCATAAAGCTTGATTACTGATGTAGTTTGCACTGGAGCCAGACCTTTCTCTCCTCACCCTATGCACATGTTACAACACTGTCTATGCTAATAAAGACTTCTGTCACAGCAGCTGCCTTCATCCTCTGAGTCACATTCTTCTATCGAAGTAAGGAGAAAAACGCAAGAATCCCAGTCTGGACCAGGAACAAAAAGGAATAGACTGCAAGTCATCTGCTTCTTTTGTTATATCGGGGTTAAATTTAATATTGCCTGACAAAGAAAGAGTGAAGAGATTGCAACATGCAATTAACCAATGCCCATTCAATATGATGATTACCTCAGTAGGAAGCCCGAAATCATAAGAAGCTAGCATCAGATAAAGCTAGTCTGCACGATATCAAACCAGCCACTAAAAAGGGGTCAGGCATCATTGAAGCACTGGCAGTTTCTGCACAACTGACTCTTATCTGGAAAACTGTGAAACATGTCACTACCTCAGAGAAAGTGGGCAAAAAGACATATGAAACAGGAGAGAGCCTTTCAGCCCCTCAAGCATGTTCCACCATTCAATATGATCCTGGTTGATCCACCTCAGGCTTTAACAACTTTTTAATGTCAACTGTCATCACAGCCCTCAACTTCCTGTTATTTAGGAAATCTATCTATCTACCTCCTCATTAAGTGCATTCAGTGATCTTGCCTCCTCAACTCTCTGCAGTAGAGAATTCCGGACATTCACTACCCTCTGGAAGAAGAAAGTCCTTCACAGCTCAGTTTTAAAAGAAGGTCCCCTTATTCTGTAACTGTGTCCCCTGGTTTGAGACTACCCCATTGGTGGAAATATCTCTCTTAAACAGGAGCATCACGTCAGTTGCTTTCCAATCTGCTGGAGCCCTCCTGGAATCCAGGGAGGGCATTAAAATCATTCAATGTTTCCTAGGGCACAGTAGTGGAACATGCACAAGGAAAGAGAGAGAACCTATATCTGCAAGCAGCCAAAAGGCCTCCAGACACACACTCACGAGGCAGTGGGAGCAGATAGCCTGGGGGTGGGGGGAAGCCAAGAGCTGAATTTTGTGAATCTGAATGCATTGTCACAAGAAATTCACAATTAAGACATTTAAAAGACATTTGGATATGTATATTTGTGGGAAAGGTTTAGAGGGATATGGGCCTGGAGCAGGCAGTTTAGTTTGGGATCACATTCATCATGGACTGGTCGGACAGAAGGACATGCTATACAACTCTATGACTCTGATTGGCCAAACTCAATGAATATATTTCAAGTGACATCCTACAGTCTGCACCACTAACCTTACCCATGGTTCAAGTCAGCAAACTCCCATCACTTACTTACAAACTTGTACTTGGGAATGAGCCTGGCCAAGTAAATGAAAATTTCAGTGGAGGGCCAGTTTGGGAACAGTAATCATAATTCATTAACGTTTAAGATATTAATTGATCAGGACAAGATTAGTTCTCCGGTGAAAGTGCTAAGTTGGGAGGGAGGACAATTACAACATTATTAGGCAGGAACGGGAGAAATTAGATTGTTGGGGCAGCTGTTTGAGGGTTAATCCACATTTGGGAGTCTTTTTAAAGGCCAGTTGATCAGAGTTACAAGACCTGTATGTTCTTGTGAGGATAACAGATAAGGATGGCAATATTCAGGAACCCTGAATGACATGAGATATTGAAAGTCTAATCAAAAACAGAAAGGAAACATACGTAAGGGTTTAGGAAACTTAAGTAAGACAAGGTCCTTGAGGAGTATAAAAGGGAACAGGAAAGAAATTAAACAAGGAATTAGGAGGGCTAAAGGGGCCATGAAGTGTTCATGGCAAGCAGGATTAAGGAAAAACCCAAGGCGTTTCATATGTACATTAAGACCAAGAGGGTAGCTAGGACAAGGAGAATTGGTTTGGTCACAGAAAACAGAGGCTAGCGGTGGAGGGGTATTTGTCTGATTGAAGATCTGTGAGCAGTGATGTTCCACAAAGACCAGTGATGGGACCTCTGTGTTGTAACATATAAATGATCTGAATGAAAATACAGGTGGTCTGTTCAGTACATTTGCAGATAGTGAGGAAGGTTGTCAAAGCATACATCAGAATATAGATCAGTTGGAAAGTTAAGGCAAAGACATGACAGATGGAACTTTATCTGGACAAGTGTGAGGTGATGCATTTTAGGTGGTCAAGTACAAAAGCAAAGTATATAGTAAATGCAGGACCAGTGGGAGCATCAATATACACAGGTCCATAGCGCCCTGCAAGTGAAAACACAAGCAGATAGGGTGGTAAAGGTGTATGGCATGCTTGCCCTCCTCAGTTGGGGCACTGAGTATAAAAGTCAGCAAGTCATGCTGCTGCGGTATAAAACTTTAGTTTGATCACATGGGAGTACTGTGCACAGTCCTCATTGCCACACTACAGGAAGGATGTGGAGGCTTTGGAAGCAAATGTATAGTTTTCCTTAGAACATCACAGGCTGAGGGGTGACCTGATATAAGTATATAAAATTATGAGGGTCGTGGATGAGGTGGATAGTTGGAGTCTTCTTCCCAGCGTGAAAATGTCAAAAATGAGGTAGCATACGTTTAAGGTGAGAGGCGTAAGATTAAAGAAGTGCGAGGCAACGTTTTTTTTTACACAGCAAGTGGAAGGTGCCGGGAATACACTACCAGGGGAGGTAGTAAAAGCAGTGGCGATAGCAACATTTAAGAGGGATTTAGGCAGACACATGAACACACAGAGTAGAGGGATGTGGGCTGTGTGCAGGTAGACAGGATTAGTTTAGAATGCATCATGGTCAGTGGGTCAAATAGCCTATTCCTCTGTACTGTTCTATGTCCTACAAACAAACAAACAATCTATCGTATAATCTCTATAAATCAGGTCCCATATTTTGAAGGGGATTTCCTTCACTGAGAAGGACCGTTGAGGTTCCTTGGTTGTTTTTTAAATCTTTCTTCTCCTCTTCCCCCTACTCCTCCTGTATAGATGACAACTCTATCCAAAAGGTTGTTCCCTCACAGTGAGGTTGTGTAGCGTGCAGTAGGCTACAGCAAGTCTCCACCCCAACTCTGCTGAGGATATCAAGGCTCCTCCAGAGCAGTTCAGGAACTGCAAATGTTGTTTATGCAAACCAATAACCTAATCTATAACATTTCATGTGACAATTTGGCTTTTGTTTTGTACAAGCTATGCCCATGGATGCTGAGCGCTGGTTACATTTTCACACAGTCAATTGTGTGGCCTGCAAAATACTGAATGGGCCCCCAACTCATGCACATCCTCCTTTTTTACAATCAATATCCACTGTGGCTAGCTTATGGGGCATCCTGGTTTGACAAGGAGCTGTCGACTTTGTGAATGCTTGGCAGCTCCCCCAACTACGGCTACAAAGGCCTGAACATGAAAACGGTTCTAGCCCTGCGCAGCTAGCTTCACGCCAGTGCCTCAGTCTCTCTGGCAAATCCAAGCCAATTCCAGATGGGATCAACCTCATCATTTAATTTGAAGATGGTGCCATTTAGTCAATTAAACTGTTTTCTTTTTTCATTCAACATAGGCATTTTACCTAAGTTCTCAGCATAGAAATTACCGATTTTATCTTACACTCTGAATTTCATAAACAGCCAAATTTTCTTCTGGATGGGAGATGATGAGGCCTTTTTTTCATTTTGAACGATACATGTGAACATGTGTGAGGTTTATTTCTGTTCAGCAGAGTAAGGGTTAGTACTTTCCAACACGCATGAAGAGATTCAATTAATACTAATGAAGATTGCAATTATTTCAATTTAAACCACTGATTAATTGTGAAACACAATGAATATCAATAGCATAAACAAACATGACAGCCAAACCTTTAATCAAATGGATGATCATTAGTCAATTAAAAATTTGTAATCGATTAATATATATAGTCAGTTGATCACCTCTTCTCACCCCAATAAACAAGGCTGTTTTAGATTTTAGTCACAGGGCCACTTTAGCTTTCATCTTACTGAAGAAATGACTGTTTAAAAAAAAAACTGATTTAAATAAAATTTCACTGGTTGTGTTTTGCCTTTCTGAAAAGGCTTTGTCTGAATTTTGTCTTTTATTCAGTGAAATTTTACAGGCAAAATTTCATGTAAATAAATGAAATAAGCACAGGCAGATGAGCAAGTCATCTGTATTGTAGCTCCCAATGGCCAACACCACCTTAGAACAATTACCTGTGGTCGCAGAGTTAGCTTCATCAAACTATCCTTCGGCAAAAAGATATCAAATTGATAATAAGTCACAGGCACTTATACAATATATCAAAAACCATGGGGAAAATTTCATGTTTGCCAAGCAAATTCACAGGCAGAGGATATGAAAGAAGTTGCAGACCACTCTCCCTACATGAACACACACTCACCACCAAGACCAAGTTCAGGAAGGGTGAAGTGCAGCCTTCCCACCTGTTATCACCTTCGGCAGTTTATGTTGTCACTTAAGGACCGCTTATAACACCAGCCTGGAGTTACTGGTCTTCACCCAGCATCAAGTAGGACACTTGCCACGCAAGAAGGCCTCCCATTGAATCGCTCTGGCTTTGCCAGGAGCCCTATCAAAATACCTGACATTCCAAAGCGAGTGTCAACAGGAAGCCAGCCCCCGACCTTTGCTTCTGGCCGACTTGCTTTCCCCACCATCCCTACACTGCCAACATTGACCTTTACCTCAATCTCCAAGATTGATCCCTCCTGCTGTTCCAGATGCAGGACTATTGGTTGCTACTGCCCCCTGGTGGAACTGCAGCAGTTGAGGGCCAAGTGCTTTTTATTTGCTCTTTGGTTAGGATTTCCACTGTACTGTGGACTTGACCAAGTGTAAGACCCATCGTTGTCAAGGTAAATGCCTGACTAATTCACGATAGCACTGGGTCTGCCAGAGGGAAGCAAGTCATGAATTTGCATTAATACGATCACAGGCACAATCTAGTTAGCCAAACTGAGGTTATCTCAGTTATGGGAATTGAGGTTCACAAACCTAAACGCAAATATGAGACACAGATAATGGGAACTGCAGATGCTGCAGAATCCAAGATAACAAAGTGTGTGTGGGGCTGGATGAACACAGCAGGCCAAGCAGCATTTTAGGAGCATAAAAGCTGACGTTTCGGGCCTAGACCCTTTTCTGATGAAGAGTCTAGGCCCGTAACGTCAGCTTTTGTGCTCCGAAGATGCTGCTTGGCCTGCTGTGTTCATCCAGCCCCACACTTTGTTATCTTGCATATATGAGACACATACCTTGCAGGGTAGATTTCTTTCTCCAACTCCTGTGACTAGAAATCTCATCAGTTACTTGGCTCCTTCATAACCATGAGATTTCTTTACATAAACATTTATAGAGCGGGGTTTGGAGGGATTAAGCTTCTCCATTAAGCTAATGATAGGTTGCAGTCATATGCAGTCTGGCTTGTGACTGTTAAACACTTACAATGATCAGGGTGAAGTCTGACTGGGTGAACAAGCCTGTCCAAATGAGGTAGCCACACTGATACCATCATGGCACAGAAGGCCATCATTTGTGGCTGTGTCCTTGTTTCACCTTAGTCTTTGGAAAACCGCCATCAAAAACATGTGCGTAGAATCACAGAATCATATTTCCAGTTGTGATAAAGTCAGTGACCTGATGTGTGAGCTGCTGAGTGTTGTAGCTCCTTCATGTTTTAAGCGTGAATCTTGCCAGCTTTGCAGGAGGCAGTGCCATTGTGATGCCAGGAACACAGCACTGGTAGCTGCAATGGGGTGATGGTCACTAGCCACACAGCAGGCATCTGATTCTCTTGATCTTTTCTTATGGGCGCTGACCTCCATTGCCACCCTTGTCCAAGCTGCTTGGTTAGTCTTTTGTCACCATCCATAAAGAAAAGAATTTCCCTTCTCTTTTTGACAGCCTTCACGAGAACCGAGAGGGATTTCCCACTAACTCACGGCATTGTGTTTCACCTGACATCTGAAGCAGTCATTTGGGACGATGAGTAGAGGCTGAGTGATGGTCCTGGCTTGCAGTGAGTCAGTTGCTGTCCAGGTGCCTTTTATAAATCGTGCCTGAATGATGCAGCGTGGAAGGTTCTGGTGAATGGGGAAAGAATTTTCTGTCTGAAAAATGTGGTGCTGTAACTGCATTTGCACATGTAACGAGCAGAGAAGACTGTAATTGCGTGGGAAAGCCAGAACTGCTTCCAAGTGGAAATCCCTCCTAACTGTACACCCTCTCCTTCAATACTCAGTCTAAAAAAATGCAAATTCTGCCCTGGTCCCTGCATGCAGTTTCTGTCAGTGAAAGCCCCTTTCTGTTGTCTCACTTTTCAGAAAAAAAACTATTTTCATCATAAATCCTGAGTTCACATTTACAATGGAAAGTGCCTACATAAACTCATCACTCCAGAACTACACTTTCCTTCTTCAGTCTTGCAATAGTTCTCCCCTGAGCCAATACTGCAGATAAAGTCCTATGCTCCTTCCAACCCTGCTTCACCACCCAAACAAACATCAATTCTGCTCTTAAGTGTAAATAATACCACAAAATTTAAATATTAAGAAGAGAAAGGGATAGACCTTAGGAACTGCATCTCATCTCAGTGCTCCAATCCAATTATCTCGTGTTTCCCCGCCGCCCCTTCACAATGCCTTCCAAACCATCCCCACTTGGGAGATGGGCTAGTCATAAAAACAATCAAGGCTTTGGAGACATGTATTTCTGAAGGGTCCAGGCCCAAAATGTCAGCTTTCCTGCTCCTGTGATGCTGCTTGGCCTGCTGTGTTCATCCAGCTCCATACCTCATTATCTTTGGAGACAGGTACAAGTCTTCAATAAAAATTTTATTTAGAAACATTACAATGCAAAAATTTACAATTTTGAAGTGTTATAATCTCAATTTGCATAAATTAAACTTTGGCCACATTGAGAAAATAAGATGGTGACTGTTAAAAATATCTTGAACAGTTTTGTTGGTTTGCTTAAGTTTGTTTCTGATTAATCATTCAGGACTGTTTCTCTTCATTCCTCACTAATGCTTTTCACTGCAAATTTATATATTTGCGACATCATTACGGCACTACCTCTTTTCTACCATCCAATTGGAGAAAACACATTCAAGGAATGTTACTTTGCTTTCTTTAAATTGGTAAACATGTGTAGAGAAGTGAATAAACACTGCAATTCTATTTTAACATAGTAATGTCTCTCTTCTCCCCACTGAGCTTGTTTTCTCAGCCTTTACTGAAGAGTCCCCTAATGATCACTTACCCTCTTGCCATAGCAAGACCAAATAAAGCCATATTCAATCTCATTTCAAAACAGAAGAAATGGTCGCAAAAGGACAGATTTGGATTATGTGTTTATTACCTTCTAATGAAGACAATGTGAGGTTTTCTTAATTGTTGTCTTGATAGGAACTGACAAAATGCATCACACTCAAGGTTGGCGGAGTCAAGTGTCAGGTGGCCCCTGGGTTCTAACCTGCAACCTTTGAATTCTTATCACTATACCACTAGGTTGCTGCTGCCATTATTTTCAATATGTCTTCTCCAATCAATACTTACTAATTTTGTTACAGCAAGACTGTCCTATTAAAGTATGGATGGGTAGCAATAAAACAGAAATATATTCACTCGCTATAAATCATCCTTTAAAGCTTAAATTTTAATATTCCTACTGTAGAAATGTCATGTTTCCAGCGATTTAAAGAACGGATAGATGTTGCAAAGTTAAAATACTTAATATCGTGACCAGCTGGTGGAACTTCTGTCAAACTCTTTGTTTTAGGGATGGACTGGGAGACAAAAATGCAACAGTATAAAATGTTTGTGGATACAGACACCATTACGGCTATAGTGAATTGGATAAAGAGCTGTACAAAATGATTATCCAAAGCTTATTGTGCTGTCACTCTTCTGTTTAAATAGCACTTTTAGAATTAACATAGAAATAGCCTTTGGAATGTTAATCTTTCAATATGATTCTTTACGAACTCAACATGGATTCAAAATGCTTCTTTTCATTACTTTTGAAGTAACTCAGAAAAAGCTCAGTTAATATTTCCTTCATGTCCATATTGGGTTTTGCCAGCCTTTGTGAGCAATTATTTGCTTTTCTTGTGTATGACAAATTGAAACACAATACAGAAATTATGTTTAAAGGACAAAAACTTCGGGTGCACACAAAATTGGTACAGGGGAGCTTGTGGATGAATACATGCTCAGAATTTTCTTCTGGGTTGAATAATTGAGATTTCAGACAGGCAGTACTCCATATACACCAGGTGCCTAAATACTAAACAGCAACTACTGATCTGATGTTGGCACTAGCAGTCTGATTACAGTACTAGAGGGCATAACGGTACTGCTCAGGAGATAGTCGGTTCAGCTAACAGTTTCTGTGGGTAACAGTATCAGCAGTAAAATCGCCAATTTTTCAGATTTTAAACTGTGTGTTTCAAGAGGAAAGAAAACTTCAAAATTGGCTGCAACTGCTATCACTGAGTGGGAAGCACAGGAAAAAAAAAATTCAGCTGCCTAAGCATGTCTTTTAAGAGTAAAATGAACTGATATGCACAGTATTATTGGTGTCACTGCATATTTTAATTGATTTCAGATTACTTATTTTTGACTACAAAGCAGAAAACTCTCTTGAATTAAAAATAGCTACCAAATGCTGCATAACATTTTGGACCACTGGAGAGCTAACTTGGTATTCATACTGTAACCAAATATTGGCAATATAAGCTTATTTATTACACACAACTGTTGTGATATCACTCAATGTATCCTGTTTCCTCTGTGCTTTACCACAATGACACCATCTGGTGTCTTTCTACGATGGGTGACTGCAGAGGTAATGACAGAAAATGCTATAGTTAGTTGTCACCAAGTTTAACAACATGTCTGCCTGTGTTTGTGTCAGCTTATTTCCTGCTACTTACACCTCGTGCATAGTAAACTTAATAATGCTAACCCTTATTGCACAGTTTATTTTCCAGAAAATTAACTCCAAGCTAATTAATGATTTAATCAAATTGGATCAAATTAAAAATTGTAAATTATATTTCAAAAGCCTGAAAAAATTTGACCATTTACAATGAACAAATATTCCTTTCAAACACTAAAGAATGACCATGAAGTGCTTCTAATGATAATGAAAGCTGTCTAGCCATCCTGCTTATCAAGGATTCACCAAAGAAAAAGTACACATTGTTAACATTAAATCCCTATAGGGGACCTGAAATAGCTTTCACTTAGCATTCCATTTTAATTGCTCGGCTGAAATAATTCCAATCTGTTTTTTTGGCGTGCCACTAATTAAAACTGCAAGATTACACAGAGAAAAATAAATACATCATCTCTGCTTGAAAATGAAAGTTTTCTTGAATGACAAATATTTTTAATCAGAGCCATATGCACGGGAGCTTGGAGGGCGAGCTTAATCTCAAAACCACTCCAGCAGCATAAAACAATTCAGTGAGTTATAATTAATGTCACAGTCATAACAGCAAGCTCAAGCCACTGTTTTTCTTTCTACTTAAGGAGAAATAACTAGCTGTTATCTCTGTGCCTGCAGAGCCTCCCCATTGTAGATTCAATAATACAAGAGGTTTCTTATCACCATTCGAGGTGAATGATTGTAACTGTGATATGTTTAGACAATGTGTTGTATTTAACCCAATTTACAGGTGCCCCAGCTTGGCCACAGCAGTAAACACTGGGGACTAATAGGGAATTAAACATGTACAATAGACTAACTCCATTCACTCTCAAAACTGAAATGCATTTAGTAAACTCACTTAAAGAGACAGCAGCCTCCTTCAGGGCATGTGCTGTCATTTGCTATTTTCATCATGGGGGAGGGGAAAATCTGCTTTGGGTTGCATTTATCTTATCTGGTGCGGTGACTAAGTTTGTCAGTGGGGCATCCAAGTGTCAGGGTTTATTTTGTTGCTCAAATTTGCCAATTCAAAATTGGTATGTTTCCTTAGTACAAAAGAGTTGTTCAGCCTACTTCCCCCACCAGCCCCTCAAAAAACAATCCACGTAACCCCACATATATTTCACCATTTTCAGTAAATTCCCAGGCCAGGCATTCTTTTCGGTTGGTGGCTGAAGCAATACTCTAAGACAAGTCTAATGTGCGAGAGTCCCAATGGTATGTCCACTAGGTTTTGATTTTTAGGGGTATTAAATACTGCCTACGTAAGCCTTCAAAAAAGTGCTTTTTTTCCCAACACTGCAATACCACTGAAAAGAATATACTGCCAAAGGAATCAAAGGAGACGATTTATGATTTCATTCCGATTGACGGCCGATTAAATTAAAACAGATCAGTATTGCAATTCTTGGGCAGGTGGCTCTAGCCCGGTGACAGCCTCAGAACTATTAAATTGGTGCAGAGATGGAAAGCCTTCCGCTTGCATTCACGCACTTACTGATCAAACTGTGACAAATGAGATGTTACTGCTCTTGTAAAGCAAGGCTACAATCTGTCAAACCTGAACATAATTTGTGACCCTCTGTGACATCTTTTTTCTTCTTAGTTTGAATATGGGCACAGTTGCAGAATTCCCCAATATACTGTGTTCAGAATGCAATGTAATAAGCTACTGCAAAATGCCAATGTTAAACTCCTGTTTGATGATATTAGTAATCTAATCAAAGTTCAATAAAACAGCATTCATAAATTATGTGTTTGTACACTACTGTTTTTTTGAATTTTCTAATCACCAGTAATTCTAGTGGGAGGGCCCTAATTTCCATTAACAACTGTCATCATGCCACATTTGAAACAGATTTGATGTGCCTTAAATGTGTTAAAATAGTTTTTATTTCCTAAAATTATTTGCTGACTTTTATTAACTTGGATTTTGACCAGAGTAATTTTGATGATACTACCTGGAATTAACGGTAGAATGCTGATGCAAAAAGGGGGGGATTTCAAATTCTAATAGCCAAATTTATCACGGCATCTAAAATAACTGTACAAGAAGAAACATCTTTCCAGGCGCAGCTAGAATAGCTTGTATGATGGATAACCTGATGTGCATAGAAAGGCTTGTAGGATACTGCATCCATATTTGGCAAATGATGCTGTAATGTGCACTAATCCAGTCTATCATGATGAACTTTTGAGCCAGCTTTTGAAATGCTCAGACATCGGGAGCTGTCATCAGTCTTTTGTTCTCCTCTTTATGCAGTAGGGGATCTGGTCAGTACATTGAGAAGAAGCCTACACTCTGCTAACCTTGCCTATTAAAGGCAGGGTCTTAACAGCTGTCTAGAGTGCTAAGAGGTCACAAACAGTTTGCTATGCCAACAACTACTATTCATCCTTAGTGAGCATGCCATGAAACTTACGGCCAAGCTGATGTCAAGAGTGCATTGCAGGCATTTGCAGTTGTTAATGCTTTAAGAGGAAAGGAAGACTATGTTGTGCTAACAAGCTATTGTATGAAGCAATAAAGTATTGCATTTTCTTGCAGCCATCAAAATCGTATTAACTCATGACCCATTTTGTCTGCTCTTTAGCTTTCTCACTGTTACACTTACTAATCCTAGCTTCTTAAAAGGTTACTGAGAAACTATGTATGGTATGTTGCAGTTGATACTGTGCAAAATTGTTGTGTACTAACAAATAACGTAAGGAACAGTTAGTCTCTTTTCAATTCTAAGAAAGCAAAATGTAAAAGAATATTTTCTTTGTATTTGCAGTTATAAAACAAAATGTATTTGCATTGCACTACTTGGAAGAAAGTTATGTCTGTATTGAATGGTTGGTTTTAGTACAATACAAGCCAAAACAGTTTATGCCTTTTGAATGAAAATTCTTTTCAGAGGAAATCAGAGTATTCAAATCAAACTATCATACACTGTGTTTAACCAGAGCCAATGTGAAGATTACCATTCAGAGATCGCCACATTCCACTTGTGTCTTGTGACAACATTTTGACACTCGGAATGCAGAATGATAGTTCTTAGCCATAGTTTTACTTGCTTGTGTATGATTAATCTTATCTCCATACTTTAGCAACTCCCAAATATAGCCCAAATTAGACATTTAAACAGCTTGTGGGCCTTAGGTGAATATTTTAGGCAGTGATATGATTGCTTCTTTTACGCTAATGCTTTCTGAGTGGCTTCAGAATTCAAAATGTGCATGTTTCTACTGTGCTTCGGTGTAGAAAGGGTACAAAACACAAAACGCTCGAATAAAACCCTGATTGTGAACATATTAAAATTTGTGATGGCTTACAATTTTGTTATAGATGACATAATTCTGGGATAATATTCATAATTTGAAAAAAAAAATGCTAGCTTATATAATAGGTTTAAAGTAAATACATTGTATAATTACTGTATTTGCTATGGTTAATATCAGTTCAATATCAAGACAAAAAAAGCTGCCTGAGCTTCACATCTGGAGTTGATCATTTCTAGAAAGTATTTAAGTCATTGAAAATCAAATTCATTCATTAATTCAACATTTGCAGTTTGTTTTACTGAATTTGCTAAAAAATTGGAATTATTAAGAATTGAAGCACAAAGTGAGATTTAAAAATGTAGATCTGGAATCTTAAAGCTAATTGCAAACTGCTTTCAAGGCTTCAATTGAACTTATTTTTGCATGATAAATTAACTATTGTTAAGTGTTTGGTTCTTTAAAATACTGAAGGAAAATCCTTCAGTAATTATTTGGATATGCAAAATCATATGCACAAGCTTTAAATATGTTTATTAAAAAATCCAATCGAATTCATCACTTTGCTTGTCTAAAGGTAATCAAAAAATATCACTTAAAAACTTTTTAGACTGTAGTTGGCTAGCCTTGCTTTGAAAATAAAAATTCTGGCACTTTGGAAATTATCAATGAAAAATGGCAACAGATTATGCAGAAATAAATTCTACATCTTTTAAACAATATCAATGCCGCCAGTCTGAAAATTAATGAAAATACTTACAGTAGAAAAATCTGTTAAGTTAACAGAGAATCATTGCAAATATCAATCTGAGCTTTATTTACAATGCTATTTTGCTGTGTTTGCCATAATTTCATGAACCAAAAGCAACACTCTACAAAAATGTATGTTTGGTTGAATTGAAGAACGTTTTGTCCATTTTTCACTAAGATGCATTCAGAATCTCATGGATATCTTATAATCAGGTGCATGCATGGTGGCTATGGCAATTACGAAGATCACTTCAAAACACAATAGCTGTCATACATATTCATTCCCTCTTGTCTCTGATAGTTCCACTGAATTTTCACCTCTTCCAAATTATTTAGATTACTTTAAACCAAAAAAAACTTGAGACCATGAAAACTAGTACTGATACCGACCAGATGATAAAATACTCTTCTGGGGTTACATTTGTTAACCAACAGTAGGAATATTAAATCTTTAGTCTAGTTGGCTGTAAATTTGGATGCTTCTTCTGAAAATGGCTCTTTTTGAAAATTTAGAAACTTTAAAGCAAAAGACCTAATTCAATGACATAAGGCTTTCAAAGCAATAGATTCCAACACTGTGCAAGTACAAAAGACAAACGGTCAAAGAATGTAATCAACTTACTTCACATTTGACACAAAATATAAAAAATATCTTTAGGCAGGAAAACAGCACGAAGGGATTAAAATGAGGAAGTTATTTTGGAAGTCTGCCAGTCAAAAGCTGCATTGTTTTATTTTCGCTGGGAAAAGAAAACTACTTGTGGAGAATATGGTGCAGCTGGAAATGACTTGTGTCCCTTGCCAGTTCCTCCCTAGAGACCCTCCAAAGGGTACGAAAATATTCACCAACACTTACCCCTTAATTGTATTCAAGCTCCCAGAAGGCAACACTTGACAAAAATCACCATTAGCTCCTGACAGTACAACATGTTCGGGAAATGCTTACCTGATCAATAGAAATTCATTGGGGACTTACTTTACAACTTTGGAATGGTTAAAAAAAGTCTTCCTTTTGTCCAAAATGGTAAAATATGTGATAGCATTTGTTTTTTTTCCACTTTTGTTTTTATCTACTTGAAATGCAAAAGGCCAGCCGCTTGTTATTACAGAAAGCTTCTGCCAAATTAACAAGTAAATGTCAAAGAATGAGAACTAAAAAATTCTCTTATTAAAAAACTTATTTACATTTTGATTTTGGAGTTCCGTAAAGGCAAATGTGCTTTCCATTTTAATTAATGAGAACAAAAAAATAGACATGCACATTACCATTCACTTATGCACAATGAACCAACATACGTGAATGAGCTTAAACATTTTAGAAAAGACCTTCCTAAAAGATGAAGTAAAGGTTGACCGGAAATATTACAACAGTTACTTCTTCATCAATTTGTAATTGGAATACCTTGATGTATTTTACTACACAAATTGGTTTAGTCAGAACCTATTCATGGCTAGTGCCTTTTTAAATTAAAATGAGATTTTAGGGTCTCTGCTTCATAGAAATTTCTAAAGTATAGCTTGAAATGTCATTTTAGTGAAATGGAGATTGTGCTTCTGCATTACCAAACATGGCACAATGAAAAAGTAATCAAATATACATGTATAGTTTACAATAAGCTAAACTGAGAGTGGCATCCATTCTTTAAAGTATGTTACATGAGCGACCACATTAGCTGCATTTTCAAATAAAGTATCATTACTGCGCTGCTTCACTAATGTAACTTCATGCTCCAACTGATAGGAGCAATAGTCCGACACTCAAAACTAGCCTTTTAACGATCGCAGTTCCAAGAGTCCTGATTTTAGCCAATAGTGGAATCAGATGGGTGGAGTGCAAGGTGAATATCATACCCTTGGCATTGCAAAAGCTAAGTGATTTGAAGTCCAAGGCTGCATTCACATGTCAGTGATCACCCTAAGTGGGTGACAAAACATCAGCTGGTAAAGGAACAGGGTTTGGAAACTTGGATGCCAAAGGGTCCCTAGCAACGAAATGTGGGTTTCAGGTAGGTCAAAGAGGAGACAAGTTCAAGGTAAGAGAGGCTTCACCTGGTGTTGGCAAATTCTGAACTTGCAATGGAAGTTTAAGAAAATTTTTATTTGGGATCTGGTTCCTATTCTTCTGTCTTCACTAGATGAAAAAGCTACAACTGCTTCCATACTCAGTGTAGAATTATAATTACAACTGGGGCCAATGACAGAATCAAAGACTGATCCGCAAATTAAGTTTCAGACAAGTGTCATTGCTACTTGATCAGAAAACAGGAAGGGTGCAGAATGCAAGGGTAGATCACTTCCGGCTTCCCTGGTTTTTTTGTCAGGTGGATGGGATGAAAATCCCCATTCAAAAGCTAGAAACATATCAATTTGCTCAAAATATTATCTGTACCAAGTCACTATTTGGATATGCAAATATTTTCAGCCTTTGAGTAATATGGCCTGAATCACAATAGTGTATTAACAGGCAATAATTGCAAATTAGCAAATTAACACACAGATTGCCTTAATTAGCTTCAGAAATTCTAATACTGTACCTTACTGGAGATTTTACTGAAAAACAAAAAAAGTAACATTGTTAAAATGCACAAGAATTTTTTTAAGTTAGTTATTATCCGTCTTTTCATTCCAATGGCTGTATACGAATTTAAGCATTGCATAATATAAACTCCAAAAGCTAGTGACAGGACGATGATTTATGCCTCCAGCCAGGAAGATCCAAAGGGCCCACAGAGGGTAAAGTGCAAAAGGGGGAAGCTCGACAGCTGCTCTCAGTGGGCTTGCTTTGGCAGGCAGGCTGTAGTTGCCTCTTGTGAAACCTGTACCTGCAGACGAGCTGATCCACAACTCCTCTCCACTAGCAGATGGGGTGAGGAAAGAATTGTGGACGAATATTAAAAGAACACAACGGTTCTTCAATCAAACACTGGCAAATGAACAAGCAGCCACTGCTAAAACAGGTGCTGGCATCAATGTGACAAAATGATGAAGATTCTCTTCCATGTAGCTGTAAAAAAAAACTAAATATAAAAACAGTTCATTTGGGGGGAGAAAAGGAGGAGTAACCTAGCTATATGATTGCCATTTGTGAGCAATCATCTCCACTCAGGGCACCACCAACTTCAAATACCTTCATGTTCAACGTCCAAATTTGTGCTTCATTAGGCGACAGAGTTTTCAAGGTTTCCATTGTGGACACTCTAATTGCCTATTTGAAGAAGTATTTCAAGTGTAAGGAAGCACCCCAATATCAAATTCAACCACATCACAACAAATGGGAGTGCCATATTGATATATGTGTATATGGGTGGCTGGGAGTAGAACAAAAAGGCTGCTATTTGTCTGAAGGCTCATGGGGAAAGATGCCATATCAAAACCAGCACAACATCCGTCAGACCTGTCTCTAACTTCCCTTATCAATTACTGAGCTGTCATCTAAACTCTTGCACATAAGCAAATGTTAAAACATTTAAAACAGACCTGCATAATGGATGCAGCTGTAAAGGTAGAAGCATATCTTGGCAGATGTGAAGAAACAGTAGCTAGTGAAAATGTCATTATACTGTATTTGTGTGAGAACAGAAGCTACTGATTCCACGTTTGAATAACTGTATTTCTGAAAGAAAGGATATACTGCATTGTCGATTGAACATATTGCATTAGAACAATTACTGTTCTGAACGCAGTACCACTGGGATAATTCCACACTTGCTGGTACAATACTGGCACCATATGTGAAAGGGAGTAGCACCCAATTATACTGCATGATTAGTTTTTCTTTAGTCAAAAATGGATAAAAAATAATAGGAAGAGGAAAGGGGTGTTACAAAGACTTGATAATTTACCAACATTTAATACAACCTTGAAAAGAAGCATATACATATAAGTGATAGAAAGTCACTTTAAATTGTATGCTAAAATGGACTTTATGGCGATTTGCAGTAAGGCCATGGCGGGTATGAAGCAAATTGACAGGGCCATATCTTGGAATTAGCCTTACGTATATTGATACTTTTGAGATTAGACTAGTACCAGATGCATTAAGGTGCACTCTTCCTGGGAGAATGGAGAGAACCTTGGTAAAGAAATCATACAAAAATCACAGTACAATGACAGTGTCCTTTTAGCTGTGTCAGCACATCACAAGATTTTTGTTTTGCAAATTCTTGACATTAAACATTTCAGGATACATGAATAAATTTATGTTATAAAATGACCCATCTCTTCTGTTCAATGTGGTACCTGAAGTGGATTAGCTCAATTTCTTATTTATTTATTCTGTGAAAGATGGCCGCATTTGAAAAGGTAGGTCATGTGGATTTGATTTGTGGTGGTTTTAAAATGCAGTCTAGTAGAAGGTGATAAAGGGATTCTCTCTTTCAAGAGCTATTACTATTAACATTTAATTGCAAAGTACAGTGAGTGCTCCTTTTGCAGGAGTCAGGATTAGCAGTACTGTATAAAACATTGAAGCATTACCCTTCCAATTTCCACATACTGTTCATTTCAATAATGTATTTTTTTATTGGAAGTTTTTGTTCTTCCATCATTTTCTTCGTATTGGCTGCTCAAGAAAGGGTGTGTGTGTGTGTGTGTGTGTGTGTGTGTGTGTGTGTGTGTGTGTCAATGCCTGTAATAAATACGGCTTTGTGAATGACTGGTCAAGAGGTGAAACTCAGGTGGAGGAGCCTAGGCTGCATCAGTTACACTCCTTCCCACCACAAAATCTTTCCACCCCCATGAGCCCAAGATTGAACGTCTCATTTTCACGGGTAATCTTCCGTCTGGTGAAGTCTGCTAGGAATTGAGAAGCAAGTTGAAATAAAACTGGATTTGAACTCTCCACCTTGTAATTGGAAAAAACACTGTTTGACTAGAAGCCTCTTTTCTCGGTCAGATTCTATACTTAAATAAACATATGGAGAGAAAGTCAAATAGCCAGTTTTCATAAATTTCTGCTGTTGTATTAATCAATGAGTTTAATGAGACCAATGAACCACTTTCAGTCACAATTATTTACATTTTTTTCAATACTATGAACTGTACGTCACCTACAACAAATATCACTTCTAAATAAGTCACTTTAAATACATTGAATAAAATAAGTTTTAATGAAGAGAGATTTTTATACCAGCTGCACATGTGTCAAATTGCTATAAATATACATCCGGTTTGTATGACTGATTTAACTTACCTGCACAGATTTGCAAACACTGCACACGCTATATTTATTAGTATTAAAATATATTAAGTTTCTTCTATTCACTTATAATTAATAATACAAAAAAATACAGAGAAACATTACTGTATCTTACATTATACTGTAGAACCCAAAATGTGTATTTAAAGCTCTTTTCTTAATTTACTCTGAATACAAAACGCCATGCATGCAGAAGGAAAGGTTTAATAAAACATTTGGACATTAAGTATATGCCATATTGCACCTTACCTTCTTTCAGCATGCCTACTTTTAGGCATTTCATGAAACGACAGGCCTGGCAAGACTTGCGTCTACGCTTTGTGATTTCACATTCATTTGTCGCTGGGCAGCTGTACTCGATGTTACCTATAGTTACAAAAATATGGAAAAATAAATCAAAGGAAAATTCTGATTGAGCATTCTAATTTGAGAACACAGAGCTGGGATATCTGCTGATTTCTTAAATCAGTCCCACTCTTCCTCCCTCTCTTTGCTCTCTTTCCTACCCTCCTCCCCATCCTTCTCTGGTCCTCTGTGGTTAAATACATTAGTGTCTTAATGAAAATGCATTTTGTTTATTGTCCTCTGGAGAGGAGGGTCATCACACAGAGTGCATAAATTGCTAGTGCAGACAAGGCAGGTTGGCAGTGAGTGTAATTGTAACCTTGATACTACATGTTAGCAGTACTCAGGGTCCATCACATTCCCCTAGAAACATATGCAACTCCCTGTAATTAGCACCGCATCCACCTGGGACAGCAGCTCTGATGAAATATTTCAGAGTTAATCACACTTTGTAAACACTGATTTATATTGACTACCCTTCTCTGAGCCGATGCTTCCTCATTAAATAACAGATTAGTGGAACACTAAGAGACTAAACACTGAAAACTCCTCACTCAATGTGAAACCTTTTTTTAAAACAACAGATCTGGGAAAGAAATCTATTCACATATACATACTGCTTAAGAGAACATGTTATAATTCAACTTGTATTCAGCAGATGAAAATTGTACAATCTCTAAGGCAGGAAATAAAATTAATCATTAAAATGCTTTACATATATAAAGAAAAAATAACATTCTTAAAGATGTATTGATTGTTTTTGAACACCGAGCACCATTAATGTCACCAGCAGAAAACTGGAATATGATCTAGAAGTTTTAATAATTTTCTTTTAGAATAAAATATTCTTTCTGCCTCTCATCTATATTTGCTTAATTGAGGATATTAAGAATTAGGAAAATCTACTGGGCCCATTTATGGAAACATTTATGGTAAGATGCAATCTGTAACTTGCTGTAAAAGTGCCTTCATAGTCACATAAACGGAAACAGCAATTGGTCTGCATAATGTAGCATATGGGGCAATGATGGAGCATCTTACAGGCCAGTATCACTGAGCACAGTAGACACTAATGTGGCCAGAGATGGGAGATGCTGAGCAAAAAACAAAATTAGTGACCAAATACAGATTCCCTTATAACCTAATTACCTGTAGATACACTGAGAAATTAAATGGTAATGCACTACCACAAATGCAGTAATCTAATGGATTCAGGTATTACTGGAGAGCAGGCGCTTTGCTGCAATGGCTGTGTGTTGTGTATTATGCTGCCACATGTGTTATAAGGTCTGGTAAGCACTAAATGTCGTGCAAAAATAGAAAATTCTAAATCATCTTAAATGTAAGCATAAAAGTTTAAATAAGAAATCATACTTCACTTGAAAAGAAGTTAGAATTACATGGCTGATACTATCAAATTGATATCTGACAGATGATGCGAGGTATGCACAAACTATTCGGGGCTGAGGTTCTGGTAAATCATAAATACTATTTTTAAAATAATTCTATCTCATCACAATTTATGTGAATGCCTTGCACAGAAATTAGATAAGTGAGAGGTTAGATGGACCAGGTAACTTGTTAATTGTAAGACTTACCTGTGAGAAAGATGATACAAAAATGTGTTTTTCCAAGAATTATTTTAACGTTTCAATCTCCTATCCTCATCATTAATTACAAATGCATCATTAACTAGTCATTAATTACTGTACACACCATTAACTACTCATTTTAATCTCGAATGATGGGAAAAAATGCACAAGTTTTACCACAAAGGAAGATACTTACATTGCAATTTCAATTTTTAGTCAACAGAAATGAGTGTTATTATTGACGAAAGTGGTAAACTTTTAAATAAAAAAAAGAGAATAAAGTTGTTCTCTTTTGCTAAGAACTACAGAGGTTGGCCAAATTTTAGTATGGACAAATCACAGCTAAAGAATAAGGACAGTGTAAACAGTCCTGTCAATATCTTTTTTTAAGAAAATCTGTACTTTTTTTTTCCAAAAGTACAGGGAGATATTGACTGGATAAAGCAATTTTGAACTTTTAAGTTGCTATTTTCTTGCACAGATCTAACTGAAAGCAATGCGCTGCTCCCTGGTAAAACTAACGGAAATTAGCAAATAGAATACTGAATAATAAAAATGTCAATTATTCCTGAGGAAACTGTTGGCCTCTACATATATCTGTGGGAAGATTTTTAAACTGTTTGATTACTTTAAAGTGCTGGTTCTTCAGACAATTTAGCGACCAAACTTATTTTTTCCACTGGTAACTAGATCTAATTTCTGTGATCAATTAATTAATTAGAAACTTGAAAAAAGTAAAGTTGTTTCATTGGTATTGAAACTACGTATGCATGCTGGGGTACTTGTCTAACATGTATCATAACAGCATACTTTTCTTCATTTTAAAATTGTAACAATGTTAGACAGAATCGGAAAGAAATATTACCTTGTATAGTGCGCTTGAAGAATGCTTTGCAGGCTTCACAGGAAGCAACACCATAATGATATCCTGATGCTATGTCGCCACAGACCAAACACAACCTTTTGGGCATGGAGTTCAACATGTACTCGCACTTGGTCTGCGAGTCTTCAGCTATAGTGCTCGAACAGTCGTCGTACCGTTTACGGGAGCTACCGTTGCTGCCCAGGTTGGTCGTCGTGTAGAGTGGGGGAGAGTCCAGGCCATTCTGGTGTCCATTCATAGTGGAGCTGTAGCTCCCACTGGCGTCCGAGGAGCCACCTGGACTGTGGTGATTGATACTATCTGTCAGTGAAGCAGGGCTGGATGGCTCTGTCTTAATGTATGATGAGCAGCTCGAATCAATGTGTCGATCCTTGGCTGACATTCTGCAGAGAAGCCTGTGAAAAGCATTGAATTAAAAACAACATTCTTTAGGGGCTTTCTGATAGGCAAGGGACCAGGCATCATTCATTTGTTAGTCAATACAAGTTGTTCTACACGAACATAATCAGCATAAGGGCATGACAGAGGTTCATCAAAGCTGGAGACAGGTGGTAAACAAAACCTAGAGGTGGGGGTGGGGGAACGCGGAGGTGGGGTGAAAAAATCAGTTTCAACTGCTTCCCTCCACAATATAATTTCTCTCCATCAAACTCTGCGCATCACTGCGCAACAGTTAAAAATATGTGCTATCTGAATATTATCTGTTGTTTCTGCCTTGTTGCTTCAAAAAAAAGCAAGAGTAAGGTTTTAAAAGAACAGATATGCTAGGCGAAACAAGGCACAGCTAGGCTTGGAGCAATTACATGGTTAAGACTCTGAGATTTAAATGCGAGTTGTCTCAAAATGCTAATAGGAAACTTGCAACAAAAAAGTACAATGACAAAAATCCCCAAAGATTGATTGAATAATTTTTCAATTGACACAAATTAACCCCCATTTGAAAAACACAACCAAATCTCGGTGCTCGGTGCAGAGTGACATCAAATTTTGCATTGACAGCACAAAATGGAATGAAGTCAATTCTTCACCCACAAAAGGATAAGATCATAACCTCCCAAATAGCTTTTTTCTGACAGAAAAGGTTTTCTTTGTTAAATATAGTTTTTAGAATTCCATTGCTCTTGCTGCTAATGTGAATTTTAGTGCCTCTAATTTTAAATTCAACTGTAGACCAGAATAAAAACCAGCACCTGACAACTGAATTTATAGATGGTTGCACATGTTCCAGTCCCACATTAATAGAGCCACGGAATTTCAAGGGGAGAGAGGGAGAGTGCACTAATAATTTCAAACTGAAGTCTGTGAACATAATGTATTGGAGAGCAGTAATTACAATGTAATAAGTGGAAGAGTAAGTACTCTAAATTAGAAGAATTCACAGAGCTGTTGTAAGTCAATGCACATTCAGCTCTCTCTAATGTTGACTTGGGAAAAATTTAATCCCCACTCTTTGCCCCGAGTGGTAGTCAAGGGATGGGAGAGATATCAATTAATTACTGCTCTCATTAAAGTACTGGCTGCAAGGAAAATTTGTTGCAGGGAAGGTCTTTGACTCATGCAGTCTGGTGAAAGAATGTCCCTCAGATACCATACCAGAGCTGGACAGAAAGAACAGCTCAATGCTTTAACAGCTTTTCATATGAACAAAGAGAAATCTACAACGCACTCTAATGTTTGAAGAAGACAACCAATAATCAGCTGAAGATAAATCCAAAAACAACTATAAAATCCTAGAATTAAAAGAATGACCAAATGCAATTAACAAATTGCAAGGTGCATGACATTTCTTACTCTAAATAAAAGTGTACTTACAGTTTTATTTTCAATTTGCTATTGGTTAAACTGCAATCAGCTAGGTAATAGCAAGATTCAACGTTTTGGCTTAACCAGTTATTTCCTTCATTTGCTCAACTCCCCCCAGGGTATCCACTTGCAGTAAGAACATTATCTACCTTCGGGTAATGGAACTGTTTTACCTCCAAATATGTTGACTATATTTTTGTATGTTTCAAGACAATATATTAAAAGATTAACATGTTTAGGACAAGATTAAAAGTAAAACAAAGCAAAATAATAAATAACCTCATTAGTTACATGTATATCCATTGATGAGCACTGCATTATAACACATTATTCACTGGCACCTGAATTTTTTTGGATTTCCCACTACGTTTGATGACTCCTAAAGGTTTTAGCATATATAATGCACTGCAGATTCTAAAAGAGGCTTGAACTCTGTATTCCTGATCAATTTTAAGTGCAATAGGAACAAAAATGTATGGCTTTGAAAGTTTATTGATAAGCTTCAAGTTTGGAAAATGGTCTACAAAGCTCACTGAATATGCCACTTTCCCTTTGACCTATAGGTCATTAGCTGAAATGCTGGTCAATGCTTCAAGATGACTATCTTGCCTCAGTTGAGTGAATTCTGTTCCTACTTTGTTGGGCAGGGAAGAAGAGAAATTGGCGTCACTGAGTTCTTTATGCTTCAGAGATTGCCTATGGTCATGAAGGTTCCTATGACATGGGCCATCATACCTTCCAAAGGTGGCAAGTCATCAATAAAGAGGCAAGCAAATGAAAGAAAACAAAATCCTCCTTTTGTCATTTGCCAAAACAATATTAAGTTAAGTAATTGCAGTCATAAAAATGGCATGCACTTTGCAAACTGGATGACCACTTTAAATGAGGTAATCTATTAAATTGTCAAAACCTTCAGAAAATGTTTCAGCTTACATATCAATAGGAACTAAGTAAACCTTGCCTGACAAACAGTGCAGCACTATGCACATATTTAGACTGTATTTTCAAATTTTTCAATGTAATTTCTGCTGGGAAAATTAAACAAAATGGACATGGCTGTCTCCATTTTTGATCTTCCAACACATTAACAAATCAGTAAGTATTGCTCAGCAAGTAGAAATGTCCTTGCAAACCACAAACTCAGGAAAATGCAGCCCCTTTATAGAATTATATGGTTTCCTAACAGTTCCTCTCTGGATACAGGACATTAATTAGCTTCAACACACTTCTTGCTATTTAAGAAAAAAATTAATTAAAATGTAATAATTGCACATGGTATTCTCAAAATAGTGACATTTACAATAGATTTTGAAAAACACTGCTTTTCAACTGAGAATCAACCAAATTTTGGACATGTGGCAACTTACAACCAGCAAGTTGTTTTATCCAAACTGAATGTTATTTGAAGACATTCTTATGAATCAATTCCCTTCTCCATCTCATTCGAATGCAATTTTTTTCTTGCTCTGAAAAGATTCTGCAAACTGAGGGAGCAACCCTCTGTGAATTTAGATTAGCAGTTCTGAAAGTAATCACTGTAATTCTTTTGTGCACCAGTGAAAGAATCCAGCTACAATGTTAACGTTTCTGCTTTGAAGAACACACTGTAATTCACTTTTCTGCTTGAACTAATTGTACTCTCTACACAAGGTGCCAAAATATGGATCAGTCAATAGGAAAATGGCACCAAATCGCATTCAACTTGGACAAGGGAAAGAAAGCACATCTAGATGATACAGTATGTCAGGAATCAACACTATAACATATGATTTGGGAAAACATGACCATTTCAATGTGACAAGGTGTCATTATGGAATCTGAATGATACAATGGCTTGTCAACTGCCAGAGCAAACATATCATCATTGCATTAAGGCATAGTGGTGAGGACAGAACACTTCTTTATTCCAGCAACAACAGCATTTTACAGCTGGATCTGAGATTTCTATAGGTTGGGACTAAATTCCAGAGCATCAGTGAATGAGAAGCAGTCAGTCAGAAAGAGGAACAAAATGAAATGTGCTGTTCAAGAAATGAACTTATTTTCGAAAATTGTGCATGCATTTTTTTTAAAATTGCCTCCACGCACAGTGTAAATTGCTACAATGAAAGGCAGGGAATACAATACTACATTAAAAATCAATGAAAGGGCGCAAAGGATTTTTTGGAATTCAGAGAGTTAAACTTGGAACAGTGCAGAAATTACAGCAAGGAGAGTTAAGAGGAAAACTAGGAGCTAAATACTGCAACCACTCATCAGAATTTGACATAATGTCACACAATCCTCTTAATAGCATACCACAGTCCTTTACTCTCCTGGCAAGAAAGTGGCTATTGAAATACAACAATAAAGCAAATGACATTTGCTATAATGCAACTGAACACATTGTCTGAAAGAGATAAATTAGAAAGGGTCAAGTGCAGACTGGAAGAATCTTACATAAAGGACAATAAAAAATATCTCCCATCTGTAACAGGTCAAGATCTGTGATATGTATTCTGTGCATTGGGAATGGATGCGGTTATGGTGACAATAATCATCTTTCTTGTTTCTATTTTTAAATTTCCAATTCAACTTTACGTATTTTCAAATGCTGATGAAAATAGCATAAATAGAGTTGAAGTTCATTAACGCAATGTTTTACTCTAATGTTCTGCAAAATTAGTGCAAGTCTATATGCATTTTTTTAAAATCAAACCAATACAGCATGTCAGAGAAAAACAATGTTTGAATCATATTTTAATGTTGGATGCAAACTGCTGTCATGGTGTTAATTTCACTCCTGATTAAGGAGCACAGTTGACACAAACAAATATAGCCCATATTAATATATCACTGTGTGAAAAGTTTACACAAACTTTTAATTCAGCAAACTACAAAAAACAATTAATTTAAGCATAGCTCAAGACTTCTATCCCATCTCCATGCAAGTACAAATATAAACCAACTCAATTCGATTAAGTGACTGTTGTAAAATCCCACTGTTTATAGAATGTTATGAATCTTAGTAGATTTATCTCTTCACCCTGTTCACTAACTGTCCCACCTACTCAATTTCTGTTGCATGTCAATTAAACAACTTCCTACAATTGATGGAAGGATATCAAGTGGTTGAACCGTTACAAATAAAGTTCACAAGTCTTTCTCTATTGCACCTGCCAGTTTGCACAGTGCAATCCTGTTCAGTTACATTCACCAGAAGTGTTGTCATTTCTGTAAATACAACCTCATTTTGCTTCTTTTGTTCAGAAAGAAGTGTAGGTTAAGTCAAAATGTGCTGTATATCAATAAAAATCAGGATATATCATAGGAAACAGTAAAATTCACCTTTCCCTGTGCATTAATTTACCACTTTATTGCCTTTTAAACTGTAATAATCTTTCAGCACATTTTTCTTTTTGTAAATTTGACAAAAATTGCAGTTAACCTTATGATATTAAAGGACACCGGTCATGGTTTCAGAATCACAGCACGGACTAGAGATGAGCCCAGATAAAATAAATTTGACTTGCCTACCTAGGTTTTCCAATCATTTAATAGAGGAAACTGAGTGCAGGAAGTAACAGTTCAAAGGGTTTCTTTTTGCCCTTCAGTTCTGCAACCAAATGAAAAAATGGGAATAAAAAAGCTTTCAACAATATTGGTTACTAATGAAGTCGCTCCATAGGTCTGCATCCTCATAGGATTGTGACATGTTGTACTGCAGCACATCAGTACCACTGATGATTCAAAAGCAGCCACCCACCATCCAGATTTACTACTATCACTTTCACTAGCAAAAGCAATAAGAGGCTTGAGTGCCTTGTATGCTTCTTAGGCTTTGATAGTCTTCCTGTTTATGTGGTATAATCAAGGTCCCACTGACTAGAAGGGGAACCTGACTAATCGGGAAACAATGATAACTTGACCCCAAATTTGAATCTTAAGTGTTTATGTTAGGAAAGGAAACCAAAGAAGGTAAAGAATTAAACACTAAGAAAAGGAAAATAAAAGTGAGAAGGCAGACTACAAATGAAACTCCTGTCATGACACCAGGCTTATTTGGGACCATAATCATTAACGTTTAAATCAATGTTAGCAAAAAAAGAAAAATATACTTTTATATTGCTACAGGAGCTTTAACTGATGCTGTTCATGTCATGTGCATAGATTTCATCTCTGTGATAACAGCTATATAAAGGATTAAGTAGAAAAATGAAAAGAAAGTGTCCCTTGTATTCAGATGTCACTGGCAATTAATTAGTATCTCATAAATTGGTCCTGAATAAATAAAATTATTTCCCCATGAACTAAACTGCCATTCAATTGAAACAGCTCTTGTCACAAATTTTGAAAAAAAAACAATGCTTTTTATTCCCTGCCGTTGTGTAGGGTTGTAGATTTGAATAAATGGGCACACAACTTACTGCACAGTCTGGTGTAAGATTTCATTTACACTTCAACATACCTCAGAAATAAAATGCACAGGATGTGTTTCACTATGACACTCCTGCAGCCTGCAAAGAAAAACCAAGCTCTACACCTGTTCAGTTTTTGTGCTAAGCATGGAGTGGCATTTCATCACAATCACTGTTTAACTGAATGTTTAGCCCTAGCATCTTGCACCATGCTGTCAGCCAGCAGCAGGGAGTCGTGAAGTTGTTGGCACATTTGATTTTACTGCCATTAAGATACCGACTTAATACACTGATTGTCCTAGGTCCCGTTTCAAATACTCCACAGTAACCACCTTCGCTTTTTTTTATGATGACACTGTGACAAGGTGATTTTATGCACTTGGATTTAGTAATAAAGATGTCAGTCAGACTAAGAACCATCAGGGCTCCTAATGAATTCATGTGGGGGGAAAATACCGGGGTCTGCTCACACATGTACATTTAAAGGGGTCACAGAGAGATGGAACAAGCGTGTAATTAAAGCCAATTTCATTAAGAGGAGAATCTGATAGGGTATAACAAGACTATAAAAAAAAGCCTATTTCCTGTGGCTCGAGTATGAAAGACACGTCTTTAACCAGATCAGATTCTATAAATTGGTTGTCAAGAAAGGGTTGTTGAGATTTATACCCATCTATCAAACTACAGAGGTAGCGGTGGCAGGGCAAGCTGCTGCAACTCCCATCTGTAAAGCATCTTAAATCTAAAGGCGGCCATCTGCTACAACAAATGCCTCAAAAGCAAATTTGACTTATTGTTTACTTTTTAAAAAATGGAATGTTTAAATCCTAACTCAGTGGCTAGCTTTGAGAAGATTTCTAAATAAAGCCTCTTAAATCCCACTATAAAAGATCTAAAACCTCATTCCTATAAGTGGCAGAGCCACTATATTACTTATTGCTTTAATCAGTTCAGCTGAGTAATTTATAATGTACATTTTCAACAATATTTTAATGTAAGCTATGAAAATAATGTGTATATGTACATAAAATATAATTTACGCAGCCTTTAACACTAGTCCTGATTTTGTATCATTTTGTATCACGTTGAGTGCAATATTAATAATCCACTTAACTGGCCTTATTGTTCTCCCCTTCTATTTTCTATATCGTGCTTTTTGCTCTTGAAGTGACAAAGCACAGGAAGAAATAGTTTCCCCATTTTAGCAGAGGAAAGGCTGAGGTTGTTTTATATTTGTTTGTTAAATAAAATGTAGTAGTTTAATAATAAGGGTATTCCTCACAAAACCATTTGGCAATTATAGAAAAGTAAATAACTTAATGCATTGTTTGTCACAGCAGATATCCTCATGGAGGCAAATATGAAAATATTGGAAGTGTAAAGGCACTGGTAGGAAACAACCAGCGGAAATATGTCAACCGCGCATATCTTCAAAAGATGGTTGGGACATTTAGATCTTAAGCAGCAACTTTAATTCTCATGTTGAAGTTGAAGTTTGTTTGTACCAGATCGCATGCTCCAAGTATTTCAGGTCCTAACAAGAAATGCTTGATCCCACTTTTTAAAGAGTGCACAACTTTTGAGTTGGTATCGAAATCAAAACTGATTGCATTTTTGCAGAAGCATGCAATGAATTTTTCTTTTCAAGTCTCAATAATTGTCCCAAAGTATTGCGAAGAACTTTCCAATCTAACGCGGTCTCAGAAGGTCCACCCCTGACAGTTACGACAAGAAGTAGCCACTGCCTAAACTGTACATTCTTGATGGAACACTTCAATATCCCAGCTCTACATGCCAAACAGTGGTCAAGATGAAAACATACGTGCACAAGAGCAATGTGGTAAAGTATGGGTTAAATATTAAAATAGATACTTGTATAATCTTTGTTCCATCTGATTAACAGAGAATAAAACTATTAATCTGTTTGTTTAGAGACATGGAGTCATGCAGCATGCAAACAGACCATTTAGTCCAACCAGTCCACACTGGCCATGTTCCCAAACCAAACTAATACTACTTAGAACATAGAATAT
This sequence comes from Stegostoma tigrinum, assembly GCF_030684315.1. Lineage (NCBI taxonomy): Eukaryota > Metazoa > Chordata > Chondrichthyes > Orectolobiformes > Stegostomatidae > Stegostoma > Stegostoma tigrinum. The sequence continues at coordinate 58,957,456 of NC_081362.1, forward strand.
AGAAAAGTACAGCCCACAATGTTGTGCCGTGAAATATTTCTAATCCAAAAATAAAATAACCTAACCTACATTCCCCTCAATTCACTGCTGTCCATGTGCATGTCCGGCAGTCGCTTAAATGTCACTAATGACTCCGCTTCCACGACTACCACTGGCAAACTATCCCAAGCGCTCACAACTCTCTGGGTGAAGAACCTCCCTCTTTTGACATATTTACATTTTTAATGAGGGCATACCTCTGTGCTTTTTAAACAGCTCAACGCGGTTCTTCTGTTCCCAATGACTAGGAAGTCCAGAACAGGGTCACAGTCTAAAAGGGTACAGGGTAGGCCATTTATGGCTGAGAGAAGGAGAAATTTCTTCACCTAGAGAGTAGTGAACCTGTGGAATTCTCTGCCATAGAAAGCAGTGAGGCTGAAAAAAAAAGAAAAAAATTGATTGCTTTCAAGGAGTTAAATATGGTTCTTAGGGTTAATCAGACTGAGGGTCTGGGGAGAAAACAGGAACGACTTCCTGGAGTTGGATGACCCATCATGATCACAATGAATGGCAAACTTGCCTGCATTTGGCCCACATCCCTCTGAAGCTTTCCTATTCATGTACTTATTCAAATTCCTTTTAAACACTGACTGTACCTGCATCCAGCACTTCCTCTGGTGATTCATTCATCACACTAACCACTCTCTGTGTAAAAAATGTTGCCCCACACGTCCTTTTTAAATCTTTCTCCTCTCACCTTAAAAACATGCCCCAGTTTTGAAATTCCCCACCTTAAGGAATAGATCCTTGCTATTCATGTAATCAATGCCCCTCATGATTTTATAAACCTCTATATGGTCATCCATGAGCCTCCTATATTTCTCTGTAAAGTATCCTCGCCCATCCAGCCTATTTTTATAACTCAATTTTTCTATTCCTAGCAACATACTGGTAAATCTTTTCTGAACCCTCGCCAAATTAGTGATATCCTTCCCACAGAAGGGGACCAGAGCTGTATACAGTACTCCAGAAGAAGCCTCACCAACTACTTGTACAACCTCAACATGCCATCCCAAGTCCTATACTCAAAGGTTTGAGCAATGAAGGCAAGCATGCTAAACACCTTCTTAACCACCTTCTCTACATGTGACTTTTTGTTTAGATAGCAGAGCAGCTTTAATGTCAGTACAAGATGGCGTGCTTAGTTTGACAATTAGCTTCCATTTATGTAGACCACTTTCAATGCCTACGTACATAAGGGTCATATTCAGGCATTTGATTCCACTCAGGAAGGAATGAATGAGCATTTTAGATTGCTCACTTGACAAAAGAACGAGAGAACGAGAAAGTAAATTCAGGCTTGGGTTGCCCTCAACATTTGCTCAAATTTAAAATTACAATGCCAGCTACATTTCCCAAAATTTTTCAGGGTAGCAGTGGCCCAGTCCATTGACCGGAGAGTCAGGGCTGCATTTTATAATCATCAGGTAACGAATTGCCTCAATGTGGGACAAGTGTTCCTTTAAGGAATAAGGCCTACCTGAAGGGCTGTCTGATAATCAGATGGTTGATAGCTCTTCAGTCGCAGTGCTGTCAGGAGTAGTGGTCATTTCTAGTACTGCAACTGGTCTGAAGCATCCATGAGACCAAAGGCCCCTGTGTACAAATGGCATTGTGGGAATCACTGCAATCAGTCAGGCAGGCCTAGGCGAGTTGGGGAGGGGTGAAGCAAGGATTAGTCATTAGGACAGAACGTGGGAGTGGAATATTTCAGCAGCAGGTCTCAAAGCAGTTTTGGGTCTTCCCTGGACTATCAGTTGATAGCATGATCAGTTTGGCTCACTCCTGAGGAGGCTGCAAGAGCAAACAAGTGGCATCCCCTTGTGGCCAAGTCTCCAAATAAAGTACCAACAGCACTTGGAAGAAGTTCTAAGGTAGCCCTTAATGGGCCCAATGCTGCCTCAATTGCCCCAAGGTGACTTGACTGCCTGCAAGCTTCCCCTGGTACTTATAAAACACCAGGGGTGTGCAGGCAATAAGCACACCACCCCTGACATCCCACCTAATTTTATGTTCCCAAAACACCCAACCACGCCCTTTCTACCCACTCCCTGTACCCAGTAACATCCCAGCTCATGATTCATGGGTTTGGTGCCCCATCAGATGTTAGGCAGAGCGTACTGAACACTATTTGTTAATATCCAACTACATAACTTCGGTAGACTGAACAGTGGAAAGTAGCATTTGTTGGCGAGTATGTCCAGTTTACAAGAAGATCTAGGTACTTTGTCTTGTTATAGATTAATATTTCCTGCTTTACAGCATCCCAGTTCACAGTATAATGACTATTAGAACAGTTTTGATTTTTTTTAAAATCTTATTTTTCACAGCACTTTGCACAAATATAAATTCTAAACAATACAAATACAAACTCAAAATCCACCAATGTTCTACAATTTGCAATCTTGGAGCACAAGGTGCATAAAACTGCTGTCAATTACTCAGTTTCTTAAGATTCTTCCTTTAAAGCAAATTTCTAAGCAGTGTGAAATGTAACTCCCATAACTGTGCAACATTAAGATTTTTAAGTGTTTTGCATGGTTAATTTAATAAATTAATGTTAGATTGCAGCATTCTGTGCTTGAGAATTTATAGCGTGCTACTCTTTCTATGCTCAACCTACACATTAACACTGCCTCTCAATTTAGTTAAAATGCGTTAGTTATGCTATTTTGGTTTCAAAGCCTCAATTACTTCAGTCCTGCAGGTCTTTATACCTGCCCTGAATCAGGAACTATGAAACACCGATCATGAGTTTGTTTGGTACATTTTTCATTTTAAAAGAGCCAACAGAGAAACTGCTAAATAGGACAGGAAAAGTAGGCTGAAGTTTACTTCGGAACCCCCTTCCCCTCCCCCATATCTGAAGAAGGGTCTAGGCTCGAAGCGTCAGCCTTCCTGCTCCTCTGATGCTGCTTGGCCTGCTGTGTTCATCCAGCTTTACACCTTGTTATCTCAGATTCTCCAGCATCTGCAGTTCCTACTATCTCTGATGAAGTTAGTGATGTTTTGTTGGAGCAGAAGGAAATGGAACATCAAAGAATCCAGAGAGTGGAAGCAGGCTATTCGGCCCATCGAGTCCATATCGACCCTCTGAAGAGCATCCCACCCAGGCCCGCCCCCCCACCCAATTTCTGTAATCCTGCCTTTCCCACATTATCTGCAATTTAGCATGGCCAATCTGCCTAATCTGCACATCTTTGGACTGTGGGAGGAAACCAGTGTACCTGGAGGAAACTCATGCAGACACGGGGAGAATGTGCAAACTCTACACAGTCGCCCAAGGGTGGAATTGGACCCAGGTCCTTGGAGCTGTGAGGCAGCAATGCTAACCACTGAGCCACTCATTGTGCGGAGAAGGGGCAGTGATTTAATCAATCAATCTTCTTTAGACATCAAGTGGCTCATCAGTGGCTGGACAGACAGCAACAAACTTGTGCTTCCTTTTCTAGGGAATGTCACTGAACTACATGTCAATCAGGAAGTGATGAAGTAGGCCTTAACTTCCTGACGGCAGAGGTGCCACCCGATGGGAGCTGTCGCAGCATCATGTGCTCACAGCAGTACAAAAGAGGGGCAGTCCCAGAAAGCCAAGGTGGCAGAGGACCCATGACAGAGTTAAGTGATGTTTCTTGGATAAGCTGACAGTGAGAGAGAGGGCTGAAGCATCAGAAGAAAACAAAGGGATTGACTGCCATTGGGAAACCCAGTCCCTCAATCCCACAGATAATTTTACCCGCTGGGTGTGCTGCATGGTGACTAACCTCTTTTCAGCTCCCAGTGGCAGCAGGGTGAGTTCTTCAGGTCATTCTTAACTGACAATGTTAGGAACTCAACTGGTCAGGCAGTTAACCGTGGGCTCTCACACCCGAAAGATAATTCCTGGTGGAGCTGAAAAGGCAACAGTCAAAGGAGATGTGACCAGCCCAGCTAATTAAATCTCCTACCCACCTCCAAGCATGTCATATCCAACAGTAAAAGTTCTGCCCCAATGTTTCCAAGCTTAGATCTTTAATGAGAGCTTAGGAGATCACAACCTGAAGCGTTAACTCAGTTCTCCCCCGGATAGTTGCTGTCAAATTCACCTTTCATTATTAGTTTTTAAGCAAATAGAAATCTTATATAAAGTTTATAAACTCAGAATTACCAACCTATCTACCAGTATTTGTTTACAATAGTTGAGTCATCTTTTGGCAGAACCTTGCTGTGCGTAAATAGTTGCCATGTTTCTCTAACTTACAAGTGTTAGCTAGAAGAGAAACACAATCACTGGCTGTGAAGTACTTTGATCCTGAAGATTTTTCTTCTCTTTATTTAATTATGCTGATCGTTGGTTTATAATCACTTGAAAATGTCATTTACTTGTCCTTTCTTGGAGAAGCTGAGTTAGATTAGCTTGGTAGAATAGCGTACATATACTGTATACACAGTTCATATCATCCAAATTTTGTAACAAATCATTAGGAAAGAAAATTGGGGCTAACCTGCACAATCCCTGAAAATCAGTGTGGAAATCATGCTGCGTGATTATCCACAACTGCAAAGTAAATGCAGACAGTATGCCAACGTGGATGCCTGCTCTTTGAAAGACCTCTAGGTTCAGCCAGTGCTGTACATACTGTTCAATGTTTGAGGCCAAAACTGGAGCCATTCCATCCACTTAAAATTGACAGGCACTCTTAGAAGGAAGGTACGTTGTGGCTGTGGCAATTGGAGATTCATGATGAATGACAGTTTGACCTGGAAGGAATGAGTGATGGCACAATAGGAAAGAAGGGGATCTCAAAAGTCTTCAGAGGGCGCACTCGATGTAGATCGCTAAAAAGGAGGGAAGATGTTCGGTGTATGCAGAATGCTGAGAAGGCATTGTGAGCAAATGGCCACAATGAAGTTATGAAGACCTGGATTCAATATCGCAAGAAGGTCAATGACCTCACCAAGGTAATCAACCAAGATGGTGATGAATATGCAGGGGAAAATTTTCTGCTCTCTTTGGTGGTGAGCTGGCAGTCAGGAAGGATATTTAGTTAGGACAGACGGTGGTGTACTTCGACCTTGCTATCCTGCAGCCTCCTCCGGAATTAAGTTCTAGGGTGGAAGGTATACAACTGACCTTCCCACCTAGCTGCCAATTAGGTTCTTGTGGCTGATTATAGAGCACTTAAGGGGCTCAGGCCACTGCTGCAAACAAGCATGTCACCACACGGCCAGCATGGAGCTGAAACCATGCAGCCAGCGTGTCACCTCCTGAGAATGAGTGCATCCCTTGATCAAAGGCTATTTGGTGTTTGATTGAGGGACTGGAGATCAGGAAGCAGGGCACTGCACTGAGTACCATCCTTGTTCCCAACCCCTTTCTGTCACCCCTCTACCTGCAATTCCCATCCAATATAAACCTCCCCCTCAGCTCCACCCAACATAGTCTGGGCATTCCAATGATCCTGGGTCTTGGCTCCCTGTCCTTCTAGCTGCAGCCAAGGTACCGCTGAGCATAAGAGTTTCTGATTGGTTAGCAGCTCTCGATTGAGAAAGGGGCTTCATTCCGTGGGGAGGCCTGTTGCTGGCCTCACTGCTGCCTGATCGACCTGAAACTCTGACACAGGCTCATGGGACTTGAAATATTAACATCTGTTTTCCTCTGCACAGACGCTGCCAAATCTGCTGAGAGTTTTTAGAATCATAGAATCCTACAGTGTGGAAGCAGGCCCTTCAGCCCAACAAGTCCACACCGACCCTTGCAGCATCCCACGCAGACCCATCCCTCTATAACCCATCTAAACTACACATCCCTGAACACTATGGGCAATTTAGCATGGCCAATCCACCTAACCTGCACATCTTTGGTGTGCTGGAGGGAACCAGAGCACCTAGAGGAAACCCAAGCGGACACAGGGAGAATGTGCAAACTCCACACAGACAGTCGCACGGGGGTGAAACTGAACCCAGATTTCTGGTGTGAGGTAGCACTGCTAACCACTGAGCTACCACACTGCCCTGTTTATGCTTCATGATATAGCATCCAATAACTAACGCTGCATCTTCCAATGAAGCAGAAGCAGCAGCAGTTTGACATCTGACATGAAAGCTCAGGTTCCTGTTAGGAGAAGTCAATTTCCTGGCGTGCAAATACAGGCTGCTGTCATCATGGCCGTGGACTGGTGTCCAAAGAGGTTTGCAGGTTATCACAGCCACCCTGAAATCAGTCCTCCAACACATTAGAAGGATTATGGGGGTGTCACTTTTCAGGAGAGTCACAGTGGCTTCCTGCAGCATGATTGTTTTATACTCTCAGGGTGGGAGCATTTGCCCTTCTTCTCCCCAAACCACTCTACCCACGCCCTTGTCTTGCCTTGCAACCAGGCAGCAACATGGCAGCCACCCGACCAAGATGTTCCATGCCACGACTAGAGGGCCAGACCTGTTCTAAAGTTGTCCTCTATAGCCATCTGCTGTAGAGTCAGCAGCTTTCCACTGGCCATGGTGCAAACACTGGGGTAGCTATAAAGAAGCTACCCTGGTGTAGAGGAACAGGCAAAGGCACGAGGTGAATACAGATGGAGAGACCAGCTGACAACTGTATGCAATGTGACATGATTTCATCTATGAATTTGAACTACAGTGTTTGTGTCGTCTTGGATTTTTCTTTTGCATGGCGACAGAATGGAATGCTGTGATGGATGGAAGGTAAAATATGGGACCGCTGATGACTGATGAATCAGAATACTGACATAAAAGGATAACTAGGCAGAAAGATTGCCTTCTCCCTTCCTCTTTCCCCTCTGTGTGTCATGCTTCTGGTCCTCAGCTGCTTGCTGCCCATCTGTAGGTAAAGGCTATCCCCCCAGCATACTGGGTGACATTAAGCAGCATACTGTTGACCACCAACATGCTTGTCACCTACCCCACCAAACAACAGAAAGGCTGTTGCAGCATGTCTAAGGCCTGCTGCACTCTGTATGGCTTTCACTGCAGGTACACAAAACAAACTGCCGACACAGAACTCCAATAGTAAACAATCAGGCGGCACGGTGGCTTAGTGGTTAGCACTGTTGCTTTGCAGTGCCAGCAACCCAGGTTCGATGCCACCGTCTGTGTGGAGTTTGCACAATCTCCCCGTGTCTGCTTGGGTTTCCTCCGGGTGCTCCAGTTTCCTCCCACAGATGTGCAGGTTAGGTAAATTGGCCATGCTAAATTGCCCGTAGTGTTCAGAAATGTGTAGATTAGGTGGGATACAGGGGCGTGGGTCTGAGTGGGACGCTCTGAGGTCCAGTGTTGACTTGTTGGGCTAAAGGGCCTGCTTCCACACTGTAGGGATTCTACAAATGAAGGCATCATGACTGCTGCCAATATACTGGGCACTGACCCGAATAATTCATTTTATTTGGTCACACGCTGCCTGGACTTTCAAAGTAGTGAAATCCCTTTCAGTTCCTATCCTACAGCAAATCTGACTTGTTATGTTCTGATGAAAAGTCATCAACTTTAAACAGTAACTTCGCTTTTCACTATGGAACAGTCAGAGTCTACTGAGTATCTGCAACACTTCCTCTTTTTTTTATTATTTTGGTATTGACATGTGACTTCTGCAGAAACATGTGTGCAAACTATGGGGAAGTGCTGGCAAACCTGTTCACTCTTCTTGCTCACCATAGGCAAGTGAGAATGAAATGTAGCTACGTCCTTTTGAGTAAAGAGGGTCGGTGACCTCCCTTACGTAAGCACAGATGGCAAACTGCGAGATATTGAAAACATATCCAGCTCCAATGTAGTCCTTGCTCTGTTCAGAGGTTGAGATTGTGACTACAGCTTGTGTCAGATTTCAGTGAGAGCAAACATCTCACGTGTTGTTATTTGCTGTGGTTCAAGCTAAAGAATTGGTCCCTGAAGACCCTGGAAAATGAGATGTCACTCCTCTCCACTCACTTCTTGCAGTATACTGCTCCATGATCACTTTCCAAGGGAAACAGTAGCATACATAGCATGCAGATCTGGGAGCAACTTGCTTGGATAGGAGCCTTGAAGTTGGAAAAAGACCCTTCAGCACCTGATGAACCATTGTATGTGGAATTTAGCAACTTGCAAAAACAGTAGAAAGAACCAAACACTTGCATACTTGCAGCAATAGCTGGAAGAAACCAGCCAGTAACGAACCTGTTGACCAATACTTTAAACAGTGGTGGTGAATCCTCTTTCCTGTTGTTAAATGTGTATTCAGCTTGGATGGGTTAAGAAAGAATGTTAGCTGTAATGTTGAGTTACAAAATAGCAATGCTGGCATTAAATCAGCATTGCAAGCCCCATGATGTCAAGACATACCTGTTCTACATACCTCAGTGGATGCCCACTGTATGTGCCCTAATGCCCTCACCAATTATGGTGTCCAGTGTGAATTTGCACTTGCACATAGGCTGCAGGCCTATTCTAGCAGTATTCCTGGCATGTAACTATCAGGCACTAATAATAACAATTTCTCCTCTACCATCTCTTCAATAAAAATTCAATGTGTCTACTGCATGTATCCCACACCACACTCCCTTCCCACAATCATGGACTGTACCAGACGGCTAAAGCAAGGGTTAGATGCAACTTAGCATGGCCAATGCTGTGTGGCTAAATGCAACTTTTCAAATGTTAGTAGAATTAACTTAATCAACTTGACAAAGTAATCAGCCTGTGCCATATTTTGGAGCCTTTTCTAAACTGCTAATAACTAACTGTGTACTAATGTGAATTAAAACCAAAAAGTACTTTTGTAAAATTAAATTACATGTAGTAAAACATTGTGAGAATCTCCATCTCTTCATTAGTCACTGCCTTTTTGTTCCTCCATCTGTGTAGCAGCAACACACTTATTACAGTTTCAGTAAATTTACAGTAACAAGACATTCCCTTGACAAATTAATCACTTCCCAAGCATTTTATCATATAAATAAAATACCACCTCTGGAGGGAAATCAGTTAAATCAGTTGATTTAACCCATCTATCAGTAATGCCTAACATGCTCCTATTTTTTTCCAAAACAGATAGACTTTCCTTCTGACCAGGGACTATTATAATGCATTTCAGAATTGAAGGGACATGATGTGGGTTGCTGAACATGTAGGGAATGGCAGGACATGGGGGCCAGAGTCAGTGATGTGGGGGTTATCTGGTGTCACAAAATATACAGAAAGCTGCAGTGAAAGAAACAAGGCTTTTCAGCTGGATTGATTTTATTGCTTTGGCGTGCACAAACCTCGGGAAGAAGCCAGTCACTTTTAACAGCTGGTCCATGCGGCAGTAACACCAGAACACCCTTCATAGGCAATAAGCTAATGTTATTTTCATATCATGAGCTTTTGAGCTGATGCACACAAAAAGAAAAAAACAATTCCATCCCTGTGAGGCTAAGGTAAAAATATTCTGTCATGGATTGTTGGCAACTGTTGGATTATTAAAAAGTAAAACCACAAATGACGGCTGTACAAAATTAAAATGGAAAATGCTCCATCTTCGGTCCGCCTCCCCCTCTCTCCCTATTTATTCCAGTTCCCTCACCCCATCCCCCTCTCTGATGAAGGGTCTAGGCCCGAAATGTCAGCTTTTGTGCTCCTGAGATGCTGCTTGGCCTGCTGTGTTCATCCAGCCTCACGTTTTATTATGCTGCAAGTTGACACAGCTTTGCCAATACTGACAAAGATTAGGTAACTTCTTTGCAGAAATCTGGATAAATGTTTTCTCCTTCAGGTACTGATGCCCTACTGTGTACTTCAAGCATTTTCAATATCTGTCCACTAAAATGCGTACTGTACTCCTAAGATATAGTGCATAGTATGGCTCGTCTTACACTGTGCAATGGCAATAGACTAAGACAGGTCTGCTGCAAATTGCTCTCGAGTGATGCTTGAACCGATCATTAGCATGAACCATTGTTTTTAATTTGATCAGCTCACACACAGAACTGCTTTACAAGCAATACTCCACATTCCAAACCCAAACATGAATATTTAAAACTCTGTTCAGAAGTTTAGTGATTTCTGGTTAGGTAATCTGCATACATCATTATGCAGCACATCTAATTTTCAACTAACCCTTTGATTATTTCTGAAGCTACCTGCTCTAGTTGTCTAAAAGGTTAGCAAGGTTCTGCCCTGTGCCAGGGCAGCAGCTGTGACCATACAATTGGTTGCAGGATCCCACGGCTAAATAGGTAAATAATAATGCCTGTCGAGGAGAGGACGCAATTCTGCATGCAATTCAGTAACTCATTCTAGAAGCATATGTATGGGGTAGATTTGGTTTCATTACAATGTCTCGTGCAACTGAATAACCCTCCAGCACTCACTGTCTGAGGGTCACCCTTGAAAAACAACCATTTGAACAAGGATAATAAAATGTGAGGCTGGATGAACACAGCAGGCCCAGCAGCATCTCAGGAGCACAAAAGCTCTGATGCTGCTGGGCCTGCTGTGTTCATACAGCCTCACATTTTATTATCTTGGATTCTCCAGCATCTGCAGTTCCCATTATCATTTGAACAAGGAATTGAAGAATGATTGCTCCCATGGAAGTATGGCCCACAAAATATCTGTTCTGCAGTAAGGGGGAGGGAAAGAAGGAGGAAATAATGACAGAATAAGACACTGCTCAAACCAGCAGGAACACAGAAATTTACCAGAGATGCATCCATGGAACAACACCAGGCCACCATACAGAGTCCAATCCATTTCAGTTTAGGCATCATTCAAACGTTTATATTAACAAGCTGGGGGTAATACCAGAGATAATGGGAACTGCAGATGCTGGAGAATCCGAGATAACAAAGTCGAGATAACAAAGTGTGGAGCTGGATGAGCACAGCAGGCTAAGCAGCATCTTAGGAGCACAAAAGCTGAAGTTTCGGGCCTAGACCCTTCAACAGAAAAGAGGGAGGGAGACAGAGTTCTGAAATAAATAGGGAGAGAGGGGGACGCAGATCGAAGATGGATAGAGGAGAAGATAGGTGGAGGGGGGACAGAAGTTAAAAGGGGAGGGGGCCCAAAATGTCGGCTTCTGTTCTCCTGAGATGCTGCTGGGCCTGCTGTGTTCATCCAGCTCCACACTTTGTTATTTTGGGGGTAATACCACTTCAGTCAAGAGTTAGTGGCATAAAAATGATCTAGCAGCCTCTAGTGGCTAAATAGTATTAGCAATGCAGCACAACATATTTCCAACTGGTCCATCAGATTTTACGCCCAGAAATTTAACTCTCATCGCTACCCATCACACCCCCACCCCCACAAAGAAACTGGCTTAAAATTTTGTCAGAGTGTCAAACTTCATATTAAATTTGGTTCTGTACAAACTAATTGAGTAATTTTACATCATCCCATGCAGCTGCTTGAAAGAAGCAACAGGTTTCTCAAATTTGCAAAGTGGAATCCTACAATCAGAATTAAAGTATGCACGTTGGAGGCTGCCAAGCAAATTTCAATTTCTACTTTTGATTGACCAGGAGAAGCATAAACTCTGCATGCGTTCAGTGCAAGTCAATTTGCTTGGTCATACTCTCAGGGTGCAAATCCAAAAGAGGCAAGTTTCAGATCTCAAAGAGTTAAGAATTTGTGGATTTGGAAGTATTGACAGTATATATTACTGTCAGTTCAATATATAGTAAAACCCATATCTGCTCAGCCAAAGTTACATTTCCTGAAAAAAAAGACATTATATCGCTGTTCTAAAATTACAGTATAAAAAAGCTTGTCATGATTCAAAACTAAAATTAAATCAAGAAAGGTAATTCTTAGTTTACCCTTTCTCTGCAAAATAAAAAGTGTATTGAAAGATTCTAATTGCCAATGCACTATTTGCTGTCAGGCAGTAGCTCATGTCCTAACTGGTGAATTGAGGAAAATATTGAGCTGAGTTTAACAAACTTAAAAATAAACATAAACAGCCATTCTAATTAGAAGGAACACATTGATTCCTGACATTTGAAACAAACCTTTGCAGCACTAACAAAAGTTTAAAGTGTTCCAAACACCCCCATCGGTATATTTCTGTTTGAACATTGTGCAATATAAATGTATGGACATATGTGGTTGTCCTTAAATTCTTTGTTTGATTTATTTCACCTTCTTGGTGCTATGTTTTCCAATTGTTTATTTTCCATTTGAAATCTCCTATCAGATTTGGAAAGAGTGCTCGGTAAGTAAATTGGTGACAGGGAATAATAAAACGTGCAGGATCTGACATTCTAAAGAGTTTCTAACAAATTTGCCAACAGTTAGTGTTCTGTTAACAGGTTACTATGCTGGAAATAAATCACATCCTTTTAACTTCCTCTTCTCTACACAAGAAAAACAAGATACCATCCAGAATTGTTACTCCATGCAGACAAAAAGATGTCCTGTAAGGATCCAGGTGAAGATAATTTGGTTGTAATCTCCTCGATGATCTATACACTGTGTCTAAATCTATATGCAAATAGAAGCTTTCAAGCATTTAACACAATCCCCAGCATCTAGGGTGAGAGCTTTCAGTTTACATTGGCTGCTTAAATAATTTACTCTGCTTGCTTGCCCACTGGCACTGAAGTTACTCCGGTAAAACCCACAAAGCACACTCTGAATAACCAGATGGACTAACTATGCAGCAGGTGGGACAGATGGCACATAGCCCTGCCTGACGCTGGTCGCTTCAGCGCAAACTAGCTTCCTTCCAGGTACATTAGCGTCAATCCAGCAGTGTCTGAATTCTGCTGCTTTTTTTGGACACTTCTATTTCATCTTGGAGGCTGTGCACTGACCAAAGGTCTCTGTCACTTCCTATTTTGTTAAGCACGGCTTAATAACTGCTGCGAGATTAATAATTCTACCTTCTCTAGAAATGAAGTAATAGTCAACCTTAATACATACGCTCCAAGTATAAACAGTCCAGCTGAAATTATTTAAGGTACACATCAGGAAGACTGGAGAATATACATGTGGCAGTGAATTGGGCTCTCATGGGTACGCACAGCTTTCAATAATTTTAGGCTGTCTTTTTAGTGTCCAAAATGGCAAAGAGTATTTGTCCGTTATATCTCCGTAAATGTTTAAACCTGTAAAGACATAAATCATCCGTATATTGCAAGCATCTCAAAGCATGTTTGCATCACACACCTCATTTAAACAAAAAATTGTTCCTCAAGTCTTCATCAGGTGTCTACCATTTCTTTCATGCAATCTCTGGTTTATACTATGGATTTAAAACCAATAGCTGTGAAGTAATGTATGAAGCTGAGTTGGCAAAAGTCATATCACTGGATATTAATCACTTTGTCCATGCCATTACAAAGCTCGGCTCCCTGTGTTCAAACATTCCTGGAGAGTGGGCGGGAGTATCGATCTTCTCGTCAGATTAAAAATAACCAATGTAAAGTTTAGAAGACAGCTAGATCTTTCAACAGATCACCTTAGCACTTTTTAAAAACAGATTCACACCAATTGGGGGTGATGTTGCACCCTATTCCCCAGCCCAAAATCTATTTGACAGATTTAACAGTTGAGTTGGTAATTAATTCAAGTTATCCTGTACCTTTCCAGCTGATATGCAATGGAAACTGTTTCTCAATATGGCCAGAGTGTAAAAGTATTTGCAATCCAAATCAAATAAGAGCTTTGAGCAGAACACTTTAGAAAAACAAACCAATGCAACCTTTTCGGATTCCAGTCTGTATTAATTTGATAATCTAATTTTTTCTTTTGTGGAAAACTTGAATAATTTGAATAAAAATTTAAAACTAATTAACTCTTTGGCATTATTTTTAACTGGTAGGGAGGGGACCTTCCTAAGGCACACTGCACTTTGTTTAGGAAACAAACCAAGCCCAGTGGAAGAACGCTTGTCACTTTGGTTTGGTCTGTTTGGGTTGTCCACATCCTTCTGGAACAAGCCTGTTTTTGCATTGTACACACCAGCTGCTGACTAGATTTTGACCAAACTATTTTGTTTTAGGGAGTGAACCATATCATGCACACAAACAACCTGATTAAACCTAATTCAATCCGGAAGGGGGAGAAAAGGCAGAAGAAAAGTAAAAAATGGTAACTGGGGTATGACCTGCTGTCTCCCATGAGACTGAAAGTTCCTATCTTTGGCCCAGAGTTGCTAAAATCTCTATCAGAGTTAACTATTATCTTCCATGTTTTGTGCGATAAGTTTTGATGGCATGCTACTGAAGACCATTATTACTATCAGGTCAAGCTTGAGACACTTACAGGGGACAAAGCTGCAATTTATGATGCTGACTAAAAAGAATAAGATACTGCAGTGGTTACTGTACTTTCAAATGTGCTAACAAAATATAACTTTTTGAAGGGCTAATGTAGTACCTTGAAGATTATATTGTCCACCATAAAATTAAAATCTGGCTTCCTACCCAAGCCTGAGCTGAGGAATTTTTAAAAAATTATCAAAAAGGTCCATATATTAATTGCAATGTCTACAGGGACTATCCCAGAGTTTAGCAGCAGTCAACTGAAGCATTATTAAATTACTGCAACTTTTAAGCTTTTACACATAAAAAATGTTTCAGAAATGGGGCTTAATAAATAAACCCCATTTTAAATAAAACAGCCTTTGGCTATCTAAAGTAGTTTTGAAACTTTTTTGGGTATATAAAACTCAAATCTTTGGAGCTTAGGAATGAATTATTTTAAATGCTTACTGGAACAAATTGAAAAAACCAACGCTCTGAATTGCATACTTGCCTAAAGCAGACTGAATGAAAATGAAATAGCTGTACTAAATCGAATTTGAAAAGAGGTAGTCATTTTACGCATGTCTCCTCAGTTGAGTTATCCAATACTGTTGCAAGGAGGAAAAAAAAATGCAAACACTGAGATGGCACAGCATGGCTTACTGCTGTTTGAATTGAAATCCAAAGTATGAATCATTGAGTTTCACTGATGTAAAACTTGGTATTTTATTCACACTGGGTAACAAGCTGCCTCGAGAATTGATTGCCCGTGCCTATTCAAAATGTATCAACATTTCAACGCTCTCATCATTTTCCTGAGTAGCTGAACAGGACAATTAATACATTTGATATTTTCTGGGTTATCTGAGGTCTAAACATGATATAATAAGGTGTCACAAAGAGTATGTAACCAAATTAATAAATGCTGCAGCCTTTGCCCAGTAAAACTGTAAAGGCTTGTTTGACTTTCGTGATTAAAATAAGCATAAATTATGTACCAAGTTGAGATTTATCTTCTGAACTCCTGAAATGTTGTGTTTGTATCTTGTACAAAACTATTTGTTAAAAACACATTGTAATTTACAAGTTAGACGAAGTATAATATATGAGTGAGTAGAATAACTCAAAACAATACATGGATCTTTAATAATACTCAGGTACAAAGGCACGGTTTTAGTTATCTGCATGAGAATTCACAGACTGGACAAGTGGACAACACTGGCATTGAGCCTCAAGTGAAGCTAGACATATAGTTGTTCTGAAATGTCTTATCTGTGCAACCTGCTGGGATTAGTTTAACAGTAAAGCCAATTATAGCACTTGCCAGTGCGCCAGCTATCTCCAACCTCCTCCCCCTCTCATATACACACTTTTATGTCTGCAAACTGCCCTAAAGTGTGCAATGAGCCTTTCCTCTTGTTTTCCAGAAAGAATAGTACAAATTAATCCAAGAGAACTCTGTGATTCAGCAGCATGTTAAAGTAGGCAAAGGCCCACTCCATTTGTGGAGCTGTGACCACATGATTGATTGGACAGGTGTCATTCATACTAATGTTAAAATCTGACAGTGCTGATCTGTAAGGCTCTACCGACTAATACAGTCTGAAGCCAGTTACATCACTCCATATGGGTACAGTAAAGAGGCCACCGCAACAAAGCATTGCGTCCTGCTCGTGCCACAACAGCTTGTGCGGTCATTTAAGGAAATGCCATTTTGTCACAAAACAGCTAAATCTGACTCACTGTACCACCCTTTAACGTATCTTATATCAGTTTACATTTTGCTTGTACTTGATGTGACACTTGATAACGGATGAACAGGTATTTCAATATAAACACAGTAGTGAGAGAAAGAGCCATTAGGAATCAACTTTCTTTTTGTGTCACTTGAAGTCCAGGGAAGGAGAAGCAAAGGAAGATGCAATAACTGAGCATCAAGCCAGTGAGATTGTTCATGTCGGAGTCACATTATCAAACACACGTGAAGTATGATTGGGGACACAGGGGGTAAATATTTCACTGCCAGACAGCATTGAAAGCTGCAATTCATTTCTCTCTTGGTTTAGGACAATGACAATTTAATACAAGGCGAGTGAATGTAAAAGAGATAATATTGCACAAACTGCTTCAGTGTAATCGGCTATTTCCTCTGGAGAGCTTAACCACAGTGGCACAGAGACACATTCAGCAGATCAAAAATATATTGTTATTCCTCAGACTTTGCAATTAAAATATTATAGCTAGCCTTCTGCAGGTCTATAATGTTTAGTGAATATAAAGACTTGTTAAAAATAGCTTTGGTAGGAAATGGAATCCGGAGTTGCAAAGGTTTTTTTTACTGCAGGTTAATTACTGTAGCATAGGAGGCTCTGACAACAAAAGAGTGCCGGAAAATACATTTAAATGAACACACTAAACAGCCGTATTCGCTGTAAATGCAAGGTTGTCATTATGTACATCCTGCATCTCTGACCTCTTGCAATATTTAAAGCTCAGTGCAAATATGCAAAAACAGCCGTACAGCAGAAACATAACTCCGAAATGTTAAGATGTGTAGGTATTTTCATACAGGTTTGTGACGTTCGTCCTATACCGAGCCTGTTGCTGACTTGAACAGGGGCAATCATTTAAAGAGATGAATGATACAATGAAAAGTGAAAGAACTTGAGACAAGTTGTCAGCTAACTGAGATCAAGGAACAGCTTATTTTCCCCGTCCCCTTTTTTTTGCTGCAAGCTGTCACAGTTAAAAAATCCCTTCTTAGATTCAAAAACAAAGACCATGTGAATGAATTTCATTCCAATGCAACTAC
Source organism: Stegostoma tigrinum (assembly GCF_030684315.1). Classification (NCBI taxonomy): domain Eukaryota; kingdom Metazoa; phylum Chordata; class Chondrichthyes; order Orectolobiformes; family Stegostomatidae; genus Stegostoma; species Stegostoma tigrinum. The sequence continues at coordinate 58,974,508 of NC_081362.1, forward strand.
ATTAAGCAGATTATATTTTTTAAAAATCATACAAATTAGCTTTTAGACCAAAAAAATCAAGAAAGCATTTTTAAAGTCCTTGCTTCCTTAAAAATAATCATTCAAAATTTCTGTATAATAGATTCAGAAAATACATATTGCATTTGACAATACAGCCCTCGTCCATTCCTTTGGCTTTCTCACATCTTTGGCTAAATTACAAATAGCTGCACAATATGCAATAACAGTAGACTGCTTCTGGGAATCTGGAGATAATTCAGAGAACATCCGTTGCACAGACAGAGTGGGACATAATTCTGGCACAAAACATGCAAGCAAGCAGCACAGACACACAGGGACATACACATATACATCAAACCCTTACAACCCTACAAAACAAACAGCCCAGAATGGGAATAAAAAGGTACCTACTCTTCGTCGTAGTGGAGAGAAAAAGATTCAGGGAGACAAAGTTCTACCAAATCCATGTGCGCTCAGCACCATTATTCGAGCCCACACTCCTGGCAATAAATCAAAGTTCCCTGACAGAGTGGCGCAATTAACACAAATGTTCTCTGGTGACAGCCTATAGGCAAAGCCAGCTGGGACCAGACTCGCACTCTCCTAATCAAGGTCTTAAAGTCCCGATTGTAGCTTATTAATATGAAGCAGGTCTTTACATATGCAATCCCCGACCTCACCAGTCAGCGCATTGGTGGGATTGCAGCCACTCAGAGTAAAGCACTGCAGACAGGACAATTCCTACACTGGCTTAGGGAAGCAATGCAGGTACAGTAGGCGGGAAGTCTCTAAACTGGGAGGAGGGAAGCAAAATTCCACAGCCTTGTACAGTGCAGCGTTTAAAACACAGTTTTCCATCCGTCTGAAAATACAGTTTTCAAAACAGGCTTGAAGGGACAATTATCCATTTGCTTCTTTGAGAAGTTACAGTAAATAGAATTGACTGTGCTAACATAATATATTTTACTACAAATCTGTCACAATTATTTGATCTGTATTTTCAAAACCCTTGTACAGTAGAAAAACTGTCTTGATGTAAATTTACAGAATGCATTACTGCAAGTCATTTTAGCATCCTTTCATGTAAAATAGACAAAAGGGTTTTTAACTTCATTTAAAGCTGAACGGTCTTTCCCAAAAATCATAACTGTATAGCTTTGCTCAAAGCTGTTTATAGGCAAGCACAGTCCTCTCTTTTTCTTAAATGATTAAAATCTATATTCAAAATGCACCATAATCTGAAAGCTGCTCTGAAAGGGCTCACTTGTATTTTTACCTTTTCAAAATTTATCAGTCTACATTGGCTAATAGTTTTACAAATTAACCAGCTACATTACTTACATATTTTCAAAATTTCCCAAAGTGATTTTTTTTCTTTCTCGCAAATTCAGAAGAAAACTGACGAATCACATTTAGGGAAAAATCACACCTTCCTATCCAACTTGAAACTAAAGATTCACTAAAAGTAAGATGATAAATGCTTCCCCTGTACAAACACCAATATCTTTACTGTGTTGACATGAATTGCTTGCTACAGAGCAATACGACAATCTGGCTTGAAGCAATTGTAGAAAGGCTAACCGGCGTCAAACCCATTGCAAGAACTGTTCTGAAATACAGCTCCTCCAATCAGGGTCTCCTTCAAGTGATGCGAGCTCCAACAGCTGGCTGTCTCCCTGCATTCCGTTAACCCAATGTAAACCCTTTTTACCGTCCAAAAGCAAAGCTGCCTCAGAATTGCTTCTGATGTCAAATTAACCATTCTGCAGGCACAATTATGCTGGCAACTGCATTTTTTGCAAGTGTTTCCTAAAGTGTTTGTTAATCACTCAATGCAAGTTAAAAATATTTAACAAAGAAGAATTCTCTCCAAGTACTGTATAGATAATGATCACATTCAGTTGAGATTTCATCAGTATACAATTTCATTGCATCCAGATTTTAGAAATGAACTGTCCACATATATTTGCCATGTATCATAGACCAAATGCTTGCTCCCTAATAACTGTTGTTATAATTCACAGATTTGTCTAACGAAACAGAAAATGTATTTGGAAACAAAACTTCTGCACTTTTTATGTTTTTAATTTTCATACTTCTTTTTATCTTACAATTTAAATTCAACTTATCCAAAATTCAAACCAAACACTGTGATTTAATATCATCATCCACATTAAAAAATGCCATTTGAAAACAGCATTCACTGGTCAATTTGGAAGTTTCTGGCATTGTAGGCAATTGAAGTATGGTCCTTTTCCCAGATTTTCACAGCCAAGATACACAAACTCTCCTCACACTACATTTATAGCTAGCTCTTCAGATAAAACACCGCATGATTGTACAAGCTCCTTTGACTTTCAAATCACCCAAGTGAACATTTTAAATAGAAATGTGATGTTTATTCTATTTTCCACATATCCCTTTAAAAAACTGTTGTATATATATAATGACAAAACATCTTTTTTTCATCCTTTCTGATTACAAACAGGAGGAGCAACCATGCACCTAGCTCCATCAATTGCACATGACCAGACTTTGATATTGTTATATGCTGTCCTGACAGTACATACCAACAATCTACTTCATCTCTGATGTGCTGCTTAGAAGAAATGTTATCATGTGCAATGGCCTGGATCATGTGGTATTGACCACCTCGACACATTTCATATTTATTTGTGTCGAATTCAGCTTTTTGGTGGGACTGTGTCAACTGGCCAGTGTGTACAAACAGAACCTGCAGAATCTGCTTCGGCACAGACCCAGCCACTTTGTACTTGTTAACGTGAGAATTCTGCATCCTTTCTGAACACAAGCTTTACATTAACCCAATGTTTGGCAATAAGCACAGAAGCAAGCATAAGCAATCTGCTGTGTATTCATATACAGAATACATTTCTTCATAAAGCCAGTGTAAACATGTCATTGTTCAATGGAACGACAATGTAAGTAGTCTAATGACCACACAATGTCTACCATGTAAAAATGCCTCACTTTTATGGAGACAGGGTTCACAAAGAATCTTAGCAATACGTGCACTAACAGAAAAGGGCACCCTAAAAACTATTACTGAACCATGCTGCATATCTTTCTGACGCACTGATAAAAGTATCAACAGAAAATTTCCACCCTCCCAAACAAAATGACATTTCTATAAGGAAAGTGGTGGCATTTGCTGGTATATTTGTTCCAATTAATATTAGTATTTCACATTTGTCTAATTCTTACATCCAACCAGGCAGAACACTCATTAATTGTGGGAAGTAGATCACAAATTGCATGAAAATGGTACCACACTCACAAAATCAGAATATTAATTTCTAAATTAATTCAGATTAATATCAACTGCTCTATTAATGACCAATCCACGTCTCAGCACAACTATGTTAACCCATAAAGTACTGGTGCCACTTTAAAATATTAACTTCATGCAGTACTCTTTATGCACTAATGATCTGTAAATTCAAAAATCTAATATGGAGCGTAGCATTAAAATGCACTAATCACCCAATTTAAAAACTTATGCTCAAATGGATATAAGTATTGTGCTTTGCTTTGCCCTTTTAATTCTGGTTATTTTTGCCATGCTGTAAGGTTTACAATAGTCACAGGTGTCTTCTTATGTGAACCATAAATGCAAAAATGTTCAAAACAATTTTGAAGAGTACTGTCTTAACAAGCTAATATTGTAAACTAGAATACTGCAATGAAGTAATAGTGAATCAATAAGGACCTTGAAGTACTGAATTACATTTAGTGAAACTTATAATAGGTCAATTTCTTTTATTACTGAAAAACGGACGAGGAAAATATCAACCAATCAGCTTGTCAATGCTAGAAATAATCCAAATGCATTCCTTATAGGTGTCCTATTAACATGCCCTTAAAAGTATGTGAGAAGACGAGGATCATAAACACAAATTATACAGGTCAACGCAAATCAAACAATTAATAAGAATTGAGGTACCTTTGGCTGCCAGGTGATAAATTGAGTTTTACTGTGTATTTGCATCATTTTGTTCCTTACCTTTTGTCTTTACATACATTTTAACATTGGAAGGCAGACTTTATTTTGAACAATTTCTTACTGCCATCCTCATCAGCAGGAGTTGTAAGTATTTAGGTGTAGGAAACGAACTAAAACGCAAACAATATTGACCTGATGTCTAAAACCATGCTTTTCAAAAGTGCTTGCTGAATGTTTTGTAATCACTGGCTCAGAGGAATGTTTCTACTGACTACAGAATGTACCCAAAACAATCTTCAGATGGATTTTTTGCATCGCCTTGAATTTTACATTGACATCTACTTTGCAATCCCAATATTTTAATCAGAATGTTTCTGTATTTATAGCACCATTTAAGAAGTTATAAATCTTTTTAATAATCACTTTCAAGTAATTCTTATTTAATTATCCCATGTTTCCTACAATAAACAGTCGTGCCAGTTATTTTGACCAAGAAGGTCTGGGTATAGTTTTATTTCATATCAGCAGTAGCAGAAGACATTTCAGGAATGTGTTATTTAACTGATCAGTAGCTTCAACACTGGTCGTTAAAATATCTGGCTATTCCATTTTTGACAATAGAGGGCAGTGATGACTCTATGCTTCCTTCCAGAAAGCACAATGAATATCCACAATGCTCTTAATCTGCAACTACAGGCTTTGCCAACATGCATTTACTTTCAGAAAGAAGAGGAAATTAAAGAAAGGCTACATGCAGTTATAGAGTTTGCTCCAGAAATGCACATTGTTGCCCAATTCATAAGAACAACAGATAAAATAATCTCCATGTGATCAGACAATTCAATTGTCACATTGAAGAGAAGGTAGCAGGTCTCAGGCACCCTACTATTTTGATATGTTAATAGATCTTCTTGGCCTGTGGGTGGTCTGCTTTTGATGCTATTAAAAACTTCAACACTAAATCAAGCGATGAGTATATTCAGGGAAATAGATTCAAAATGTTCACCCCATTTAAACCCTATGATAGTATTCATACAGTGGAAAAATAATTTACATATGTTCAAGGAAAAAAATGTACAACATTCTTTAGTTTGGATCTGTTTAGGACTATGATTGTTTAATATCCAACATGGACAGAAAGGGATTCCAGGAAGTTACTTGATATAAGCAAGTCAATCTTCAATATTATGTTAATTCATTTTTGTCATTTTTATAAAAATGTAATTCTTCAAACTAAACATACTATTTCCAGTCCCAACATTGTATTTATATGTACCCTATCAGTACACAATATATCAGTTTTAGCCTTTTTAAGCTACCAAAGTGAATTGGGGCTTTCCATTTCATGTCAACTAATCATGAGCCATAACGCTTTAGCCACGACAATATATTTAATCCCGCACTCCATACCCGCTCCAAATAATGCATAGCATGCGGGTAATTAAAATTGTCAATTAATTAGGAATCAAGCAGAGCCCCATCACCTTCCCTCCCAGGCCACATTTCACAGATCATTTTATTCACATGTCCTTGATCTAAACGGTTGCAGCAGCTGAAGCTTTTGAAAGAGACATTATTTCTGACACAAGGTGGAAATACACTGAAAATGATAAGTGAAAGTAGTAGTTACGGTTTATAGGGCGCTTGACCCTTTCTGATGTCCCTACCGATACCTTCGCACATGGTTTAATCTCACCACTAACCCTATTTAAATGCACAAATTAATTTATTGTTTTTATTTCACAACCTTTTTTAGTAATATTCATGTAACAATTGCCTAAATGGTATGACACAAATTTCAAACAAAGAAAGTCATATTTCAAGTCGCTGCTTTTATGATCACACCCAGAATGATTGTGATGGACTCATAGCTACCCAATGCCTGCAGTGTTTACATCCTACAGTCCCAAATCCTTGCAAGTTCAGCGAGGATGACACTAAAGGTGTATGAAAACAATGATATTTCTCTTGTTAACTATAAATGTACTCATGTTAAACCCCAAACTGATTTGAAAAACATATTTGCATTTTTGTCCCACCTATGCTTTACCAGTGCGAGTCAGGCACAAAATACTTTTTACTTATATAAACAACAAAACTGAGGTAACACGATTTGCAATTCTAAAATTAATTTTAGGATTTTTCTCCCCCCATATCATCCACAGAACTAAGGAGATGGACAATAAATGTTAGCCTAGCTAGCTATGGCCACATCCTGTGAATGTATATATTTTTTAATTCTTCACTGGAAGTTTCAATGTATTCAAAGTAAAAATCAAACTTGAAGTATTTTATCAGTTGCAGCTAAGTGTATCACTTTCTCTGGGGAGGACGACATAGAATCATAGAGATGTGCAGCATGGAAACAGACCCCTCAGTCCAACTTGTCCATGCCAACAAGATATCCTAAATTAATTGCATCCCATTTGCCCATATTTGGCCCATATCAATCTAAACACCTCCTATTCATATACCCATCCAGATGCATTTTAAATGTTGTGATTGTGCCAGCCTCCACAACTTCCTCTGGCAACTTGGTCCATACACTCACCACCCTGTGTGAAAAAGGTGCCCTTGAGACCTTTTTTAAATCTTTCCACTCTCACCTTAAGCCTGTGCCATCTAATTTTGGACTCCCCCATCATGAGGAAAAAATCGTTGGCCATTCACCCTATCTGTGCCCCTAATGATTTTATTAACATCTACAAGGTCACCCCTCAGCCTCTGACACTCCAGGGAAAATAGACAGCCTATTTCAGCCTCTCCCTATAACTCAAACTCTCCAATCCTGGCAACATCCTTCTAAATCTTTTCTGAACCCTTGTAAGTTTCACAACATCCTTCCTATAGCAGGGAGACCAGAACTGCACGCAGTATTCCAAAAGTGGTCTAACCAATGTCCTGCACAGCTATAACATGGTCTCCCAATACCTATACTCAATGCACTGGCCAATAAATGCAAGCATACCAAACACCTTCTTCACTATCTTATCTACTTGTGACTCCACTTTCAAGGAACTATGAACCGGCACTCCAAGGTCTCTTTGTTCAGCAACACTCCCCAGGACATTACCATTAAGGGTACAAGTCCACAGAAACAACAGCCAGGCAGTCAATAGAAAGTGGCTACCAAGCCAACCATTATATTCTACATGATAACAAATTGTATTTCTCAACCATTCCTTGGAGCAATGTGCTCACAACAAATTCATCCGTGATCCATAATAAGAACTAAATTTCAGTTCCTGGCCAGCAAATATCGTAGACTTAATTAATCAGTTGGATACTCAACATGAATCTGACTGAATTTAACAGAACAACAACACCCCGACTAAACTGACGACTGCCTAGTAATCTGCAGAATGAAAGGAGGTTGGGGTGCGGGAGATGTGAGGAGACAGTCCTCTAAATCAGTCTTAAGAGATACCAGTAGACCGGATCAATCTGTGTATGTGAGAATTTGCACAGAGCCTGCGGTGCCACTGCCCAAAACCTTAACTGGAGTGGTGCTGGTGAGAGGGCTTGTTTAACCTCTATTATCTGAAAGCAGGTACACAAGGGACCACATACAGAAGCATGCGCATGCACACACACACACACACACACAGATACACACACAGACACACACACACACAAAACCTGAGAATCCTGGTGCATTTCAGAATAGCACTTGCAAATAAATGTGGTCTACTGAGATATGGTCCTTCTAATCCTTATCTAAATTGCAATTAACACTTCACAGCTACAGATATCTGCGCAAAACCCAAGCTGTGTTCTGTTATTTTTTTGTGTTATTGGACGAAAATCAAATCAATCTTCAAACAGGATTGGAATGAAAGAGGCTGATCTCTAATTGCACCAGCAGATAACAATTTCATACTTTCTGCCCAAGTACAGCCATCAGGCTGCGAGAGGAGCAAATAAAGAAATTAACAGGAAACACTGCCACTGTATAACATTTCATTTTATTCCTCATCATATGCCAGATAACACAGGGCAAATATTTGAAAAATAAACAAACAGTTATAATGTTGGAAGAAACAGAGCATTGTGTTTTGTGTATAGGTTTACTTTCTTCAAATAATTTGTCACCCTTGATAGTCACAAAATGAAGTCATGAGGGCTTCATAAGGGAGTGTTTATGAATTTCTTATCAAAATCTCATGTGGCGCCATCCCAATTATCAGGTAAGAACAATCATATTAGAAAACACATCGGCTGTTTAATGTAATTTGCAATTGTTAAAAAAACAAACAGACGTACAGTAATTCCATTGCAATTAATCTCCAATCTAAACATGGCAGCACATAGAGAGAGAATAAAATACAGTCTGTGTTAACTGATGCAGGCTTCTTAATCTACCATGACTGAATGTGCTTATCATCTCTGCTACACTTAGCTAAGTTATTTCTTTGTCCAAACATTAAGGGGAAAAAAAATCAATTCAGCTCAGGTTTTCCCACATCTTCATATCACTTCTCATCTGAACTCTATGGAGGTAGAATTTCAATTACCTTGGAGAACTCCCAACGAGCCAGGATGAACACGGTCCTCCTGGTCACAGCCAGTAATTGTAGAGGGGTCTGCATCTTACATTTGATGATATGGCTTACAAAAATAGATATTTCAGTCATTTGATAAAGGTATAAAAAGTCTTCATAGGAACATTGCCATTATTTCTTTGCTCTGTCAAGCAGCACACGAACAACTAATTCTGTTACTTTGTAAATGTAATAATTAACATATTTACAATGTGGGAAAAAATGCTGACTATAATTGTAGCTGCAACAAGGTTCCCCAGGGAGGATAAATGAACTTTGAATATTCACTATTTGGTTGAAAAAATAATTAGCTTGCCATCTCATTCTCTTCTCTCTATCAGATCGGTCTTTTTAAAAGCATTTCCCTTTAGCACAAAACATGCAAACAACATTGAATTTGCGAAAAAAAATTTCCATGTCTTTAGTTAGGATATTAAATAGCTCTCTGTCTCTTTTAATGCTGTTAATTCTACTAAAAGCAGAGTGCCCAGTGCTGTAAGTTGTAAATATGTAGTTGGTACATACTGTTCCTGTGTTGTTAAAGTAACTGGTTATACAGCTTGTGAGGAGTTCAGATCAGATAGCTGCAAGATGGAGAAAATCCACTTCATATAACTTTATCTTCATGCCTTTGCCAAGTTACATTCCCAAGTAGCCAACTGCTGCTCCACCACCTTGCCACGGCAGTATATCACTGACACTTTCTAATAAACCTATATTTGGGTGACAAAATATTTGCCATAGGTTCAATTTTAGGAATCATGAGTTCCCAAGCTGTCAAAATCAAATCACCAGAATGGGTTCATGGAACTCCACGAGTCAAGTAATGCCAGTGCTAAAATGTTAGGTGTGAATCTGTAGCACTGTTGGCTCATATCCCTACTTGGACAAGCAATGATGACGCCATAAGTGACTCTAGGCTTGAGGCTATTCTTAGTTTACTCCTTTACTCATTTTTGAGTGTTAAGTGATACTTAAAGTACCAAAGTAAGCGTTAAAGTGCCATTTTCTCTTCACGCCCTTATAGATATTACTTAAGATGTTCTAAAGTGTTCAATACTTCTAAGAAATTTTTTTAATGTTTAAACACGTTCACTAATGAACTGCTGTTCTTCAGAAAAATCACAAGTATGCAAACACCATACTGCATCTAATACAGTGAAAAGAAAATTGCAGAATACTCAATGAATCGGAGAAAATATTCCAAATCAATCTATGGTTTTAGTTACAGTGATTTCATACAAAAGCAGCATACTGCCATCCACTGGGGTTAAGTGTCTTCTCTTTACTATTAAATATTGTAGGCTGAAATCTATAATGGCACACATTTTCTGCTATTTTAACTTGAACTTCAGAAATTATAGAAATACATTAAAAGTCAATCAACATTCTACTATTATGTGTCCTAATCCGATTAGTATATAATTTCAGAATATCAAACCACTCTCTAGGCACAGCATTTCAAACTGATTTATTCTTTCACAATATAGAGGAGTCTCATCAATTGTCCATATATACTACTTGTGAGTTAAAAACCTTAGGATACAAAAGCACTAAACCCTTTTTCCCTTCTAGTGACAGTAGGTGTGAACTGCCCTATCGTTAACGCCATGAATATGTTAGCAAGCGAATAGCCCTGACCCTGGAGTTAATCCTTTAATCCTTTTGCATCTGTTTGGCAACATTACTGCAACCTTCTTTTTTGAGAACTTTTTTTTACATTATCAACAGTGAACCGTCTTACATTTTTAGTTTGTTTCACAGAAATAATCCTAATGTCACACATTTCACTTAACACATTAACAGCAAATTGTATGTAATACAATAGCTACAAATACTTACTGTCAATCCAATACAGTAGTGCTTAAATATCAACAAGACACACAAACAGACGCTAATGATGAAATGTCTAAAAGCAATAGCAGTAATGGGTTAATTATAATAAGTCTTCACTATCTTCCCACAATAAAGGCCTGTTTTATCCTGCCAGTTTGGAGCAGTCAGATTTATGGAAGCACTTTATGATGATTTATTCATCCTATGTTGTACGTTCAGTCTCAAAATATATTTATAATTCAGATTGAAAATATACATGCTGTGGAACAAACAATATCACAATACATTTACTAAGGAATAACATTTCTATTTAGTGCCTACAGAGAGCAAGAGAAAATGCTAGCTTAGTTAAAATGACAAATGTATATTCCAAAACAACATAGATCCCTTTGCTTTAAATTAAAATCTGTACCACGCCCAGGTTTACAGGTAGAAAAATGACATAATTCAAAAATTCTACAGTCAAAAAAACATGAGAAACATTCTCTGTTCTTTGTTTTGCAGTTTACATCATTTGAAATGTCTGTGCAGCATTTTACCAAAAAACACTTCCAAACATGTTAGCGCAAATATTGAGAAATGAATCTAATGTTTGATTAATTTAATTCTCTCAAAATTAGACACAAACACTGCAATTGTATCAGCCTCTGGCACTGGTTCATGTAAATAGTATTCACAAGGAGAATTACATCTTGGAGTGAGGACAGATAAAATTCTCTGAACAAAGATTTAGTGTGAAAGGGGTGAATAATCACCAAACTGGCCGATTTACATTATTTCTTAGGAAATTTTTGAAAGAGAGTTTATATATATTGTTTAAATTTTTACACTGAATATGTATGTTAAGACTATTATTAAGATTGTGTTTGTCTTTTTAGGAACTGTTTTCTTGACTTACAGTTCTGTTTCACTGATGTCAAAAAAGGAAGTATTTTCAAAAATAAATTCAAGCAAATTATGCATCACTTGGTTTCTTATAAAGGTGTAGGTAATCAGTTTGGTACTTATAAAATTGATCAGTGGTTTGAAAGAAGACAAGTTATACAGTCAAATAGAAGTTGGCAAGGATATGCAGTGGCAGATAGAACATGAGCTGCCAGTTAAGGCAAGCAAAGAGCAGGGCAAAACAGGACTCAATGATGGAAGGAAGGAACGCAAAGGAAAGCACAACAGCAATATGTGACTTGAGTCAAATCATATAATTTTTTTTGAAAAAAATCAATTAACCTTCTCAACATTTTTGAATGTATCATATGACAATCTTTTTTCCTGTTGTAATGTGAAGCAGTAGAAAGGGAGGTTTAAAAGAAAGTTTCCTCAAGTTACCTTGTATCAAAAAGAAATCAATTTTTAGGGGCATTTTTGTACTCAGTGATATTTTACCTGGTTTCAAGTGGCTGCTATTCCTACTGCAGGTTTTCTTTTAGTCTAGAACACATTATTACATGTTCAAAGGACTCCATTGTCAATCACTACAATTTCTTCACAGATGATAATCTTGATAGTACAGTTGACTGTATATCAACTGTTCTTTGAATAAGGATGAAAATCTAAATGACATGTGAAATTAGTCATGGGAATGTAAGGCATGGACTTTAATTTTCAGCACATAACAGCATGCTTTAATTATGAACTTCTAAAAATCTAGTGAGGAAATTTAATGATATATTACACACGTATTTATAGCACTGGCATTTTTCTCGCAATGAAATGCTTCAATCTCTAAGTATAAGGCTGTCATTTATAAGTACTTATTAGTGATGAAACTTGGAGATGACATTTTCAATGACATATGTGTATGAGCAGGCATATTGAGAAGACTAGGTCACAAGAAGCTTTTTGAACCTCAAACTGGAGACTGAAGGGAATGACGATCTCCTCTTTTAGCTGGCTGTATGAGTACTCAGTTAGGGGTCTTGCTAAAGTATCCACGGGTTGACAGAGGAAAAATAATTGCTCATAATTCAGCACAAATTACCACCATTGTTGGTTTCACTGTCATCAAGCACGAGTAGTAGTGAAAAGGAGAATCCACACTGGTTGATGAATGGAAAATATTCTGAGACAGGGTAGCAAAGTAAAGATTTTGTCACTCTGCAGTTCAGCTGAGACTTTCATGCCAATCGAGGGAATTGGAATTAATCCTGTAATTGCAGACCTGTTCCCACTGCCAGACTGCCGGGAAGCACAATTTGCCCAGTGGAAAGCTCCACTTTCTGCTGCACTTGGGGTTGCCGAATCAACTAGCAAATCCAAAGGTGGGGCCAAAGACGAGATGGCCCCTGAGTGGTGCCGTTGTGTTAATGAGTTCCAAAGATGCCTCCTAAGTGCTCCCAACTGGCCTGAGTACTTGATGATGACTCATCCTGGGTCCTCTGAGAGAAGTCTCCCGTTTCTACTCTCTCCCTGACTGACCTCCCTTCACATGCTGCCAATACCTCCATTAGCTCCTAAAAATGCCCTAAATTACTTTTCAAGAGGTGCCTGACCTTCTGTCCCAGCTCCATGTCTTTTCTTGCCTCTTCTTGCCAGGCAGGATTATGATGGCCACCATTCCCAGTGAAAATTCTGAAAGGTTTGACTTTGCGCTGTTGGACAGCATTGACTTTGTGCTTGGGAAATCATGTCTCACTAACTTGGTTGAGTTTTTCTGAAGAAGATTGATGAAGGCAGAACGGTGGATGTTGTCTCAATGGATTTCAGCAAGGTGTTCGCCAAGGTTCTACCCGGCAGACTAGTTATCCAAGTTAGATCAAATAGAATCCAGCGGGAGCTGGTCAATTAGATACAGAATTAGCTTGAAGGTAAGAAAGAGAGAGGATGGTAGTGGAAGGTTTTTTTTTGACAGGAGGCCTGTGACAATAGTATGCCTCAAGTATTGATGCTGGGTCCATTGCTATTTGTAGTTGATATAAATGATGAGGATGCAAATATAGGAGGCATGGCTAGTAAGTTTGCAGACAACACCAAAGCTTGTGGAAAAATGGACAGTCAGGAAAATTACCTCAGAATGCGACTGGAACTTGATTAGATGGGCCAATGGGCCGAGTAGTGGCAGATGGAGTTTAATTTCGATAAATATGAGGTGTTACATTTTCATAAGACATTTCAGGGCAGGATGTATACAGTTAATGGTAGGGTCCTGGGAAGTGTTGCCAAATAAAGATATCTAGGAGTGCAAGTGCATAGTTCCTCTAAAGTGACGTTACAGGTAGACAGGGTGGCGAAGATGGCATTTGGCAGTCTTGCCTTCATTGGTCAGTGCAATGAGCATAGGAGTTGGGAGGTCATGTTGTGACAGTACAGGACATTGGTGAGGTCACTTCTGGAATATTGCATTCAGTTCTGGTCTCCTTAGTTATAGGAAAGATGTTGTTTAACTGTAACAGATTCAGAAAAGATTTATAAAGGTGTTGCCATGATTGGAAGGTTTGAACTTTAGGGAGAAGCTGAATAGGTTGGGGCATTTTTCTCTGGAGTGTCAGAGGCTGAGGTGTGGCCTTATAAAGGTTTATGAAATCATGAAGGGCATGGATAGGGTGAATAGCCAAGCGTAAGGAGTCCAAAACTAGAAGGCATAGGTTTAAGGTGAGAGGAAAAAGATTTAAAAGGGACAGGCAAGGCAATGTTTCACACTGAGGATGGTGCATGTATGGAATGAACTGCTAGACGAAGTGGTGGAGGCTGGTACAATTACAACATTTAAAAGGTATCTGGATGGGTACATGAATAGGAAGGGTTTAGAGGGATATTGGCCAAAAGCTGGCAAATAGGATTAGATCAGTTTTCAAAATAAGGTTGGCATGGATGAGTTGGACTGAAGGGTCTGTGTCTGTGCTATATAACTCCATGATGCTATGCTCAGTATATTCCACAGTAACTCCTTCAACATATATGGGAGGTTGAACATTTTGCTGATTAGATATGGATTAATATGAGTTTTATCTTTGGTGACATTTAAGGACAGGCTGAGTTTCTTTTGTACAGAATTAAAAGGTTAAGATTGGCTTGCAAACCTGGTGCACACTGGGCAATACATTGCAGACATACCACATAATAGGCATACAGATCTACAATGGTCGGTTTAGTTTTGGCACAAAAATAGCTGAGGTTAACGAGTTATCACACTAGGTGAGTATTTAACACTGGTATCAGAAGGTAGTTGATCTTTTGATGAGGTGAATAGCTACTTTCAGGTAGGTTGTGTTAATATTAGAAGAGCAATCACATGGCCATTGTTCGCCATCAGATTTGAAGCCATTTGTTTCAGATCTCCTACATATCATTATGAAACAACTGTAGGTATGTAATTCTTTTTGGACATTCAAGCTTTTGGAACACCATCCACAAAGCTTCACAATTTAGTGGATCAAATGCTTTGCTCAGGTTGATGAATGCAATTAAGAGTTTGTAGTCAAAAACAGAAAGTGCTGGAGAAGCTAAGATAATAAAGTGTGAAGCTGGATGAACACAGCAGGCCAAGCAGCATCTCAGGAGCACAAAAGCTGACGTTTCGGGCCTAGACCCTTCATCAGAGAGAGGGATGGGGTGAGGGTCTGGAATAAATAGGGAGAGAGGGGAAGGCGGACCGAAGATGGAGAGAAAAGAAGATAGGTGAAGAAGAAAGTATAGGTGGGGAGGTAGGGAGGGGATAGGTCAGTCAGGGAAGACGGACAGGTCAAGGAGGTGGGATGAGGTTAGTAGGTAGGAAATGGAGGTGTGGCTTGGGGTGGGAGGAAGGGATGGGTGAGAGGAAGAACAGGTTAGGGAGGCAGAGACAGGCTGGGCTGGTTTTGGGATACAGTGGAGGGAGGGGAAGAACTGGGCTGGTTGTGTGGTGCAGTGGGGGGAGGGGACGAACTGGGCTGGTTTTGGGATGCGGTGGGGGAAGGGGAGATTTTGAAGCTGGTGAAGTCCACATTGATACCATTGGGCTGCAGGGTTCCCAAGCGGAATATGAGTTGCTGTTCCTGCAACCTTCGGGTCGCATCATTGTGGCACTGCAGGATGCCCATGATGGACATGTCATCTAAAGAATGGGAGGGGGGATTGAAATGGTTCGCAACTGGGAGGTGCAGTTGTTTATTGCGAATCGAGCAGTGTGTTCTGCAAAGCGGTCCCCAAGCCTCCGCTTGGTTTCCCCAATGTAGAGGATGCCACACCGGGTACAGTGGATATAGTATACCACATTGGCAGATGTGCAGATGAACGTCTGCTTAATATGGAAAGTCATCTTGGGGCCTGGGATAGGGGTGAGGGAGGAGATGTGGGGGCAAGTGTAGCATTTCCTGCGGTTGCAGGGGAAGGTGCTGGGTGTGGTGGGGTGGAGGGCAGTGTGGAGCAAACAAGGGAGTCACGGAGAGAGTGGTCTCTCCGGAAAGCAGACAAGGGTGGGGATGGAAAAATGTCTTGGGTGGTGGGGTCGGATTGTAGATGGCGGAAGTGTCGGAGGATGATGCGTTGTATCCGGAGGTTGGTGGGGTGGTGTGAGAGAATGAGGGGGATCCTCTTTGGGCGGTTGTGGCGGGGGGCAGGGTGTGAGGAATGTGTTGCGGGAAATGCGGGAGACGCGGTCAAGGGCGGAAGCTCACTATTTCTGAAAGCATCTGTCCAGGGAAAAACAGAGTTAACATTGAATCCAGTGAATGAAAACCCTTCTGAGGAAGGATCACTGGACTCAAAATGTTGACTCTAGTTTTTCTCGTTATTGATGAGTTTCTCCACCACTTCCTGTTTTGTTTCAGATTTCCAACTTCGGAGCTTAGCTTTTATTGAAGAGTTCCAGATATTTCTTTTGGTCTTTATGCCAGAAAATTCTTTGGAAGGTAGAAAGCACCACTGATTTCTGGAACAATTAGCTCCAGCACAGTAGTTAGGCAATTCAGGAGAATGTGTGTCAGGATTTTATTTGCAATGGTCAAGAGGGAAGTCTACCTCAGGAATCTCCAAGTCATCACTTACTTTCTCATGTGAAGGTAATCACAATTATCATATTCCTGAAGTTGGGTTTGGAGAGGGGTTGGTACCAAGTCCATTTCCTCCAAATCCATTATTCTTCATGTCAACATAGCCAAAAGCATCAAAAACCTCAGCTGGGCTACTACAGCAACTCATATTCCGCCTGGGAACCCTGCAGCCATATGGTATCAATGTGGACTTCACCAGTTTCAAAATCTCCCCTTCCCCCACTGCATCCCTAAACCAGCCCAGTTCATCCCCTCCCCCCACTGCACCACACAACCAGCCCAGCTCTTCCCCCCCACCCACTGCATCCCAAAACCAGTCCAACCTGTCTCTGCCTCCCTAACCGGTTCTTCCTCTCACCCATCCCTTCCTCCCACCCCCAGCCGCACCCCCAGCTACCTACTAACCTCATCCCACCTCCTTGACCTGTCCGTCTTCCCTGGACTGACCTATCCCCTCCCTACCTCCCCACCTACACCCTCTCCACCTATCTTCTTTGCTCTCCATCTTCGGTCCGCCTCCCCCTCTCTCCCTATTTATTCCAGTTCCCTCCCCCCATCCCCCTCTCTGATGAAGGGTCTAGGCCCGAAACGTCAGCTTTTGTGCTCCTGAGATGCTGCTTGGCCTGCTGTGTTCATCCAGCCTCACATTTTATTATCTTGGGCTACTACTTTGCAGCCTTTATTGTTTCTCATCTACACGAAGGCATGTTGTAGCTCTCCAATCAATGATGATTCACTCATAGACTCTACTATTAGGGGGATAGCCTGGAGAGTATCAGGGGCATTATGGATTCTCAGTTGAGGAGTTGGTGAAAATATACCTTCCATTTGTGACAAATGACATTCACACCCTTCAATTGAGAAACACCAACCCATGAGCACAGAACTTTGTCCAGTTGATTTTGATCTCCAGATGGCCTTGGTAGCTTCAAAGAAGCTTCACTTGTCACGATAATCAGCATATTGTTGAATCTTTGCGAGTTCACTATCAATCACATGTCCTTTGTCTTATGGATTTGTTCTGGGAAGTCATGTATTTCAGCACCATTTTCATTGAACAGTCCTGGTGATAACTGAACCCAATGATCTGGGCACAGAGATCTGGCATACCTGACTTTATTTGATCCCAACTTGTTCAGGCATTGGGCCACTTCAGGTGTTCATTTCATGGTGGCAGTTAATAAGGCAGCTCTTTGACAAATTAGTCCTCTCATGAGTCCACTGCTTACAATCCCAGAACTCATCAGCAGCCCCCAGGCTACCAGCCAAAGTTAAGCGTTTGAAATTTATTTCTCTTCTTCTTTATGTAGCCAGGTAAAGCTGGTCTCCCCTCACCCACCATAGCTCTTTTCAATCCCATTCAGAGATTCACCGGAGGTTTGTTTCTGGAAGGTAGATGGCCCAACATTTGCTTCTTGTAATGAAATGAGTTACCTGTGACCGTACAACCGGCAGCTCATTTTGAAGATAAAAGACAATTTCTACCCATTCTTTGGACTGTTTATTCAGGTTGTGCTAGATCCACAGCTCCAAGTCTGAACATGGAAACTAATCCAGACTAATATCTATCATTTGACATGCAAAACAGCAACTATTGCCTGCTGATACTGCAACTGGTGCCTCAGGCCTGCCTACAGCAATTGAAATCTTTTCTCATTTAGAAAATAAATTTATCTCTTGGGCGCAATAAGATTACACTGACTGCAAATTGTTGGCTGCTGTTGTTAAATTACTCCCCTTGGTTTATGGAAGTGACCTCAAGTGAGCAGTAATGCCCTCACTCTTTGGCACTAGATGCTATAACTAACTTGGCACCTCTTCCAATCTGTGGGTCAAAAGTCAATAGCCTCCCAAACTGCAGCCAATATTTATAATGTCATAGAGATGTGGGCTTAGCCAAAGAAAGGTGAAATAGGTTTAAAGAGTGCACAATACACTCTTAATAAAGCAGGAGCAAAACGTTCCTTTACTTGTCAGTACTATTTAACCTGTTGGGTCATAGATCAAAAGGAAAATTATGCCATGCCACCCCAAATTTTGTCTTAGACTAAAATGGAATGTTTTATTAATTCTTAGTTTATCAGATAACTCTACTTTGCTATTTGAACATAGCAGAATACCTTCTGTAAAGTTTATTTTGATGTATAAATACTTTAAACAATTAGTTCCCCAAAACAGGAACTACTTGATCAAACATAAAAATATTTTTGTGAAAAAGCATGATTTTCTAGCTCAGTACTCCAAGAGAAAGGATTACACTTCCAGACAGAGAGAGACTTGCACTGAAAAAAAATCTCAGCCTATGTAAAAATGTATAAAGATGAATTAAGAGTCAGCGGTGGGTCAGTTGTTGGCGGGGTTTCTGAGCGACAGGATTTACATGCATTTGGAAAGGCAAGGATTAATTACAGATAGTCAGCATGGCTTTGTGTGTGGGAACTTGTGTCTCACAAACTTGATTGAATTTTTTGAAGAGGTGACCAAGAAGATAGGTGAAGGCAAAGCAATAGATCTTGTCTACACGGACTTTAAAAAGGACTTCGACAAGGTTCCGCATGGTAGGCTGGTTAGTGAGGTTAGATCACATGGGATTCAGGGACAGCGAGCCAATTGAATACAAAATTGGCTTGAGGGGAGGAGACAAAGTAAAGCGGTGGAGGGTTGTTTTTCAGACTGGACGCCTGTGAACAGTGGTGTGCCACTTGGATCGATGCTGGGTCCACTGTTGTTCATCATATATATATATATGATTTGGATAAGAATATGGGAGGCATGGTTAGTAAGACTGCAGATTACCCCAAAATTGGCATTATAGTTGACACTGAAGAAGGTTTTTTAAGATTAAATTGGGCCAATGGGCTAAGAAGTGGCAGATGGAGTTTAATTTGGATAAATGTGAGGTATTGCCTTTTAACAAAATGAACAAGGGCAGGACTTACACAGTTATTGGTAAGTCCCTGGATAGTGTTGTCAAACAGAGAGGCCTAGGGGTGCAGGTTCACAGTTTCTTGAAAGTGGCGACACAAGTAGTGACAGTGGTGAAAGAGGCATTTGGCACACATGCCTTTAGTCGGTCACAGCATTAAGTACAGGAGTTAGGGCATCATGTTATGGCTGTACAAGGTATTGGTAACACCATATTTGGAATACTGTACATAATTATAATCACCCTGCTATAGGAAGGATGGTATTAAACTAGAAAGGGTTCAAAACAGATTGACAAGGATGTTACTGGCACTGGAGGGTTTGAATTAGAAGGAGAGGCTGGGTAGGCTGGGACTTTTTCCCTGGAGAGTAGGAGGCTGAGGGTAACCTTATAGAGAATTATAAAAGCATGAGGAACATTGATAATGTGACTAGGTAAGGTCTTTTCCCCAGGGTAGGAGAGTCTACAACTAGAGAGTACAGGTTTAAAATGACAAGTGAAAGATTTAAAGGGATCTAAGGGATAACCTTTTCGCAGAGAGGGTGGCGCATATATGGAACAAGCTGCCAGAGGAAGTGGTACAGGCGAGTACAATTACAACATTAAAAAGACAGGTATAGAGATAAAATAGTTTAGAGGGATATGGGCCAAACATAGACCAATAGGACCAAGTTCAGTTTAGGAAGCCTGGTTGGCACGGACAAGTTGGGCCAAAGTGTCTGTTTCCATGCTGTATGACTCTATGACTCTAAGGGAATCACTTCAGCTAACAGAACATCTCCCAGTGTTTCCTTTCCCAGGATTAAAATGCTGACCTAATGTTGCCACAAATGCAAGAGTTCCCAGAATCCACAAACTAATATAGAATAACACAGGTATCCATCAACCTTTCAAAAAGTTAAGCTTCTTCATCAATAATGAGCAATGCTTTAAGTTATTTATATTGTACAAAATACAAAGTATGTCTTTGTTTAAGTTGTCCTGCAAAATGTTATTTTGTTTTTATATTGATTATTCTTTCAGGCCTGGTTTTTATTGCTAATTACAATTTTCATTTTATTTTACCTGTTATATTCATATGTGCTGTTGGCATTCAATCTGTGCATTGGCTTTGGAGGTGGGAGTTGACATTGCACGTTATCAATCACAGATCAACATACTGCCCACATCCCAATTACTCTCTCCCCCTGCTCTGACAGTGGGCAAGCAGATGGCATAGTGCCACTGTACACAGGCCATTCCTGGCACAGATTATTTGTTCCGATTCTGGGAGAAGTGTGAATGGAGATCAGGAGGAGGGGGGAATCTCTGACCGCTTGGAGCTGAGAAGAAGGGGCAGATCGTATATGAATTGCCAGTGGAGAGGTGAAATGAAGTGGGTGAGGCTCGAGGCGAGTATTGGGGACTAACGGTGGTTCTGGCACTTGTACCCCCCCAACCGTTGCTGTCTGGCTTTCAGTTTCATGGCCTGACCCTGGGGGTTCTGCATTGTAGTGGGGTGAAAACTGCGGCTGGGAAAACCCAGAGCTTCTTCCATTTCTACTCCTTTATTTCTGCTTCATATCTGATTGTTAGCAGTGTAGAAAAGGGAACTTCCAGAAATGAGCCAGAGGATACAATGCCATCTATTCATTCAACACGTACAATGTACGTCACATTTAGCTCTTCCTTCTCATTTCAACTGTTGAAATGAACTTTAATTTATTGTTATCATAATATTCGTTGAACTGTGATTTCCAATTTACAGTGAAGTACATGCCATTCACTTTTTATTTCAGCAGTTATATTGGTAGAAGAGATGTCACTGGTTTACAAGATATATCTATTTTAAAACCCACCAAATGTGAATTACAATTTTTTTCGCTTTAATCACTATGATAGTCACTTAATAGTAAGTGACTTATTTTGTTTTACAAGTTACCTCAGCTGTAAATGCACAGTGCTGCTCACGTCTGGTACACAGTAGTATTGTTTCTTTCTAAGCAAGAAATGTCTACAGGAACGCAACTCTGGCTTTTACATTGATTTCTATAGGAAGCCATGCTTCACTTAAAGTTGTTTCACTTAAAATTACTTTCGAGAATTCAACCACAATATTAAGTGACAACTCTGCAAATATTGACAGGATACAGTTTTGGTATTCTCAAATAATTCCAATGACACACAATTCAAGAAAAATGTACTGAAACCATGTTGCAGGTTTTCATAGCAAATTTGAAGTCATACTAAAGTCCTGATTAAAAGTCCGTTTTTTCTGCAACTTGGGTTGATAATTTTAAATAGGCATGCATCTGTTCAGCGTAAAGCACAGTTGCATCTGATAACACTATGCGATGAAGAACCAATCTACAAGATCACAGAATGAAGTTGTTTGACATCACATTGATTGCAGTATTGCGGAGCGAATTCCGAAGAAAGATTAAGTAGATGCAAAGTAACTCAAATTCCCTGCAACGATTACTGCATTTGCTGCTTTCTCAATTAAAAGCATCACTCAAATTCTATGATTCTCTGCTAATCCTACTGAAAGGTTGTCAATTTATCGTTTGTAAGTGAACAATACAAAGCATTCAAGCAACTGCCCACTATGCACCCACTAAATAAGAGTTCTATAAGAAAATACCATTAAAGTTTCCTACAATGACTTTATAACTCTAACATGTATGCTTCAGATTGATTATAGAGGTCTATTAACGCAAAGAAGCACAGATAAGATTCCACACTTCAGCTAAATAAAGCAACTTATGATACTGTTTTGAGTAGTAATCAAATTTATATTTCAGTCAATCAATATTCCGAGTATTACTCATTTCCAACAATGTTGACTCTTTTCATGATGTTTAACATTAGAACATTCTAACCTTTTTCTAACCACAGTAGCTACGATAGCTTCATTTAATACAGTATTGTTAAATGTATGGATCAGAAAAAGAAGTTGCATTTATATCAAAAACAGAAATATCACTTTAAATTGAGGTAAAGATATAAATTCTTCAACAAAATTGGAGATGCAGAATTGAACTCCAAACTCTTCATTCAAGTTTGCATTGTTGCTGTATATAGGCTTAACGTTACTGTGAATACTTTCATCTTATCACTGCAACTTTCACTGGGGCTTGTTGTCATTCAGTCCATTTTATCCTTAAGGTGCTAATTTATACCCAAGTAAAAGTTATCCTCAGTATGTCAATGGGATGCTTTTTCTCGACATGACAACCTAGGAACTAATGACATTTTGCCTTCTCTAGCCTTTGGAAAATTTCCATTCACTAGATTTTTTTTCTATTCATTTGTGGGACATGGGTGTCACTGGCTGGCCAACATTTCTCGCCCATCCCTAGTTGCCCTGGAGATGGTGGTGGTGAGCTGCCTTCATGAATCACTGTAGTCCTCCTGCTGTGGGTTGAACAACAATGCCATTAGGGAGGGAATTCCAAGGTTTTGACCCAGCCTCAGAAATGGAACGGCAATATATTTCCAGGTCAGGATGGTGACTTGAAGGGGATCTTGAAGGTGTTGGTGTTTCCCTATATCAGCTGCCCGTGTCCTTCTAGATGGAAGTGGTTGTGGGTTTGGAAGGTGCTGTCTAAGCATCTTTGGTGAATTTCTGCAGTGAGTCTTGTAGATAGTATACACTGTTGCTACTGAGCATTGGCGGTGGAGGGAATGGACGCTTCTGGATATAGTGCCAATCAAGCGAGCTGCTTTGTGTTGATGGTGTCAAGCTTCTTGAGTGTTGTTGGGGCTGCACTCATCCAGGTAAGTGGGAGTATTCCATCACACTCCCAACTTGTGCCTCGTAGATGATGGGCAGGCTTTGAGAAGTCAGGAGGTGAGTTACTTGCCACAGTATTTCTAGATTCTGATCTGTTCTTGTAGCCACTGTGTTAATGTGGTCAGTCCAGTTGAGTTTCTGGTCAATGATAAACATGCTCCTCCCACACACGCACCCCCCACCCCGCCCCAGGATATTGACAGATTATGAACAAATGCTCTGCATGTCTGTTACATTTTTACTGAATCTTAAAATGTCACTGGTTTTCAACGGAACCACAAATTTGGTTTACAACTGGCCAAGCAACATAAACACTCCAAGATAATAAAATGTGAGGCTGGATGAACACAGCAGGCCAAGCAGCATCTCAGGAGCACAAAAGCTGACGTTTCGGGCCTAGACCCTTCATCAGAGAAACGTCAGCTTTTGTGCTCCTGAGATGCTGCTTGGCCTGCTGTGTTCATCCAGCCTCACATTTTATTATCTTTGAATTCTCCAGCATCTGCAGTTCCCATTATCTCCAACATAAACACTCAGCGGCCAAGCATCATACAGTCATAGAGTTGTACAGCATGGAAACAGACCAGACCATTTGGTCCAACTTGTCCATGCCAACCAGATATCCTAAATTGATCTAGTTCTGTTTGCTAGCATTTGGCCCATATCCCTGTAAAACATCCCTAGTCATGTACCCATCCAGATGCCTTTTAAATGTAATTATACCAGCCTCCACCACTTCCTCTGGCAGCTCATTTAATACACGCACGACCCTCTGCCTGAACCCTCTGCGTGGATCATGAATGCAATACAACTGCTTCTGAAGGAGCACAATAGAATGTGCAAGTCTTATTGAGGACAGGAAAGAAGGGGACCAATTCTGTTTACTTTTAATTCCGACACTGCAATAAATCAGTAGAAATGTGATTTCCAATGATGTAAACAGAATATCGGTTACAGGGGTTCTGGTGACGGTCAATTAAATTTCTTCAGAGGGATTACCATTTATAGTCAGCTGTTGGATTATATTTATTTCTCCTGTATGGAATCAAAAGTTACTAAAATTGACAGCCAGTTGATAAATGCCTTTGCTGATATCCATGCCACAACTTATTGTTTCTAAGACTTAAATTAGCTTGTTCCTTGGTGTCTCCATTATATGGCGCATCTCTTCTGAAAATAAATGCAAGTGCAAAACCATTACTATCCAAACAATTTGTCCAGTTAATATTACACATTAAATATATTAAACCTGTTGCTCATTTCAATATAGAATCATTGCTGCATGATTCAAACCATTAGTAGCTTCAGAACCTATCAACAAGAATTAACAGAATTTCAAAGATTTAAAGTTATACTGTCAATTTTGTATGAATAAAGAACAGTTTTAAATGCACATTTGGCACAAGAATGACAGCATAGCTCATCATACAGATTAATTCTTGACCTGAAGCAAAGATGTGAAGCCATGCCTAAGAGGTCACTGCACACTGCTGTGTGAATTTCACACCAGCTACACACACAGAGTTCATAACATCACCAGTTTGTGCTTCATTGTTTTTAATGTTGGGAGAAAACAGACATACCTGCATGTGTTCAACTGATATGAAAATTTAAATTTCTATGAAGGATGGTCACACAGAGCTCCTTTGTCATTGTGGTCAGCACGGTGGATATTTGGCAGTACAATTTGTGGCTTCCAGTTGTTCAATAATAACAATGACAACTTGCATTTATATTGTGTCTTCAATGGGGTAAAATGTCCCAAAGCACTTCACAGGTGCACCATAAATCAAAATGTGACACCAAGCCACATAAGAAGGTATTAGGGCAGATAACCAAACACCCGCAGACAAGGGTGGCGCAGTGGTAGTATGGCGCACTGACCTCTACATCGCCGAGGTCAGACGCCAACTCTCCAACACCACCTCCTCCTGCCCCCTCGATCATGACCCCACACCTGAGCACCAAACCATCATCTCCAACACCATTCATGACCTCATCACCTCAGGGGACCTCCCACCCACAGCCTCCAACCTCATTGTTCCCCAACCCCGCACGGCGCGTTTCTATCTCCTTCCCAAAATCCACAAACCTGCCTGCCCTGGTCAACCCATCGTCTCAGCCTGCTCCTGCCCCACCGAACTCATCTCCACCTATCTGGACTCCATTTTCTCCCCTTTGGTCCAGGAACTCCCCACCTACGTCCGTGACACCACCCACGCCCTCCACCTCCTCCAGGACTTCCAATTCCCTGGCCCCCAACACCTCATCTTCACCATGGACGTCCAGTCCCTATACACCTGCATTCCACATGCAGATGGCCTCAAGGCCCTCCGCTTCTTCCTGTCCCGCAGGCCCGACCAGTCCCCCTCCACCGACACCCTCATCCGCCTAGCCGAACTCGTCCTCATCCTCAACAACTTCTCTTTTGACTCCTCCCACTTCCTACAGACTAAGGGGGTGGCCATGGGCACCCGCATGGGCCCCAGCTATGCCTGCCTCTTTGTAGGTTACGTGGAACAGTCCCTCTTCCACACCTACACAGGCCCCAAACCCCACCTCTTCCTCCGGTACATTGATGACTGTATCGGCGCCGCCTCTTGCTCCCCAGAGGAGCTCGAACAGTTCATCCACTTCACCAACACCTTCCACCCCAACCTTCAGTTCACCTGGGCCATCTCCAGCACATCCCTCACCTTCCTGGACCTCTCAGTCTCCATTTCAGGCAAACAGCTTGTAACTGATGTCCATTTCAAGCCCACCGACTCCCACAGTTACCTAGAATACACCTCCTCCCACCCACCCTCCTGCAAAAATTCCATCCCCTATTCCCAATTCCTCTGCCTCCGCCGCATCTGCTCCCATGATAAGACATTCCACTCCCGCACATCCCAGATGTCCAAGTTCTTCAAGGACCACAACTTTCCCCCCCACAGTGATCGAGACCGCCCTTGACCACGTCTCCCACATTTCCCTCCACACATCCCTCACACCCTGCCCCCGCCACAACCGCCCAAAGAGGATCCCCCTCGTTCTCACACACCACCCCACCAACCTCCGGATACAACGCATCATCCTCTGACACTTCCGCCATCTACAATCCGACCCCACCACCCAAGACATTTTCCCATCCCCACCCCTGTCTGCTTTCCAGAGAGACCACTCTCTTCGTGACTCCCTTGTTCGCTCCACACTGCCCTCCAACCCCACCACACCCGGCACCTTCCCCTGCAACCGCAGGAAATGCTACACTTGCCCCCACACCTCCTCCCTCACCCCTATCCCAGGCCCCAAGATGACATTCCACATTAAGCAGAGGTTCACCTGCACATCTGCCAATGTGGTATACTGCATCCACTGTACCCGGTGTGGCTTACTCTACATTGGGGAAACCAAGCGGAGGCTTGGAGACCGCTTTGCAGAACACCTCCGCTCAGTTCGCAACAAACAACTGCACCTCCCAGTTGCAAACCATTTCCACTCCCCCTCCCATTCTTTAGACGACATGTCCATCATGGGCCTCCTGCGTGCCATAATGATGCCACCCAAAGGTTACAGGAACAGCAACTCATATTCCACTTGGGAACCCTGCAGCCCAATGGTATCAATGAGGACTTCACCAGTTTCAAAATCTCCCCTTCCCCAACTGCATCCCTAAACCAGCCCAGTTCGACCCCTCCCCCCACTGCACCACACAACCAGCCCAGCTCTTCCCCTCCACCCACTGCATCCCAAAACCAGTCCAACCTGTCTCTGCCTCCCTAACCTGTTCTTCCTCTCACCCATCCCTTCCTCCCACACCAAGCCGCACCTCCATCTCCTACCTACTAACCTCATCCCACCTCCTTGACCTGTCCGTCTTCCCTGGACTGACCTATCCCCTCCCTACCTCCCCACCTATACTCTCTCCACCTATCTTCTTTTCTCTCCATCTTTGGTCCGCCTCCCCGTCTCTCCCTATTTATTCCAGTTCCCTCTCCCCATCCCCCTCTCTGAAGGGTCTAGGCCCGAAACGTCAGCTTTTGTGCTCCTGAGATGCTGCTTGGCCTGCTGTGTTCATCCAGCCTCACATTTTATTATCTTGACTGAAATAGCTG
Source organism: Stegostoma tigrinum (assembly GCF_030684315.1). Classification (NCBI taxonomy): domain Eukaryota; kingdom Metazoa; phylum Chordata; class Chondrichthyes; order Orectolobiformes; family Stegostomatidae; genus Stegostoma; species Stegostoma tigrinum. The sequence goes on from NC_081362.1 coordinate 59,001,613, forward strand.
GTTTTTTGGAACATATTGAAGGAGAAAAGCAAGGTAGAGATGCTGAGAAAGATTCTAACCAATAGGGTCCACGTAGCTGAAAGCATGACCACCAACTGTGGAGCAGTTGAAACTGGAGATGTTAAGGAAGTCAGCATCAAAAGATGCTGATGTCTCAGACGGTTATGGAGCTAGAGATTATAGCCATACAATGGAGGGTGTGATAGTTTATATCCCCTTTGGTCTGCACCATGATGGAAACAAACAAAGGTGGCAAAAGGAAGTTGAGACAGAAGAGCTCTGAGCAGCAGGCCATATCCACACAGTATGTTCACAGCAGAATTCCCCTCTCTCAACTTCAGCTATGAACACTGTATCACTGCGTCTTCTTCACCAACCAGGTGCACACTGAAATAGGTTACCTCTTACAATCTCACTCGCAGCTTCAAGACAGAGCCAGGTCAGCACCGCTTCAGTGACCATGTCAAGGTGACAATGGTCATAAACTGTTACATGGTAGATTCCTTCCAGGCAGCAACAGAGGGTCATTTGGCTTCATCAAGACTCCCCATGATGCAGTTTGCATTGATTGTACACACATCACTTTGCAGGAGCTGCATGTTAACAATTAAGGTGTATGACCAATTCCAACTCCCAGAAATATGTGGTCAGAGTTGCAGCTCTAGGATAGGGCTCATCAACCACGCAAGGACCCATAGAACCAATGAAAAGTGTCATGGAATTTCCTAGGTGGACAATCATATTCATTAGTGAATGATTGCTGATGACAAGAACTGGAAACGGCTTTGCACTCCTTCCAGGTGATATGTGACCATTTGAAATGTATTACACAAGTTACTATCTGGTATCGTGGCAGGAGTCTCCATTCTCAGAGAGATATTTGAACCATCAGCATTTTAAGCCGTCATAGCAAGGAGAGGGACAGCTACTGAGTGATCAGGGTGGACCACTGAGTACCTGACTCATGATTCCAGTAGAAACACGTGGCCAGTGCTTACAGAGTGAGATCTATGCTTCTGTATGTCATTACACAAAGTATTAAGGCATTGAGGCAACACGCCATTGCTTGAACCACTTTGAAGAAGTCCTGCAGTATGTGCCAGAGCACTGTCTTGATTTGTCAAGTCCTGCCTCAGGTTAAACAACGTTGTTATCGTGAGGGCACAGCCCTTGCCACAAGCAATACGATGCTAAATGGAAAAGAAGGAGCAGGAAAGGAATGGAAGAGGCTTTCTGGCTCGTAATCACTCATCCGATTACGGCACCAATGAGTCCAAACAAGTTTTATTCTAAAACAATCTTCCCTCCATTCTCGACCTTCCCAGTCCCCTCTTAGAGACAATACTGAAATAAAGGCCATCACAAAACAAGCATTCCAATTAAAATTTTTTACAACAATAATCTACTCACCCTTGTGCATTCCCTGTATCTATGAGTCTTTGCACTTGTCAGTGCTAAAGTGGGGGTCTACCCCAGTGGCACATTGCCCAGTCATGGTTGCTCCAATGAACATGCAGGCATGCTTGTCCCCTGCCAATTAGCTCCAATTCTTCCTGTTATTGATTCTCTCCACTGAGAGAGTCAGTGAGCGTATAATTGTTTGAGTGAAGTAACTGTCATCGTGGAATAACTCAGTGTGTACAGCTAGGTATGAGCAACACATTTCATGATTGGGATGTGGTACATTGAGTAGCATGTCGGACTATTGGGGCAGCTGATGGGATATGGCATTTAGTGATACATTTACTGATGTTGACCAATCTTGTGAGGTCACTGAGGTTGCCGCACTGAATCCAGCTGCACACCCGACACTGAACATCACAATTATTTGTTCCTTTTGTCCACAGTAAGTTTGTTCACAGGATCTTGCAGCCCCCTGCATATTTCATTTCTCAGCTCCGTGTTGGTCACGGCATCCATTCAACATTGGGAAAACGTGGAGCATGATCTCAAACACATTATGTTATAATTCAGTGTCCACAACACTTACATTCTAGGGTAACGAGCAATTTGGGCCAAGCCCACCGACTCCCACAGCTACCTCGAATACACCTCCTCCCACCCACCCTCCAGCAAAAATTCCATCCCCTATTCCCAATTCCTCCGCCTCCGCCTCTTCTGCTCCCACGATGAGGCATTCCACTTCCGCACATCCCAGATGTCCAAGTTCTTCAAGGACTGCAACTTTCCCCCCACAGTGGTCGAGAACGCCCTTGACCGCGTCTCCCGCATTTCCCGCAACACATCCCTCACACCCCGCTCCCGCCACAACCACCCAAAGGATCCCCCCCGTTCTCACACACCACCCCACCAACCTCCGGATACAACGCATCATCCTCCGACACTTCCGCCATCTACAATCCGACCCCACCACCCAAGACATTTTCCCATCCCCACCCCTGTCTGCTTTCCGGAGAGACCACTCTCTCCGTGACTCCCTTGTTCGCTCCACACTGCCCTCCAACCCCACCACACCCGGCACCTTCCCCTGCAACCGCAGGAAATGCTACACTTGCCCCCACACCTCCTCCCTCACCCCTATCCCAGGCCCCAAGATGACTTTCCATATTAAGCAGCGGCTCACCTGCACATCTGCCAATGTGGTATACTGCATCCGCTGTACACGGTGTGGCTTCCTCTACATTGGGGAAACCAAGCGGAGGCTTGGGGACCGCTTTGCAGAACACCTCCGCTCGGTTCGCAATAAACAACTGCACCTCCCAGTCGCAAACCATTTCCACTCCCCCTCCCATTCTTTAGATGACATGTCCATCATGGGCCTCCTGCAGTGCCACAATGATGCCACCCAAAGGTTGCAGGAACAGCAACTCATATTCCGCTTGGGAACCCTGCAGCCCAATGGTATCAATGTGGACTTCACCAGCTTCAAAATCTCCCCTTCCCCCACCGCATCCCAAAACCAGCCTTGTTCGTCCCCTCCCCCCACTGCACCACACAACCAGCCCAGCTCTTCCCCTCCACCCACTGCATCCCAAAACCAGTCCAACCTGTCTCTGCCTCCCTAACCTGTTCTTCCTCTCACCCATCCCTTCCTCCCACCCCAAGCCGCACCTCCATTTCCTACCTACTAATCTCATCCCACCTCCTTGACCTGTCCGTCTTCCCTGGACTGACCTATCCCCTCCCTACCTCCCCACCTAAACTCTCCTGTCCACCTATCTTCTTTTCTCTCCATCTTCGGTCCGCCTCCCCCTCTCTCCCTTTTTATTCCAGACCCTCACCCCATCCCCCTCTCTGATGAAGGGTCTAGGCCTGAAACATCAGCTTTTGTGCTCCTGAGATGCTGCTGGGCCTGCTGTGTTCATCCAGCCTCACATTTCGTTATCTTGGATTCTCCAGCAGCTGCAGTTCCCATTATCACTGATACAATTTGGTCCAAGCACAATGTGTTTCCTGTTTAAGAGTTTGGCTTTGAGTAGTACAAATAGTCTTTCAGGCTGCATTTGCTGACACTAGCAAACGCATGCTACGCACTGCTTTAATTTCCACGTGTGTAGACTAAAGTTTCGGGGGAAGTGGCCTGACACCCAAGCAGTGGGGAGGAAGGGTAAGATCAGGATCAGGAATGTGAGAGGGGAACAGGGTCACACCTGAGGATGAGGGGGTGGCAGGATAGTTCCTGGGCTCTTCTTTTCCCCACCTCCGATACCACTCCTGCATCCTCCTCTATCTAGGTGATATCGTCTATTACCTGGTCTTCAATCCTGCATCCTCTCCCCTCAGGGCTGAATATCATTTCAAAAGTCTTCCCTGTGCATGCGCAATGCTGTAGTTATGATGTTCACATCGAATCCTATGGGATGATATAATGGGCCTGGAATTGTGCACATGCCCATGCACGAATTTGTACCTATGCACTGTTACTTGGGGTTGTAGTTATCAGCAAGCAACGCCCATCTTTACTTGGTGCTAACTTCCCAAGATCTCTCAGGTGGCTAACCACTTTGCAGCACACTTAGAACTGGCTACACACACTACAAACATTTCAGTAAGCAAATAGCACAGCATTTGCTGATGCTGTCAGCATCAGAAGCAATGGGCAACCAAATGTTTGCACACAATGATCACTTAACCTGGGATGGTACTTACTCCAGGTGATGAGGTCTCACCCAGGCTTGGCAAGACTCTCACCTTCCCTTCTTTGGAGAAGCCTGTCATGTTCACTGTCAGTAAGGCACTAAGCAATTAATGGCATGCCTGCCTTGGAATCATGGAACCTGGTGCTGGAAAACGCATCCTGAGAGCTACCAGACAATTAGGCAATGCCAGGAGAAGCAGGGTCAAGTACCACCAATGCATTTACCAGAGGACCAGGATCAATGAGGGACCTACGATCAAGCATGGGTTGGAGTTTACATCAGAGGTGAGTGGGGAATCAGTAGCAACTGTATGAGAGTGATCCTCCACATCCCTTCCCTTCCCGACGCCAGGTTCCACAATCCAACACTGGCTGACTCCCTTGAAATCTACCAAAACAAAACCATGACACGCTTTGATTTCTCAGCTTGCTGCATGGCAATTCACTTGCCTGATGCACTTTGACTACTAGTGACAGTGAAATAAGTGTGTTAAATGGACATTTTTGTCCATCTAAGTGCCTTAATTGGTGGTGGAGCAGTGAGGCTGACCATGAGCTTCCCCATCCAATATTTAATTGATGCAGAGGCTTGAAGGTGGGAACGGGGACGGCTCTTCACTCGGCACAATCCCATCTGATTAAATGATCCTCTCAAAATGAGACACCTCTAATTTTGTAACTTTTCAAAACTTGAAACCTTCAAATGAAAAATGTGTCTGTTGATGGCTGGGTCGGCAATCAACTTGTCTAAACGGCAAGTCAGGTTTCGTGGAATCTCCTGGACAAGTCTGACCACTTAAAGGTATCAGGATGAAAGTTTCTCGAAGCTAAATTGACTTAGGTTGGTGTCTGTGTTTTAACTTCTTCCAGGATGCTTTGCGTCTCAGACAAAGAAAAAGTTTATTTGCAATTTTTGACTTTATGAATGGTTTGGACAGAGTAGGGGGAAACTATTTCCTCAGGTTATCAAGTCAATAACGAGAGGTTACAATTTGAACCGACCAGGAAGTGAGTGAAGGGAAAAAAATAGGCCCCATTTGTTTTTATAGAGAGACTTGTGGCAACATCCACGTGGAATGGCTATTGCAACTTAAGGAAACATTGGGCATATATTCAAACTTGAAGATTACACTGGGAAATGCAAAACAAGGAGGAGTACTAGGATCTGCCTGAAACCACTGAAGCCCACACAGGGGACAAATGCCTTTGTGCCAAGCAGCTTCAACGGCACCAAGCTAACTTACATGGATTCCCCATGGGAAACACTGCCCTGGGCAGCTAACTATGCAACCCATCCAGCATTATTCAGAGATATCATTTGAGTAATACTGTCTTAACAAATTTCTCCCCAGTAATTTTATACAAGTTCAAGCACCAAGAACTCATTATCTGTTCACTTAAATATACAGAAAATCATCGATTTTTCACTTTTACTGTTTTCATTATTTTGCATACAAATCACTGGATATATGTAATCCAGAATCCCCGGAGAATGTTTTAGGGACAAGCATTTGTATCCCACCTTGGGGCAGGTGGTGAAATTTTTAGTCAATAAAAATACCACTGTAATAAAAAAGTGAGCTGAAAGGTGACTGTGTAACCACTGTCAATTGTCAAAAAACCTGTCTGGTTCACTATGCCCTTTAAGAAAGGAAAATCTGCCACCTTTACCCAGTTGGTCTACATGTGACTCCACACCCATAACAATGTTGTTAACTGATCACTGCCAACTGGGCAATTAGGAATGGACAGTAAATTCCTTGCTAGTGACATCTACATCCCATTAACATTTATTTAGAAAATGGGGATTAAAAATGATAACTATGGCAATAATAAATAGCTACTACACAATCTTGTCTGAATCATAAATGATTTCGGAACATGTTCTGTTAAATTATAACCCACACCACAGACTGTAACAAAGTGCAAGACAATGTTAATTTATTGGCCAAGAAAGTGCCATCTGCCAAATTTAATCATACTGAAATAACACAAAAGACAAAACTGTCAAAATAACTGGGCTGGATTGATGGACCTTCAGCCATGTCAAAGAATACTGACCTCAACAGTAGAAAATGACTACTGCAACTGATGGGATTTGAAGAATCTATGAGGTTGTCCACTGTGATGAAAGGAAAAACAATGCTACTGCTTTTGCTGTTTAAAATATTTGAAGTCAAATAACACTGACAAATACAGTCAAAGTTGCAAGAGATCCTCGAAGGTTTTCCTGACTTTAAAATTCAGTATCATGGATTTACTTGAACTCAATTTCTTACACATTTCTCCTCAGTGCTAAAGTTCTTTTCTGCTGGACTGTACAAATTACTGGGGTTGGTGAGCTGCCTCCACAGCATCCAGAATTAAAGTTTTTGCCATAGGTTATATTGCCCGCTTTGTCTAAGCTTAAAATTATAGATACAATGTGATGCACCGTCCTTCTGATTCTACACATGAATGAGTCATTGATTAAACAATTTTGGTGGTGGGCTTCCCTTTCATTTCAAGTGAAGATATAGGAATTACTACTTTTATAATCAGAATGCTATAAAATCTGGAGAAATATATCAGTATATTTTCCCGGAAATAAGATAAAATAGACGCAAATAAATAACATAAGATTTTCCTTATAAATGGGAGTCTGTAAGCAGTATTACTGTTTTACAGCATTAAATTTCTAATTCAGAAGTTTGAGTTTAGATTTACCTGCTAAAGTGGTCTTGCCAGACGGGGCAAACATTATGCAACAATATGATATATAAAAGATGTCCGTGTTTTCCTCACTTGAGGAGGCCAAACTGAACATCAAGTTCCTGATCAAAGTGCTTTAAAATGCAAGATTCAATTTCTCAGAGCTGACCTGTATGCAGCTTTACCTTATATGGAAAGTGCTGTTATCCCTGACCAGATCGTGTAGGTTGAGTGAGATAAGTGAACCATAGATGTTTACAGCACAGGACAACAGGTTTGCAGAAAACATGCCTGTGTCAAATCTTCTTTCATAGCAATCCAAAGCTAATCCCATTCCCCAAAGTATGTTATCTTCCTCTGCACAAAAAGTATTAGTTGGATTCTCTCCTGAAAGACTGTGGGGAAATTATAATCTAACATGCCTCGCGAGAAGCTGAGAGTTTCATGTCAGATACCCCATCTGATTGCATTTTCTACTGAAAGTCCAATGGACTTCAAGCAGGTTAGATTTGAATTAGTCCAGGTATATTCAGTGGTAGGCGAACTAAAGAATGGTGATGAAGCGGCATTGAGGAAGGTTAGTCTCCAACTCTCCCCTGCTACTGCCAAAACAAAATGTAATATGGAATAGTATGACAGGAGAAGAATAAAAGGAAAAGTCAACGAAAAAGGGTGTGAAAAAAGTGAAGTTTACACAATTCTGTGCTAGAATTGGCACAGTTCAGGTTTTAATGTGCATTCTACTGATATAAATGCACAATTAAAAGAGCATTTACTGAGGGACAGGTTTGTTCTCTGCACCTTTCGGTATGGTGACTGACAATAATAATTTGATAAGATGGTATTTTTGCTTGCTACAATGGTTTTCATTATTTATGTTCCTTGTGCAAAACTATAACATTTCACCTGATAGCAGTGGATAGCACATTTTGTGCATTAATCTGACAATTCTTCTGACGGTTCCAGTTATAAAAGTAGGCAGCATATCTAACTTTTAAAAGAATGTCATTACATCTGACATCACCTTTCTTATAGGATATTTAAAGGCATTGCACTATGCATCAAAGGCAGAGCTGGTTATTATTACACGCTTGTTTTGGAAGGTGAGATGCTTGACATGCTCTTCATTCTTTTTATTTAGTTGTGACTTCAGTTGGCAAATGTGTTATCATGGAACAGGCTGCTAGAATAAGCACCTCTGAAGAAATGCAGCACATGCTGAGTACTGACCTTTAAAACCACAATAAAGTTGCAGTAACCCAATCCTGGAGACCAGGTGCTCCAGATATATAAGGTTACTGCTTGGCTCTCAGCTGTTCTGAATTTACAAGGGGGCAGGAAAATGGTACTGTGTCCACAAGGGAATTGTTTTCTGCTAATCAACACAGCAACGCTTCACAGGATACAGTGTCAGGCTGCAAACGCCACTTTAGAATAAAAAAAAGCAGTCGCTTAGGCAACGAATAAAGACATCATTATGGTGACATCGTAGGACAAAGAAGTAAAATTAAATAAATCTCGAGAAAAGTGGAAAAGAATTGGAATTCAGGGTTGGAAGGACAATGCCTGCACAAGTAAATTTCAATCAAAAAAATCTTAGATGCATAATCCCACTGGAGGCCAAAAGCTTAGAAATCACAGTGCCATTCTGACAATTTAATCATCAAATCTTTTTTCAGTGTTATTTGGAGATGTTCAGGTAACAAAGCCCAGTCAATATCTCATTCAGGTGAAGCTTCGAAAGCCTAACAAACCTGGGCTGTTGGCCAAGCCTTTTGAAAGTGCAACAGTGACTGAGGCTCACTTAACTGAGCAAAGATTTGCTCTGCTCAGAGCAGGAACTTGACTACAGCAGAACCAGTACTGACAGCGAGGGTGCAGACCTGAATTCTAACAATGCTGTATCCAGTCTGTGCGCAAGCAACTGGAACTGGCACTCACACTGAATGCAAAGGGCCGTAGCCTTGCTCCTCTTCAGGCTCAGCTTGTTCTGAAGGCTAACATCAAGCAATTAGTATAATTAATCTGAGACAATGAGATGTGTTACCACTTATCAAATTGATTGTTCTTCCATCAAAACAAACTGAAAAAGCTTCTTCCTGTAAGGTACTGTATAATTTCACAAGATGATTCAAAATGTCATGTTGCTGCAAGCCAATTAGAAATGCAGTCACTATCTATGGAATACATGATTTAGATTAGTTTAGCCATTCTGCTTAGTACTTAATACAAGTAGTTTCATGTCTAGCAGCATAAAGGACAACGAGAAATCTGAAGCTACAATATGTTCGTGTACTGCACAATGTCTCAAACATATTTTAAACAGTACCAGTAACCAAATTAGATCTTTAACATCAAATCTGAAATGATTAACAGACTCAGGACACACTCACAACATCTGGCACAGCCTCAATAGGCTGAATGACCTCCTATATTGTAATCATTCAATGGCTAACACTGAAGAAATCTGTACACGTATCTTTGTACAATCCAAACAAAAATGCTCATCTATTCCTCATTACAATTGTTGGTACTTCATTCCCCAAATTCCATAAAATATTAGAAAACATTAAATTTAACTTCTTGTTCAAATGGGCTTCAAACAACCTCAATTCCAAGGTGCAAGAAAAACAAATAAGGTTTTTTTCTCGTTATATTTTCATAATTTATTCATTTAGATTCAATACGTTCAATCTACATCATATAAACTCTGAAGAGCAATGTGATCTAGATTTCACCCTCTGGAAAAAAAATGAAATAATCTCAAACCTCACAAGTGGTTTGGGATGGATTTCTGCATACGCCATGTCAGGAAACACACTCCTAAAACAAAAGCAGTATGCGACATGTACTCTTCAACACTGTGGTTGAAAGGCAATGGTCTTCCTCCTACATTCTCTTAATTTCCTACTGTAAAATAGGATAGACAAACCGACACAGACTTATCAAATTGAATTAATTCAGCCCGAATTTAATCCAATTCACTATGAAAATGATGTTTAAAAACTAGTGTAAAGTTGGACTTTCCTTGTTAACAGTATAGCACATACCCTGAGCTCTGCTGCTGTATTCTCTGTTCATACTATAGAAGAGTGAATTCCAGGGACTTTTGTCCCTGATAATCCAAAGATTTGTTGATATTTAACTGCAGAGATCAAACACTACTTATGCAGGACATAGAAAGAATATGAAAGGACATGAAGTGAACAGCCCCGGCAGACACACTGTTCAGTTGTCAGTCAGACATAGCCCACCGCCACTGCCACCACCTTTCACAAAGCTAAATATCTCTTCATGTCAGAGCAAATTGGGCATTCTTCAAATCATTTTTTTTTCTCTCCTGCTGACAGAGAGGGATTCAAACCAGGGAGCAGAGTGTGGAAATGACTGTGAAAAGGTACGTGGCTTCACAGGGAATCACTGGACTGTTTGTTACACTGCAGCAATACCCTGAACTCGCAATAATCAGTACTCAGCCACGGTACAAAACAGTTTATTGTGTGAGCATGGATGGCCATTTCACTGCCTAAAGGGATCAGCATTTCAACATGTGCGAAAACAAAAGAAAAAAAACTCCTGTATGTCAAACATTTAAGTGTCAGCAGCAGCACACTATCATATTTTAAAGGCAAAGCACTTACATCTTCAGAAGAACCAGTGTACCCTCAGAATAAAAAGGATTTACCGCCAGGGAAGAGGCAGGGTACGAATCCCAGGGGGTACTTCGACTTGCAAGCCATACAGTCAGAACTCACATGTACCTGCAGCACTCATGAAAGTCACCAGCCTGTGTAAAATACCCACTTACTTTAACAGACACATTTGCACCTGTGCATATGCCACAGATGTCCAATTGGTTTTCAAAGATCCAAGTTGTTCTTGCAATAAAATTGTATGTTTTGGCAACATTTCTGAAGAAGTCTCTCATATCCTTTAATTAATTCAGTCAGTCAGATTTTTTTCTGAGCGTAGCTTATACTTATGCAGCATTGTTAATGCAATTAAATGTCCCAAGGCTCGTCAATGGGCATTATAAAAGCAAGTATGGCAACAATTCAGGTAAGGAAAACAATAGGAAGATGAATAGAGAGAAAAGTGGCTCGCTGGTTACCACTGCTGTCTCACAGCACCAGGGATCTGTATTTGATTCCATCCTTGGGTGATTGTCTATGTGGAGTTTGCACTTTCTACCTGTGTCTGCAGGGGTTTCCTATGGGTGTTCTGGTTTCCTCCCACTGTCTAAAAGATGTCAGGGTGGGGGGTGTAAGGTGGATCGGCCATGCTAAATTTCCCTGTAGTGTCCAGGAATGTGCAGGCCAGGTGATTTAGCCCAGGTAATTGCAAGGTTACGGGGATAGGGTCGGTATTTGGGTGGGACGCTCTTCAAAAAGTCAACATGGACTTGACGGGCCAAATGACTGCTTTCTGCACTGCAGGGATTTTAAGAATGGGAGAGGTGCAGACTTAAGGTCATGGGAGGGGGTAGGAAACAGGCATGCATATATATACACAATAATAGTTCTGATGAGGAGCCACTGGGCTCGAAGTATTAATTCTGCTTTCTTCTCACAGATGCTGCCAGACTAACTGAGTTCCACCAGCAATTTCTGTTTGTGTTTCAAATCACCAGCATCTGCAGTTCTCGGTTTCATGTTACATATACACACTTCTGCTGGCCCATGGTTTTCGTTAGAAAATTATAGAGTGGGACAGACAGGAGCTTTGGAATGCAATTTGCTGCTACTCTCCCTTCAATTACATGAAGAGACCAATCAGTTATGTGTCATGAAAAGCAAAGGGTTTGCAGAGAAAACAGAAAATAAAAACAAGCTGTCAAACTATTAAGACTTAATATATGCTACAAAAATAACATACATTTAACAACTGGGAAATAATGTGGTCATAGTATAGATTTTCAACATATTTTGCTCTTCTCAAGCTGCTTACATACATCTCCCAGTTTATGCCACCCAAATCCCACCTGCAGCAGGATTTTAGGTTACTACAGTAATATTTTTAATTGTTTCAATGTATTTAATATCAAGCAAAAATCACTAAAATCAATAACAACCATTTAGCTTACATTACCATCTGAAGTGAGTTTAAATCTCTTACTTGTAGTGCATATAAAATTTATTTGGAATTAACACAGTGACAAACAAGAGTGCTTAGTAGATGTGAGTTCACCTCTACTTCATTAATAACCTTTTAAACAATTCAGTCCAGTTCATTAAAAATATATACCAACTTTGAATAATTCACTACTTTAATGAATTAGACTGGTACTTCCCCAACTCATTCAACTGCCAAGAGCACTGACCAATGTGTAACCGAGCAAGGCAGAGCAAGAAGTTTAAAGTTAAAAAGTTTCAACCCGGTGTCAGAGAAATGTTCCAATTAGCTTCAGCATCCCAGACATATGAAGGTGAAAATTCACAGCTAGACTGCACCACATATATATCCAGTGATTTCAGGCACAAAATGCCAACATGCAACTTCCCTCGTTCCTCGTGAAATTCAGTGCTCCTGCTCACATACCAAGAATAACCACATCAATAGGAGACGACAGGCTGAAGCTACTTGTAAAACTGAGCCATAATACAACTTTACGCCTTCAAACAATTTGCTTATTTATAAGCCTATCAAAGATATCCTACGGACTGATCTGAATAGAAGTTGCCCCATAATCTACTGAGAAAATTTACAATAGTGACTAATGGGAGGTACGTGGCACGGGCTCCAATGACATTTCAACTCGGCTACTTTGTCTGTTAGGCAGGGCAGTAGCTATAATTCTTAGTAACTCCATCTTCTTTTTAAACAAAGGGTGAAGTAAATTGATTAGGGGCTCCACTCAACAACAAAAAACAGAGCTCTTGTTCGCCAATGAAGAGTGACAAAAACAGCTGCCCCGTGACTGGCAGCAAGGAGAGGAGTGAGATAGTAGAAATACATAGTGAGAAGACTTTACAATTGAAGCATCTCATTCTCTCTTAAGTCTCAAAATATATGGTTACATCTTGTTCCGACAGTTCCAGCTTATTATCTTAATCAGGCTCTGTCATTTATATAATCTTAAAATATTTCACTTTTTTACTTCAACAGATTTCCTTACATTATTTCTCAGAAAAATGGCACAACTTGCTTGTGTACTACATTTTCTCCTGTTCACATAAGGCAGTAATATATTAGTGGATCTGCAGAACAAACTCTAGTTTATTTAGATTGCCGATGCCCTTTGCTCAGCCTATAAACAAAGGACCAAAAATACTTGTGTTTTGTACTTTATTACAGCAATCTGAACATTCTTTTGAGGAATAAGATCAGAACAGCCAGATCAAATGCGTATACAACACTGAACCACGTCTGTGCCAGCCTGCTCAATCACAAGTCAATTAATTGATTAAATTTTTGTTCATTAAAATGTTCCAATCAATTACAATCAATTAATCATCACAGACCTACTCAAGATAACCTATGGATCATGAACGCATAATAAACATGTAGAACACATATGTGAGGGAAAGACAAATAAAGATATTTCAACCCATGATCACGCACATAGTTCAAAAGCAAATAAGATTAACTACTTTTTTCTAAACCTCAGACAAATGGGCTTAAGAGCTCCATAAAAATCAGGACTGTGAAAACTACACAATACTTAATCATCTTTTGTGATTACCCAATAAGAATTAGCATTAAAGAAAGGCTCAATATTACATTTCCTTCTCATATGCATTATTTACTTTTGGTAATAACTGACATCTTTAATATTGAGAAATATTGAAGTAGTGTTTTAAGGAAAGTTAACAAGTACAAATTTAGGCAAAGTAAAATGCCCCAGCACGCAAATAATACAATATCAAGTGCTTTACACACTGTCAAAATTACTGTTGAAGATAGAAACACCGAATTCCTTGCAGGTTTTTTTCACCATAAAGTCCCAATAAGAAGATCAGCACAATATACTGAAATAATGGAATATTCATCCTCCTAATCCATATGCAATTCTTCAGGAGCAATGAATGTGAGGCATGCCTGTATTCCGGATTTAAATAAGATGTCTTTCTAAAACATACAGTTATCATTTCTGCACCATCGCACTCAATATGACAAGGTTAGCATTTTTTCAGCCGAAATGAAGGGGCCACACAGCATTGTTGCTTTAAACAAAGAAAAATTAAGATTTTTGTTGTTTTTCAATGAATTCAAGATCTAAAATGACACTTGGCTGCCATCTATTTCTTTTATAATATATTGAATATCAATATCCAGTACGGATGTTTGCCAGGATACAGTGTACTATTGAACTAGATCATTCAACATATTCTTGCACCTTTAATCCTTTCTGGGCAAACCAGGTCACAATCAGTTCAACAGCCCCTGCCGAAAATAATGGGAAATTCTGAAGTCCTTTCAGACTGAAATGGATAAACCAATAATTACAATACTGCAATAAGTCTGTATACAGTATGAACACAAAATTACCTGGTCAAGTTTGAATTACTGATGTTAGCCATTTACTTTATTTATAGATAAAAGTCCAAGATGACAGTCATGACTACATAGGAAGCAGTGTAGCCGGTATGTGTTAGGGTGCACCATTTCAAATTTCTGCTAAATTGGGTTTCATTTTCATTGTTATTTAGTTTATACATTACATGATGGCTACAGATGAGTCGGCAATGTACATCCTTTAGGAAACAACCGTTTCTACGCTCAAGCCCTTTCAAATGCAAGATTGCACAAACAATAATCGTTTTCTCTCCTACATAACGAATTCTGTCTGGACCCTCAAAGTTGTTGATCAGTCGCTCAGCTGTCCTCTGCATGTTTTAGTTCTCCCAGAGTGGAACAAATTAATAGAAAATACCAGAGTCACTTAACCCTTCTTCACCAAAGAGGCAACCATTGATTATGTAAGAGAGGTAGTAGCCATCAAAAAAATCTTCAGCCTGGACAGAAGTATTATATCCCTGGTATCCATTAGATCAAAGAACTGTTCGGGCATAGAGGGAGGCCATTCAGCCTATCATGTCTGTAACAGCTCTCCAAACAAGCATTATGACTTGGTGTCTTTCTCCTCTCTTTCCCGAACACTTCTGCACATTGATAGTTCGACTGAAAACATTTAATGCCCTCCTCAATGACTGATAATATGATAAATCACAACGTTTCAGAAACAAGGCCACACAAAATTAAGGAACAATAGATCGGACTATAATTTGCATGATGTGTTCTCGGTCTAAACATTAAGTTTTTTTTAAAACAAATGCTTCAAACTATGTAATAAAGACCGTGTACATCTGATGAGAAATTCAGTTAAGAAACACCTAAATATTATTTGTTTTTTTGAAAAGTGAAATGGTTTCCTGTTACACTGCTGCTTCTGTTGTAACTGTATGAATTCAAAGTGGTTTTGATCAGGGAAATACTTATCTGCTGAAGAAAAAAAATGCTAATTCTATAATGACTGAAACAAAAGAAAACAAGGATGCATGCCTGAGAGATAGCCAAAGAAAATGCATCACTTAGACAAATGAACCATCAGTATTATCGATCTACCTGCGTTAGCCCCCGTCTACATGATAAAAATTACAAACTGAAAAACTACATGTGAACAAATAGATCAAGTGCACCAGCAAGAAAATGCAAAGAATATTAGCCAAGAATAATGACTTGTACATAATAATATAGTTAATATAAATTGTTTAGAGCCCTTTGGTGCTGACAAATATAGCTGCACTGAATTTCTGAACCATTGAAGCCACTGAGGAACAATTTTGTAGATTTCATCAACAGCTCTAATTATGTTCCTGTCAAGTCTAGAACAAAGTAATCCATAACTGGGGAGCCCATTCAGAGACAGTAACGCACAGAGGTAATTTATGCCCAAGACACAAGGCGCTTTTGTATTTAGTGTACACAACACTTTGCTAACAAGAGGATGTACAGAATTTATGAGGAAAATCACAAACAGGCAGCTCATGATGATTTTAACAAATTAGAGAGAGTGGGAAAGCTCTAGAGTGAAAAGCAACTGTTCAACAACTGCTTTAGTCAGCTCTTGAACCACAACAACTGCCATAAATGATTCTTGCCGCTAAGACATTAATCGGAATTAAATTAACCCTATGATGGGTTATTCCTTTTCTATCGTTGTAACATTAGGTGGAATTTTCCCGTTTTCAGTTAGAGTATTTTGACGAGTGAGCTTCAGGACGCTCGATGTGCCATGCCCCATGACAAATTTCTCATACAATTGTCCACATTTTGACATTTATCTTGTAGGACCATGTAGCAGGGGAGGCAGAGATGCTCACAGTTACTGGGCCTTTGCAACGTTTGTATCAGTGGCACCATATTTGAACCCAGCTCTACATCTTTTCAAGTTGACCTTCATATTGTGGGGTTCCAGTATTATCCCCCGACAAAGAAATGGCTCAGAATGACAAGTTAGTTCCTTGTTTGCTAACAGAGATGTAAAAGGTGCTGGCAGGTGGCATGGTGGAAAGGAAAACAATGTTGTCTCCTGCTGACTGGCAAAGGAGCCCATTCCACCAGACTCAACCAGCCTGGGCTGAGAGAGCAGCTTGGGTCAGTGAACACCCCAGTGAAACATAACGCACTGCCCTACAGGAAGGAGGTTAACAATCTACTTCTCTCCACAAGTTCAAGTGTCTCCATCTTCTCTGTGCCACTTCACTCTCATTGGTCCATCATTCATTCCAACTGCACAAGCCTCTCATGAAGTCTCAAGGACTATAATGCCTTTTATCACAGGATTATGTCTATTCAAGGCTCTCACTAACCTCATCCTCCCAAACTACTAATCCTTCTGGTCCTCTGCACTTCCTACTCACTTACCTGGAATATGTCATCATTTATCCTTTTCCTACATTACTGCTAACTGCTATTCCATCCATTCTCATCACACACAGTCCTTCCATTTGGCTCATTTCTGGAAACATCCTATGTCAATGCTCCCCCATGCGAATGTCTCCTGAGTGTCTCCATTGATTTTCCTGTAATCCCCAGGTTGGTTGCTTCTGGCCTGCAAGGCTGACCAGGGCCAAATCCCTGAATTGGAAACAGATGAGCTGCTTGACCAATTGCAGTGGTACACCCGATTAACTGTAATCCCCTCAATACCATTAAGAACTTTCCACTTTGACTTTCATGCATGGTATTTGGCTGAAGTATATGCTGTGTTTTTGCCAAGTAAACAGCTGACTCAGGCTGTAGGTAAGATACTGAGATAATGGGAACTGCAGATGCTGGAGAATTCCCAGATAATAAAATGTGAGGCTGGATGAACACAGCAGGCCAAGCAGCATCTCAGGAGCACAAAAGCCGACGTTTCGGGCCTAGACGAAGGGTCTAGGCCCGAAATGTCGGCTTTTGTGCTCCTGAGATGCTGCTTGGCCTGCTGTGTTCATCCAGCCTCACATTTTATTATCCAGGTAAGATGCTGACATAGTTTGGACTGCTCTGAACTGTTTCAAATTGCTACCTTTCCACACGTTCCTAAGGAGAAAATAAGGACTTTTTTTTCTCAATGTCAAGAATCTAATTTTCCATTTTCAACCTATTTTGACAACTTTCTTATCCTACATAGCTCAAAGGAGTGGAAAATTCTGCCCTTTGATAGCATTTTAAACTGCAATTAACAGTAAGATAGCTCACACCATTTTACAAACCATAAACAGCAATAATGCTCCTGGCATTGGCACACAAAGCACATTTATATAAATAACTATACATTGCAAACTCATCATATGGTATTTCATGGAAACATAATCAGACATTTTTTCCTTGAGACACTTAAAGATAATATATTAGGATAGATGACCAAAGCTTGGTCAATAAGGTGGGATACAAGGAATGACCTGCAGAAGGACAGTAAGATGAAGAAGTTTAGAGTGTAAATTCCAGGATTTGGGTCTAAGCAGTTGAAGGCGTGGCTTCCAATAATAGAGGTTATACAGTAGGACACAACCAGGATCAAAAATCTTAATGCACAGTGTACGTGTTTCAGAGCATTATCTAAATAGAATTTTTTAGGTATGACCAATATTATTAAGTATATGGAGTCAATACCATTATGTTAATGTACATACTATTTTCGGATAGGGCAGGTAATGTTTAGCGAGACATTGCGATATTTATGGTCAATTAGGATTCCTTGGCACATGGGAATAGCTAGTTTAATCTAGAAATCATTAGTATAAAGCTGCTCACTTACTTCCCCAGTGAACAAGGAGTCTACGTAATGCACTGCCTACGATGGAAGAGATTACCAATGAGTGGTACAGTGTGTCCAGAAGTAATGCTAAATACTAGTTTTTGTGAACATGAAGCTGTGAATGAGCAGGGCATGCTGTATGATCAGGAAGAGAGGTAAGCAGGTAAAATATATTTAGTCTGATCTGCATTCAGGGGAGAATTTGATCTGCTGTGCATTCTGTGCTTACACAGAGCCTGCGAATGTTGAAATGCTGTATAGGCTGAATCCATAAATCTTTGAAATGAGATACATTGAGTTTCAAATTCTGTTTACTGAGTCAATCTGTGCAGCAACCCATCCTTGTCCTACAGTTTCTTTATGCACTAAATTATCACTACCTTGCCCAAAACGTAATATTTTATCCACAAAGATAAAATGTATTCAGTACCTTTTTGAACGTTTCCATAAATCAATTTCAGAGGAGGGACTGCTTTTAAACTCTTGTTCAATGAGCAATTTTGAAACCATATCAGACTGCATTAGAATTTCAACCCATCTTAAAAATGTACTTAAGAGGAGCACCTTTTTAAAATTTGTAAATGGAATGTGGACATTGCTGGCAAAGCAGCATTTGTTGCCCATTTCTAACTGCGCTTGAAATGATTGGTTCTCTCAGTTATTTCAGAGGGCAGTTAAAAGTCAACCACATTCTTATGATGTTGGAGTTGTGTGTGGGCCAGATAAGGTAATGAGGGCAGATTTTCTTCTTTAGTAGGATATGAGTAAACCAGGTGGGTTTTTGTATTGCAATAGCTTTTTCTAACTTCCAGATTTTTGTTTATTGAATTCAAATTTCACCTTCTGCCATAGTGAGACTTGAACCATTGTACCTATGGACTCTAGAATCCCAGGCCAATAACATTAACACTATAACACCATACCACCATCTTCGTATAAAAATAAATTGACTTTCCTCCAATTTGCTAGCCTTTTCTCCATAGAGGAAGGCGGGAGAATAGTTGTAATTTTACTAGTCTAATAATTCAGAAGTCCGGGAGAGTGCCTAATTCTGGAGACATGGGTTCAAATCCCACCATAGCACGGTAGCAAAGTTCAAATTTAATACAAAATAAATCTAGAATAAGAAGCAACATTAATTATGTAAGCACTGTTTAAAAAGTATATCTGGTTCACTAATGCCCTTTAGGGGAAGAAATCGGGCCTACGTGTGACTCCCGATCCACAGCAGTCGGTTGACTCTTAACTGCTCTCTGGCAGTTATCTAGCCAGCACACCTCGACCCCACCAAAAAAAATCCTTCAGCTCAAAGGCAGAACACTGGGAAATCCATCAGCCATCCAGCCCCAGTTCAAATGGTGAGAACTTATCCTAATTATGGAGCTAGATTTTTTTGCTGCCTCTAATTAAATAAGCCTTCACATGTCACGTCATATCACACAGATTTGTGTCCCAAGACCAGTAAGGGCAATGAACAGGTTTTTCTGCACAGAGGAGGCTATGTGTCACCACCCAGTGGATAGCTAATTACCTATGCATAAGCGAGTGGCTGAACCAATCATGCACTGGGTCAAGCAGGAAGTCATTGACCCTCTTCATTGCCTCGTAGTCAAAGGGCCAGATGCCATATTTAAAAGGACACCTGGACAGGCATCCACTTCCCATGAACCAGCAGTATCATTCTGCCTATCCAATAGTAGGATTTTGAATCGAAACTGATACCATCTGCCATATACCTAACTCTCCGAATCCCAGAAATTTCTACCACCTTCCCTCCCTGAGATAGCTAAGCCCTGATGTCCCAGGGCAGCTGCCACTGAGCTGAATGAAACAGCTCAGTCTTTCCCTTTGTCCAAGCAAGATTCCCAGACAGGAGAAGCAGCTTCTACTAACTCCAATTCCACCAAGGAGCCAACTTTGCCTGATAGACACCCCCTTTTAACCAGTCAGAAATCTGCAAGTACCTGTTTTTGAGTGCTGCAAACTTAATAACAAAACTACAACTTAATTTGGAGACAACAGGCAGTATTTTCCGTTTCTTTTATTTGTTGGGTCGAGCAAGTGATCAATAGTGACCTACACCCTGACACCCCAACCAGTAAAGTTATTCACCAACTGTCGCCAATCAGTTCATCCAGGATTAACAGTGGAGTGAGGGCAAGTGTCTGGCAACATATGGTGTCAGAAGCTGGCAGCCGTCTGAGTCATAAAGTCCTTCGGCTAAGGCCTAGTCCTCAGGGAATCAGGTATCAGGAAGTTAAGTTTTATTTTTATTCTTGCAGCATGGGGGCAAGGTGAGAAGCTACAGTAAGATGTTTCACAAAATGCCTTGTGGAAAGCAATATGATACAATAATTTTCATTATCTCACTAAATTCCAGTAAATTAGGGCAGGAAGTAATTTCAAATTTGCTTCTTCAAAGAATTCATTAACTTCATCAATGTATGAAATACATAACACAAATCAGGGCATAATTCATCAACTTAACACTTCTGCCACATTTTTCGCAGAATTTCATTGCAACTTTTCTGTTTCTATGCATTTTATCAGTTATCAATGAGAGTCAACTAGTTATGCTAGGATCACCTTACTTTCTATTGTTTCTTTAAGAATTCCCTGATGTGTGCTTCATGCTCTTGGCCATTCCCAGTGCCTCTTTTTTTTTCTCTCTGTCATCCCTTCTATATTAGTTTCTTCATCTCAGCACATTTACTTAAAGTGTGTGGCAAAGATACATTTAGAGAAGATAAATTTGAATGCATGCATATATAGTAAAGCAAATATAATCCACTTTTTAAAAATTCAGAATTATCTTGTTGCTGTAATTAGACTTCTTAAAATGTTCCCTAATGATAACTTCTTAATCAGACCAAACCCCCTCAAAACATGTCAAAGAGATAGCCTAGGTTCTAACTTTTTCTTACTTAAAGGCAAGTGCCAGACATTATGCTCCAGATGCAATTTGATTGGTCAAACTATCAGGCTTGAAGCAAAATGCACTTTATTCACACACTACAGTTAACATATAGACAAACAGAAATAAAATAAAACTGTAACTCCTTTGAAATACTTAACAAAATAATAAACTACTCAAGAACTGTTCCAGCCTAGTAAACTCTCATAGGCACACTCTTGGAAAAGGCAAAATCAGGAAAACAGACCGTCTCACATGCAATTCCAGCAGCAGGAAGAGAATCCCACGTTTTAGCTGTAACAGAGAGAGGAACAGGAACTTCCACAAGAAGCTTCAAGACCCAAGCAACTGCTGAAAGCCAGAATTAAAAATCCTGGTTCTGTGGGAGCTTGACGCCACCCATTGTTCCAAGGCCTCACAAGCTGTTTACATTTTTTTGGCTTTGAGAAGGCTGCTCAACATCTCTGTCTCAAGTTCTCTTCATTGACAGGACAAAATACACCTCTTAAAGCCATAGCATCATCACACCTCTCCCCTTAAAAATGAACCATCAATATACAAAACAAAAACCAAAAGAACTACGGATGCTGTCAATCAGAAACAAAAGCACAAGTTGCTGGAAAAGCTCAGCAGGTCTGGCTGCATCTGCGAAGTGAAATCAGAGTTAACATTTCAGGTTCGGTGACCCTTCCTCAGAATGTACAAATGTGACTTCATTTTTAAATCCCTTTAGTCTTACGCTAATAGTAAACTATATTACATATACATATGACATTGACTGTAAGCATGCAGACATTCACTATTATAGTTCATTTCAGTCCATATTTTCCCTACCATCAAACTCCTCCGTCCTCCTTCAAAGTCGTGACAATGTGTCAGCGCTTACATTCTTTCATTCTCCCATGAATGACTGCAACGATAAACTCCATTTAAAAAGTCCGGAATTTTTAACCTTAAAACTTTTTCAAAAACTTTGAGGAGGTACAACCAGCATATACAATTGTGTCAGACACATTACTGGCAACATAAATGTTGACATGTTATAGTGTCAACACCAATCTCAAGATCTCCTTCTCAAATGTGAAATATTTCTATTAATGAGTATTCAATTTTCTGGAAAAATATCCAATAGGTCTTTCTACCTTCTAATCATCTTCCTGCAAGAGTACAGCACTGATGCCCACATCACTCGCATCGAGGGACACTTTGATTAGCTTTGCGTAATTAGGTTTGGCTAACCTAGGCAGGGCTTAACACAGCTTTCAGGCTGTCAATGCATTCTTATGCTCTGCTGTCCACAAAAATTTTCTGCATGTTTTCAATGAGTCAGTCAGTGGAGCAATCACACTGCTAAAATTCAAACTTCTGATAAAAACCAATCTGTCCCAGGAAGCATAGAATTTCCCTCTTCATCAATGGTATCGGAAGCTCCCCAATAACTTTTGACTTTACATTCTGGGTGGCCATCTGTCCATGTCCAATGACATGGCCTAAGCACATGACTTGGGCTTTTGTGAATTCGCTCTTTGCCAACTTTGTCACCAACCCCTCCTTCTGAAGTCAATCAACAATTCTGCTAAATGCTCCAAATGTTTCTTCTATGTGTGTGACAAAAAAAAACATTAGATCGTCGATGTACACCACACAATTGGGTAGTATCAAACTGACTTTATTGGTTCATCTTTGAAATGTGTCTGGCACATTTTTCATAGCAAATTACATGGCTTTAAACTAGTACAGTCTATTGGGTGATACGAAGGCCAAAATTTCCTTCACTCTTTTCGTTAAAGATATCTGCCAGTATCCTCTGAGTAAGTCCAACTTTGAAAGGTAAGTTGCTTGTGTAACCTTCTCAATACACTCTTCCAAACATGGAATAGGATATGAATCAGATTTTGTAACTGCACTGACTTTGCGATAATCCTTGGGTACCATCTGGTTTGAGCAGCATTACTACGGGCGAGTTCCTGTTGCGACAAAACTCGCTTCAATTATATTGTCTTTACGCATGCATTCAATCTCTTTTTGAAACTGCACCAACTTAAGAGGATTAGGTCTATAAGAACGTTGCTTAATAGGAGCAGCATTTCATATATCCACATCATATATAATCAGATTAGTACTTCCCAGTTTATTCCTGTATATCTCTCCATGTGATTGTAATAACTGTTTCAGTTCATTTTGACTGTCCTCCAGAGGATCTTACAATAATTTATCCCAGTTTTTAAGAATTTCTTCTTGTCCAATTTAATTTGAGGAGAGCCAAATTCAGAATCACCTGATCTTGGTTCTTCACTCTGTGTTGTAACCAGAAACATATTCTCCTTTTGCTTTCCTTCCCTATCAAAATATCTTTTCAGCATATGTGCATGACACACTCAGATTTCTTTCCATCTGGCATTTTTATCAAATAATTCACCTCACTCAATTTCCTTTCAGTTTGATTCAGCCCGCTAAACTTTACTATTATAGGTTCACCTACCACTGATAGTAATACTAACACTTTATCTCCTCTAGCAAATTTTTGATTTCTTATCTGCTTCTTACTCTATCCCATGCTGTACTACTTTAAAATGCTATCTAGCCAACTCACCTATTCCATTAAATCTTTCCCTAAAATTTGACACGTGATCCAAATATATGGTCTCTGAACTCTGACTCACCAGTTTCTCCTTTCAGCTGTCCTCTCACCTCATGTTCAAGAACAAATGCAAACAGACTGAACTTAGTTGATTCATTAGGTGCATCCCTAATTGTATGAAGTACAAATGCAATTTCTTTATCCCAGTCCTCTAAACAGTCTTGCTACAAGCCCTCAACATTGTCTTTAAAGTTTGATACCACCGTTCTAATTTCCCCTGCGATTCTGAATGATATGCAGTGGATTTGAAATGTTTTATCCCTTTGCCATTCATAACCTCCTGAATACTTCTGATGTAAAATGTGACACTCGATCTGATTATATCTGTGTGTAGTCATATCCATAAAAAAATTTGAGCAACTCTTCTACAATCCTTCCAGCCATGATTCTGTTTATTGAAAGGCGTCTGGAAATCAAGTGGACACATCCATTATGGTCAACAAATACTGATTCCCACTCTTTATTTTAGGTAGGAGTCCTATGCAATCAATTAAGACAAGGTTCCTCAAATGGTGGAATGGCTATTAAAAGTGCTAGTTTTATCACTGCCTGAGGTTTTCTAATTATTTGACACATATGACATGCGACAATATTCAACCATATTCTTATACAGTCCAGGCCATTAAAATGTTTGTGTATTTTGGCTTGAGTTTTCTTTAACGCCAAATGACCTCCTATTGGTACCTCATAGACACACGATACTTCCTTTCTCTAACCCACATTGACTACTACAACTAATGCAACTTTATGAGCTGCTGCCCCCTTGGGCAACTGAATTTTAACAATCTCCAATGATTCTGATTATATTTTGAATTGTCAGGAATGCAGAGGTACTGCTACAATTATTTCCCCTTTATTCATAGACACAAGCAACTCTAATTTCAACTAGCTTGTCAATTCTGACATCTCTGCCTTGCTCACTTTCTGAAAAACTCCTAAAAGTGGCTTCTTCCACACCCCAGGAAACACTTAGTGACTGAAACAGCTCCCACAACACAAGGCACACCTTATTTAAACCAACCAAATGCAACATTCGAAATAAATAAAGCCAACATTCATCGCTCACTGAGATTATTAGCCTTTGAGTCTAATAATCCTTAAACTAATCAGGAATTAGAGATTTTGATCCTGACAAGGGCGTCCAATTTGTTCTCGACCAGATACTCAAAATGCTAACTTTTTGTTATTTTAAGGGCAAGCGTAGGCACTGCATTCCAGATGCAATTCCATTGATCTTACTATCAGGATTGAAGAAAAACATGTTATACTCATTCACAATAGCTAAAGTACAGACAAAATGAAAACAAAAGAGTTGGCTTAACTGTAACTCTACTGAAATACTTAACAAAATAATAAACTACTCATTAACTGTTCCAAGAAAGTAGCATCCCATAAACACACCCTTGGCAAAGATAAGGTCAGTAAAATAGATCGTCTCACATACAATTCAAGCAGTAGGAAGAGAACCCCAGCCTTCAACAGTAACAGTGAGAGGAAAAAGAACTTCTGCATCTAGCTTCAAGACCCTAGCAACTACTGAAAATCTTGGTTCTGTGCGAGCTTGACTCCACCCATTCAGGCTGCTTCTATCGTTCCAACTTTTTAAAAAATCAAAGTCCTCACAAACTGTTTAATTTATTGGCTTTGAGCATAACTCTCAACATCTCTGTCTCAATCTTTCTTCATTTAAAAAAAACCAGGACAAAATCGTGTCTTAAAGCCATAGTTTTATCACTACAGTAGTGAATGCTCAGATATGCTTTGACCTATGTGTTTTGAGACAAAACAATACAGAAATACAACCGATTTTAACATTTAAGAAATTACAGATAATGGATACATACAGGTTACGGATAATTTATTTTGTTTTCCTTGGTCATCCTGAGAAAATTAAGTGACTAATTAATGACAGCAGCGATCTAGAACTTAAAACAAACTTTATTCAGAGTTTCCATTACCAACTTGCAGTTCCTAACTCTAGATTTCGTTTTGATTCATGTAAACTATAAA
Organism: Stegostoma tigrinum; assembly: GCF_030684315.1. NCBI lineage: Eukaryota > Metazoa > Chordata > Chondrichthyes > Orectolobiformes > Stegostomatidae > Stegostoma > Stegostoma tigrinum. Next base: position 59,027,213 of record NC_081362.1, read on the forward strand.
ATAAAATTGCTTGATTCATGAAATCAGGCTTTTAAAATATTACTAGATATTTTAGAGCAAGTAAATGATTAATTTAATTTCTTAAAAGTGAGAAACAAAGTGAAGGATCTGGATTCATTGTGCTGGACACTTACAATGCTGTACATAAAACAAATTGAGAACGAACAATCAGGTGAAACCATCCTTGATTAGAAAATCCCTTTATAATAAAGCCTGTAACCAGAAGTTGTAGCAGTGAGAAAGGGTTGCTGAGCACACTTGTGCTCCTGTGAAAGAATGAGTAAGAATAGGTGACACCGTTATATATTAAATATTGATTTTAACATATTGGGGAATCCATGTCACAGGAAAAGTATGATGGTGGATGTGTCGTTTAGATGGAGCACGAAAAGAAAACTCAGAGAACCACTGACTGTAGTACCACCAATAAAATAAAATAAAAATGACAGAACCCTGGGGGATCTAAGACTTAATGGAAAAACAAAGGAGAAGCCATCAACTGCCGGGCAGACAGGATGATTTGAAGAAAACTGGATAGCTTCAGTGGGATCCCTTATGATGTTTATTTCTTCAGAAGTGCATTGTGCTCATGTTGAAAATTTTGGAGATATTCAAAATATCGACAGACGGTTTGGCAAAATGTTTAAGGGCATACAAAAAGATAGTCACAGGGGGGCGATTCACAGTGTAGGTCGTTTTAATAATTTGGGTGGCACGGAGTCATGCTCCATCCATTTCAGCTAAAGGAAAAAGAGTGACAAATCTCTGCCTGCTTACTGTGCTGCCTGAACATTTTTCTTTGGCTAAACAGTCATAACTTGCATCTAATTTCAAGCCACCCTCTCAAATCAAGACAGTGGGTAAATGGTTTCCACAGGGATTAACTCAATTGTTATCTTTGAAAAAAAAGGACATAATGTGTGGAAATAACATTATCTCAGTCCAGAATTGAATATCAAACTAAATTTTGCATTGCCAATTTTTAAAACTGTCAACAGACTTTAATTGGTGAAATGGTTTGGTTGTCATAATTCTGAGGTGACAGGGTTTTGTGTTCTCATACTGAAGGTCAGTCAGTATTTATAGTTGGTCTGTCAGGGTGCTACACTCAACTCTGTTGTAGCTAGGATTCTAGTTGACCTGTGCCTTCCTTTAGAGCGTATTAGTCAAATTCCTAACAAGTACTGGGATTGGAATTGCTGAGCTATTACGTTCGCTTTGTTAGTGATCCATGCTAGCAGAGAATACAGAGTTAGATATACAAAGCTGGAAGTAGCTCAGATAAAAAAAAATTAAGGCCTATTAATCACCTCATGGGAAAATCATTTGAAATAAAAAACGGGTGGACCAAGCAGCTGGCCTGTCTGGAAACACATGTCCTTGTAGGGCTCGTTGAAGGATGACTGTAAAGTGGGAAGGAAGATGATTTTAAAATACTTTTATCTTTATTATTTTATATAAAAAAGGTTTTGCTCAGAGGTAGCTTAGGCAAATTATTGGCCCGTTGGCTTCCTGAAACCAAATTCCAAATAAATCAATTGTATTATATTCTGCTGATTTTTATCTTTCCTTAGCTTTTACTACTTGAGTCTAAGTGCAATAGTGGAATGCACTAATATCGTGCATATTTATGAATTATTTACTGGTTCATAATAGATCTGTGTATCATTATCAATTGTTCTTATGATGACCACCCATGATTGCAATGAATTTCCCTTACAATGGAAAGTTTTACATTTTTTCGATAGAATACATACTTTCCCTACCAGTTAAAAGTCAACAATATTAGTCTTAATAAATGGTCTGTCTCTGGAAACGTGGTGCCAGTTATTGAAATTAGTGTTATGTTTGTGAAGCCATTTGATTCAAAATTTTTAGGGACTACCCAATGTAGCGAAGGCTGTAATCACACAGCAGGAAGCCTGGCAGCAACATGACAGAACTAACAGCAAGAAGAGAATTCTCCTTGTTTTTAAATGAACAAGCCTGAATGAATAAAGGTGTCTGCCGCTACCAATTCTTTCAGCGTAATCATCAATTTGTGCGTCGTATAGTTCAGCAGATCTACAACTATCATGGTAACATCTCAGCTAATTTTAAGCCCTTGTGTTGTTGAATCAAACTTGACAGGGCACCGACAAAACAGAATCTATTATGCCACATGAGAATTGGCATAGAGTTGGGATAGTTTGAGTGGCAGAGCCAAAAGTGAGCGCAAGAAAAGGAAGACTTGAAAGTGGTGTTTACAAATACAAGAGAGGCTTGCACCAAACAAACTTATTTATAACTTATGTCCAAGTCACTCACTTTGAATCATTTCACTTTACTAAATCTACCGCAACTCTCTAAACAAGTTCCCACAAACTACCCACAATGATTCACAACAAAAGATTTTGATTTCTCCTCTAGTTTAACTGCCAGCCTATTTCCCAGATTTATCAGGAAACAAACCTATAGTGTTTTTTATTTCAACTTACTGAAACAACAGGCATGAAACATATAATTATAACAACATAATTAGTCATTAAATGCATAAATAATACATAAATGTGTCATAATTCTCAATCCAAACAAAATACTGTGTTTCTGAAATCATTACACAAATTGAGTGATTATACACTATTACATTCAAAATACACGTACAGCCAGAAAATAAAATCAGCAAAACAATTATTTAAACATCAAAAATTCTATTTACATTTTAAACTAAGGGTCAAAAAATTTTTTTCCTTTAAATGGCCTAAGTATTTGGGGTTATTAATATAGTTGAAACCACTCAGTCCAATATTCTTCTGCACAAAATTCACTCACTCAGATCAGTAATTATCAACACATAAGTGGTTAAGATCAACACTTTATTTCCATGTGATACCTTGACAAGTAAGTTTACATTTTTCCAGATGTATTCATTTTACAGAATATTTTTGAAAACTGTCATGTTTCAAGAAAACAGAATTTCTCCTCCTGCATTAGAATGACCAATTCTGTCTTAATTAGTCTAAGGTAATCACATGGAATAGTTTCCAATATATAAAACAAATGGCAATGCATGACCATAGAGTATCAAATATGATCACCGATGTTCACTCTCTTCACCTTTTAGAGAGCAGCAGCAGCAGCATCTGGCTTTTATTTTGCAGCTTTAACAGCTTACTCACTGAAAAAAAATAGACCAGAAAGAAAAGAGGAAGGCAGAAAAACTGAGAAAGAAAGACAGAGAAAGAGAAAAAGAAAGTGAGATATGTATATAATATAATAGACAGAGAGAGAGAGAGAGAGAGAGAGAGAGAGGGGGAGGAAAAGAGATGGAGATGAAGAGAAAGAGTGATAGAAAGAAAGAAACAACGAAAGAAAGAAGCAAAGAAAGAAAAAGAAGAAAAAGCTGGACAGACATAAAGTTGAAGTTACATAGAGTGTTTTATATGAATACTGCTTTACAGCCAACACCGTACTTTTGAAGTACAGTCACTGTTGTAACGTAGGAGACGCAGCAGCCAAGATGCATATAGCAAGTTCCCACAAACAGCAATGTGATAATGCTCAGATAATGTGCTTTTGCAGCAATGACTAAGTGATAAGTATTGTCCAAGACACTGGGGATAACTCCCTAGCTCTTCTTCAGAAAAATGTCATGGGATCTACAGCCACCTGACCAGGCAAATATGGCCACAATTTAAAGTTTCACCTGGGACGTTCAAAAGAAAAATGGTGCTAAATTTCTCATAATGTAGCGTTCCTATTAAAATATCAAAGCATTTAAACAACCGGATCAAATGGCCACTCATTTTTGGCTTAATGACAGATACATTAAATTATTAAAAGTAATCTAACTGATGCAAAATGATTAAACTACAATTAATTAACAAAACACCAGCAATTTCTACAACAATAGCGCTTTAGAGCGGAAAAATGAGAAAAGTGGCTAGATTTTTAAAATCCATGAATTCTACTAAAATATAAATGCAAGCTCAGAAAGAATATCAAACTTCTACTTTTTTATATAATAAGTTACAAGATCTTAAACTGCATAACGATATATTTACTGTAAGTGATCAAAGAGGTGAGTATTCCCAGCAATACAATCAAGAGCTTGTACATTTTCTATAAAGAAAAAGGTGAGGTGATTCTTAAAACCCAAGAACAACTCATTTGTTCTGCCCTTTTATCACATTTGCCATAAGGGGAAACCCATTAAGAAGAAAGGGTGGTCTAAAGCCTGACAGATAAAACCTTCAGACACCAAGGGAGGAATATTAATTCATATGTCGAGCACTAAAATACCACGCAAGTAACATATCACAACTATCCAGCATGTGTGCTGTCACAGACCTGAGGCTGTGCTCTACACAGTTTATAATTTATTAGTATTTGGTGGAAACATTTTGCAACATCTAGCAGAAACAGCCTTTCCTATTTATCAGGCTTAGAACAAATAACACTGAATCATATCATTAAATGATTATCCTGATAACAAGTTACTTTCTTCTTCTGTTTTTACCTAATGATGGTGCTGCGACTATACTCTTTGTATTATATAGGTTTCAGCTACACCTGAGGTAGAATGAGGGAGGGGTTGTAAATAAACCCCACATTCATCATTTGGACACAATTGAAGCTGTCCTTAAACACAACTTGCAATCCCATGTGACGAAATGTGCACTGCCCTTGATGCTGGCTCAGAGTACATACAGCAAGCCTGGTATTGTGGAAGCTCAATCAACCTTCACCAACTGGTTCCTTGTATTATTTTTTCAAATCATTATCACAGCAGCTAATTTCAAGGGCAAAAGAGACAAACCATATCAATTTTTTAAGAAGACTGTACATATTATAAGAGAAAGAAAACTGATAACGATTACACAGCTTATATTAACAATAAGAAATAATATCAACAGTGGGCCATTTCACCCACAAGACTGCTTTACCATTCAAGAAGATTAGCATTGCTCTGACTTTGGCCTCAATTCCACATTCCTGCATGTTTCTCACAAATCTGACTGCTCAATTTTTTGAGAATCTACCTAATACAGCCTTGAATATATTCAACAATTCAAATTCCCTAAGGTGGAGAAGGCCAAAGATTAATGACTGTCTGAGAGAAAGAATTCCCCCTCAATTCTGTCTTAAATGGTTGACCCTTTGTACTAAATGTCCAGAATTTCTGCTTTGGGGTTGGGAAATTTTAGTTGTCCCAGATGTGTGGTTATTCCTGCACACAAAGTGACCTGGCAAAAATCATGCAAGTCATGGCTGTTCCCGAATGACAAAGTGTTGAAGGGGAGAAGCAATATGCAATTTGATCAAAGAACAGACATGATGAAATAGTGAGGCAACTTGTGCAGATTGAGAGTCAGGTTGCATGGAGCAGGCAGGGACATTGCACAAAAGATGCAGTTCAGGTTTGGCCAGGACAAGCATTTGGTGAGCTTCAGCCACCAGGTCCTTAACTCACATGAATTTGTGGCATCTAGTTTCTCAGGAAAGAGAGTTAGAAATGGAGTATAAATAAGGCAAGTTGTTGTTTTAATGAAATGTAAAGGCAAAAGAATTAAGGCAGTTGCCACTCAATGTTGAGAACCTGTAATCATTATTTAAGGCTTGAGGGGTTAAAAAAAATCACAAAACATTTTCTCAATATCGAGATTCTGATTTTTTATCGCTCTCGCTGTAATCAATTGGGCACTTATTTAAGTTAGCTTTAAAGGATTTAAGGCAGAATTGTTTTCACCCAAAGGGTGATGGGTATCTGAAACTCACTGCATGAAAAGGTGGTAGAGGCAGGAAGCATCACAGTGTTTATGAAGTATTTAGATGCAAACTTAAGGTGCCGGAGCCTACAAGATCAGCGGGCACATGCTGGAACATAGGACTAAAGTGGAATAGGCACTTGATGACCATAATGTACAAAATTGGCCGAAGGTCCTCTTTCCACACTGTAAAACTCTATGACACCATGAACTTATTTTCTCACCCTTGTGCCAGTGCTCATATCACAGGAAGGTGAAATCTCCACTCAAAGTTCTTAACTATTTATTGATTAATCTAAAATATTACTTTAAAAATCACTGCGACTGATAGAGAAAACAAAATTCTCTAATTACTTAATGCTTTATAAAAATAATCATGTTTATTTATAGCACCACTTCTGCAATTTTGTAAGTATTTGGAGTTGCCAATCCAATTGGTAAATGGCAGGTGCCCCATAGTGATAAGGATGGGTTTTTGAATCAGTACAAAGTCTATGATGACAACGCTCAGGCTTACATCAACAAACAATGAAATAGTAACTACTTTTTGGTTAATACAAAACAGTTGTGTAAACAACTAAAGGTGAGGAGATTTAACTTGACAGTTAACTTAACAACGTGACAGCTCCTTTGATGGCTTGACAGTTTCCTAAATAACTTGTGAGTTCCAGTCAACTTGAATGTTCCAACAAGTTCATCCTTTTTTAAAATATATATTCACAATCACCTTTGTTTAAGACTCTGGAGCATCTGTCAATTCAAAAACGCTACTGTCAAGATAAACTTGGGGGCAAGTTTATTCCCCACAGGCTTCAGAATATTGGCAAATGGGTGTCAGAACCAAAAAAAAGTCATAGAAAATACCACCTTTTCATGCAGTGAGTTTCATAGAAGGCATTGAGCCTTCTGCTCCCAAACACACAGGAGCAATAGGAGGCCCTCAGGCTTAGAAGAAGCAACAACTTCTAGTACAGGTGAGTGAGAAACAGTGCCTCCATTTTGAGGTGCCCTCTCTAACTTACCCAAATGTAAAAGAATAGACAAGCATCCTGGGCCACTAGTATGAAAGGAAAGCCCCTGCACAAGGCAACTGCAACTGCATTTGAAACCAGCAAGGCCACTAGGGCCTCTAAACTTTCCTCAAGCATTGTTGCGAAATTCCATCCCCATCTTCCAATGTGAGGCTCCCTCCCGCCAACTGATTATAAAACAAAGAACTGCGGATGCTGAAGATCTGAAACAAAAGAAAACCTCAGTAGGTCTGGTAGCCTCTGCAGGGAGAAGGCAGAGTTAATCTTTTTAGTCCGGTGACTCTTCATCAGAATGACTGATGCCCCTGGAAGCAAATTAGAAATGCAGGTATGGGCCTTAACAGGCTCCCAACTGAATCACCCCCATTAAATCAGCTGTCTTTCTGAGCAGGTAGCCCTGCTACACAACTACAGAATCTCTACAGTACAAGAACAGACCATTCGGCCCATCAAGTCTGTGCCAACACTACAAAGAGCATCCCACCAGACCCATATATCTCTGTGATCCCTCATTTACCTTGGCTAATCCATCCAGCCTGCATATCCCTGGACACAACAGGCAATTTAGCATAGTCAATCCAACTAACTTGCATATCCCTGGGTACTACAGGGCAATTTAGCATGGTCAATCCACCTAACCCACATATATTATGACTGTGGGAGTAAACTGGAAGAAACCCATGCAGACACAGGGAAAATGTGTAAACTCCATACAGACAGTTGCTTAAGGCTGAAATTAAGCCTGGGTCCCTGACGCTATGAGGCAGCAGTGCTAACCACTGTGCCATTGTGCTGTCCAATAGCTCTTTCCCACTCATGCTCCATCTACATACAGGAAAATAGGTCCAGACTGGGATAACGCTAGAAAACTGGCACATTATTTGGCAGCAGGAAATCCTGAGCTCTTCAGCCTTCATACCTAGCCCCAGCAGAATCTAAAAATTCAATCTAAGTATGGAGCGTGAATCAAAGCTAACCAGAACAGCATCCACATACTTTATGACTCGTTTTGGTTATGGGGTTATATTAAATAACAACAGCAAATATGTTGTCCTTTAGGGTTCGATAACTTACAAATCAATATGACTTAACAAAATACCACATGCAATACCATAAATATGTCATGGCTATAAATCCACTTTCAGTACAATTTAAAAATGGATTAATGAACAATTCATCTCAAAAACTGTTGGGGCGATTTATGGCAGTTCTGTATAGCAATGGTATTAAATTAAAGAAATGAAAATTAGGTTAAACTTCCTGCACAAGATGGACATTGTCTTTTTTAATGCAGTTTTTCCAAGGATGTATGTGGATAGATTTGCAAATACCACTTATCTACATTAAGGGTCAGAATATCCATCAATTCAGCATCTGTTTTAGGCTGTCATAACAAAGTCACAGTCTTACATAATCTAAGAACCAAAATACAGATCACATTCCAGTGATCCAATTAAGATAGAAATGCTTGCAATCAGCCAGGAAGCAAGTCTTGCAACAGATTGTGAGGCTGTAACATCAATTTCTTAAGTGCATTTAAAGGATTACAATTGCTTCTTCTGGCTTGGTATAGAAACACCTATCAAGGTACTGCATACCACATTACTATAATTGGGTACCTGAACAAATGTCTCTATTCTGTAGGAGGTACAGTAGAAACATGTTGGCAATATTTTTTTTTACACTTGAACTCTATGCCCCGCTACTTCAGTTGCTTCTACATTTTTTGCTGTTTAGATTTTCTGTGGCAGCAGCATGCTGTGTTGCTGTAATGTGCACAATTGGTGGACAATAATTTCAGCTAATAAAGAACAGCTTGGGAAATAAGCCTCTTAAGTTCAGTTTACATGGAACTCAGATCCAATTCAAATCATTCATTCTGAATAACTTAAGAGTTGCCGTGTTTTACCCTGTTAAAATGCCTAAAGGCTGTCATGGTGTTTACATGAGGAGAACTTGATTTATTTTGAGGACTGATGCTCCCACTGCGTGCACACTGTAGCACTTGCTATGGCATATTGAGGCACGTATTCATGTGCAGTAACAGGGTTTTTGTGAATCAAAGTCCTGCAGAGTCTATGGGAAAAAGGAACCTGTTGAATAAAGGAATACAATCTGACCAAAGAACATCTGAAATGTTTGATTAATATCAAAAACATTTATTTCTTTGGGTTGAGACTCCAACATCGCAGAGATTGATGAGATGAAAATCTTATCTCCCTGCTCATTTTATTTGGTAAAAAGTAAATTGAAGCAGTTTCAACTCAGCTATTAGTTTGTCTGAGTCCACTGCACAGAACAGTGGCCTAGAATTTCTCTCATTTCACTCAGTAATTAAAATAAAACATTTAGAAGTCACAAATACCATTTCTAATGTTTACTTTGAAAAAAAGTGCATATTGCTATCCAGGAACATGTTATTTTGAGCAACCTAAGTTTTTATTTATGCACCATAGCAGTCTCTCTAAATGTGTGGCCTTTTAAACATTTTTGTGCCACCATGCACACAATAAACTTAAAGAGACGATGTGCATGGATATGCAACAGGCTTACATGGTGCACAATTTATTACATTATCTAGTCTCCTACTAAACTACATTTTATGCATTGGTCTTAAACAGGAAGCATAGTCAAGGTTAAATTGTCACAAAAGATACTTAATAATTAACTTACATACATTTAGCAATTATGTTGAAATATAAGATCATTAAAGGACAAGGAGAAAGGGTAGGAATTGAGGATTATGTCTTTGCAACTGTGGTTTTTTTTAGTCATTTCTCCTGATCTAGTTTTAGGTTCTTCTGCTCCAAAATCCATTCTTTAGCCTTTATCAATGCGACTGTAACCATTCTGTTCTCTATTCCACATTTCTTTCCAGTCAGGGTCTTAAGTTACAATAAGAACCAACGCTATTGCCTTTCTGCTGAAAGTAAATTTCTCTCCGGTTTCATGTTTCTATAGTTAGTGCACTTTGCACTCCCTCAGCACTGAGGACTTTGTTCTTGTGTAAAGCTTCCTTTTATGATATATTAAATGCAGACAATAGCTGATGGTGTGTGAGTGTAAACATTTAACACATGAGCTAAATACCTCATTTACCCACAGCAGGAAGAGGGCTCATAGTTAGCTTTTCATATATTTTCCCAGATAAATTATCGGACATTGGCTTGGATAAGATGGTGTGGGGTGGAGAGGGAAATATTAGGAGAATGCCAAAAGGTTTTTTTTTGCAGCTAATCTAATAACCAGTGGTATCTTACTTTAAGGTTAGGTAACTCATTAATTTGACACTACCTTTTACACAATTAAAAACCACACTGGATTAACATTAACACAAAATGAATTTCAAAAAAAAATCTATTTTTTTCCCCTACAATGAATGACAGAACAATTACATTGTCAAAGAGTCCTAGAGGGTTCAACTAACCTTTGTTATTTAATACAAAATGGATAATAGAAAATTGTCAGCTGATTTTACACCTCACCTGATATTCTTTTTGATTGACTCTGTTGAAAAATGAGAATGAAGCACATGTAAAGCATGCAGTCAATTTGTTATTTCCCACACTGCACTATAATGAAAGACCCTACTTAACCTCCTATGAGCCGAGGTCCCGGGTGACATTTACAAATGTGCAAATGAAATTTGTGAACTGGAATTCAGAACTCGATGCCCTAATAAATTCCAGGTAACGATTCAGGGGCATCAATTAAATTTTTCACACAATGTTATTTTGAAATGTAAATACCCTAATTGGAAGGGAGATGATCCCAATGCTCAATTAGTGGTACCAAGAGGAGAGTTGATGGCCCAGCTCTGGTGGCAAATGCAGCAACCATGATGGGGACTGCTGCTACATTGCCTGAAACAGCAGGCAAGTCAGCAGCTTTGATATGGAGGAAAATGGTCATGCACTCAATGTAAAGGTCCACTGTGAGTTGTCCACAAATATAAAGAAATTTTCTGATAATCTTGTAATAAATGTAACAGCCTGGTACTAACTCACACCAGATCTTTCGGATTTGATCATTGGCCCTTAAAAAATCCTGCACTGAATGAGCTCTTAAAGGAGCTTAAAGGACCATTAAGTGGACTCCCAATTAGTTACCCCCACCAGACTTTAGAAAATTTAAAACTGTCCAAGAGGCACTTGGACCCCCAAAGCTGTGATTATGAAATTGTGTCCATATCGAATCAAGGCCTCACCAACATTTGAAAGTCCTGTCCCTTATGTATAATTGTTATGGTATTTATATTGCTGCGAGTTCTGAAAGATATGGATCAATTGAATTGGGTGACCAATGGCCAAGTCATATATTTTCAATAGCGTAATGCTTCCTCCAAGGAGTACTCATGGGGTGGTGGTAGCATTGTTACATCTGGGCCAGTAGCTGGGGTTCAAGTCCCACTTCAGGACATGTTGGCCATGGAAGGTGAGTAACAAGGGCCTGTATGGTAGTGGGGAGTCAGTCAGAATGAGAATTTAAGGCCACAATTACATCAGTTGAGTCCTTATTAATTGGTAGAGCAGGCATGATGGAGCCTAATCTTAATCCATGTGTTCAATCAGCTTGATTATCAGCCTACATCCTTCCAATACAATGAAAGCAGCTGGTAAGAGTAAGAGTTTCCTGGTCAGTCATCCTGACAAAGGCAGTGGTGAATCAGTGCAGTACTCTGCCAACTAAAATCATCAACGTAATCAATGCAAATCCATGGTTGCCATCACCCACCTTGGACACAGTGCCTGAAAAGAAACAAAGTGCTTGCCAATGCAACTTGGTTCAGCGAGTACTGGTTAACTCTGCATTTAAATGTCAGAATTCAAAGCAACAACACTGCCTTAGGGAGAATACTTTGCTTCTTCGTCTGAGGTAAAGAAAGCTATCTTCACGATATTGATTGTGGGCATTATTTTTAGTCATGCAAAACTCTGAGCTGCATCTACGGCGATTGTTTTTGTTCCTGGTGTCATTGGAGGAGTTTTACTTAAAACATTCATATCTATGGCTCCAGTCAAAACCTTCTAACAGTCTTCTGTCCACTACTGTCCAGGTAGACGATCTCAAATAGGCCAATCTCAACTAACCCACAGACCTACTTACAATCTATGTTTATGGTTCATTCACCTCATTGATCACAATTCCTTGGAATATCAATTCCCTTTTATACACATGCTACCATCAACAAAACTTATACATTGTTATTACAACTATTGACTGAGTTTACTAAAAGCTTTATTATCTGATGATTACTTACCTGCATCAATTCACATTTCAAATGCTGAATAAAATATTAAGCAACAAGCTACTATAGTCTCAAATTATAGGAACATCTGGAACAAAAATCACATCTCTTGAAGACTCAATGTCCAGCAGCAGTAATTACAAATGATCACAATGCATAAATAGCAACAGATGGAGGATAGAGCTCTGAACATGGTATTGGGAAAGGGAGAAACACTGAATCTTACCATATTTTGGCTAAGTGTAATTTTTGGTTTCTCTCTCAAGCTACAAAGCTTTCTTTTTCCATAACTGTCCCAAACATGTTTCATTTATGCACCTACCACATCCCTACAGTGTCCTTATTCTCCCACCTCACCACAACCAGAAGTACTTACTACACCAAGGATATTCCTGAAAACATCGGTATCCCTGATACCAACACCAACGATAAGAGGCTGTTGCACACGTGGTCACTGGAGCTGCCCAGTACATTTGCAGATGTTCATCCTGCATGGCAGCCGGGGAGAGTCTGGCACCCCATTCTGCAGTTAGGGGCCTGGATGACTTGATGGACAGGGCGCTGCAGAGGACACTATGACACCAGACACTGGTCCAAGGTTGCTACCTGTATCGGTGTGGTCTCTACAATGTGAAAAATGCTGAGCAATGCAGGAAGAAAGTCACTAACCTTCTCCATTCCACCAGGGTGCCATTCACCCTGCCACTTCGCACCTACCCATTCTCTGCTACTGTACCCAACTCCTACCTAGGCTCATGTTCTACATTTTTCTCTATAGCTGGCAACGTCTTCCGTCACATGTTCTCCCCAACCAAGCTCCCACACAACTAATCCTTTGGGCTGTCTACTCACTCACTTTTGACAGCTCACTACATTTATCCCACCTTTACACTTGCATTAACAGCTGCACCAACTACTTCTATCTCACTCAATCCCTCCCTTCCTCTTACTGCTGGTGAAAACAGCTCATAGTAGAACCAAAATAGCCAGGATGGGTAGTGCAGCACGATATTCATCTCATCACCACCTACAAGAACAGAATCTTAGCCTTTGCAGGCAAACCAGTCTTGCGTTGGTGCAGAAACATCCATGTCCTGGCAATCATTGTCCAATATTGTGCTACACTGCCATGGCTTGGGGAGGCGGGGGGGGGGGGGGGGGGGGGGGGGGGGGGGGGATCTGCATATAAATAAGATTCTACTTTTGTAAGTATCAATTCACATTTCAGCATTAGCCGCTCTGTCTGGTTGCAACTACAACACTGAAGACTTGGAGCTCACCCATACTTTGCACTACCTAATATTCGATGGCCAAAGGTGTGAAGTGAGCAGCCTCTGCACACTGTGCAGGCAACGGATGGATTACTCCTGTGGTAATTAGTTCTCATCTTTAGAAGTAGATAACCATTGCTAACACAATGCAGGCATTAGTGAAATTTAATTATCTTGCATGATCTGATCAGGAGTGCTTGGCTCAAGGATTTGGAACGCACACAGTAGATTAATGACCAAAGAGCACAAAGCATGTACAAGTCACGGGTGTGTTTCAGCTTCAGTGTGTGGGTGAATGTGCCATAGTGTTACACTTTGAACAGCCTCACATAACTTGAAATTCAAAGCCTCCTCCTTCATAGAATGAAGCACTTATGCTGCCCTTCCCTGACATGGTGGCTGTTCTTTCATGTCCAAAAGGTGGTTGTTAGTTAGAACATGTTGGAGAGCAACAGCGGATGCTCCTTGAACATCAAGTCTCAGGCTTTGACTCTCTGTCTTAGTGAAATCCCAGATTAAACATCCCCATCCTGGAAGCCCTCCATCAATCCCACAGGTTTTGTATTTCTTCAAGACCATATCCAACCCATCTACCTGACCCCTTAACCACCATAGAGACCCTGAATTCCACCTTATGCAAGGTGAGACAGCAGTACTGAGAGACTTTTTGGTGTGGCTGAAAGGCAAAGTGCTAAAATACATGGCAAGACAAAACGGGTCAATGCAGGATGCTGTGAGCATACAGGTAGGCATGAAGTGGATGAACGTTACGAAAGCGAGCAAGAGCCCAGTCTGATCCAGCAAATGAGCTGGGTGCTGTCCATTCCTGCAGCAGCATCGCAATGAGCAGTGCCAGTGCACTACAAAGTACATCATTAAAGTGCAGAAGAGTATTGTAAATGGGTTGGAAATGTGCCTTGATGATGTGGAGGTGCTGGCATGTGTCCATCAATGTAGAGTACATGTAGCCACTGCAGCATTCTCTAGGATATCTGTTCTGGATCATGCAGTGAACTGTGATCTCCAGGTATCCGTTCTGATATTTACGCTGGGTATTCTTAGCATCTTATTTCTATCCAGTGGGTGGGAAAATGGGTGAATGCATATTATTGAGGTGGGATTAGGCAGTAATGAGGGTGACAGTGAGCAATAATCCCCATTAATACACCTCTCACATTCACTAGCAATAATCTCCTCTCAACATCTGGGGCTCGGTTGGAAAATACAACAACACATCAAAACTGTATGTCAAGAAAGGGTTCATTCACCTATTCCCCAAAATGGCTCACCATAGCCCATGTTGCATACTACATGAGTAGATTACATATGGGTGATAATGGGATAGTGTAGGGGGAGGGGCTTAGATTAGTTCACAGGTTGGCGCAACATCGAGGGCCGAAGGGCCTGTTCTGCGTTGTATTGTTCTATGTTCTATTTCCAACCTCAAGTGATGAAAGGTAAAGAATAATTCAGTTAAAAACACACTAATTTAAAAAAGGGGGGATATAGTAAAATAGCCTTGGTACAAAATTAAAGGACTTTATGATTTCTTTTGTCAATTCAGCATCTTCCACACCAAACATGGCCCCAGTAATCAGAACAGGGTATAAATTATTTGCATGTTTTGATACTGTGCAGAAACATTGACAGTTTTGAAAATAAAATTATCTGACTAGTCACTGAATTAAAAACACGAGAAACAAAGAAAATATTTTGCTTTAGCTGATTTAAATACATGTAGTTTTCATTGAAAATACATTTATGTAGCACTTCCATCTCTATTGTGGTACATTGCTCACTGTTCATTTCTTATTTAACTTTGTGAACAAAACACAGATAACTGACTCCAGAGTCTTTGGTCTTATCATATCTAACTGGTCATGTGCACTTAACAGAAAAACACGCACATTGCGTCAAAACATGCTCAAAAATATTATCGCTAAATATCGAAGAATTATTTCAAGTTCTGATAGGGTACTGATAGCTTTCACAGCCTTAGTGCAATTAAAATGGTTATCAAACATATAAATAATTTTTCCTATGCTCCTATCTAAAATAAACTGTTTTAAAATATACATTGAGAACAGATCAAAAGAATGCATTTAGTTATTCACTAGCTAATGTTATCACTGGAATGTTACTTTTTAATTTAAATATCAAAAACGTTCACCGATGGATAAAGGAAAACATGTGATAAAAGAAAAATTCCAATTGTATTGGAAAATCAAAAGACTGAAAAACATGAAAGAATGAATAATAAAAGTTTTTGAGAGAGTTTCACTTCGCTTATACCTTTACAAATCAGAGAATTATTTTCCTCCCCGACTGGAACTGGGGAGAATGGAACTGTCTACTTCCTTGTTGTTATAAAACAGGCTCATTCAAAGAAAATGATCTAAATTTTCTGATGTAGCAGCTACAAAATATAGATGCTATGTCTGACCAGAAGGAGGGCAATCAACAAAAGTCTAAATTCAATCAATTCAACTAAAAACACCGTGTGGGTTTTATGCCATCTTAGTAGCTGGTTTGGAGAATAACAGAACATGAGTTGAAACTTGTTTTACACAGTTTAGCTTAAAAAAGAATTGCACAGGCTGTTATAAACCATGTCGAAAATAGGTAGGTTAATGAAACTCCAAAGGAGTTTCAACAGCAAGCTAACACTGAATATAGTATTGTGGGGCCCAGACCAGGATTTTATCTTTCCCCTCCTAGTTCACTACAAAATAATGTTGGGAGTCTTTAAAATTTGAAACATCTAACTACGGACTTCAACCCAAGCATTTCAGCCAACACAATTGTTATGGTGGCAATTCAAGCTATCAATAAGGCTCACACTAAAATTAGGTGGAGTCCACTTCAGTTCAGAGTCAGAGTCTCCTGGACAGGTAGTGAATACAGATAAATGCAGAGCGGGATGTGAAAATTATATTTAAAAGCAGATTCCACCAGGAAAATTGACTGCGCCCCTAGTTCACTCGACTGTAGGTGCACTCTGCGTCTTTGGGCTTTGAGCATCAATCCCGGCACCATCTCAAATTAGGGCCTCCTTGTTAAAACAAATGTGCACTACTTCTCTATGGTTTTTGTAATCTGCATATTTTGAGGGGAGAGGGTTTAGGCTGTGTCCATTGCATTTATCGCTGTGCCATCACTTTTGCTCACGTACCGTTGAATGAATTTGCGGTAGATCAGAAGTGGAGTTAGTCAAACGAGGTATTCTAATGTTGAGAAAGATAAGTGAATCAGGCTAAAGGGAAATTTAACTGAGCGAGGGCAGTATATAAGAAGACGGATGTGTCCTGACCTGACAGGCAGAGGCCAGCAGTGACGATGTCGATCTCGGAGGAGTCTACAGAGCCGTAACTGAGAAATGTCTTGGGATAGTTTTTTTTTTGGAGTGGCTAGTGGAGGTGCCTTTAAGGATCCTTAATACCCGCTCTCCACATGTCCCTAATCATTGTGATCAACACTCTTAACTGTGGCACAGAACCCCAATTTCTACAAGAGGAATATCACCTGAACCAGATGAGCTCTTCAATTATCCATTTTTTTAAAAAATGGTGTAACTGTATCGATAACCATCCCAGCCCTATTTTTAGAATATTAAAAATACTCTTTCCGAATTAAAACCGGCCCCCGCCTCCCAAGAAAAAGGCAAGTGAGTTTGAAGATATACTGTAGTAATTTCGTTGAATAAATTGTAACCCTTTGCAAGTTACCTCTACTTAAATAGTAAACGTATCTTATTTAAAAAGAAACGCTAACCCCAAAACAATACAATCAAATTCCGCAGAATGAAACAAACTGTGAGCAGGAATGTAGAAATGGCACAGAGTAACCTTGCATTAAACTAGTACATAACTGGTTCTCTCCTGCAATCCTTCATCTGCTGAGCCCTCCCATCTCAGCCAGGTCATCTGAAGGAGGCACTCCTCCACACTGAACACAGAAAAGCAAACAAAAATCAGGGCAAGACTGTCCATCCGGACGTTCTACATCATTTTGGCCAGTTTAATAATAATAGCTGCAAAGGATTGAAAAATAAATCCCTGCGTTTTGGAGCTTTTTTTGTTACACGATGCTGGAAAGATTTTCTTGATTCCACATCAGCAATCTCAAAATTAAATCTAGATATAACTATTCATTTTCAGTATCATCAACCAATAAAGCTCGACGGTAGTAAATTAGTTGTTAGTTGGAAAAATATTTAAGAGTCTGCACTATTATCTCAAATATAATTGGAACTCCGATCTGACTGGTTTACATTCTTTACTATGGAAGTTAGCTGACATTATTGAAGTGACAACAAAACTAATAGCAAAACCTGTTTAGTTAATTTTGCAGCATTTGAACTAGTTTAAAACGTCAGCTGAAAAAAAAAGTTTGGCTGTAAAACATGCGCAAGACACCACACTGCATTCCGGTTCTCACCAAATATTGTGTCATGTTTCACGCATCCAAAAACTTTCTCATCACATCAATTACTAACGTCAAAACAACCAATAGCCACAGCCTTTAAAAAGGCATAGAAATAATGTCAGTATTTTAATCAGCGACCAAATTTATCATGAAGAAAATGAAAGCTCAGTTACCATTTGCACCTGCACCCCCAAACTAAAATGATATCGTTAACATCACTACGTGGCATCATTTATACTCTCTCATTTAAAAAAAAAGTGATGTGAAAATGACATTTCATCTTTGCGCAATACCAAAGGTTATCATTTTAGAGCATGTGATACACATAGGCACTTCAGATTGAATTTTCTAGCTTTGCCCGGGACAGAGACAGAGGGGCAGAACCTCCAAAATACTGCCAGCAGATGTTGTGGCGGAATCCAGACCTTTGTTCATGGCATGGCCATCTTAATCTGAGGGAGGTTCAGGGCAGGCAACACTCTCTTCCATGAGGGGAGCAGCCAATAAGCTTCTTTAAGGGACTTATTAAGGGAGGTCAAGTGGAATTTTACATTCAACCTCCAGCTTGCCAAGGAAACAGTGGAGGGTTTAACTGCCTGGACTTCATGCCATGAAGCCAGTATTGTAGGCAGGCCTTCACATCTTCCCTGCCATCCTGGTGGACTCTGTAAAAAGATTAAAAGTAAAGACTCACATTGACATACCTTTCTTTTTTCCACAATCACTGGACACATCAAGGTGCTTTGCAGTAAATGAAATACTTACATTTGAAGTGTCGTCACTGTAGCAATGCAGGAAACACAGCAGCCAATTAGCACGCAGCAAATTCCCGCAAACTGCAATGGGATAATGACCAGGCTACCAGTATTTTGTGATCCTGATCAAGGGATACATAGTAGAGAGGACACCGAGGGTAATTCCCATGTCCATCTTCAAAATAGTGCCATAGAATATTTTACATCCACCTGAACAGGTAGATGGGGCCATTGTAACACCTCATCTGAAAGACGGCACGTATGGCAGCGCAATACTTCCTCAGCACTGCACGACAGTGCGAGTCTTTTCTCTCCAGCCCCAGAGAGGGAATTGAAACATGTACCTGGCAACTCAGAAGCAAGAGTGCGACTAACCGAGCCACAGATTTCCCGGTCAAATTCCCACGACTGTGAACCCTGGGAGCGTGTACAAGACCTGAGAACATTTGTGACTACTGTTTCCTTCCCCGAATGTCATAATTCCACTCAGTCTCTTTCTATCTCTATCCCTCTCTCATACACACATACACCGATAGATACACAGAGACTTTGGAGTTTTCGGAACAACAACGATTCTTTACTTGTGAGCAGTGGCATGCACAGAGGGTACAGATAATGACGTAGATTATGACCTTTCAGCCATCGACCGTTGGCCTGGTTTTGCATGGCCCCAGCAAACTGCACATTGCAAACAGACATCCTGTTCCAGCTCACCACTCAGTCCGCGCAACGGAGCAGGCCAGAAGCATATAGGTCTGAGAATGAAGGGAGGGACAGCTGATCACGGGAGATTTAGGATGAGTGGTTAAGAAGGCAGCAACCCAAAGTACTCCAACACAGTTTAGATTGTCTCCTCCTAATATCACAAAAAATAACTGAGGAAAGATTTGGAGCCTTTTCTGTAAATTGCTGTCTGGACATACACAGGGAACATAATTGACATATTAACAACGCTTACCACTATTAACGGGCAGACACGCACGACATCCATTGTAACGCCTCTTCCAAGATGTTAGCAGTCATCTTAAAGGAGGCAGTAAGTGGTTTATTGCCACTTTTCCATGGCCATCATGTTTACTCCAGTTGGCTGCCTTAAAATCAGGCAGAGGCAGTATTTGCTACACTGATATGCAAAGACAATTATCATAATTATGGCAGATTTGATCAATCACTTGGTCAATGGGAAAGAATAATGAGGACATATTTAATCTAATGGAAAAATGTCTTTTTGGCTTTTTTTCGTGTGAGGTTAAGATACCTCCAACTTTCTTCAGTTATGTACTTAGTTTGATCTCTCTGTTCAGCATACTGGTTACAATGCTGGTCGATCTGATCCCGGGCACTGCAGATGTTGTTCTGAACTGGCCACCAGGGGGTGCAGAAGTGTTCTGGTCTGGCCCCACACTGGCTATTACTCCCTTCCAGTAGGTTGGTGTCTGGCATCCACCAAACCCAACATCTGACTGGGAAGGAATTGCAAATGTAATCCCATAAGCCACCACTCTGTGTCATAACGCATTGCCAGTGAAAATGTTCCATTTATTTCCTAAGTGGTGATAAAACAATTAGTTGCAAGTAGCAGATAGGGCTTTCATAGAGGAATTAGGTTTCATACTTTATGTACGAGTTCTCTTTTAGAAGGCATAAGGGCATTAAATTTTTCCCTCGTCAATGAAAGAAAATTTTTGTTAGAAAAACTGGCCCTTCATTTAGGTACTTTACAAACCAAACAGAATGGGCAGCAAATCACTTTCTGGGCACTGTGCTCTCCTCATCTGCTGGAAAACATAAAAGTGTGACGAGGTGGGGGGTTGACTCATTTACTGGCTTCATTTCCATCGACCTGATGCTATCATTCTTCATCTGACTGCTTGGCCAAGATTTAGGTCTTTAAAGATAGGGTTGGGTGTGGGGGTGGATAGGGGAACAACTGCAAGTGCGAACTTCAAGTATAGCACAACCCCTTCTTAAAAAGAATAAGGATTATTTTTATCATCACTGTCCAAAATACTTTGTATCATTATACAAATTCACCACAGACAAAGAGCCACTGCAAACAGAAAAAAGTTGATGTAAAGGCACATTGACAATAATATGCTACTTGAGGTTGTATTTTAATAGCGCACACTTTAATGCAGCTTAGCACATTCAAACTTCTAAAGAGCTGTGAACCTCATCAATACACCAGTGTGAAGATAGAATTTACATGTTTTATCAAATTCATTGGACTTGAACAGGTAAAAATGTGGCCCCATTGTATTCCTTCAGTTCCCAAAATGAGGAATTTTTAATTGATCTAGTTTCTGTCTAATTTCTGTAATGTAACTAATATCAGTGCTAATCCAACTGGTTATTGGCAGTTCACAAAACTGTGGAGAGGAAATGCAAGCATTTAGTTACAGTATGCACTTCTTACTGGCACTGTCTACTTTGTCAGTACCAAGTGTTCCAGTACCTTCTTACAATTCATTTAGAGGATAAGGGCTAGCTAGGCCATCCCCATGTGCTCAAAGGGAAGTTAAGAGTCAACCACATTGCTGTGGGACTGGACATACATGTTGAAAAGAATG
Source organism: Stegostoma tigrinum (assembly GCF_030684315.1). Lineage (NCBI taxonomy): Eukaryota > Metazoa > Chordata > Chondrichthyes > Orectolobiformes > Stegostomatidae > Stegostoma > Stegostoma tigrinum. Next base: position 59,048,260 of record NC_081362.1, read on the forward strand.
GCCAATTTCTTCCCTAAAGAGCATCAGTGTACCAGGATAACAAAGTGTGGAGCTGGATGAACACCGCAGGCCAAGCAGCATCTCAGGAGCTGACATTTCGGGCCTAGGCCCTTCATCATCTAGGGTCTAGGCCCGAAACGTCAGCTTTTGTGCTCCTGAGATGCTGCTTGGCCTGCTGTGTTCATCCAGCTTCACACTTTGTTATCTTGGATTCTCCAGCATCTGCAGTTCCCATTTTCTATGAGCACAGCATTAGTGTACAAGATGGGTTTTAGTGACTATCAACAATGGGTTCATGGGCATCATTTAGACTCAGAATTCCAGATTTCTATTCCGTTCAAATCCCAACATCTGCTGTGGTCGGATTTGAACCCTGGTCCCCAGGATGTCATCTGGGTCTCTGGATTAACAGCCTAATAATATAAAGCTGTTGTTTCCCACTTGAACTTGAATATGAATAATTACTACACAAGGGTGCTGCAAAGATTTTCAGCCAGCAGTATGAAATTCTTTGTGGAAAATGACAATAAGTCAATGGACGTTCTCATTGGGAACACAGCAGCCTTGCATCTCTCATCCTGCAGACTGTAGGCTAACAGTTTGCTATGTACAAGATGAGCAAAAACAGTACTACAGGCTAGCACTCAGGGTGGCACTTAGATTTTGTATGTATATTCTGCCAATTTGGCATTACAGATTTTCATTGAATTTCCTGTTTTGTAAAGTTTCATTGTTTATTGATAGGTTATGTGAAGTGTGTAAAACACCAATGGTGATGGTTAAGTTGAGATCATTCATCTGGAGAATGGAAGGACTGGGTCTGATGGTAAGAGGGGCTGTTGGTATGGATAGGGGCAGGGGGGTGGGATGATTGCTTTTCTGAATAATCTGCTGGTATATAGCTCTGGTGCTGACAGGATTAGTGTCATCACATCATGAAGCTACTTTTAGCTCTGCCTCTATTCCTTCATTCCAGTTTTTTTTTCCCCTTTTCAAGATCTGTAGTGTACAGTGTATATGTACAGTGCACGTATGCAGTGTACACAATTCTTCAGCAATTTAGGAGACTCTCTCAAAACTACACGCAGGCTTCTTTCATGCTGAACATCCAGGGTTTCAGGATATTGATTTCTGCTGACCTATGATACAAGCATGCCTCTAGTGATAGAGCCATGATCACATCTCTGTAGTCTGTGTGGGGGTTCCCAAAAGCTGTCATGAACCATGGATTCACAGCATATTATTCTTTACACAAGCAGTCTGCTGATCATCCAAGAGCCCAGCTGCACTGAGAATCAGTGGGGAGCTGATGCAGGATAGATGCACCACAGCTACTGCCAAGGAAGCGCACACAAGCTAGGCCAACATTATGCGCGGCACAGCACTGCTAATGATTGGACATCCTTCTTGTTCATATATTCTCCAGGCTCTTGCCATGGACTGGGCTACGCATTAAAGACCTGCACCAAGTCTGTGACTGTGGAGAGGGTCAGAATCCTGTCCTCCAGATTCGCTGACTCCACAAGGAAGGAGGTGCACTACTCATTTTGACAAAGTGTTTCTATCACCTGCCACCACCCGGCATCTCCCCAAGGTTTATAAACTCAAGCCGACAGTCATCATATGAGCCGCAGGTAATGAAGTGTGTGACCTAGTGCTGGAGCCCAATTGGTGCAACATCACTTGTTCAAACCTCCTCTCTGTAGTGAATTGAAGGGAAGATGCTTTGGTCTTACAAACTCATTTGGGATAAGGGCTCTTTTGATCTCTTCTCCTTCTCTCTCTTCTGTTTGTAGCTGGAGACCCTTCCACTAATAACTGCTGGTTTGCCTCCTCATGGCCCCCCAGTCACAGTGGTTCTCTTGTTGCTGTCAGACCTGTGGGCAAAAGGGCCAGGATAGAACTTTTCTCTCAGTTCCAAAAATCAACTTGCCAATACAACCAGAAATGGGTATAAAAAGCCCACTAGCATTTTAAAACAACTAATCATGTACTCAGCTAAGTTCAATTGCAAATTTATTTAAACTGCACAGGTATAGGTGTGTCTCTTGATTGTCATCATCAAACATTTACAGGCAAGTTTTATAACAGACAAATTCAATTTAAGGAACTTGAAAATGACAGTAAAGCCTTGAAACTGACCCACATTTATATCAGATATTGACTTAATTTGCTTTGATGCCCAGACTACTAAAATGTGTCTGACTTAAAATGATATCAGGTGCACTATTTGTAAACAACAGTCCAAGTTTCAAACCCATGCAAATTTGGAGACTTAGAATGGGATTCTCAAGTCCTCATCTGTATCAAAATGGAAGTGGTCAGATATAAAAATGGCAAATAGGAAGAGATTCTAGGATTCCCAACCCCTTTCCTGGCATCTGATTAGTGGGTTTTGGAGCTCAGCCATGCATTCACAATACAGTACTACTGCACAACATGCCTACAAAGTCTAGAGACGAATACAGCAAAATCTTTGATAAACAGATGGACATCTGCTGGACTGTTTCAGAGGCACACATGATTAACTTGTCAAACAAATAAGTTTGAACCTTAGGGAAGCACAATGACTCAAGGATTAGCACTGCTGCATCACAGCACCAGAGACCCGGGTTCAATTCCAGCCTTTGATGACTTCCTGCTAGGAGTTTGTATGTTCTCCCCATGTGTCTTTGGGTGCTCTTTACCCCACAGTCCAAAGATATGCAGTTTAAGTGGGATTTGCTAAGCTAAAAATTGTCTGTCATGTTCAGGGGTGTGTAGGCTAGGGAGAAGAGCATGGTGGATGTGAGATAACGGATTTAGGGTAGGGGGTGGATCTGGATCTTTGGAAGGTCAGTGCTGACTCCATGAGCTGAAATCGGCTCCTTCATACTATAGGGATTCTCTGAATAGGAAGGGATTTTGGTGGGGCTATATGAGAAGTGAGAGCAAATCGGTCATCTCTGAAACATCTTGGTTTCGTAGAACACAAACACGCTCTCAAACTTGTCAGCCTCAGCGAATTCTCACATTGCTACCTTATTTCTCCCTCAAGAGATGATGTCCCTGTCTCCAGCACAACCTTGCCACCGCACAACAAAAATACCATTAGAGGGCACTACATAGTTGGGGGAGAATTGCAAGTTAGGAAATGACCTGACTCATGATTCCCCCTTCTGGATGAAGCTCCAGGCCTTGGTACCTATTTTTCCTGGAAAAGATGGGTAGCCGCAAGATGAAGACAGCTTGCAGTATGCTTCCAATCTTACTCATGCATTGTTTTAGGTACGCATTAAGGAGACATGTCAGCAGAAACCAGCTGTGCACTTTTCTTCATATTAAGATCAAGCACATCATTCACCAAAACCTCATAAGAGCTGCTTGCCTAAGCAGCAAGGAACCACTGTCCCAGGACTGTCAGCAGCAAAAAAAACGTTTTGCAAAGAACCTAAAATATTTACACATACTCAGTAAAACAACCTCGTCTGTACTAATATTAGTGAGGGTTTTGGGTAGGTTGAAAGACTGGAGATGGAAAAGAGGCCACGTATCTTATCTTTAGAAATAGCAAACATAGGATGTCAGCACGGTAAAATGGCAGTTTGTATGCTGTAACTGCAAGTTAATTGACAGCATGATTTAACATAAATGCAATCCCAGAGATTTGCACCAAAAGTGAAAGTAAACAAGAAAAGAACCATTCTTCCATAAATTAAGGTACAAGGCAAATTGAGAAAATTAACCCACAAAATCAAGTATTGCCAATATTAAAAATGCATACCTTATATTTTCCACACTTTAAGCTCGGCAGTGAATTTCTTTATTCATCGATATGGACAAAAGCCATAACAATATTCAAAAATTACCCATAGTGAGGGATACTGGCTACTGGCTGCAGCCATTATGAAGTGATTTTTTGTCGAGGCTTATTTTAAAGAATTATTGCGACAACTCTGCTTTAATAAGATGAACTCTTGGTTAATATGAACTGAATCAGTCAATCACAACAGAGTCCTTGTGTTATGTCTCAGAAAATGTGGGGTAGTTGAGAACTATAATGCCAATGTGCAATAAAATGCTTTTTTGTTTTAGCAATATTTTCACAATCAGTAAATACCTGCTTAACATGCATGTTTTAGGTGACTGCAGAACATCAAATGACTTTATCCAACAACTTTAGGAATCACAGTATAACTGTCAAATAAACATGAAACACTGTTAAACTGCTTATTATTGACAGGAAGTATATGTGTACCAGTAGGCTTTTCAAAAGCAAAACTAAGGGAAACAATGTCAAGTTTCTGTGAATGCTTGTATGTGAGAAAATGTTTGCGAGACACAGAACAATGCTTTGAACACAACTGAAGAAAATGCAGTCAAAAATAAATTCAGGGTAATTTACCATACAAACCAAATGTATATTCTGGTGGGAAACATTTTGGAACAAGCGTCAAGAGGGCAGCTGTTAAACATTGTCTGGCAATTTTGCCTTCCATACCATTTTTGTTCACACTATGCGTGAAAGTTATTGTTTACTGTACATAACACTTCTCGGCCAGCAACTAAAGTGACAGGAGATGGTTATGCTACAATTTATAGCAAAGCCACTACACATTTGTGTAAATGTCCACATTTTTCTTTAAACTAAAATAGTAAGCCTGTTAGCTCTGTGGTAAAAATGACTTTAATGTTCGGTACTGATAGTTTTGCTTAAAAATATATAAAACTTCAGACTAAAGTGCAAACAGAATATTTCTATTATACTGCTTAGCATCTAGATATTTGAATATGCTATTTAATCTTCTTCATGAAATATATAAATATACAAAGTATTCACAAAGGTATCTTGCTCACGTCTTTGTTCATCTCAAAATGATGGAATTGCTGGGGGCACTGTATAGTTTTAACAGAGAATACCATCACTATGACTCCTTCCCTGTTTCCCTGTTGTGCTTTTAATGTATAGTCTCTTTATGATATGGCAGCCACAAAGGCTCGCTGGGCAGAAGAGACCACTTTGCAGTTAAACACTGTAGATAGTCACAAAGACGTTAATTTCATGCAACTCACAACCAGCAGTCCATTTAAAGCACAACTGATCCTTACTCTGGGTTGAATATATGAAGCAAATGCAAGTAAAACTAATTTAACCTTTGAAAACTTATCTCCAGGGGGGAAAACAGTCAAAATCCCTTTATAAGATTTTTAAGCACTGCAATTATTGATGAGTACTATATTACTTCAATTTTCTCTGATCAGAAAAGCAAAACCACCAGAGACTGGAGCAGCTGTCAAGTCATTTTCCGACTGGAATGAAGTAGTTTACAGTGGGTTTGTGTTGGTCTCCGAAGACCCAGTTAAGAAGCCTTTTTAAACTGCCTTAAAAAAGCCAACTCATACATTAATCAACTTCAGCCTCTGCTCATACTTGCTGCAATACATCAATTACTGTACTTTTCTAATAAATTCCCGTTGACGGTGACTGCCTTATTAAAGCCTACTAAAACGATACAATATAAGTAAAAAGGTTATTAATAGTACCTATCGTTGCAGCTATCGCCTTACGAAGAATTACTGCACAATCTGCTAACAGAATTCATACTGCATTACAATTAACATCAGTAAAGCTAATTCTAACAACATCCAGCTTGCTA